>NC_044322.1:357237288-357862288 GCF_007399415.2 Gopherus evgoodei | reverse complement strand
AACCAGAGTTCAGAAATGGTATGTTCAGAATCCTTTACCATCTGATCAGCTTCGTGGCTTATGTGAAATGACATTGGTTTCAGTTCAGTTCTTCGGTCGCTGTGTCTGTGTCACGGAAACTACATCTCCATTGACACCTTGGCTGGAAATCTCAGCCAAGAGGCCCGGGACTGAAAGAACGTGGAGAATCCACTTCATCATTATGCCTAGAGGTGGTCACTCCAGATCAGTTTGGTGGCAGTAACCGGGAAGCTTGTACTAAGCTTCCTGAGCTGTATCTAGTCTGTGGAGAGAGGATTTAATCTGCAAGGGTGGCACCAGTACTGAATTCACCGTGAACATTCTGTAACTACAGTATTATGGAAAGGCCATGCTCCATTTGGCCCACAAATCTTGGCTCATTGCTTTCCAGTGTAAATATTTATTATTTATATGCAGTAGCATCTAGGAGTCATGGACCGGCCCCCTCATTGTACTAGGTGTTATACCAGGCTTTGGCAACCTTCAGCAGTGGGGTGCCGAGTCTTCATTTATTCACTTTAATTTAAGGTTTCACATGCCAGTCATACATTTTAATGTTTTTTAGAAGGTCTCTCTCTATAAGTCTATATATTATATAACTAAACTAGTGTTGTATTGTAAAATAAACAAGATTTTCAAAATGTTTAAGAAGCTTCATTTAAAATTAAATTAAAATGTTGCTCTTACGCCGCCAGCCCGCTGCTGGTCTGCGGTTCTGTTCACCTAGGCCCGCAACGGGCTGAGCGGGGCCTGTGGCTGGGACCCCGGCTAGTAAGGGTCCGGCAGCCAGAACCCCAGACCGGCAGCAGGCTGTGCGGGGCCGGCGGCTGGGACCTCAGACCGACAGTGGGCTGAGTGGGGCCTGCGGCCGGGACCTCGGCTGGCAAGGATCTGGCCAGGAGCTAGAATGATGGAGGGAGCTCAGGGTTGGGGCAGGAGGTTTGGGTGTGGGGCACTTATGTGGGCAGCTCCCATTTGATGTGAGGGATGCAGGTGGGAATGTGTGTGGGGGGTACAGGAGCTCCCATTTGGTGTTCAGGGTGGGGCTGAGGATGTGGGGGGTACAAGAGTCAGGATGGGGGGGTGCATAGGGTGTGGGGGGGCTGGGTGTGTGTGGGGGGTGCAAAAGTCAGGGCTGGGGGCATGTGACGGGTGCAGGTGTCGGCGGGGGGGGCAGCTGGGTATGTGTGGTGGTGCCAGAATCAGAGCTGGGGTTGTTGGGGGGGTGGAGTCAAGCAGAGGGCTGGGTGTGTATGAGGGAGGGTACAGGGCACGGGCCTGGGGTGTGTGTGGGGCAAAGGGCTGGGTGTGTGTGTGAGGAGTAGGGAAGAGGGCTGAGTGTGTGTGTGGGGGGCTCGGGGCTGGGGGCATGTGAGGGAAGCAAGTGTCAGGGTGGGGGCGGGAGCTGGGTATGTGTGGGGGTGCCAGAATCAGGGTTGGGGTTGTTGTGGGGATGGAGTCAAGCAGAGGGCTGGGTGTGTATGAAGGGGGTACAGGGCACAGGCCTGGTGGGCAGGCACAGGGCTGGGTGGGTGTGGGGGGGGGGTTCAGGGCAGAGGGCTGAGTGTATGTTAGGTGGGTGTCAGGGCTCAGGGCAGAGGGCTGGGTGTGTGCGAGGGGGGGATTAGGGCAGGGGTCTGGAGGGGATATGCCCCTATTCCACCCACCCCCCTGCTCCAAGGCCCTGCCCCTGCTGCTCTGCCTCCGCCGGGAGCGAGCACACTGACTCTGCTCCTTCCGACCCCTCCCTCTCTCGGGCCATCGGCTGATCCGCCGGCAGGGAGGGAGCGGAGAGGCAAGGAGGGTCAGGAACCCAACACACTACGGGGCCGACAGGACCAAGCTTCTGCCCATAGGCATGCGCAGCCCATTGCATTAGGGTGTGCACCCAGGAAGCCCTGCCCCCACGCTGCCCCCATCCACTCCCTCCTACTTCCTGCCCCCTGACTGCCCCCCTCAAAACCCCCAACTCCCCTCTTCTTGTCCCCTGACTACCCCCTCCTGGGACCCCTGCCCCTAACTGCCCCCCAGGACCTCACCCCCTATCTAAGCCTTCCTGCTCCTTGTCCCCTGACTGCCCTCTAGCACCCTACCTGTCTCCTGATTGGCCTCACCCTTGTCCACACCCCCACTCCCAGACAGACCCCCGGGACTCCCATGCCTATCTAACCACTCTCCACTCATAGACTCATAGGTCAGAAGGGACCAATCTGATCATCTAGTCTGACCTGCACAAGGCAGGCCACAGAACCCCACCCATCCAATTTTATAACAACCCCTATCCCAGGACCGAGTTATTGAAATCCTCAAAATTGGTTTGAAGACCTCAAGCTGCAGAGAAACCACCAGCAAGCGACCCATGCCCCACGCTGCAGGGGAAGGCGAAAAACCTCCAGGGCCCCTGCCAATCCGCCCTGGAGGAAAATTCCTTCCGGACCCCAAATAT
This sequence comes from Gopherus evgoodei, assembly GCF_007399415.2. NCBI lineage: Eukaryota > Metazoa > Chordata > Testudines > Testudinidae > Gopherus > Gopherus evgoodei. Next base: position 357,859,821 of record NC_044322.1, on the reverse strand, counting down.
GGTGAGCAGCTAAACCCTGACAGGACCCCCAGAACTCTGGACCCATACAACCCACCCCTGCTCCTTGCCTGCCCCAACCCCTCCCCACTCCTCTGCCTCCTGACAGCCCCCCTCCAGAACTCCCGACTCATCCAACCCCCGCAGCTCCTTGTCCCGACCACCCCCTCCAGAGACCCCCTGCCCTAACTGCCCCCAAGGCCCGTCCTCACTCCCTGTCCCCTGACTGCCCTGACCCCTATCCACCCCCCACCCCCTGACACACCCCAGGACTCCCATGCTCCATCCAACCTCCCATGCTCCCTGACTGCCCCCTCCAGAGACCCCCCACCCCTAGCCAACCCACCCGGGATCCCACCCCCTATCCAACCCACCCTTCTACCTGTCCCCTGACTGCCCCCACCCCTTATCCAACCCCTGGCCCCAGACCCCTTACCATGAGGCTCCTAGCAGCATGTTCTGCTCTGCACAGAGCCAGACATGCTGCCCTGTGGGAGCAGGCAGCCCCGCCCCTCAGAGTACTGTGAGTGCAGGGGAGGGGGGAAGCGGGGAGAGGGGGCCGGTGGCTTGCTGCGCTCCCGCCCAGGACCCCACAGCTTGCTGCACTGGGAGAGTGGGACCATTTGCCCACCCCTGTATTGGGGTGTGCCTGGGCACACCCCGTGCGCACACCTATGCTTCTGCCCCCCTGGGGGAGGTGGGAAGCGGAGGGCAGAGAAGAGCGGGCTGGGCTGGGCCAGGCTGGGCAGGATTTTTAATGGTTGCAGGCAGCAGTGTGCCATTAAAAATTGGCACGTGTGCCATAGGTTGCCAACCCCTGTGCTATACAAACACACAACAAAAAGACAGTCCCTGCCCCAAAGCCCTCAACAACAGACACTTTGGTAATCAATTTGCTTTGAAGGACCATACGGCCATTGAATTACAGAGAATCCAGCATTAAACCAACTTAAGTCAGGTTGCAGTTTCTATCAAACGGTTGCACAGATACTGGAGGAAATCCACTTCTATCCTGCCCCTCAGCAGAAGGTGAATTTCACCTTTGAAATATTGAATGTCTTCAAGGGGTGGTTGTTTCCTGTTCCTTTTACTTGCAAACAGGGCTGGCTCCAAGCACCAGCTCAGCAAGCAGGTGGTTGGGGCGGCCAACAGAGAGGGGCAGCAAAGGACCAGCTGCCAAATTGCCGCCGAAGACTGAAGCGGCAGTGATAGAGCTGATTGGGATCGCGGCTTTTTTTTTTTTCCTGCTTGGGGTAGCAAAACCCTGGAGACGGCTCTGCTTGCAAAGCAATTTATTTGAAAAATACATTTGCTTTCCCAGTTTTCTGATGTTGGCCTGGGAAGAGCTGGTGCATTATTTTGCAAGGGACAACTGGATGGCTGAGGAGCATCTCCTAACATGGGGAGAGAGTTTAGAGCTGTGGTGAGGGAGGTAGGACTCCTGGGTTCTGTTCCTGACTCTGTTACTGATCTGCTGTGAGCACATAATCTCTGGGAAATCTTTATACTTCTCTGTAAAATGAGCTTAATAAACATTGACCTCAAAGGAGTTTGTGCTTCTTAGATGAATGATGAAATTGTGTGTAATTGTTTGTTATAACAATCTCCTGCAGTGATGCTGAAAATTTTAACCCCTTTGGCGACTTTTGTACACATGCACGTGCACGCATCTATTTATTTATCAGGTAGTCAGGAAAACTATTTGTATCCTAAAGATTAATTCAACCGCCCCTCTTCCCCACCCCCCCTCACCAGGGCTGGCTCTGGCTTTTTTGCAGCCCCAAACAAAAAAAAAAAAAGGTGGGGGGGTGGAGCGGCAAAGCGGGGGTGGGGTGGGGGACAAAAAAACCAGCGCAGCTGGAGGGGCAAAGTGTGGTGGGGGGTGAACTAAACAAAAACAGCACGGCCGGCAGACCGGGGAAAAAAACAAAACGAAGAACCCTTCAGGGCGGCCGGAGCCATGGGACTCTGTGCCGCAGAGTGCACACCTGTCTAGTGGAGGGGAGGGGGAGAGAGCGGGATGAGAAAGAGAAGGGGGTGGCCAGTGCTTCAGCGGGGCACTGCTCCCGCAGCCCCGACCGCCACGCCACCTGCAGGGACGGCTCCGCGCCGCTCCGGTTGGCGGAGAGGGAAGGACGCGGGCGCCCTGCCGAGTTTGCTGCAGGGCGCGCCCCTCCTCTGCGCCGCCGCCCCCTACAGGGCACCCAGAGCAGCGAACAACAGAAAAAAAAAGCTGCCGTGCTGCCCTAGGTTTGGGCAGAAGCCGCCCCCGTCGAATCTGCCGCCCCAAGCACGGCCCTGCCCCCCACCAAAGTCTCCATAAACTCTGAAATTCTCTCTAATCAAAAAGTAACTCTTGTAAGGTCATCGTCCTCTTTCTCTTTCCACAGTCCCCACTTCCTGCTGGACTAGATAAAGACAAAAACATTTTATTATTCATTTTAATGAGATGATCTTATACACCATTTATCAAGTCTTTGAGTCACTATAATCACAGCCCTGTGAGCACGATAATATGAGGGAAATTCATGAATGTTGGGCAGGGCGTTTTGCTCTATTAAAAATGCGGGTGAATCTGACAGCTCTCAGCTCTCCACAGATACACCTGATTGCAGCCTTCCCTCTCCATAGAAACAGCCTTTATGGATTCTCCCAGCTCACAGTGGCAAGATCTTATAACACACTTGATCGTGCCAGTCAGTGCTGCAGATAGCTTTCTGGGGTGAGTCATGCGCATTAGCAGGGCCGGCTTTAGGCCGATTCGCCCGATTCCTGGGAATCGGGCCCTGCGCCTAAGAGGACCCCGTGCTTTAGGCGCCTTTTAAATTTTTTTACTTACCCCGGCTGTGGTCTGCTCCGGGGTCTTCCATGGCCCCACTCCCCTGACCAAAGCACCGGCGGGAACGCGGCTGCCCCATAGCCTCCCTCTCTCAGCTGGAGCTCTGACCAGAGCGCGACAAGCCCTGTAGCCCCGGCTGGAGCTCTGGCCGGAGCACGACAAGCCCCACGGCCCCGGCTGGAGCGCTGCAAGCCCTGCAGCCCCGTTCTTCTGGTTGGAGCGCGGCAAGCCCTGTGCCCCTGGCTGGAGCTCCGGGCCCTTTAAATAGCCCCCAGAGCCCTGGGGTAGCAGGGGGCTCTGGGGGCTATTTAAAGAGCCAGGGCTCAGCTGCCTCTGCCACCCCGGTCCTTTAAATAGCCGCCGGAGCCCCGCCGCCCCCATGCATTCCTCAGGGCTCCCGCAGCTATTTAAAAGGTCCGGGGCAGGGTAGAAGCAGGGGAGCCCCGGGCCCTTTAAATAGCCCCCAGAGCCCTGGGATAGCGGGGGGCTTGGGGGCTATTTAAAGGGCCGCGGCTCCAGCTGCCTCTGCCTCACCCCCTGCCCTGCCCGCACCAGCCCCGCCCCCTGCAGCCAGCTCTGCACCCCCTGCCCACAGCCAGCCCCTACCAACCCCCCTGCCCTGTCTCCAGCCAACCCCTGCCACACACCCCTGCCTGCACCAGCCCTGCACTGCCCGCCCTGCCCTGTCTCCAGCCAACCCCTGCTGCACTCCCCCTACCTGAAGCCAGCCAGTCCCATACTCCTGTCTCCAGCCCTGCCAACCCCTGCTGCACTCCCCTGTGGCCCTGCCTGAAGCCAGGCCGCCCCACACTCCCCTGTCTCCAGCCAGCCTCACACCCTTTGCCCTGCCTGCAGCCAGACCCTACCTCCAGTCAGCCCCTGCCATGCCTCGAACCAGCCCCATGTCCACTGCTGCCCTGCAGTTCCCAGGCCAGTAACCTGCACACCTGCTTCAATGAGGGGGGCAGGAAGCAGTGGGGGCCCCACACATGTGCACACCTCCAGGGAGTGGTGTGGACCTACACACATGAAATGGCAGTCATTAATAACTAATCAACAGCATATATGATGCAATGTACATAATATACAATTTTATTATTTATATAGTTATGGAAAGTGAATAATACGTGGAAGAAATGGAAGGCTTTTTTTTACACTTTTTTCTTTTTAAGTCATCCCTGCCAGGGCCCCGCTGAAAGTGTTTGAATAGGGCCCCGCACTTCCTAAAGCCGGCCCTGCGCATTAGCATACCTAAGCTAATCCTGATCTTATTTTCTTACCAACTCCATGTCAAGTGAGAGTGTCTCACAATTAGAATGTGGGTGATGCTCAGAGGAGTTCATCTCTTGCATCTTTTATCATGCAGGGGTTAAAATGCTAACAGCCCTTCTAAACAAGTGAGCAAGGTTTTACGTGGATAAGGAGAACAAATAATGGGTACAAAGATTGGACGACTGAAATAGAAACTTAGAGAGGGTGAAAGCCAAAGGAACCAAAGAATACTGGTAATTGGAGGGTGTGATACCAGGATAAATTAATGGAGAATAGGTGTATCAGTGGCTATTAGCTAAGATGGTCAGGGTTGCAATCCCATGCTCTCGGAGTTCCTGAACCTCTGACTGCCAGAAGCTGAGCCTGGATGATAGGATGGATCACTTGATAATTGCCCTCTTCTGTTCATTCCCTCTGTGACGAACTGGGAAAGTTCTTAATGTTTTCTCTGAGTACTGTGTTGGTGCCTCAGTGTCCCCATGGCAGTTCTTAAGTATCTGGCAGAGCAAAGGGCCAGTGCACCTAAATGCCTGACACTCTGTCTCCTAGCAACTGATGGCCTGGGCCCCTCCCCTGCAAAGGTGCCAGCTGAAGGTGTTGGAGACAAAGGGATCAGGTGACCTCCTGGCCCAGGAAAGGGGCTGAGGAGAGAGGAGGGGCTGTTAGTCTGGAGCTGGCTGGGGTCAAGGGTGGAGGGCAGACCTGGGGGTCTGGCTCACTGCCCCCCAGAATGGACCCAGCCGAGGGGTCCGGTTCGCTGTATCTACAAGCTCTGTTTTAGACCCTGTTCCTGTCATCGAATAAACATCTGTGTTACTGGCTGGCTGAGAGTCACGTCTGACTGCAAAGTGGGGGTGCAGAACCCGGTGGCTTCCCCAGGACCCGGCTGGGGTGGACTCACTGTGGGAAGCGCACGGAGGGGCAGAGGATGCTGAATGCTCCAAGGAGAGACCCAGGAGGTGACGTTGTGTGAGCTTCTTGCCCTGAACAAGTCTGCTCCAAGGGAGAGGAGGCTCCCCAAAGTCCTGACTGGCTTGGTGGGGAGCAGTTCCAGAGCATCACCCGGTGACTCCGTGACACCCTCTGAAACATCTGACACCAGTCATGGTCAGAAGACAGGACACTGGGCTAGAAGGGCCATTGGTCTGACCCAGCATGGCCATTCTTTTACTCATGATGCGGGATAGCCTAGTGGACAGCACGATGGGCTGTGACTTAGGAGCTCTGTGGTCTAATTTTGACTCTACTATTGGCCTTCTGGGTGGGCTTGGTCAAGTCACTTCTGTTTCTCATTTTCCCCATCTGTAAAATGGGGCTAATGGGTCTGACCTCTGTTGTAGAGCTGTTTATGATTGATTGATGAACAGTATTATTTTCTTCAGTACAAACACATCTGCTTTCTTTGCTCCTCAGTGTTGTAGCTTTACTGTGGGTGAGATTCAAAGCACAATGATCAAGAAATCCAAAGCTATGGGTCAGCTCTCCCCAACTCCTTTATTTACCTATTTAAACTTTTTAGTTCCCATCTTACACCCTAGGTACTTTCCATGGATTAAAACAACAGTATTCAATACATAAAAAATGAAGATGTTTCTATTCCCCAAGCCAGCTAAGTGATCAAAATGTAATGACTCTGCTACAGCACATCAACCTCAATGCCTGGGGGAAAAGTGGGTTTTACAGTCTGCCTGGAAGATTAACAAAGCTGGGCTCAGCTGAGCTAAAGAGGGAAGTGAGTTTCAGACTTTGATTTACAGTTGCACCTTAGATCTCACACAAAGGCAATGCTTGTAGCCAAGTCTACAATAAAGTATCTAAAGATTTATTAAATAGGAAAAGGAAATGAGAGTTATTTACTGAGTTAAAGCAGGTAAACATATATGCACAAATGAGGTACAATCTTAGTTTTCAAAAGGTAATAGAAATGTCTATAACAAGTAAGTTCATATGCTCTTTAGGGCTAACCCAGGCTAAGCAGCTGGGAATCTCATGCTTATGCCTAGTAAACCTTGCCCCCCTCCCCAGAGTGCAAGCAGCATAAGATCCTGTTTCTTCTATTTTGGGTTTTTATCCCCCTCCTGCTATGTGCTCTGAGCTGCAAACTCAGCTGATGAGAGGAATCCATTTCCCATGACTCATCTTTATGGGGGCAGAGGGCCGAACAACCAATGTCTTTTGTCCTCTTTAACATCCCACAATAGTCAAGTGTGTATCAATGGACCTTTCCTGGTGCTGCTGGAGATCAGCACTTCATGCTGGTTAATGCCACTCTCCTGTCTGGTGATTTACACAGTCCTTGAGGCTGAAATATGACCACTCAACTATTACCTTGCAATATGGGATAGAGATGTTATAAGTGAGATTAATGCATCCAGCAACTCATAAGCATTCAATAAAGTCTAAACACATTCTTATAATTCTGATACCATTGTAACAATACTAACACACAGGTAAACCAGACTGATTCCAGCTACATATTTGTCAGTGTTCAATTGACATATGGGGACTTTGGCATGAGCTGGCACTTGTCTGCTGGCATCACAGAGAGTACAATTATAAAATTTGCAGAAGACAGCAAGCTGGGAGGGGTTGCAAGCACTTTGGAGGAAAGGATTGGAATTCAAAATGATCTTGAAAAACAGGGGAAATGGTCTGAAATAAATAGAATGAAATTCAATAAAGACAAATGCAAAGTATTCCACATAGGAAGGAATAATCAATTGCACAAATACAAAATGGGAAATGAAATTACTGCATAAAAGGATCTAGGGATTATAGTGGATCGCAAACTAAATACATCAACACTGCAATAGCATTGCAAAAAAACCAAACAGCAAGGGAGATTAAGGTTGGACATTAGGAAAAAGTTCCTAACTGTCAGGGTAGTTAAACACTGGAATAAATTGTCTAGGGAGGTTGTGGAATCTCCATCTCTGGACATATTTAAGAGTAGGTTAGATAAATGTCTATCAGGGATGGTCTAGACAGTATTTGGTCCTGCCATGAGGGCAGGGGACTGGACTCGATGACCTCTCGAGGTCCCTTCCAGTCCTAGAGTCTATGAATCTATAAATCATTCTGGGGTGTATTAGCCAGTGTTGTAAGCAAGACATGAGAAATAATTCTTCCATTCTACTCAACACTTATAAGGCCTCAACTGGAGTATTGTGGTCGGTTCTGGGCACCATACTTCAGGAAAGACATGGACAAATTGGAGAAGGTTCAGAGGAGAGGAACAAAAATGATCGAAGGGCTAGAAAATACGACCTGTGAGGAAAGATTGAAAACACTGGGTTTGTTTAGTCTGGAGAAGAGAAGACCGAGGTGAGACATAAGTCTTCAAGTACATAAAGGTTGTTAAAAAGGGGAGGTGATTTCCTTATCCACTGAAGATAGAACAAGAAGTAATGGGCTTAAATTGCAGCAAAGGAGATTTAGCTAAAACATTGGGAAAAACTTCCTTTCAGGGTAATTAAGCGGTTAAATTACCTCGGAAGGTTCTGGAATCACCATCACTGGAGGTTTTTAAGAGCAGGTTAGACAAACACCTGTCAGGGATGGTCTAGATAGTACTTATTCCCTTCAGTGCAAGGGACTGGACTAGTGACCTATCGAGGTCCCTTCCAATCCTACACTTACAATTATCCACCTCTGCGGTGACAGAGAATCTAAGAAAGTATTTTCAATATAGATAAATAACTCCTTATATATTATCAGTATGTACATTTCCCAATGATGTTAATGATCAGTGTGACCCTAACTTTCATTTAAGACCTCACATGAAATTCTTTGGTGAGCCAGAACGTACATACTCGCATCAGGATATTCTTGTATCCCCCTTGCCAGTTGGCCTGGAGAGGTCCATGGGTAACGGTTTCTCTTTACATGTCTCTATTAAATTCTGTTGGCCTATGATGAGAATATGCTGTGAGAAATTAATTGTTCACATTCACTCTTCCTGGTGCATGTATACACAGAGAGCTGGATTTAGATACCCTTCATCCCACTGGTAGCACCTTATTTCGTGAGTGGCCTCCCTGATGGAAACTGGGCTAACTGTGGAATGAGGTGCTACTCAGAATCTGGCTCAGAGTGAATTAAACACATGTGAAGATGTTGGGGAAGGGGGAGGGAGAAAGAACAATAAAACTACTCCCAATCTTTCAATGGATGGGGTATGATGAAAATCCCTGATAAAGGGAATTTAAAATAGAGATGCAGGTCTACAGCCATGAATAATATCCTTTCCCCTCTGGGTCCAGTTATGGAGAAAGTGGACTCAGGCTCCTAGCTCATGGAAAACCCCAGTCTAGGTCAAATAAATAATCTTCATCCCAAAGCATCCCCAAATGCTTTGCAACTCTTCCTCTTTGAGTTGGGCTGGGTTGCTGTCTTCACAGCATGCAGAAATGTTGCAAACTTTAGGGCTGGAAGGTAAGCAGTATGTAACCAGCTGAACCCACAGAGGAAATTTAGGCAGGATGGAAGCATTCAGATTGGGAATTTGAGCACTGGGGTTGATACACCCTCTCCAAAACTGCCATGACACTTGTAACAACAACAACATACTGCTTCCTAGCACCATGCTCAGTTATTGGCTCATTACTGACTTGGGCCCTGATCGTGTAATGATCACCGCCCAGGAGGACCCACCCTGGCATCTGTGCTGAGCCCCATCCACTGCAGTGCCCCACAGCAAATCAGGATTAGAATATGGAGTTCTTGGCTCCTATTATGTGTTATGTACATCAGTGGTTTTCAAACTTTTCTTTTTGGCAACCCAGTTGAAGAACATTGTTGATGCCCGTAACCCAACAGAGTTGGGGGTGAGGGGTTTGGGGTGTGGGAGGGGCTCAGGGCTGGGGCAGAAGGTTAGGGTGCAGGGGTAAGGGCTTCAGCATGTGGGAGGGGCTCTGGGCTGTGGCAAGGGGGTGGGGTGCAGGAGGGGGTCAGAGCTCTGGGCTGGGGGTGCAGGCTCTGGAGTGGGGCCAGGGATGAGGGGTTTGGGGTGCAGCAAGGGGCTCCAGGTTGGGGGGGATCAGGGCTGGGGCATGGGCTTACCTCCGGCGGGTAATGGTCAGCGGCGCAGCCGGGGTGCAGAGGCAGGCTTCCTGCCTGTCCAGGCACCGCGCACTGCACTGCACCCTGGAAGTGGCCAGCAGCAGGTCCGACTCCTAGGCGGAGGCATGCAAGTGGCTCCACGTGGCTCTTGCTCGCAGGCACCGTCCTCCCACCCCCAGATCCCGGCCAATGGGATTGTGGAGCCAGTGCTTGGGGCACAGGCAGCATGCGGAGCACGTGCCCCCTGCCCATCTAGAAGCCAGACCTGCTGGCCACTTCTGGGGTGCAGCGCAGTGTCGGAACAGCCCCTGGACTGTGTCCCCTTCCCCCAGGGCGCATCACCCAGGGCAGGTGGAGTGTCCAGGGCTCCCATAGGGACCCAGGCTGGGTGGCTCTTACTGCTGCCTGGCTCCAGCTTCTGGCCTGGCTCCAGCGGGTGGGGCCTTGGGGGGAAGAGGTCGAGGAGAAGCAGGAGGTGAGGCCCTGTGCTGAGAGGGAAGGACTAAGGCCCCCACTGGGAAGAGGCTGGTGCTGGCCTAAGGCATGTTAAAGAGTGGGCAGCAGGCACGGCCCTCTCTCCTTTAAAAGTGGGGCACATGGCTCCTGACTTCCCCAGTTCTTCAGCCCCTGGGGAGCAGGGGGCCCCACTGTCCTTTGTGCCCAGGGTAAATCAATCAACCTAAACCCACCTCTGCTGAAGCCAGGAAAATATTAAATAAGGAGAAGACTGGTTCTATCCCCTCTCTAGTGGCTCTTCCACCGCCTCCCTTCGTGCTCCCCCGCCTGTTTCATTGTAAATATCGGGGCAGCTCCAGGCCCCAGCAGGCCAAGCGCTGCTTGGGGCGGCATGCCTGGGGGGGGGGCGGCCCCCGCGCCTTGCCGCCGTGCTTGGGGCAGCGAAATCTCTAGAGCCGCCCCTGGTAAATATCGCCTGTCCCAGCGCCGCCTTGGAAACATGCCCACCCTGCACCCCCGTCCCGTGCAATTGTCCCCGGTGCTGCTGCAAGCTCAGCACCTGCCCACACCCGTCCCTGCCCTCCGGAGCTCCGCAGCCCGAGCGCCCTGGGTTTGGCCGGGAGCTGGGTGTGGGGGAATGGTGCCTGCGGGTGAGAGCCACGTGGAGCCACTTGCAAACCTCCGCCTAGGAGCTGGACCTGCTGCTGGCCGCTTCCAGGGTGCAGCGCAGTGCGCGGTGCCCGGACAGGCAGGAACCCTGTCTCTGCACCCCGGCTGCGCCCTGACCAGGAGCTGCCGGAGGTAAGCCCATGCCCCAATCCCCTGCCCCAGCCCCGAGCCCCTCCAAACACAGAGCCCCCTCCTGCACTCCAAACCCTTCATCCCCGGCCCCACCCCAGAGCTCTGACCCCCTCCTGCAGCCCAACCCCCTGCCGCAGCCCAGAGCCCCCCCCAAACCCAGAGCAACCTCCTGCACCCCAAACCCCTCAACCCCGGCCCCACCCCAGAGCCTGCACCCCCAGCCCAGAGCTCTGACCTCCTCCTGCACCCCAACCCCCTACCGCAGCCCAGAGCCGCCCCAAACCCAGCCGCGAGCTCTGCCCCCCTGGTAGCTCGGCGCTGTGCCCCTGCGTCAAGCGGGCTGCGAGGAGAGGCGGATTAAGGCTCCCAGTCCCGAAAGTGCAGCCAGCTCTTAACTTCCTCCTTTGTCACAGTTCCTGCCTCGCTCGAGAGACGCCGCTGTGCGCCGGGAATTGACCCAGCATGTCAGTTTCCTTCTGAGACAGACAGACAAGCCTCGCCTGCCGGAGGAAGCTGCGGAACCCAGGCGTCCGGCTCCAAGCGAGCCCTCCTGCCGCGGCTCATCATGCCCTTCCGGAGAGGTAAGGGCGCTGCTGCACCCCGGGGTGGGTTGGCAGGCGAGGCGTGGCTGCCCCTCTCCGGGCCTGGGGACAGCGGCTGGGCTGCAGGAGGGTTGAATGGCAAAGAGGAGGACGGTGGGTTTGGGGGTGACCCCATTCCCAGCTCAAGGCCGGGGCTGCGGGGACAGAGGGTGCCGCTGATCTGGGAGTCGGGGGCCGGTCTGCTGCTGCGCTGGGTGCCTGGTGGTTTCCGCGTTGTGCTTAGAGGGCTGTTTATTATCACTGGGGCTTTGAGAAGCTGGTTGGCTTCCTGTTTGCTTGGGTTCGGATTTGAGAGTCCTCCTTGCCCGGGGCTATGGTGCGTGTAGGTGCGGTGTGTGTTAGTCACACGCACCCCGTCGGCTAATAATAGGTACATAAACCGATCACGGGTTTAATTGGCTTGGAACAAGGACCTGGGATTTATTTTTCGGTTATTTGAAAGGCACATTTTTCACTGCATTGGTCGCCTTGATTCACATAACTGCTGTTGGAGTGTTGAAGTACTTCTCCCACTGAAATGGGTGAAGGAGTCATTTGAAAATGGTACAGGCTGGACAAAGCAATGGAAAAATACACGGTAGAGACCAGTCCTGCGTTGTTGTGGGATGGACTTTGGCCACTTAGGCTGAGAGGACCTGGCTAGTGTGTGTGTTGCTCTCTGCTGGATAGAACTGGAACTGCTCAACTATGTGTCAAAGGACCTAGACTGCTAACAGAGATTCTCTTCTAACTGCAGATGTAGGGGATTGGGCTTTTGGAGCCTGAGGAGCTGAGTTCTATTCTAGAAGCCCCAGTGAAATTGTCATAACATGGCAGCCTGGAATTCCTAGGTGGTCATGGATTTATTATAGGGTTGAATCCATCTCTCATTTCTGTGAGGTTCCACTTCAGTGATTGACTGAGGTCAGTCTTGTCCACTTGGCCCAAAGCGCCACAGGCCAGTGTGGGGTGAAAGTGCTACAGGGCAACGTACGCAGTTTACAGGGGACAAAGGCTCTTGCCAGCTGTCTAGTGAGCCACCTGCAGATAAGTGTAGGAGTGGTGAGTGCTGCAGGATAGATTCTCATCCTCCTCGAGCTGCTGCGATGCAGTGCCTTTACTTTAAGGGAAGCAGGCTGGAACTCTGGAGACCTGTGTTCAATTTCTGGCTGTGCCAGTGGCCTGCTGAGCAACCTTGGGCAAGTCACTTCACTGCCCGGTGCCTCGGTTTCCCCATCATAAAACGGGGATAATGACTACTGACTTCTTTTGCAAAGTGCTTTGAGATCTAGCAATGAAGAGGGTTATATAAAAGCTAGATATTATTGTTAGTAATTCCTTCCCATGTACACACATGTTGGTTCCGTGTGCCAGCAAGGCTCTGTGACAGCGGTGACATCCCAGCATGGTGCGTGCCTGGATGCAGAATGGGAATCCGACAGGACATCTGTGGGAAACCAAAAGGAAGAAAACCCCAGTACATTTCAAATGAACATTGTGTACTGCCCCTCTCTGAGCAGCCGCAGCGGGGCATATAACCCCACAATGGCTTCGTCTTTCCAGTTACCGGTCACCTTTTAAAAATAAGGGACCACGTTCCCCTTTCACTTAAACTGGTGTACATCAGGAGTAACATCAGTGAAGTGGGGTGAAACTGGTGTGAGAGAAGAATTGGGCTCGTGGTTTCAAGGAAGTAGGATTAGCCTGTGGCTATGAATACTGCACATGCTCATTTAAAGGATTAGTACATCAAAACACTTGTGGCATAAGCTTCTCTGAGAGGAGAAGGCTCTTTTCTGGTATTCCTGCTGGGCCAAAACAGTGTGCTGGTTAGATCGGCGTGCAGAGTTCACCCAAAACGATCTAGAGGGTTGGAGGGGTTGACTGATAAGGAAAGGTTGAGTTGAATATATAAAGTTTGATTGAGTGATAGCCCTGGGTGAAATAGTCCCTTCAAGCATGAGTAGTATCTAACCCTGCAGCATTGCTCAGAGAAGGGACTGTTTAAGGGGCATAAGTAGGAATTAAGGGATGAAATTCAGAGAGGGGAGTTTCAGACTGGATGGTGGGTGGGTGTGTGTGAGGGCGGGAGGGAGGGAGGCGGAGGGGAAGAGATGGGACTTCCTGAAAGTGAGGGCTTGTCTACATCAGAAAGTTGCAGCGCTGGTGAGGGGGTTACAGCGCTGCAACTTTGAAGGTGTACACGTCTGCAGGGCACCACCAGCGCTGCAACTCCCTGTTTGCAGCGCTGGCCGTACTCCCGTTTTGTCTCGGGTGTAGAGGATCCAGCGCTGGTGATCCAGCGCTGGTAATCCAATGTAGACAGTTACCAGCGCTTTTCTTGACCTCCGTGGAAGGAGGAAGCCTCTGGTAATCAAGCTGGTTTCCTTTCCCGGTTTGCTCTCTCGGTCCCGGAGCCACCCAGCAAACCGCAGGGAAGGAGACCTGCTTGCTCGGGGTTCCGGGACCGAGAGAGCAAACCGGGAAAGGAGACCAGCTTCGCCGCGGTTTGCTCTCGCATTCCCGGAGCCACCCAGCAAACCGCAGGGAAGGAGACCTGCTTGCTCGGGGTTCCGGGACCGAGAGAGCAAACCGCGGCGAAGCTGGTTTCCTTTCCCGGTTTGCTCTCTCGGTCCCGGAACCCCGAGCAAGCAGGTCTCCTTCCCTGCGGTTTGCTGGCTGGCTCCGGGACCGAGAGAGCAAACCGCGGCGTTCCCGGTTTGCTCTCTCGGTCCCGGAACCCCGAGCAAGCAGGTCTCCTTCCCTGCGGTTTGCTGGCTGGCTCCGGGACCGAGAGAGCAAACCGCGGCGTTCCCGGTTTGCTCTCTCGGTCCCGGAACCCCGAGCAAGCAGGTCTCCTTCCCTGCGGTTTGCTGGGTGGCTCCGGGACCGAGAGAGCAAACCGCGGCGAAGCTGGTTTCCTTTCCCGGTTTGCTCTCTCGTCCCGGAACCCCCCTTGAAGCCGCCCAACAGCGCTGCAGTGTGGCCACATCTAACACCACTTGCAGCGCTGGTTGCTGTAAGTGTGGCCACTCTGCAGCGCTGGCCCTATACAGCTGTACTAATACAGCTGTAACAACCAGCGCTGCAAAATTTTAGATGTAGACATGGCCTGAGACAGATCTATTAGAATGTAAAACAGCCTCCCAGTGAAAGCTGGGGTCACTCTCACAGCTCTGGACATTTAAAACTAGGCTGGACAATGCACCATACAATGGACTGTGTGAAACAAGCTGTTTTGGTGGGAGGACAGGCTGGATGATCTTGTAGGTTTTTTCACCCTCTAGATTCTGCGGTGAACAATATGCCAGCTCTGGCTCCAGGGGCGATGTGGTGAGGGCATGTGGGGTCATGTGCCCCCCCAGATTTGCTGTGTGGCTTGTACTGAGCATGCTCAGTAACACTGCTGAAGCCGGCTGCCCTCACTCTGCCCAGGGCTGGCTCCAGGCCCCAGCGCGCCAAGCGTGTGCTTGGGGCGGCATGCCGCGGGGGGTGCTCTGCCGGTTGCCGGGAGGGCGGCAGGCAGCTCTGGTGGACCTCCTGCAGGCATCCCTGCGGAGGGTCCGCCGGTCCCACGGCTCCGGTGGACCTCCCGCAGGTGTGCCTGCGGATGCTCCACCAGAGCTGCGGGACCAGGGACGCCTGCAGGAGGTCCACCGGAGCCATGCGACCAGCGAGCTGCAGAGCACCCCCCGCAGAGTGCCGCCGTGCTTGGGGTGGCGAAATGGCTAGAGCCGGCCCTGACTCTGCCTCCCACTATCGGCAGGCATGGGTCGTCTGAATCTTATCAAGAAAGTGGACCGGGTGAAGAACTGAACCAGCTGAGAAGCTCTCTGTAGTTCTCCTTCTCTTGTCCTGGCCGTGAGAATCCTGCCACTTTGCTGGCTCGCACACTTCCTTTAAATCCAGAGGTGATCCAGGGTGTGAAAAGGCAGCAGTGCTGGGGCCTAGGATTTAAAGTTTATGAGCCTCCATCCTATCCCTGCTGTGATCTCTTTCCTCCCCAGCCTTCTAAGCAGCTGGTCTCTTTCTCACTCCACCAGCTCCGCACAGCTGGGCTGTTTGACAGGAGTCGCATTGAACAGAGATGATGACATAGTGTGGTAAGAGTGAGACAGGGCAGGACAACTGCTGGCAAGAGAGGAGAGGCCTGAAAAACTGCAGTAAATACTGAGTCCGAACATGTGTGGGGAGGACCAGGGGAGGCCTGAGGAAAGATGATGGTAATCCCGCGGGAATGAGTAACGTGGGGAGAAGAGAACTGGTTCTGAGTGTCAGGGTGATCAGGGTGTGTGCAGGCTTGTTAATACAGAACGTGATCCCAGCCTAGGAATGTGCTTCTGTTCCTTTCTGAGACTCGGAGCAGTCTGTCCTGGTTTAGATCTTTGCGGCTGGATTGGACAGCCAATTTCAGATTTGTCTGTGTAGTGTCAGGTGAAGGACGGAATCACTTGTAACAGACATATGAGAAACACATGAGCCTGCAGGGAGCAAAGACCAATGGGGCAGAGACTGGAGGCCAGACATTCAAAAGTGCTCAGCACCCAGCGGCTCCCGTGGAGAATGATGGGGCTTGAGCACTTGTGTTAATCTGGGCTTTTCGTTCAGGTGCCTAAATGGGGACTGAACTCTATGACAATCAGGTTGCTGGGGGTGGGGGGGCGGCTTTGATCACAGAGAGGCCTCTATAAAAAGGGACCTTGGCCCAAGGATCAGCCAGTCTTGCAATCTCCTGTACTGGAACAGTGAAAGAGTACACACCTTGATTGTGTTTTACAAGAAACCTACTTCCACGCACATATTTAAGCCTGGCATGCACAGTCCTCGAGAAACCCAACCCTGTGAGGGAGAAACTGCTGCAGGTTGGTTGCGTCACTGCAGAAAAACAACCAAAACTCCTCCCAACCAACCCCTTCTTCCTCTTAGCATACGGGCAACATAAGTGTCAATCCCTGACACTCAGCATGTGCCTCAGGTGGCACATGACCAGGATTCATCACCGAATCTAGTCCACTGGTTGGATCATTAGCTTCCCTGGCCCGGGTTGGGTACTGCCGGTGAGCCGGACATGAATGCTGATCTGTGCCCTCCATCACCCTATGAGGTTGCAGAGCTTTGCCGGACTACAGTTAAAAGAAAGCATGCCACAACATTGCTGACTTTTTGTCTCTCACTTTGACGGGGTTTATTTGGACTTTTTGCAAATTTTATGTGCCAAGTCAAACTTGCGTGTCACAGCAGTGGAATATCAACACTGTCTCCTGCGGGAAGCAGGGGATTATATTCTGGTTTTGCAGGATAATGATGATCAGTGGCACAGGGCTCCATGATCTTCTCTGCAGGGTTTAGGGCCCAGTAGGAGCCTTCCTGCCTTTTTTTCTTGTTGTTGCAGAGGGAGATGGGAGGAAAGTCACAACCTCTCTCTTAAGAAGAGGGCCAGAGCTTTGTAACATGGCCTTCTAGCTGCCAGGATGTATCTCTAAGGTAGATCAACTTTTAAGAGTCAGGACATAAGCCAGCTGCTAAGTGCCCTGGGTTAGTCCGATGTTCCCCCTGTGGCCATGTTATTGCACAATCCTCCATTACGAAGGCATTAGTCACTGCAGGATGCACGTCTGCTCCGGTAAGGAAGTTCCAACAAGAGGAAGATGGTGATACCTGAAAGCTTGGAGCAGAGCAATAAGCCCTTTCTTCCTTCAGTGACAGGGCAGGGAAGCTGGCTCCAGTATCCTCCCCTGGCAGCAGAGTGCCTGCCCAGCCTTTTTAGACATGGGTTTTCTGGCAAGATGTCGATGTAGTTTTCAGCATGGGTGCAGAGAGCTGCCTGTGGGCAGGAGATATAGACCAGCCAGAGGTCTTACCCCAGGTTTCCTTTTGCCATCAGAGAAAAATACTGGCATCCAATAAGATGCGTACAAATCTAATGTCATTTCCCCTTTCCCCCACCAGACACCCCCCCTCCCCAGACAGTAGTGAGGTTCAAGTTGGCTGTTTTGTAGCAGGTGTGTAGCAGGTGTGTCCCTCCCTCCTCCTCCCCACACCCCAGCCTGTCTGTCTATGGTGGTGATACGTGTCCATGCTTATGTGCCATATCCCTATAAGATCAGATATACCTACAGCACCCACAGATCTGGCATCATGAAAATCTGGAGGTTTTTGAGGCAGCTCTGGAAGCGTCTGAAATGTCCTCCTTCCACCCATGTCTGAGTATGAGCCTTGGGTCATAACCGGGATTACGCTTCCCTTCTCTGCTTCTGGCATCGAGCAGAAGGGGTATTGGGTGAGCCATTGCGAGGGATCCTGTTGGCTGCATTCTTTTTAAGAGCCCTAGTCAATTCCCATTGTGGTCAATGGAAACTCTCCTGTTGAACTGAGTAGGAGTTGGATCAGGTCCTACAGGAGGGAAACCTGTACCAGTCAAAGTTTGGAACGTGAGCTGACCAGTCTTTGTTTAATCCTGAGCTGATGGTATCAAATTTGCAAATGAACTAAAGTTCAGCAGTTTCTCTTTGAAGTCTGGTCCTGAAGTTTTTTGCTGCAGTATGGCTACCTTTAAATTTGCTATTGTGTGTCCAGGGAGGTTGAAGTGTTCTCCTACAGGTTTTTGTATATTGCCATTCCTAATATCTGACTTGTGTCCATTTATCCTTTTACGTCGGGATCGTCCAGCTCGGCTGATGTGCACCATTTCCATGGGATGGAAAGACCTGAACAGCTGAAAACAAAATACAGGCAAACAAAACCAGAGAGTAGTGAGTGGGGATAGAATGTAGCCAAGATCCTAAGGCTGTTTCCCCCCTCTGTTCAGGCATTACATTAGCTGTGCTCGCCACCATAGTATCTGAGCCCCTAATTACTCATTTAAGCTGATCTAAGGTTTGTCCATCACTTGAAGTGTTTTAAGACTGGCTGAGTGTCTAACAGAGAACTTATGGGCTTGATGCAGGAGTCCCTGAGGAGGTTTTTCTGTGCAGAAGGTCACACTAGATGATTGTAATGATCCCTTCCAGCCTCGAAGACTAGGGTTATTCCCCTTGCAGTTTAAACTGGAGAAGTTATTTTTAGCCCCTCTCCTGCGTAATGAGGCAGGTGCAAAACCGATGCTGTGTTTTCACTGCTGAGATGGCTCCTTTTTAGTGCTGGACAAGGTGGTGCCTTTAGCTACTGCTCAAGCATGTAGGGGTCTATCTCATCCAATGAAAGATGCCAAATGCTTGTACATTTTCTGGGATGCCCACAAATCAGTGCATGCTGTGCTACACCGAACAACCACTGTATGTCATCGCAGTTCCACACAGGGAGCCAAGCAGGCTTATACCAAGCGGCAAAGTGTGTTTCCTTAGGAAGACAAATGGAATGGTTTCAATTTCTGTAGCACTTCTTTACTGTCTAGTGGCTAAAGCACAGGGCAGGGAATCAGGAGGGCTGGCTCTGCTAGTGAGTTGATGTGTATCCTCGGATAAGTCACTTACATTGGTATTTTCAGGAGCCTAAAGAAGCCGGGTATCCAACTCCCATAAGGCCATTGAAAGTCCCAGACTCGTTTTTTCCATATCAAAGGCAGTGATAATATCTACCTTCTGGGATTTAATTTAATTTAAGGATTGATTCATTGATTTGCAAATCATTTTGAGATCTTTGCACGGAAGGTGATCTTTGCATGGAAGGTGCTCGGGTACTACAGTGCTGTACAGAAGAGAAAATCCTGAATAGAGGCACACAGAACTATTCGAGCTCAACAAAATGAGCCGATAAGCCACTTTGCCACCCAAAATGTCCCTGGCTCCCTCCCTCCACTCTGCCTCAGGTGCTGCTGCTTTGCTACCAGAGGGTTACGCTCGGGGAAGCATCGCCCAAAAGCTGCCTGTGTATTAACAAAAAGCTGCTTCTGCTAAATTGGACCAAACCTTTGTTCTCTGAGAGGTTCTCCCATTCCCTGCCCCCCACAGCTACCCTCCCCAAATGTCTAGGGAATAGTGCGTAATCTTCGAGGGGTGATTTCTGGGGTGTTTCAGGCCCCGATTTGTAGGTGTTTGTGGGGAAGGGCAGGAAGATAGATTTGCCTTTACAACAATGCTCCGTGTGCTAGAACATCTTGTCCTGTTGGAGCCGAATGCTCGTTAACCCAAATTCTGCTCTCCGAAATGCACGTGTACCCCGGCTGCGGGAGTGTGGGGGATGCTGTGGGTAAGCGTGAAGCAGCGTGGCCAATGGGGCTGGAACGTGAGACGCCCCAGACACCTAGTGATTTGGAGCCCTCTGATTGGCTGCCCACCCCCTTTGCCCACCTCCTGGGGCAGAACAACCAATCAGAGCTGCCGCTGGCAGAGCGGGCTCCCGCTCACCCTATGGCAACTTTGAAGCCGTCCTCACAGGAGGGGAGCAGGGCGCTAAAGAGCCCACCAGAGCAGGGTGGCTCTGGCCCCTTGTCCCCCCTCCTGTGAGCAATGGGGGGGGACAGGACAGTGCCTCTGCTTCCCCCCCTCCCCCGAAGGGTGGGGGGAGGGGTGAAGAGACTCTGGAGCTGCCCCCCAGCCTGGAGGCAGGGAGGGGGCCCCACTGCAGCCCCCCCAGACCTGGAGAGTGGGGTGAAGAGCCCCAGGAGGAGCAGAGGTGAGACTATGGGGGATGAATTGTGAGGGTGGGGGCTGAGAGGGGGCAAAACCAGCTGGCGGGATTTGCACTTGTGGGGGCAGAATTAATAGCTGGGGAGGGGAGGGATGGATGTTGGGGCGAGAGCTCCTGCAGCGGGCGCCAATATCCCCTTGCTCCATACAAGTGGGCGGGTGGGCGGCATCCACGTGGTGATAGGCCCAAATCAACTGCCAGACCAAAGAAACACATTATTGGCTTCGTAAACAATAATAATAATAATAATCTCAAGATTTTGGGGGCCTGACTCATGGCTTTTGATCTCTTCATAGAGTCCAAGGTCAGAAGGAACCATTGTGGTCATCGAGTCTCACCTCCTGTGTAACACGGGCCAGAGAACTGCCCCAAATTTCCTAGAGCAGGTTTTTGTAGGAAAACATCCTGTCTTGATCCAGCGTGTCGAGGTTGGCAATGCTCATGAAGAGACAGGGCCAGGCCAGTGCAACACTCAGGTCCTTCCTCTATCTACGCTGTCCTCTCTCATCAAGCCGAGTACTCTCCAAGTTCTTAGACAGAATTGCGCTACAGCATCCCTGTTGGGAAACTGTGTATTGCAACAGGGTGATGAAATCTGAGGGTAGAATTTGCCCTTCTTTAGATCTTCACTACTACAATCAGGAGCGGTGCCAGGGTTTTTGGCACCCTTGGCAGGGGTCCTTCCACGCTCCCGGTCATTGGCTGCAATTCTGTGGCGGATGGGTCCTTCCGCACTCCCAGTCTTTGAGGCACTTCGGCGGTGGGTCCCGCAGCGAGTGAAGGACCCGCTGCAGAATTGCCGCCGAAGATCCGGAGCGCGGAAGGACCCCCTGCCGCCGAATTGCCGCCGAGGGTGGCAAAATGCCGCCCCCTCCCAATCCTGGTGTCCTAAATGGAAGTGCCAACCCTGAATACAATGGCCAGATATGTCTTGGCTATAATCCAGTTTGATGTTTTGTTTGGTTGTAAAGCACCACAGGACATGACCCTGTGTAGATTCCTATGCCATTGTGTTAAATATCTGGATCATCTTTTGCTTTGGATGTCAGGTTTTAATAATATTTTGCATTTTCCATCGAGGGAGCTCAAAGGGGTGTACGAAAGCTAATGAATTAAGCTCCTAACACCCCTGTGAGGTCAGTGTCTTAGAGATGGGGAAACTGAGTCCCATAAGGGCAAGATCCTAGGATGTGATCGTGCCATGAGTGGGATGGGTGGTGACTGCTGAGCATCTCACAGGATACAGGAAACCTGTGGTAAAGCCAGACATGGATCCCAGCTCTCCTAAGCACCTCAGCATCATCTTGCCTTCAGTAAATACGTACCCTGAAAGATTATCTGCCGAACTCAGTGCTCACAGGCTGGAAAGTCCTCCCACCCCGATTGTGCCACTTACTTCCTTGCAGCTGTTTGTTTGGTGACAGGTAGCAAGTAACACCCTGCCTACCCTCACCCCTTTCAGGGGAGGCCTTATTTTTCCCAGTGTGGAAGCATGACTAAGTGGGCAGCCCAGGGAGGAGGATTGCATTCCCTCTCATCCACCGCCTTCTCCCCCGAGTCTTCCTTGGGAAGGTCTGCACACACACAGCCCTCTGCAGCCCCCTTCTGTGAGAGTGCTGCTATGGGGTTAAGTCTGCGTCAGACCAGCTCTGGAGAAGGGGCAGAGCACCAGTTATTCAAGGCCTGATCTCAATGTGCTGAGTGCTGCTAACTTCCATAGGCTGCCTGCCTTGCTGTAGTAAGAGGGGGCTCAGTCTACGCTGGTTACATTCATCAGTGCCTTGAGCTATGAGATGTTAAGGAGACATGGGGAAGGAGCTGGAAAACTCAGGGTCTTGGTAGCACAACACTGGTCCTTTAGATCGCTTGTCCAGAGGCAGTACCATGCCGTGGCTGTTAGCAGGCCCTTGCAGATTGTCGTGTAGTGCTACTATGTTCCATCACAGACGTGGCTGCATTTCAGTAACTGCTGAAGCGATAGCTGTGTGTATATGTACCCCAAGAAGGTCGTTGGGAAGACACCATGAGCGAAAGGGACACCATCAAATGGAAAGCAAGTCCATTTTAAAAAAAAAAGAGAGAATTAAAAGTAGCAGTCACCCTTTATATCAAGGGTGGTTATAAAGGGTAAATGAATTATTAGGATGTTTTAATATAGACTCTTACAGAGCAATGGGTTGCTTCTATCCGTCTTCTATAGCACCTTCCATAACCATGTATAACACACATAATATTTCTAACTATTAATTAACCACTTAGAAGCTATTTGCAAATTAACCTTTAATGTAAAGTGTGGCCAAAGCAGTTTTATGTCCCATGCCTGCCCCTGCCCCCCCTACCCTCTGCCGAACTTTATGGACCATTAAAATCTTATGTTTCTTAGCTGTGCCTTGTGCTGTCTTGGAATCTGGTTATCACTGAAGGGAGAGGTGAGCTGAGCATTTACAAGACATGCTTGTTTTTCCCTAGCCTGGCCCCTGTGGGGGAGTCTTGTGCAGTTGTCAGCAGCCTGTCTGAAAGAGTCCCCCAATAAACGTGAAGAGCTGAAAAGCGTGCTACAGCTCAGTAACTACTATCCCCAAGGTAGCTTTACTCTAGCTAGCTCTGGTAAGGAGCAGTGATGGGAGCAGCGTGGGCTAGCCCTGTGAGTAACTATCCCAGGTTCTGGGCGAGTTTGTACAGCTCGTGCTGAAGCGCATGCTGTCATGGCTTCGCAAGGCGAAAGCAAGCTGAGGGATGGCTACCCGAGCTGCAGATACCCTGTGATTACAGGGTAGACGGCAGCTTTGTGGCTTGATAGCTGGATGGTGATTTACTTGCATGAATTCATTTGGAAGATGGATCTGTTGAAATATCTGTTTTTAAACTTATATTAAACTACACCGCAGGTCCAGAGATAAGAGGCTTCTCCCTTAGCATTTGCTGCTGCTGCAGAGAGGGGGCTGGAAATCCGGCACGAGTCCCTAAAGGCAGATGGTTGTCATGTAAACATTCGGGTTCTGATTCATCCTCGCCTCGTGAGCAGATATGCAGCCAGCCTGTAAAGGAGCCTCACAAAGCTCTTCACCTGCAGCATGCCTCCGGAGGTGGATTAGCAGAAAAGAAAAGGAGCACATGATTTTAGAGGGAGTATGGGGGGAAGATTTCAAAGACAGCAGCTGTCAGTGCTTGATTATGTCGCTGGTGCCCCTCCTGTATCACATTCAGGTGACGCACGCTCCCTTTGCATTCAGATCCCTCTTCACGCCTTGGAGGTGCTCAAACCGGCCACATTTTGCTCCCTCGTTTGGGGTTTATTTGGGGGTTCTATGGAAGGACTTTGCAGCTGGGCTTCCTTGAGATATTTGGGGTAAAACTCTGGCCTGCCTGGCCTAGGTGAGCTACAGGAAGAAGGTGACTCAGGGAGCTGCTTCCTCCTCATCCCACCAAAGCAGGAAGAAGGCTGGAGAGTCTGGGGGATCCCCTGGAGTGCTAGGATTCAGGCCCAGCAGCACTCTGCCCTCCCAAAGGAGAGAGGCCAGACCTCAGCTGCTGTTGGCAGCAGTCACTAGGGGGCAGCACAGACTGGAAGAGTGGTGATGAGGAGTGCTTTGAGACAGGGCCTCCCTTGAGCCAGCCTGCTGTGTGGGTCAAGCACCTTTCCTGGGCTGGTCCTGCTCTGCTGGCTTCCCCCTCCCAACCCCAGCATGCCTCACAGGAGGGAGGTCAGAAAGCCTCTGGTTTAATCTCGCTCATTTAAACGATGCCATCTCGAAAGCCCTGAGCTTGAGCCACCCCACTGGATCTCAGTCACTGACGCCTCTCAGAATAGTTTGTTGCCTTGTCTAATCCCATGCTAGCCTCACTGAGTGTGCTGTCTGCCATGGGACACCTGCGGTGGTTTAAGTAGAAAGGCAGTGTGGTGTAGTGGGTAGAGCACTGGATTGGAACCCAGAGACCCTGGATTCTGTTCATGGCTGTGCCATGGAACCTTAGGCATGTCCCTTCACCTCTCCGGGCCTCACTAGCTCCTCTCACCCTTTGGTTGTTTGCCTTGTCTGTCTAGACTGTAAGCTTGCCAGGCCAGGACTGTCACTAACAATGTGTGTGTGTACAGCCTCTAGCACAGGGGTGGGCAAACTTTTTGGCCTGAGGACCACATTGGAGTTCCAAAACTGTATGGAGGGCCAGGTAGGGAAGGCTGTGCCTCCCCAAACAGCCTGGCCCTCACCTCCTATCTATCCCCCCACTTCCTGCCCCCCTGAGAACCCCTGACCCATCCACCCCACCTATTCCTTGTCCTCTGAATGCCCCCTCCGGGACCCACTGCCCCCGTGGGACACCACCCCCATCCAATCCACCTCCCCTGCTAAAGCCCCTTTCTGAATCCGTCCCTGCGAACATGAGTGGAGGACTCAGGAGGAGCAGGGGCAGCCACGTAGCCAGAGAGAAGCAGCAGTTTCCTCTTCAAAGGGCCGCTTCTCTCTGACTGGCTCCGTGGCTGCCTGCTGCTTCTCCTGAATCCTCCACCCACATTCACAGCGTTCCTGCCACCCGCACCTCCTGCCTGCTCCCCTGAGGCTGCGGGTGAGCCTCCCTCACTGCCCTCCCCACCCTTGAGGGGGTGCGCTGGTGCTGAGCTGCCCAAGTGCCTGGCCCTGGGGCTCCCTGTTGTTGGGGGGGCCCGTGCCAGGGCACCCTGTGTTCATTGGTAAATCCGCCCGGCCCAGCTGGAGCCAGCCACACTAGTTACAGAATCTGGGCGTCTCAATTCTTTGTGCTACAAACACTGGGAACATCTGCAGGGTTCTACCTGCTGCTTCATCATAGCCGTCTTTGTTTTTCCAGCAAAGCTATTGAATGTAAAATTCAGGACAGGCCAAGATGCGTAGAGGACATGTTTGATTCTGAGCAGATAGTTATTTACAGGGATGTCATATCCTGGGGTCGGCAACCTTTCAGAAGTGGTGTGCCGAGTCTTCATTTATTCACTCTGATTTAAGGTTTTTTGTGCCAGTAATACATTTTAATGTTTTTAGAGGGTCTCTTTCTATAAGTCTATAATATATAAAAAAACTATTTTTGTATGTAAAGTAAATAAGGTTTTTCAAATGTTTAAGAAGCTTCATTTAAAATTAAATTAAAATGCAGAGCCCCCAGACCAGTGGCCAGGACCTGAGCAGTGTGAGTGCCACTGAAAATCAGCTCGTGTGCTGCCTTTGGCATGTGTGCCATAGGTTGCCTACCTGTCATATCCCATTCAGCACCCTTAAGAGGTGTGATTTGAATGGTTTGAGGCCTCAGTTAGCTTATTCATTTATGAAATGAGTGTCCTGTGGTCAGAATATACAGGAAAGATGGTGACTGTGTAATCTACATAGACAGACAGTACAGCTCTATTTTAGCTATCTATGGTATTTCTATCCCTATGGCATCTGTCTGACATGCACCAGTGACCAGACTGTGGGCTTATCACAAAACAGTGAGTAGTTTTTGGTCCCTCTCTCCTCCCACCTTTCCTTCCGCCGCACCCCCCCCTCCCCAGGAGTGCTAGGCACTCAGTCTAGCAGATCAGCATTGGTAGATTTCATAGATGGTATGTTTGAGTTGCTAAGTCCCTGGACGGTAATTTTAAATATGTAATAGTACTTTGCATTTTTCATCTTTAAATTTTTTACAAACATTAGTTCAATTAGTCTTACAAATCCCCTGTGAGGAAGGGAAGGATTATTAGCCTGAGTTTACAGATGAAGGAAACATGAGGCACAGAGAGTTTAAGTAACTTGCCCAAGGCCTCAGAAGTCAGTAACATCCTGGATCAGGACTCGGGAATTCCTGGCTCCCACCCCCCTATTCTAACCACTAGCCCACAGTTACTAAATTCTGCTGCCTTTTTTTCTCTGTCTATCCTGTTATGTTCAGTGTGTGCAATCTGATAGGTCTGGCATCAGTATTTCAGTAATTGCTGGCACTGAAGAGATGGCTCTTAACTGTTGAGCTGGTTTTTTTTTCAGTGTTGCTGAGTTTAAGGTGGATCATGAAGATGCAAATGCTGTTCTGGCCTTCCCAGCACTGCTCACTTGGGAGCAATAAACTTCTTCTCCTTTCTGACCCTGAAGCGTTTTTTTAATTATCTTCTTTTCTCACTTTCCTTTGTTTTTTCCCATGATAATTTAGATGTGAAACCCTAGACTCTGAAACTTCTGTTTATGCGCAGATGGGGCAGCACAGATAAACTCCCCCCCACTACTTCCTGCAGCCCAACAATTGGGGCCCATTGTCCTTGGTCCATTCCATCCTAAACTTCTCTGAGACTGCCAAGAAGGGGGCCGAGGTGGTATGTTTCTGTGGCAGAGATGGATGGATGTCTCTCCCTTTGGAGCGGCATTGGGGCCTCCTTTAGTGATTGTCTCCCTCTAGTGGTGGTCTCCCTTTCTCCCTTCACCACATCTTTGAGTTCTTTTCCTCCTCCTTTCTTTCGTCACCCTCTTGACTTCTTTAGATTTCTTCTTTCTCTGGGCAGTTCATGTCCATTCCCTCTCCCTCTCTTGGCTTCCTTTCTTTTGTGTCCCTCTGTGGATTTACCACTCTTCTCCTGAATCTCCAGCAGCTGCTTCTGAAGCCAGTGGGTGGAAACGTAGCCTAGCAGTTCCTACCAATGGATGTGCCAGACCCACAGTCCAGTGTCTCTGACAGTGGCCAACCCCGGCTGCTTCAGAGGAAAGTGCAAGCAGATATGGGATAATCTGCCCTCCATGAAGGTCTCATCCTAATCTCTAACAGAGTTTGGTTTAAACCCAAAAGCATGAGGTTTTCTCTCCCTCTTTTTGTTAGCAATAGCTATTGTAACGCCGGATATTCTAGCTATCCATGTAAACATCCAATCCCTCTTTTCACCTTCACAATTGTACTTGTTTTCTGCAGCTTCTCCCTCCCTGCTACCGTCAGCAACAAGTGCTGCTGGCTGTTGCTCTGTTTATTTCCGGCTGCTGCTGTTGGTGGCTCTTGCTGGCTGGGTTTCCTGCTGCTGACAGGAATGGAGTGAGCCACTGATGGATGGGATCGCTCTGTCACGCCTCTGATCCAGGCTTCCCGCAGACCCACACACATTCCAGACCTGGTGAATGCACTCCCATGTGCAGACAGGGCACAAACAGGGGGATTTGATACTGCATGTCAAAGCGTCGCTGTCCCGTCATACTCACTTTACCTTGCTGATTGCTGTCCTTTTGTAGCAGATGTACAGTACCTCTGCACATGCCGTCCAGGTCGGCTCCGGAGTCCCCTCCTTGCCTTACTTCAGCTGGGAAGTGGGAGCCAGTTGGAAGATGCTGTTGTTCAGTGTGGCTGCTGAGTGTCTTAACCTGGCAGAAAATAACCACACAGGTGGCGTGGAAATTCACAGCAGCCTTGACAGGGAGAAACCAGCTACTCACACAATGGCTGCTTCCCCAGTGTTGGCTGAGGGGGTGGGTGAATTGCCTGCAGGGGGTGCCAGTTAACTTCAGTCCCTTGGTTTTCCAGCACCACTTGGTCCCTCCTCTCCCAGATAACTCCATGAGGCTCCAGCCTGGCACTCTTCCTTCTGCTCACGGCTACTGGGAAGCTCCATCTTGCTCCCCAGCTTCAACATCTCCCATTGCTTTGTCTCACCTCCCCTCACCATGAGGCCCCTGCTGCCTGATTCCCCATAGCAGGTCTGTCACACTGCACAACGAAGTTCCCGGTTGCCTGCCTGAGTCAGGGAGCAGGGCTGCTTTCTGGGCATCATCTTCTTTGCACCATGTGTTGCACTGACTGGCCAGGTAGTGGTGATGCCATGTGTGCTGAACAGGGCTGCCCAGAGGGGAGGGGGGGCAAGTGGGGCAATTTGCCCCGGGCCCCGCAGGGGCCCCGTGAGCCGCTCTGGGTTTTCGCAGCACTTTGGCAGTGGGTGCCGTCCAGGGAGTACAAACGCCGCCAGCGAGGGGGGGGGGTAAGCCGCAATCGGCAGCACTTAGGCTGTTCAAATGCCAAGTCTTCAGTTTTTGTGTGTGGTGTTTTGCTTTTCAGAGGCCTTTGTGGTTGATTTGGGGAGAAGCGCTGTTAACGCTCTCCCACCCTCATTGCAGAGGCCGTGCTGACTCTTTCACAGGGAGAGCTTTCCTTCGGGGTGATAGTGGAACTGGTGAAAACAAGCAAATGGAATCCAAGCATTTTAAGCAGTTTGACTCCAAATCTCCTCCCCCTCACTGAATGCTGTTTCACTTCCATGGCATATGTCAGGGATTGGCAACCTTTGGCACGCAGCCCGTCAGGGGAATCTGCTGGCGGGCCAGGACGGTTTGTTTACCTGCCGCGTCCACAAGTTCTGCCGATCACAGCTCCCACTGGCCATGGTTCGCCACCCCAGGCTAATGGGGGCTGCGGGAAGTGGCACAGGCCAAGGGATGTGCTGGCTGCCCTTCCCGCAATCCCCATTGGCCTGGGACGGCGAACTGTGGCCGGTGGGAGCCGCGATCGGCTGAACCTGAGGACATGGCAGGTAAACAAACCAGCCTGCCCCACCAGGGGTTTTCCCTGGCAAGCCATGTCCCAAAGGTTGCTGATCCCTAGCATATGTAGTTTCCTCATTCCGCCGCTCTTACATGGGATCCTTCTGGAGATGGGCAACTCTGAATTGCTAGGGTATGTCTCCACTGCACTGTGAACCTGGGCTCAGACTCAGGTTTGAGCCCCCAAACCCCTTCTGTCCACACAGAAATCAGTCTGACTCGGGCCAGGAAACCCTCTGGACTCAGGCCTGCGGACCCTACTGGGAGGGTGGGTGAGATCCCAGGTCATGCTTAGATCTGGTCCAAGTGCTGTCACTTTGCAGTGTGGACACAGGCCATGCCGCAGACCTGTGTCAGAAGGTCTGCTTACTGCAGTATGGATGTTAGCACAGTTCTGAGGGCCAGGTCCAGCAATTGTAAACCTGGGTTTTACAATGCAGTGTAGATGACCAAGCCTGGGCTTGGAAATGCCTGAGACCACAAGCCCAGGTCCCACAGACCCATCTTTACAATGCAGTGGAGACATACCGCTAATGTCAAGACAAGAGGGAAGAAAAAACACTTTCTTGTTTGTGTGGGATGCGAAGTGTACAGACCAAACACCGTTCTGAAGTCCCTACAGCGCCTCAGCCACGTGGAGAGCCCAGACCTGGGGCTTGCAGTCCCGTGCCCAAACCACAACCCCATACGGCCTGTCCCATTACTAATGAATACTGCAACGCAGAGCTTCAAAAATCAAATCTCTGATAGAAACCAGGACCAGGTATGTTCTGCTCAGGTGATCTCTGATCCTTGGCATATGCCAGGCCTTTTAAAGGTGAGCGTGGGGCAGGCTCCCTGGATACAGGGCCCTATCTGGGCTGCAGCATGCCCTGGAGGCAGCACTGAAAGGGTTAAGAGGTTCCTATATTCCACTGGAATGGCCATTCAGCAGCTGAAATGTGAAACCCACCCTTTAGTCAACACTTTCCCCAGTGCCTCCCCACACTCTGGGTAGCTTGTTGTAAACTTGTTTATCAAACTGGAACCAGAGTGAGCCCTTAATAGGGGATTTTTGCAGCAGCGAGGCAGGTGAAAGCCTGACAGTTCTGGGAAAGTTCTGCTTGGCGCCTGGCAGGACCCTGCATCTGTATCCTGAGAAACACAATCGTTGGAGTATGTAGGTAAACAGCCAGGGCTGTTTGAGGAGCTCTCCTCCCCCTCGGCCATGTGAGCACTCCAGCCACAGCACTGGCTGTGCATGCCCTCTTCACATGTGCAACACTGGAGGAAGTGCTGTTGGGCTCTCATCTCCCTCCCACCCCTAGCTCTGTTAATAGCTGTTCTCCTCCCTGGACATGTGAAAGGGGCATGAACAGTTACTGTTGCTGCTTCCCTGCCTCTTCTGCTTGAAAACTGATTTCCAAGAAACCTTGGGAACAGCTGAGGATGGTAAACAAGAGGAGAATGAACTCCCTGGTGCATTAATGTTTTGCTGAGCGCTTGAGGGAGAAAACAGAAATATATTTTTCAAGTCTTGACCCTGAGCTCATCAGGGCTTTACTTCTGTCTGACGCCGGGGTAAGGCCTGATTAGTTCAGTTGGTGCAAACTCTGGCTTGCCATTTTCTGTGCTTCGAGGAAGGTTTGCCAAGGGGTTAGAGCACTAACTTGCAACTCAGGAGAGCTGGGTTTAATTTCCTTCTCCGTCACAGACTTTCTGTGCGGCCTTTGACAAATCACTTAGCTTATATGGGCCCCGGTTGCCCATCTGGGCAATGGAGATAACAGCATTGCATTGCCTTTCAGGGGTGTTGTGAGGACAAATCAGTTGAAGATGGTGAGACAGATACTAGGGTCATAGGGGGCCATATAAGTACAGTATCTAAAATAAACTGTCAGCATGGGTATAGCTGCAGCAATGGCTGACTGCTGATTGCTGAATTGGAGCTATTGCTGGGTATAGACAAAACCTTGGAGAGTAAAGAGTACATCAGCCCTGGTGTTTTCGTGCTGATCCTGCATAGCTGAGGCTGCTGTGGCTGCCTAACTTCCTGTATCTTGTATAAGCAGAAGTTATAACTAATAGTTTTAATCGCTTGGTTGCTAGTTTGAATCCAGCCCTGGTGCTGGTAGTGACAGACAGTCATTCTGTATCACAGAGGCTTATGTGAAATGAGTTGCCTGTCAGTCCAGTTCCTCGGACAAAGCATGACACTAGTTGGCAGCCTTGTCAAAAGAGTCAAGGACTTGTTTGGGCTGTGGAGGCTGATTATCCTCTCCCCTCTGGAGATGCTCCCACTGGGGCAGGGGTCAGACATGCATCAGGAGGGGACAGTATGGGGGAAGCTGGCTCTGTTGCTGCCGGGCGGGTCTAATTCTGGAGATGAGTCGAGGATGTCAGGTCAGCACTTTGCACAGCGCAAAATTCATTTTAGAAAAGACTGCCATACCATCAGAGGTAAAGTGTTCCTTAAAGGTGCCCCTCCTTTCACTCTTGGGTTTGATGCTAGTGAAAATCTTCCATGATCTTGGCTGTGCTTTAGAGGATGCAGCAGAGAGATTTTTGATTCTTACAACTACTCCTGTTTACTCAGTGCTCCTTAGCACAAGTGTTCGATCTATTGAAATGGAATCTGTTTCAGTCACATGATTCCCTGAATCCTAGGCACATGCTGATTTGTTGTTGCAGGGTCCTCGTGAGTGCTGGTTTGCTGGACAATGCTATGAGGCACCCCCCACACTCCCCAAGACACCAACATCTCCCTCCCCACAGAGCCCAGCCGTGGGGCAGACACCAGAACCCCCCTCCCCACAGACCCCAGCCACAGGGCAGCCCCCGCCCAGACACCAGCCCCCCCCCCAGCCTTTACTCCCTCCAACTTTTTTACTGTCCCATCAGGGGACATGGTGTGGTGTGGCTCTGCCCGTCTTCACCCTTTGCCAGAGCTGTATCTCCCAGGCCCTGTCCCATCTCCGGGAGAATGAGGATCAAAGAGTGTGCAGCCTCCAGCCCTGCCAGGCTGGGCACCCTGCTCACTGCAAGCTGGGCTCTGCAGAGTCCAACTACCCTTACTGATAGCCAGAAATTCTGCAAGGGAAACAGGGAATTCTGCAAAATTCTGCATTGCGCAGTGGCGCAGAATTCCCCCAGGAGTTGCACACGAGCCTTTATAATGTGTGAGTCCTGGCAAATGAGAGCACGGGCTCTGCTAGCCTTACTCCATTTCTTTTGCAAAGGCCGTGGCATGTATGCACCATGTGTGTGACTCAGATGCATGTATGACACCCTCTGCAAAAGTCCCAGCTACACCATTTGTGAGCTTCTCCTTCTCACATGTGAAGACAAAGGTCCTTGCTGAGTTCAGCTTTCACACGGGGCAGGGGAAGAGAATGGGGTCTGGCTGTAGTCATTAAGTTCAATGACCCCACCCTGGGCTGTATTGCTAGTGGCATGACGCGAACCCATGTTCCAGGAGTCTGCTCCCAGAGTCCTGGCGGCAAGAGCAAGGGGAAAGCTGCCATCTCTACCCTGCCACCCAAACTCTGGGCATGGGCCCTCGGGGGTAATATTGGAACAGTGGTGTTGGGATGACATCACAGTGCCACATCTGCTGAAGCTGAATTCATAGAACATCCAATGTGGCTCAGGTATCAATCTGAACAACAGCCTCCACCCTGCCATGTAGAGTGCAGCTCTGCATAGAAAGTCTGAGCTCAGGCAAAATCCCAGCTATATGTTAGCGGGAAATGCTCCATGCTTTGCTCTGGAAAATCTCTATGGCATAAAGGGCTGAGATTGTCCAAGGTGCCTAAAG
Source organism: Gopherus evgoodei (assembly GCF_007399415.2). NCBI lineage: Eukaryota > Metazoa > Chordata > Testudines > Testudinidae > Gopherus > Gopherus evgoodei. Next base: position 357,827,877 of record NC_044322.1, on the reverse strand, counting down.
CAGATAAGCAGCAAATCCCCATTGGCTCTCAGTGAAAGTTAAATGCCCAACTCCCGTCCCTTAGGTGCCTTGGAAAATCTTTGCCCAAGAACTGATCATCACACTGATCAAGCTAAGGAATGTCCTGCCCTGGGTCTGACCCTGGGAATTGTTTATTAGGGAATTGCCAGCAGACACTGAATGGGACACTGTGTAAGGATCTTCAGATCTCCTGTTGACTCAGACTGTTCTGTAACAGTTGTTTTGAGTCAGCAAGCGTTCTGGGCAAATCGTAGGACTCTGAAATGTGAAACAGTTGCTCTTGCGGTGGCATTCATGGGAGCAAAGCCATGAGACCAAAACTAGTAAACTGCAACGGTGACATCAGCTTTCATGGAAATGAAGGTGCAGACTGTGCTGTACCCTCTGAAATCTAAGGTTTTGTTTTGAGGGATGGGGAAGAGAAACTTTCAGCCTTCCTGGGTGCAATCAGTATATCAATGCATGATATAGCAATGCAAGTGCTTTGGAAGATAGGATTAAAATTCAAAATGAACTTGAGAAATGGTCTGAAGTAAATAGGGTGAAATTCAATAAGGACGAATGCAAAGTACACCACTTAGGAAGGACCAATCAGTTGCACACATACAAAATGGGAAATGACTGCCTAGGAAGAAGTGCTGTGGAAAGGGATCTGGGGAGGTCATAGTGGATCACAAGCTAAATATGAGGCAACAGTGTAACGCTATTGCAAGAAAAACGAACATCATTCTGAGAGGTATTAGCAGGAGTGTTGTAAGCAAGACCCGAGAAGTAATTCTTTCATTCTACTCCGCACTGATTAGGCCTCAGCTGGAGTATTGTGTCCAGTTCTGGGTGCCACATTTCAGGAAAGATGTGGACAAATTGGAGAGAGTCTCCAGAGAACAGCAATAAAAATGTTTAAAGTTCTAGAAAACATGACCTCTGAGAGGAGACTGAAAAAACTGGGTTTGTTTAGCCTGGAGAAGAGAAGACCGAGAGGGGACATGATAACAGTTTTCAAGTACATAAAATGTTGTTACAAGGAGAAGGAAAAATTGCTTTTCTTAACCTCTGAGGCTAGGACAAGAAGCAGTGGGCTTAAACTGCAGCAAGGGCGGTTTAGGTTGGACATTAGGAAAAACTTCCTAACCATCAGAGTGGTTAAGCACTGGAATAAATTGCCTTGGGAGGTGGTGGAATCTTCATCATGGGGACTTTTTAAGAGCAGGTTGGACAAACACCTGTCAGGGATGGTCTAGATAATACTTAGTCCTGCCTTGAATGCAGGGGACTGGACTAGATGACCACTCGAGGTCCCTTCCAGTTCTATGAGTTACCTGGTCAGTTTTATAGTCAGCAAGACTGGAACCACAGCAATAAAAATGGTGTACATTTTCCCAGTCCATCTTAACAGGATATCAGTAAATATTGTAATGAACTGAGCAGCATGTGGATGCACCACTGCCATATATGTTATGGAATCCGCTCTGCTCAATTACATGTTATAGACCTGATACAGCTAATCTTCTAAAAAGGACGTGTCTTTAGCTCAAGTGTCAGGGGTCTTTGCTTTTGAAGGAAGGGAACGGGAGTTCTATCCCCTCTATTGCTCTGAAATGCCACGTAATATATTGTGCAGCGTACTGACAACAACTGAAGTTTCAAAGTAGGATACTCAAGGTTCTGACTCACTGTTACATAATAAACCCCAGAACATAGTAGGTAAACATCCAAATGAATTTTTTCCCAAATAGCTATTAAGTATGTCATTACAGGATGGGCAATGTAAATGCTTTTGGAAAAAAAAATTAACAATAAGCACTAAATATTGTTTATCTTGTCTCATAATTTCAGAGAAATTTCCTGTTAATGTTAATTAGGGTGGGTTGGAAAATGTGAAAAGTGGAAATAAAATTGTATGAATATTTTTGTACAGTTTTCTCCTTATTTTCCAGCCAGCTCTCCCTTTAGTGAATGGAGTAAATTCATTACATAGACTCATAGGTCAGAAGGGACCAATATGATCATCTAGTCTGACCTCCTGCACAAGGCAGGCCACAGAACCCTACCCACAAATTAAAAACAGCTGGTTCAGTTGGAGTTTCAATGGGATTACTTTAAATCCTTGCCCTACAGTAAGGAAAATTCAAGCAGCCACTGGTGTGGGAAACAGACTTCATAGCTATGTTAACATCCAATGGCATCTAGATTCAATCCCATCTCCACTTCTAAGAGAAGTTGATTGGGATCTCAATTGCGTGAGAGATACTGGCATACGGAGCTTTTCATCTCTATTTTATTAATCCATCTAGCCCTAGCCAGTAGTATCCGAAAGTCATTGCCACCTGGTAAGGAGAGTGGGAGTATGATCAAGTGGTTCTGACATTTTAATCTTGGATTTTATGCCCAGCTCTGACATTCACTTGCACTGTGGACTTGGGCAGGCTGGTTCACTTATCTGTACAGGGGCAGCATAAATTCCTTTAAAATGGGGGGGGCACAGGTGGGTGAACTGTGGCCCTGCCCCCTGTTCCACTCCTTCTCCCTGAGGCCCTGCCCTTTCCCTAAGGTCCCGCTCCTGTACCACCTCATCCCCCAAACCTCTTCCCCCTGTTCGCTCCTCTCCACCCCTCCCCCCCCATCATTGGCCTTTGTGGCCGATAAAAAGTGTGTGTGCATGTGTGTGGAGGGTGGGGGCCTGGCCTCATACCTGCCCATCTGAAAAAAGGGAATAGTAACTCTAAGCTGTTGTGAGGTGTAATTAATGAATGTTACCTGCCTGGAGAACATGGCATGAGACAGGGGCCCTTGGGTAGACTAGGAAGGTTCAGGGCTGTTAGGAATCCTTGTAAAACCAGCTTTCTGTCTCAGTCCAGTTCCCGGTGAACACAGCTTACAAAAGAGAGGCCAAGGATTGAATTGGACAGTGGAAATGGACTTCCCTTTCATGTATGGAAGTGGCGCCTCCAGGTCAGGGCTGAGGCACATTGGACTGGGGTGGGGGAAGCCAACCCTGCTGCTGCCTGGGTTGTACCTGTTCTGGGGGGTAGACTCAGGAGTTCAGGCTCTGGCATTGTGAATGTGGTACCAGTGCTTTTCCTCTGTGAATACAAGGGGCTGGGGAGTAACTGGTTGCCAGGAGATCAGCGAGCACCTACTTTGTTTTGAAATGCAAATGGTGAGAAATGATTTACTTTGCCTCCCTAAATGCGCCAGCATTTTGTAAAATGGAATGGCACAGGATGGCTAGAGCCAATTCAGAGACACAAGGTGCTGTGTGTGATCTCTGATTATTTGGACTTGTGTTCCCCTCTGTTATTTCTAGCAGATGTCACCGTTACAGAGTTAGGGACTATTGTTTGGAGAGAGTCAGTTCAGTTTAGACTGAACCAGACTTCAAACAGAAGTGATGTGCTCTAGGCAGGAAGCACCGGGTGAGATCTTTGGCTTGCATTATGCAAGTCAGAACAGTTGATCAAAACAGTCCCTTCTGGCCTTAAAGTCTGGGAATAAAGAGTTTAGTCTGATCCTTCAGAATGATAGGAATTCTCAGTTCATAGGTATATTGTAGAATTACACACTGTCCTAAAGTCCCATCAGCATAGCAGCTTTGTAATCCCTAGCACTTACGTAGTGCTTTGTATTTCAAAGCCTTGTGCAAACACTGATTTTAACTGAGTGATTCCATTAGCTAAGTATTACACCCATTTTATGAGTAGGGAAACTGAGGCACACATCTGCTTTGCCAGTGTGTTGCACCCTCGGGTGTAAATCTCACCATTCCAGTTCAATGGAAAATCAGGCCCAGAGAGTTTAAGTAACTTGCCCGAGGTTATGCATACACAGCCAGAGGTGATGCTGGATTTAGAACTCGGGAGTTCCTGGTTTCTAGACTTAAAATTGGTTCGAGGTACTGTGCTGCCTAAAAGCCCAGCATCACCCATCAATAATAATAACAAACCACTTTTTCTTGTTTGCTTCCTTGCTTAAACCAGCTGCTTGCAAGGAAACTTTAAACCACAGTTAATTTTACTAAAATATCTATTTCCTTTTGCATCTTCGTTGATTATTGAAGTGGTTTTAGTCTAAAGAGAAGCTCTTGCCTCTGTAACTTTGCTACTCTATGAAGCCCCCAAGCTATGTTCATGTAGGAGTGGGGGGGTCATATTAGTTCCCATAGTAGCAGTGGGGCTGTCACTGCCATTGGCTTGTGACATCACTGGATAAATTAGGCCCAAGAAGGTGGCTGGGTTGAAAAAGACAGCCTCAGCTTTCCCACATGGCACTGATGGGATAACTGGGGAAATGGAACTTGAGCTGAATGAAAGGTAAATGTAAATGAGAGAAGAAATGCTTCCTACCAGTGAGGACCATTGGATAATGAAGTAACTTGCTTGTATGGCTACACTTGACATTTCAAAGCGCTGCCGCGGCAGTGCTGCAGGAGTGCTGCCGCGGCAGCGCTCCCGTGTGAGTGTAGTCGGAGCGCCAGCGCTGAGAGAGAGCTCTATCAGCACTGGACGTAAACCACATCCCTTACGGGTGTAGCGTGCAGCGCTGGGAGCCGCGCTCCCAGCGCAGCGGCACTGATTACACTGAGGCTTTACAGCGCTGTATCTTGCAGCGCTCAGGGGGGTGTTTTTTCACACCCCTGAGCGCGAAAGTTGCAGCACTGTGAAGTGCCAGCGTAGCCATGGCCTTCTGCCACCCTTTCTAGCTGAGTAGCACAATTAGCCCCATTAAAATGAATGGGACTAATAACAGTGTGAGGTAGTCCACTTAACTTCAGTGGGCTGTGGATCAGGTTCTTAGTTAGGCTGAGTTTAAAGATACAAGAATCTGACTCTAAAAGAAGCCACTGGGGCCCTGTTATTAAAACTGTATGACTAATAACAATGCCCTCTTAAAGGGCCAGGTTCTTAACTGATGTAAATCTGAGTAGCACCCTTGACTTAAATGGTCATTTTCACCAGCTGTGAATCTGGATCATCACATCTGCCATCTGAGATCTCAGATTGCTTTATAAACTCTAATTCTCCAAATGTACCCGTACAAGGTAAAGGAGTATTGTTCCCATCCTTCCAGTGAAGAGGTTATAAATCTAATAGTGATTAAGTGACCTGGCTAAGGTCACAGTGAGTGAATGGCGGACCTGAGAATAGAATCTAGTTACAAAATCTTGAAGGCCCAATCCATGCTGGTACAGCTACAGGTGCCTGAGAACTGCAGGTGTAAGACTGTGTCTATCAAAGATTGAGCTGAATGCCTCCTGAATATTGATGTTTGGATCCAGGCTTGAACTTCGCATCCAGCTTCCATTTCTATAGAGGACTGGATCAGATTCCCCAGCTTAAATCATGCTGAGGCCCCATCTTTACCTGCTATGCATGTGAGACTGAAGAACTAGGCTTGCGGGTTAGAGAGTCACAGTCAGTTACTTCATGATGTAGCAGTTTGTTACATGGCCTCACATGCTTTGGTTTTCCCCAGTGTTAGATTTGTGCGTGCAGGAACTTTGAGAGTACATTGCGTAAGCCACTTGCATATGCTTCCTAGAGGCCTTTGCCACCTTTTGGTGTTCAGAAATATTCCTGTTCTAATACTCTAAATGCTGGCTTCAGATGGATGCGTGCAGCTGACCCTGCATCATTTAAGACCTTTTCCACAAAAATTGAGGCAAGACTCAGCGTGTACTTTAAACGGCTTAACTGGTGCCAGGGGCTCATTCTATCCAGTGAAGCACATTTGTCAGATGGCCAGATGGGCCAGTGATGTCCCAGCATTCGACTGATTTCTATGGAATTATGTCAGCGTGGAGGACCAGTAGTCAGTGGGTTAAATCTGTGGTTCATAAGCCTGCTATCTGGAAGGCTTCCATAGAGCTGTGGTTGAGTACCTCAGACTGAGTCATTTCTTTTAAATGCAATGACAAATGCATATTCTCTTCACAACTGTCAACAATCATGTTTCTTAAATGGAAAGATGCCTCTAAATACTCTAGTGGGTTTAGCAAAGTGCTGAGACCCAACAACCTTGGACAACTCTCTAAGGCCTTGGCTACACTACAGAGTTGCAGCGCTGGTGAGGGGGTTACAGCGCTCCAACTTAGGATGTGTACTAAGGCCTTGGCTACACTACAGAGTTGCAGCGCTGGTGAGGGGGTTACAGCGCTGCAACTTGGGATGTGTACACACTTGCACAGCATGGCCAGCGCTGCAACTCCCTGGTTGCAGCGCTGGCTGTACACCCGGTCGAGCCTCGGATGTAGAGGATCCAGCGCTGTCAGCAACTGTAGACACCCACCAGCGTTTTTATTGACCTCCGTGGCATAAGCAGGTATCCCAACATACCTTAGAAGCCTCTCTGGTAATCATGCAAACTCCACTCCCTGGGCTTACCTGACCCCTCCTTTAAATGCCCCGGGAATTTTAAAAATCCCCTTCCTGTTTGCTCAGCCAGGTGTGGAGTGCAATTAATCAATCAATCAATCAGCAACCATGCCTCCACGCACCAAACGAGCCCCAGCATGGACCAATGCAGAGCTGCAGGACCTCATAAGTGTTTGGGGAGAGGAGGCTGTGCAAGCACAGCTGCGCTCCAGAAAGAGAAATTATGATACCTATGGGCAGATATCGCAGTCCTTGATGAGAAGGGGCCATGAACGGGACGCGTTGCAGTGCAGGGTCAAAATAAAAGAGCTGAGGAGTGCTTACTGCAAAGTTTGTGAGGGAAATCGCCGCTCAGGAGCTGCCCCCACGACCTGCCGTTTTTACCAGGAGCTGGATGCCATACTTGGGTGTGACCCCACTGCCAATCCTAGGAGCACGATGGAGAGTTCAGAGCAGGGAGAAGTGGGGGAGGTTGAATCTTTCACCCTTCCCTTCACAAATATTATGGAGGGTACAGCACGCGGATATAACAGCAGAGATGCTGCTTTCCCCCAAATCTAGCTTCCCATAAAGACAGCGCCAGCGGGCTTTCAAACGGCCAAAAGCACACTCCACAGTCATTCTGCACCGGCTCAGCCTGTAGTTGAACCGGTCCTTGCTCCTGTCAAGCTTCCCTGTATATGGTTTCATGAGCCATGGCATTAAGGGGTAAGCGGGGTCTCCAAGGATCACAGTGGGCATTTCGACGTCCCCTACTGTGATCTTGAGGTCTGGGAAAAAAGTCCCGGCCCTCAGCCTCCTGAACAGGGAACTGTTCCTAAAGATGCGTGCATCGTGCACCTTTCCAGGCCATCCTGAGTAAATGTCAGTGAAACGCCCATGGTGATCCACAAGCGCTTGCAGAACCACGGAGAAATACCCCTTGCGATTAACGTACTCTGATGCCAGGTGGGGGTGGTGACAGAATAGGAATATGCATCCCATTTATTGCCCCTACACAGTTAGGGAAACCCATTTCTGCAAAGCCATCCACAATGTCCTGCACGTTCCCAAGAGTCACGGTTCTTCTTAGCAGGGTGCGATTAATGGCCCTGCAAACTTGCATCAGCACCATTCCAACGGTAGACTTTCCCACTCCAAACTGGTTCGCCACCGATCTGAAGCAGTCTGGAGTTGCCAGCTTCCAGATTGCAATAGCCACCCGCTTCTCCACTGGCAGGGCAGCTCTCAATCTCGTGTCCCTGCGCCGCAGGGTAGGGTCGAGCTCAGCACACAGTGCCATGAAAGTGGCTTTTCTCATCCGAAAGTTCTGCAGCCACTGCTTGTCATCCCAGGATTGCAGGACGATGTGATCCCACCACTGAGTGCTGGTTTCCCGAGCCCAGACGCGCCGTTCCACGGAGCTGAGCATGTCTGTTACTGCCACAAGCAATTTAGTGTCTTCACCGTCAGGCAATTCAATATCATCGTCTGACTCCTCACTGTCACTGTCACTCTCACTTTGCAGCTGAAGGAATAGCTCCACTGCCATGCGTGATGTGCTGGCAACATTCATCAGCAAGGTCGTCAGCAGCTCAGGCTCCATTTATAACAAAAATCGCAGAAATAGCGCTGTAGAATCACAATGCCGCCAAACTGCTCGCAATGTATAGCAAAGCACCACGGGGCGTTGGAACAGGAAGCGGAAAGACCCTCACACTTTCTTCCCCTTCCCACAAGCCACAGTGCCAAAATGGGACGAGGTGCTCTGTGGGATAGCTGCCCACAATGCACCACTCCCAACAGCGCTGCAAGTGCTGTAAATGTGGCCACACTACAGCGCTGGTTGCTGTAAGTGTGGCCACTCTGCAGCGCTGGCCCTACACAGCTGTACTAACACAGCTGTAACTACCAGCGCTGCAAAACTGTAAGTGTAGCCATACCCTAAGTCCTTCATTTTCAAATAGAGGTGCCTCAAGTTAAGCACATAAATAAATGGCCTGACGTTGAGCCCTACAGCTCCCATGGACACCTGGCCAGGAGCATATAATCACTGGGACCTCTGCAAATTGGGCCCTATAATTTGGTGCCTAAAATATGGACGAAGATGCCCATTTTAGGCTCCCAGTCTTGAAAATGTTGGCTTCTACTGCAGGCCACCAGGAGACTCTTTATTACTAAACGAACCCTCATGCTGGAAAAAATACCCTGATATTTAGTCCCCAGAGTTAAATATTTTACCTAGACGTAGATTTGAATCCTCTTTGTGTATAGTAGGTTTAGACTTCTGCTGTTCAGACTGCTTCTGTTACTGTTTGACTGAGTTCTGAAATAATCAAATCTCCTATCTTTGTTCAGGTGCCTTATTGATTGTTTGTGATCATTTTTCTGCACTGTTCATACATACCTCCCCTCCCCCGTGTTTGTAAAAGAATTTCTACTTCCTTTTCTGACTGGCGTTTAATTATATCTCTTGGTTAAGTGCGTTAATTGGGACCAAATACATTTAGTTAAGCGACAGATCAGAAAGGATGTCATAGCTTATTTTAAAAAGTGTTTTTGTACTATTTGATTCTCCGTTAGTACCATCCCTGTAGAAGCTCATAAGTGATGTTCTCCACACACTAGATGTTGATTTTTCCTCTGTCCCAAACACCGCTTAGCCCCTCCGTGCTGTATTTCTTTTCATGGCACTGAAGTCAACACACCTCTTTGTCTCAGTATCATTGGTATCCCAGTATTGCCAACTCCTGCCATTTTCTCTCAAGTAACGGGATTTCAGAGGATGCTGGAGCTCAGCTTGTGAGAACGCAAGAAGCTCCAGTCCCCTTGTGAAGTTCGGCTTTGCCGCAAGTCCCTCCCCTTCACTCACTATTCTCACAGAAGGGGACGGTGAGAGGGGAGCGGGGGAGAGGACAGCGAAGAGCCCTGGAGCTCAGCTGGGCTCTGTTCCCTCCTCAGCCCTCCCCTCCTGTGAACAATGGGACAGAATGGTGCATCTGTTCCTCCCCCTGCAGCACACGGCCTGGAAGGGACCCCACTGCAGTCCGCCCCCCCAGGTGCAGGAAAGGAAGGTAAAGAACCCCAGGAGGAGCAGAAGTGAACGTGGGGCGGGGCGCTGAGAGTTGATGGGGAGCTGAACTGGCAACTGGCAGGACAGGGGATAGAATTGATGGGAGGACTGGGGGACAGGATAATTTCTGGGGAAGGGATGGGCAGATATTGGGGTGAGAGTGTCTGTAGTGAGTCTGGCCTTAAAATGTGTGAAGGATGGTGAGTGGGCAACACTAACTGTCACACACACACTGGGGTTGGGCAGAGGGAGTTCAAAAATGGGAGACTGAAAAAACACAAATAATCTTTTTTCGTTAAAAAAATAGTTTTATGGGGGGGTCTGACTTGTGATTTTTGATCTCATGAGGTTGGCAGCACTGGTGTTGGTGTAGCTCTGGGGACTATCATGATCTTCGTATAGCCCCTTTCATCCCAAGGGATCCCGAAGTGCTTAACAAAGTACATTGTAATAAATCGACCGCCAGCTACAAATTAAAACCCAAATCCTTCTGCTTCAGGACCCTTGGAGCTAAAGGAAACTTGCGCTTAGTGAGTAAAAAGCTGATGCCCTAGAGGTGAATAGCACTGACTCCATCCAGTAGACCTCACTGGTACACACAGCAGCAGTTAATTTCAGTACACAGCCCGTGCCACTGATATACAGCTGCTCTTAGCTGTGGCGGATTAGCCACTGAGCCAATGGGGCCCATGCCCAGGGGCCCTGGCCAATTGGGGCACCCCTGCGCCCCTACCTGCTCCTCCCACCCACCCAGCACTCCTGCCGCGGAGCGGGGTCTGGGCACAGGTGCTTGCTGGAGAGCAGAGGAAGCCCCTGCGCCCTGACCTCCCTCCCTGGCAGGAGTGCGGGGGGAGGAGGGAGAGGGACTGCAGGCAGAAGTGGTGGGGAGGAGCCCCCACTTGCTCTGGCCCCTAAAATGTTTCTGGCTCTTAGTAGGGAGGACAGTGGCCAGCTACACACTATTCATCAGTGCAGAGAGTAGGGACGGTGGAAGTTTAGATTGAAGACACGGTGCGAACTCCCATGCTTACAAAATAGACCATGACATTTAATGTACAGGCAGGGCCCCTGTTTCTGAGCATCTCATCTGAAAACTATACCCAGAATAAACTGCAGGGAGCTCAACTTCTCTGCCACTGAATGATGTAGTGCTGAGCAGCTCTTGCCAGGAACAGAATCTGCAGTTCCAGGTGAGATTAGATACTCCAGATCTGATTCTTAGACCCCCAAGCTATTCCTTGGAGAGAGGCAGCTATTAGCTGCTGCTCACAGAGTTGGTAGGAAAATTTCACATCCCAGTTTTTGTGGGTCCTGTGCAGTTAGTGACTTTTCCCTGTTTCTCAGCAGTGAAGTGGCAGATTTGGACTATTTAAAAATTGGAGGACAAGCTTCCTAAGGCAGTGTTTGAACCAAGCTGCTTGTACTGTTATGGCAACCACTAGTGCACAGGGATTTCCCTTAGCAGCAGAAGTTACTCTGCCTCTGAGCCCAATAAATCGGCAGCAGCTTTAAGGAAGGCTAAAGTTTGACTCCGAACGTATTGCTCAGCAGTGGGCTTGTCATAACATTTTTTCCCAGATCTGGACCTTAGTGTCCAAAATATGGGTGTTAGCATGCAAACCTCCAAGCTTAGTTACCAGCTTGGACCTGGTAAAGCTGCCACCAGCCAGGAATTATACAGTGCCTAGCTCACTGTGGTCTCCCCAAAACCTTCCCTGGGGGACCCCCAGACTCAGATGCCTTGAGTCCTACAACAAAGGGAAATAACTCCCTCCCCTTGTTTCCTGGTTACTTCCTCCCAGGCTCCCCTTCCTGGACGACCCTAGGAGATTCCCTGCTTCCAGTCCTGGAAACACAAGTACCAATAGATCTAATCTCTCCCCCCTCACCCAGAGGGTATGCAAAGTCAGTCTTAGTAACTCTAACACAAAGAGATTTTCCCCTGACTTCTTCCTCCCACCAATTCCCTGGTGAGCTGCAGACTCAATTCCCTGGAGTCCCCACTAAAGTAAAACTCCAACAGGTCTTAAAAAGAAAGCTTTATATTAAAAAAGAAAGAAAAAGACATTAAGAATAGTCTCTGTAATAAGATGACAATATACAGGGTCAATTACTTAAGAAAAAAAAGTGAATAAACAGCCTTATCCAAAAAGAATACAATTTAACACATTCCAGCAACTACACACATGTAAATACAAAAAAAAACCAATATAAACCTATTGTCTTACTATCCTTGTACTTACAACTTGGAAACAGAAGATTAGAAAGCCAGGAGATAGAAAAATCACTCTCAGAGCTGAGAGGGTCAGACCCAAGACAAAGAACAAAGAACTCATACCCAAAACTTCCCTCCACCCAGATTTGAAAAAGTCTTGTTTCCTGATTGGTCCTCTGGTCAGGTGTTTCAGGTTACTGGTGTTACCCCTTTACAGGTAAAAGAACATTAACCCTTAGCTATCTGTTTATGACAGGGCCAACTACTCGGTTGCTATTTTAGTGTCTCATCATTTCTCATAACGGGTAGAATTATTTTTTTTTAATGGGGAAGGAAGGAGTTTCCTTGGTCAGATTCGTCATTCACCCTGACGTGTGTTACAAAACTGGAACAGTGGGTGCTTTGGTGCTGCAATCGTGTGTTTCATGGTGTCCTTCTTTGCCTCTCTCAGGGTCCCATATCGGTCACCCTTACTTACTGAGGAAAGCCCCTTCATCCTCAAGCAGTCCCACTGAAATCCATAGAATTACTCCCAGAGTCCAGCATAGCCTGGCCGAGGGGAGATCAGACCAGTGCAAGGTCATAGATCCAAATCAGAGGCTTGTATGTCTTTGCTCATCCAGCGCAGTGGCAGAAGGAGGCATTGTTGTGAAGGGGGAGCATGGTTTTCAGGCCCATGTGGCAGTTAAAGGCCAATGTATCCCTTGAGCTACTGTGTCACAGTACACAGGGAACGACATGCACAGAGCACCAGAGTCAGGACCAAGGGGAGGTTTAGGCTAGCTTTGCACAGCACCCACTGTGGTGCATTTTGGCCATAACAAAGGATCTGGCTCATGATCTTTGTTTGCCATTTGCTGTCACCTATGCACACTCACACTTTGTAGCATTGCGATGGCTGGACTGCAGCACCATGAAAATAGACCCTAAGTATTTTAGAGTTGGAAATATTCCTTTTATATCAAGTATCAGTATTTACTGACTTCAAAAATCAGGGGTAGTTTAACGGCAGTGCTTATCTGTAGTGACCTGTCAAGTGACAGCACTCATCTGCAGAGACCCCTGGCAGGAGAACATAATTTTACTCTGAATTTGTGGCTGGACTCTGTCAGGCTCAACTGTATGCTCTGTTTTAGTATTTCTTTTAAAATTAGTTTGTTTGAGGTCTGGGAAAATTCTGCCAGATGTAGGGTCAAGAAGGAATTTTCCTATAAGTCAGATTGACAGAGATCTTGGGTTTTTTTCATCTTCTTCTGTTGCATGGGGAGCAGGTGGTTTGCTAGAATCATTTGAGCATATCTAACCTAATCAATTTCCCTGCCACTGCAGAGGCCTCTGGCATTGGTGGAATCTCATAAGACCAGCCATACTGGATCAGACCAATGGTCCATCTAGCCCAGTATCTTGTCTTCCAACAGCAGCCAGTGCCAGATACTTCAGAGGAAATGAACAGAACAGGGCAATTATCAGGATCAATCCCTTGTTATCCAGTCTCAGCTTCTGGCAGTCAGAGGTTTAGTGACACCCAGAGCATTGGGTTACAGCCCTAATCATCCCGGCTAATAGCCATTGATGGACCTGTCCTCCATGAACTTATCTAATTCTCTTTTAACCCATTTAGACTGTTGGCCTTCAGAACATCCTCTGGCAATGAGTTCCACGCATTGACTGTGCGTTGTGTGAGGAAGTACTTTCTTATGTTTGTTTTAAACCCGCTACCTATTAATTTCATTGGGTGACTCCTAGTTTTTGTGTTATGAGAAAAGGTCAATAACACGTCCCTATTCACTTTCTCCACACCATTCATGATTTTATCGACCTATATCATATTCCCTCTTAGTCCTCTCTTTTCTAAGATGAACAGTGCCAGTCTTTTTAATATCATGGCATAGAGGCTGATTTAAGTGATAAGTTACATACCACAGTTAAAGCAGCAAAGAGTCCTGTGGCATCTTATAGACTAACAGATGTTTTGGAGCATGAGCTTTCGTGGGTGAATACCCACTTCGTCAGATGCATGTAGTGGAAATTTCCAGGGGCAGTATATATATGCAGGCAAGCTAGAGATAATGAGGTAGTTCAATCAGGGAGGATGAGCCCCTGTTCTAGTAGTTGAGGTGTGAAAACCAAGGGAGGAGAAACTGGTTCGCCTCCCTTGGTTTTCACACCTCAACTGCTAGAACAGGGGCTCATCCTCCCTGATTGAACTACCTCATTATCTCTAGCGTGCCTGTATATATATACCTGCCCCTGGAAATTTCCACTACATGCATCTGACGAAGTGGGTAGTCACCCACGAAAGCTCATGCTCCAAAACGTCTGTTAGTCTATAAGGTGCCACAGGACTCTTTGCTGCTTTTACAGATCCAGACTAACACTGCTACCCCTCTGATACATACCACAGTTAGTTTTGCAATTTCATGTTTGCGTTTCTGCAGAACTCTTAGTGAACACCATCTGGTCCCTGGTGATTTTACTGTTTATCAACTTAAATCAAAACCTCCTCTACTGACGCCTTCGATTTGTTACCTAAAAAGAATGGCTCAGGTCTGGGAATCTCCCTCACAACTTCTGCAATGAAGACTGATACAAAGAACTCATTGATTTTAGCTTCTCTTCAACAGCCTTACCTTCCTTGAGTGCTCCTTTAGCACCTCAATCGTCCAGCAGCCCCACTGACTGCCTGGCAGGCTTCCTGTTTCTGATGTACTTAAAAAAAACATCACTGTTGGTTTTTGTGTCTTTTCCTAGTTGCTCTTCAGATTTTTTTTTGGCCTGTCTAATTAGAATTTTGTCATCCCCTTTAAATAACTGACACTATTGGTTTCTGTGTTCTCTGTGTGCGGCACACAACCAGTCAGGCTCCTGAGGACTGAAATGCTTTATTGTAACCCCAGTTATTGGGCTCAACACAGAGGTAACTAGGTAAATTGAGCGGCCTATGATATGCAGGAGGTCAGACTGGATGATCGATAGTCCCTTCTGGCCTTAAAACTCCATGAAATCTATGAAAAATCATTTTTGTCTGATTTTGTGCCAACTTAAGCTTGGTGGGTTTGACTGCAGTTCAAAAGTTAATGGGCTCAACATCTATTTAATAGACCCTGGGCTAAAAAGAGCAAAGGCTGAGAGGGGGAAGGCAAGGGGTAAGGGAGAGAGAGAAATCCATTCGTAATAATAGGGTTAAAAATGGAGAAGAGGACAGAACAATTACCTCCACGTAGGACTCACTGAGTGAATTTATCTGGGCAGTGTGATGGATGAGGTCAGACTGAATGATCTAACAGTCCCTTCTGGCCTTAAAATCTGGGGAGGATGGAGAGACAAACAAGACAGAGAAACATGAAGGTGTGGCAGGGAAAAAGAAGGACTCTAGGAGGAGACCATTTATATCTCCTATACGTGCCATCCACTTGTATCAGCCTGACTTGTGGGATGGGGTATGATTCACTAATGCAGAGTTCTGGTTTCCTTGTGGACTTCCACTAGTTTTTCAAACCCTAATGCAAATACTTCCCAATGTTCGCAAAACCTCCCACTCTACAAACTTTTCCCATCAGTGATTTTTCACAAGTTTTTCCAAAGTCCAGCAAGAGAGAATTGTTGGCAGTGAAAATAGCTTCGTAGCCAGGTCCCAAGAGAATGAAATGGCCATAGTCTCTCATTGTGTTTTTGAAAGCCCCAGGTTCTCCCAGGAAGTAGCAGACAAGTTCTGGGTTTCCAAAGGGTCTGGCTTTTTATTTTTTTTAAGAAACCGAGCCACGCATATAGGTATGTAAATACTGGAAACACTGGTCCATTTGTTATACAAATGGAACAAAAGACACCTTTGCTACTATTGTGATATAAAACATTTAGCACCTCGATGGTTATTTATGAACATTAGCTGATAGGTAATAAGTTATGCCCTTTTTATAGATAGGGAAACTGAGGCACACTCAACCACCCTATCCTCTTCCCACTGAGGTCAGTGGCAAAACTCCCATTGGCCTCAGTGGACTCAGGCCCTACAGAGGATGGGTGACTCTCCAAAGTCACACAGTGAGTTGTTATTGGAGCTCAGGAATTTGGGCCCAGATCTTCAAAAGTATTTAAGTACCTAAATAGCTTTGAGGAGTTGGGCCTTGGACACCAATTCAGCCAAGCGCCTAAATAGCTGCTTAAGACTTCAGTAGTGCATAAGTGTGTGCTTAATTTTAAGCACACTTTTAAGTACTTTGTTGAATCTAGGCCTCAAGTCCTGGCTCCTTGGCCTGTATTCAGATCATGCCTTTGTCATCAACTTTAAAAAACGGAAACCCTGCCTTCTTTTCCTGCAACCTCATTACATGGCTTTCAGTCATTTCCTGTGTGTCCCGGGGAAAAGTACAGTGGTTTTGGGTACAGTATTTTGTAACAGAATCTGATGTAATTCCCAATAAGAACAACATAAGAAGGCCATACTGGGTCAGACCAAAGGTCCATCTAGCCCAGTATCCTGTCTTCCGACAATGGCCAATGCCAGGTGCTTCAGAGGGAGTGAACAGAACAGGTAACCATTAAATGATCCATGTACTGAATCTATTGTTCTATCCCAGGATAGTTACCAGTGAATGCTCACTATTTTTCATATAACTCTCCTCATTGGCCTGGAAGTAGCTCTCTTTGGAGTGTGATATGGGCCATTCGAGCCATTAAGCTTTGGGCATCTTTTGGATAATAATTTCAATACACACTGACGTCATCTGGCATGCACGCTAAGTCCAGAGACATTGTAATGACAAATATGTGAAGTCCCTCTCTGAGTCAGTGAGATTTTGCATATTATCATCAGTTTTCTCTGACAGATCCAGTCTGTTCCTGTGCAGTCTGTAGGCTGCACTTTTTGTTCCACATCATGGAGCAGTGAATCTGGTTTCCTCTCCGGACTTCAGACCATGAAACATGGATGTGACATAGGCTTTCCACTTAAGCTTCCTTGGGAATAAGAATAGGAGTCATGTCCTTTGGGAGTCAGCATTCTCAAAAATAAATCACTGTTAATCTTTATTTCTGTACAGTGGATATTAATAGGAGAGATTTTACTGAAGGTGGACCCAAGCTGCCAAATTCAGGTCCAGGTTCTTCCAAAGGTCTGGAGCTTTTAGCTCTGGGGCTTTGGGTTGACCCATCAGAGGCCATGTCTACATCTAAAATTTTGCAGCGCTGGTTGTTACAGCTGTATTAGTACAGCTGTATAGGGCCAGCGCTGCAGAGTGGCCACACTTACAGCAACCAGCGCTGCAAGTGGTGTTAGATGTGGCCACACTGCAGCGCTGTTGGGCGGCTTCAAGGGGGGTTCCGGGACCGAGAGAGCAAACCGGGAAAGGAAACCAGCTTCGCCGCGGTTTGCTCTCTCGGTCCCGGAGCCAGCCAGCAAACCGCGGGGAAGGAGACCTGCTTGCTCGGGGTTCCGGGACCGAGAGAGCAAACCGGGAACGCCGCGGTTTGCTCTCTCGGTCCCGGAGCCAGCCAGCAAACCGCGGGGAAGGAGACCTGCTTGCTCGGGGTTCCGGGACCGAGAGAGCAAACCGCGGCGAAGCTGGTTTCCTTTCCCGGTTTGCTCTCTCGGTCCCGGAACCCCGAGCAAGCAGGTCTCCTTCCCCGCGGTTTGCTGGCTGGCTCCGGGACCGAGAGAGCAAACCGCGGCGTTCCCGGTTTGCTCTCTCGGTCCCGGAACCCCGAGCAAGCAGGTCTCCTTCCCCGCGGTTTGCTGGCTGGCTCCGGGACCGAGAGAGCAAACCGCGGCGTTCCCGGTTTGCTCTCTCGGTCCCGGAACCCCGAGCAAGCAGGTCTCCTTCCCCGCGGTTTGCTGGCTGGCTCCGGGACCGAGAGAGCAAACCGGGAAAGGAAACCAGCTTGATTACCAGAGGCTTCCTCCTTCCACGGAGGTCAAGAAAAGCGCTGGTGAGTGTCTACATTGCATTACCAGCGCTGGATCACCAGCGCTGGATCCTCTACACCCGAGACAAAACGGGAGTACGGCCAGCGCTGCAAACAGGGAGTTGCAGCGCTGGTGATGCCCTGCAGATGTGGACACTCTCAAAGTTGCAGCGCTGTAACTCCCTCACCAGCGCTGCAACTTTCTGATGTAGACAAGCCCAGAGACACAAGGCCCAGCAGCTGCTATGTTCAGAGACTGACTCGTGCGTCCAGAAGGCTTGGGGCACACGTACATGTGGGGTTTGGTGTCAGACGCTCATGTTTCTAACAGCAGAGAAACAAAAAAGAATTAAACACACAGGCCAAGACTTTGAAATCACAAGCCCCAGTTTTTAAAGGAGCCCAGGGGACTGAAATTCAGTGGGAGTTTGGCACCTAAATCAAAGCCATCTAAGAGCATATTTAGGCACCTAAATAAGTGGCTTGATTATCAAAAGTGCTGAGCAGTCAAGTAGCTCTTCCCAATTTTGCTGAGCTCTTCAAAATGGCCAAAAGGGCATTTGACATTCAGTTTCCGTTAATTTTAATGTGAATTGTTGTCCAGAGCTGCCATAGAGATTGAAAAAATCTCAAGCACAGAACATTTTACTGTATGTTATTTAAGGACAATAAATAAAAATAGAAAATAGATAAATAAAAAGAGAAAGAAGGAGAGAGATTATTACTGAGGAGATCAGAACTAAAAGGTTACTGGCCCAGAGCTATTTAAAGGCATTTCCAATTCCCTCTCTCTCCAACGGGGCTAGAAGCCCTGGTTTATCCAGGGTCTAATTCTGCCATGCTTAACTGTGCCAATTTCACTGGGGCTATTGGAAGGAGATGGTATTACTCAATGTGAGTAATGTTGGTAGAATCTGATAGTAACTAAAAAGCATCTGAAATCCACCAAAATATCATGCACAGAATTCCCCCTCTTAAGTGAAAATGGACCAAAATGACTCCCTCCTCCCCCCCACAAAAAATAACACGGGAAGTTCTCCCATGTAGACTTTGC
This sequence comes from Gopherus evgoodei, assembly GCF_007399415.2. Classification (NCBI taxonomy): domain Eukaryota; kingdom Metazoa; phylum Chordata; order Testudines; family Testudinidae; genus Gopherus; species Gopherus evgoodei. The sequence continues at coordinate 357,809,263 of NC_044322.1, read as the reverse complement.
AGCCAAAAAGCCAATTTCAAATGCTGACTTCTAAATTCCTGAAGCCAGCAAAGGGAGGTGTATAATGGAAATAGTAATGTACTGTATTTCCAGGTCCTGCTGTCTGTAGTTGACAAGAGGTCCTTGTTTTTCTTTTAAATTCCACACATTTTCTTCCGTTTGAGTCTTGCCTTGTTTAGGCTACTTTTTAAATGCAAATGTGCTTGTTTAATTTTAAAAGGAGGTACATTTGGGTCTCCTGATAGCAAGCAAGGAACTAGCATACATTAGACTAGAGTGAGCCGTGCTATGTGCAGATGCTGTGCAAGTATCCCATCTACTCCCCAAACTCTGCCAAGGCACATACAGCTTCACCTGCAACACCCCCTGCTACTCCAATTTCGGACCCTGCACAGCTCTGCCCATGTAGTCCTGATCCTGGAAGCACTCAGTGCTTTCATGATGAAGGCTGTACACACCCCTGGATGGAATTTCCAAGGTACTGGGCCTTAGCTGCTGCAGTACAGAAGGGGCTGTAGTGTTGTATGTGAACTGAAGAAGGATAAGAACCCTGTGTGGGATAACTTTATTTTTGCAGCAGCAGCATGGCAAATCCTAAAAGAACGAAGCCTCCTTGCAGATAAAGTGCCACCTAGATCAATCTCTAGCTAGGTCCTTTAGTAGCACCATGTTTTAAATGGTGGGATTTGGTTGACCAATGGACAGGAAGCCTTTTGGGTCCAAATCACAGGATTCTCTCTTTCCTGAATATCCCATAATGACTTTTGTTGTTTGTATTCCTCCTGCTGCATCTTTCTTTACAGCCAGAGCCTGTCCATTCCCTCTGGCTCTGTGGTCCACAGAGAACTGGCTTTTTTCCTTTTTGTTTGATGGAGGCGTCCCTCACCTTGGGTGACATGCAGGGAACGCTGTGTGATGGGCCGCTTGACACGTAGTCCTGAGTAATACACAGATGGCCACTGCTAAGTGACTTCCAGTCTCGCGCCCTCATAAAAGGGAATTAACTAAACAACTCATGGCCCCGGAATTGGGGAAGCAGCCTGTGAAGTTTACTTACAAGTGTGATAAGCAAGTTGGTGTATGAGAAGCCGTGCTTTTTACCACTGCACTTTAGACGGAAGGTGTTTTACAGCTTAGATAACCCCACCACTGTAGCATCTGAGTGCTGCACGAACACCAATGAACATAGCCTCAATTTGACTCAGCGGGTGTAACTAGGTGCTCACACCTCTGAAAATCAGGTTACTTACGTGCCTAAGGATTAACCTAACTTTAGGCTCCTGTTTTGGGGAATCTTGGCCAATAATTATTATGTAGCCTAATTGAAAGGGGTTCTGATTTTAATTCAGTCAGGTTTCACTTCCTTGGTACTTGTGATGTCACTACCCTACCAGTTCTCCAGTCATCCACAAGTCTTCCAGGATAAACAGGATATACAAGTGTTACAGTATCAGAGGGGTAGCCATGTTAGTCTGGATCTGCAAAAAAGCAACAAAGAGTCCTGTGGCACCTTAAAGACTAACAGATGTATTGGAGCATAAGCTTTCATGTGTGAATACTCACTTCGTCAGACACGTAATGGAAATGTCCAGTGTCACAGTATTCTCTGCTCACCACTGGGGTGCCTGCTTGTGGCTGTATCTGGGAAAGAGCTTTGCCTGATCTGAGACCCCTTTTCCATCTCTCGTGGGCTGCGGCCCTGTTCATGCTCCAGGAGTTGTGATACTTCCTCTGTGTGACTCGGCCCTCCAGCCAGGTCACTATATGGTTTCTCCCTTCCAAAGTCTCTCAGGACTGGCTGACTGGGCATCATTCCCAGCAGTCCTCCAGTTCAAGCTTATGCCACTTCCCCAGTGGCAGGCAGGGGAACCTGGGCCCACCCACTATTCCAGGTTTCTGCCTAGGGACCCTACAATCAGCAGCCAAGGTCAGCTCCATCCCAAAATCCTGCTGTTGTTTTCCTGGACTGCTTCCTATTCCATCTCTGTCAGACTTCCTCCTCTATCATCCCTCTGGGTGGGCCCTTCCCCCAGGGCCAGGAGTCCAGGACTTCTACTCCCTCCCTGAGTTTCCTCCTTTTCGTACTCTAAGCCCAGAGACTGATTGCAGGCTTCCACATTGCAACCTCCTTCTGCTCTCTCTTCTGACCTTATACCAGTCCTGCCTTCTCCTGCGCAGCTGGACTCCATCTTCAGGAGGTGCTTGCCTATCAAGCTTAACTATCCTTTAGCTGTGGATAGTCAGGTTACTTAACACCTCCCTCTCTCCAGCGCCCACCTGAATCCTTTTCTGGGGTAGTGTGGCATTGCAAGATCTTAATTTTTCATGCAAAGAAACAAGTAGGAGGAAAAAGTTTACACATCATCGGATAAGGACATGAAAACATTTTCCTGCCTTCTCAGGTCACCTTTAAATCAGGAGTGAAATTACAGAGGGTATGTCTACATCTACAATTTTGCAGCGCTGGTTGTTACAGCTGTATTAGTACAGCTGTAAAGGGCCAGCGCTGCAGAGTGGCCACACTTACAGCAACCAGCGCTGCAAGTGGTGTTAGATGTGGCCACACTGCAGCGCTGTTGGGCGGCTTGCAGGGGGGTTCGGGGAACGCGAGAGCAAACCGCGGGGAAGGAGACCTGCTTGCAGGGGGGTTTGGGGAACGCCAGAGCACACTGCGGGGAAGGAGACCTGCTTGCGGGGGGAGGGAGGGAGTTCGGGGAACGCGAGAGCAAACCGCGGGGAAGGATACCTGCTTGATTACCAGAGAGGCTTCCTCAGGTATGCTGGGATACCTGCTTATTCCACGGAGGTCAAGAAAAACGCTGGTGAGTGTCTACACCTGATGACCAGTGCAGCGCTGGATCCTCTACACCCGAGGTTCGACCGGGTGTACGGCCAGCGCTGCAAACAGGGAGTTGCAGCGCTGGTAATGCCCTGCAGATGTGTACACCTCCTAAGTTGCAGCGCTGTAACCCCCTCACCAGCGCTGCAACTTTGTGGTGTAGACAAGGCCAGACTTTAGTGGATCTGGTGCTGCTGTATGTTAGCAGCAGCATCTCAGCCCATTGCAATTCAGACACAACTAAACTCTTCCTTGAAACTCATTGTGACTCCTTGGAGAAAGTTGACCTGAGAAATTCTTTCACTGTTGGAATGTAGAAAACTGAATGCCTTTGCCTCTTTGGATACAGCCAAATCAGAGGCTGTACAGCTGTACTGTTCCTTGAAAAGGGGTAGACTGACCTGTGCGGTCCCTTCTAAACCTATGATTCTATAATTCTGCCTGTCTGCTGTGGCTATAGCAAGGATGATTGGTACTTGTATATTGTAGTGTCTAACTGTTTGATCTACAGCGTCCCCCACTTCTTGATTTTGTAACAACTCTCTCTGCTCTTGACATACAATTTAGTTTTTTTTACCAGCCAAGCCCTTTTGGATTTTTTCCCCAACTTCCTTATTAGATTCCCTCCCCCCTACCCCGGAGTGTTTTTTGGGACCTTGCATTTTAATCTCCTCAATCGAGGCTACCTTTATATGGGTGATTGTATATTTATTGCAAAGTAAAATTGTGGCCAATTATACGTTCTCGCTATATGTTTGTAACAAAAATACACAGATTTACTTCCAGAAATCAAGGGTACACTATATAGCATTAAAAACTAGTTAACACTCTAAATGTTGTTGTGCCAATTTGTTGGAATGGCTTCGTTTTCAAGCATGATAGGTATGTTAAAAATGATTAAAGCAGACTCATGACTCCCAGTATTGCATAAGGGCCTATAGCATCTAACACTTGTGGTGTGATTGTCTGTTGATGTTTTTACATTGTGCTCAGCAGCAGGTCTTGAGTTCCTCACTGCTTCTAAACTTTCTACATAAATGAAGTAACTGCGTGGGGGCAGACCCTCACCTGGTATAAGTTGTCATAGCTCCATTGCAATTAATGGAATTATGACACTTTACTCCAGCTAAGGATCTGCCTCATCATATCTAAATGAAGCAGCTTTGGGAATGCTGGGGGCATGCCCCGTACAAGCTTGAGGTATATTTTTCTGGCTCTCCATAATTTTATCTTCACATATTTATTTGCTATGCTCATTTATTTCAGCCACCCTGGGATTGATTTCATTAAGGCAGTGCCGCTGGCCTGGAAGCAGTGTTTTAGACTGGAAAGGTAGCTGGCCATCAGATAAAAATCTGTCAATTTAAAATTAAACCTTAAACAGTCTGGTGCATTGCCTTCCCTGTGAAATAATGACCTGGCAGCACCAAGCTAATGGGCCCAATAGGTCATTCCTTGGAATCTAACCATGATCAGTCATTAATCCTGCAGGGAATTAACTTTGCCAAGGACAATATTAAGCATTTATCCTTCCCCTCCCCCGTCAGCCTCATGATTTATTCTTGTGCACAAGAGCTCTCTCTTGCCTTTGTCATTCTGGGCCTGATCCAAAGTCCATAGAAGGATTCCCTTCCATGGGTTTTGGGGTAAGCCTCTATGTCCATTTGGAGAGAGAGGACACCCCAAATTTCTGCTGATTTTAGTGAGTATGAAGGGTGCTGAGCCCTTCACAGGGCATAGGTCCTGGGTCCCCGCAGGTTCTGTGTCCTTAATACCTGGATATTAGAGACTAGTGACTTCCCCCATTAATCTTACTATTGTAGTGTGTAAATGACTATGCTTGTTAATAAAAGCATCAGGTCAGTAGGTTGAGTGTAAAGTGTGAGTGTAGCCATGGCCTAATAATCAAGCTAAATTAAATCTTGGGTGCTGGAGTTTCCCAGCCGCCTGCCAGTCAGCAAGCCCTTCTCTGAAGAACTGCAGGAGAAGGTAACGATCAGCGCCCGCTGGAGAGCGAGCCGGGCGCCGGCTCCTTCCTAGGGCTGCATCTCCCTGCCGCAGCAAGTGCATCCAGCCGCGATGAAAGGAGCGTCTGTAGCCAGGGCTGAGGCTTCCCTGCAGAGTCATGCGGAACGTGAGGGACGTGCCTGCACCCGGCAGCCCACACCCCTGTCTGCCTTTTGCCTTTTGTGTCGCTTGTGTGTGTGTGTAAAAATCAATTCGCGCGCTGAAATACAGCCTAGCTTTCAATGAGGGGAAATGATCGATATTAAACATAAAATATAATTGCACTATAAAAATAAGCTCCTGATCTCCGCTCTGTTGCATAAAGGTTACAGGAGCCTGAATGGGGCAGGCAGAAATAGGATAGAGCCAGGGATTTTTCTTTGTTGGTTTTAATACAAAATGTTTGCATTTATATTTCACCCCTTAATGGAGCGGAGGTCATCCCCGTGCACTGTGTATACACAATATACAGGGAAGTAATCTATTGATATTTGGTGTATATCTCAGGGAAATAATCCATTTGGGATTTAGTGTATTCTCAATACAGTTCAGTGAAAATATTTATGTCTATATTTTAGAGCTGCTATAAAGTACATAATTCCCCCTTTTCTTATGCATATGAGAACTATACCTTTATAGTTTCAAGATGTTTATATCTGTGCAATAAATGTGTCTATATATTATACACTTAGTGTGTGCATAAAATATGCATGCACCGGTATTTACCAGTGGGAATTGCACCCAGACTAGTATATAATGCTAGGTAGAGAATGTAAACATACAAATTGGAGCGACACGGTGCGCTCTTAAAATTATTCTAGAGTCGCGTGGATTATCCGTGCCATGCATGGATTTTTTGCACGCTTGTCTCACCAACGTGAGTCCTTTGTCTAAGAAAAAGTTGATCGTAAATCCCCCCAGGGTGGCTGCAGCTCGCCTAGCTGCCACGCGACGGCAGCACGCGCTGGCGTCTCCAATGCCGGCTGCTCCCTGCAAAGACTCTCCCCCACCCTTGCCGGCTAGGGGCGGGCTGCGGGTGACGCAGGGTTTGCCGGCCGGTCTTTTGCTGTAGAAATAGCTGCGGCGAGGTGGGAGCCGGGGCATTCACACGAGAGAGGCAGGAGGTAGAGGGAGGCTCCGGGGAATCCGTCTCAGTGGCATTCCCCGAACGGCTCCTGCAGAGGGAACCCCCCCGGGGAAATTCCACCCGCGGAGCAGCGTTGCAGGGGCGTGAGGCTGACTGGTCGGCGAGAATCCAGCCCTCCTGTCCCGGGGAACACGTGCTCCTCGCCTCTGCTTTTGGCTCTGTCCCCTCAAGGCAGTGTCCCAGCCTTAACTTTGCAATCATTGCATGATCAGAAGCCTTAGGACTAGGGTGTAAAGACATCGGGTGCTGCAGCGTCCGGGCCCGCGTGTTTAAAAAGCAAACAAAAAAGGCCCTTTTTACTCTTCTTTCCCGTGCATCCACCCACCAAGCCGGACACGGAGCGCAAACCGACCTTGGTTGTAAAAATGCCCATGGAGCTGACTCAAAGCCGGATCCAGAAGATTTGGCTCCCCAATGATAACCACCCTGCGCTACCCCGCAGATGTGAGTATAGCACAGCGGGGGCGGACAGATGTGTGGGAATAGGGCGAGGGGGGTGGGATGGATGATAAGCCTGAGCGGTGCCCGCACCTACGCAGAGGCGCTAATGCACCGGCAGGGTGGGACACGGTCTGTTTCACTTGCGGTGTATTTCCGGGATCTGCGGGTCCCGGCGCTGGGTGGGCGTGGGATGCCGCGAGTGGGGGGAGCTGTGTGTTCCACACACCTTCCCAAAAGATGTGAGAGGGATGCTGGGTGGGGGCTGCCCCTCCCTTTGTCCAAGAGGCTGCCCCTTCTGCCATTGATTTATCCCTTCGGGTGAGCATCGCCCTGTATTTTAAAAGGGATCATGGGCGCCGCTTGCAGCATAGCCTGGACACGTAGGAGGATTGCACCGGGGAGCGGTGGACCTGTACCCCGGAGAGGAGAGTACCGGGCAGGCTCGGGAATGGTGTTTCCCTAGAAATCGAGCGTTGTCCCGTCTTGGACATGGCTGGGAGGAACATACTCCCACGTCTGCACTGACGGATTTACCTTGAGCTGAGCAGGGAGGGGTAGGGGTTGCTGCACGCGGTGGGCCGATGCCCCTGGCGAGCTCTGCGCCCGAATGGGCGTCTAAGTGGCCTGTAGCTCCGCGTTTGCGTGTCCTTAATGCAGCCGGCATGGGCGGCGGGGGGTGACCTGAGATGCTCCCTAGCCCCGGCCTAGCCGCAGCGCGCCTCCTCCGGCCGCACGCATGGCTGGAGGCGGGGCCTGCTGCGGGCGCGTGTGACTCCTCCGTGCGGGGTGGGGCACAAGCTGGAAATGGCGATGGGTTTGGCGCATCCGACAGCGCGCATCGCTTCTCGGCTGGGCGGGCAGGATCCAGACCCGCCGCCTTCCCATTCTTTGACCCTGGGGCTGCTGGAGGGAGGGGACCAGGGATCTGTCATGCTGGGAGATGACTGATGTGGCTTCCCCACGTGTAGCGTTGCTGGATTGGGTGGGAGAAGGGAAGCATGGCTGCTGCATTTTCCCGGCTGCATTGTTCCCAGGGCCCCTTTTTTCCATTGTACGGGAGATCGGAGCCCAGTGCAGTGCCGCCTCCCTCCAAAAGAAATCCCTGCACCTAATTCTCCTCTTCGTTAAGGAGCTGCAGAGAAGGCAGTGCCAAACTGCATCTGTGTAGCTTCTTGTACCCAGGGATCTCCACATTCTTTATAAACATTAATTAAGTCTCATATATTATCCCCTGAAGAGGAGCTCTCTGGGTGAGCGCCAAAGTGTCTTTCTCACCTGCCGAAGTTGGTCCAATAAAAGATATTACCTCATCCACCTTGTCTCTAATATCCTGGGACCCACAGGGGTGCAACAGCACTGCATCCTACCATCCCCATCTTTCCCCATAAGAGCTGATTAAAGTGTTTCTCCCCTGGTGTAGTATATTGAAAAGTCCCATTGCCTTGAACAAGAAGTAAAGTCTGTAGCATTTCCCCCTCTTCTCCCCGCCCCCATCTTGTGATTCACTTTTAGCTCTGCCAGGATGAGACAAGTGGTGGTGGCTGGGTGCTGTCATAGTTGTGGGTCACCTGGTTATTTGCCTTCACCTGGCTTTGGATAGGCTCCTCCGATACAGAGAAGTCTGGAGGGACAACCCACCCTATCAGGGGATGCTGATCTCTCTAACCCACTTTCAGAGCTATGGCCTGGCAAACCCGCCTAATTTTGTTAAGTTACATACATCACTCGTTATTTCGGCTGGGATTATCAAAAGCCTGATTCTGCTTGGAGTTTTACCATTGACTTCAATGGGAGCAGACTTAGGGTTGGAAAGTCTCTCACCCTTTGCTTCCATGTGCAAAATGAGCTGCGTAAGTGACTAGATTTTGCTTATGATCCTCTAGCAGGGAGGTGAAAGGGGTAAGGGAGTGAATAATAAAGCTGAAACATTAGCTTCATAATTTGTTGTTTTTTTTAAACTGGTATGAACAGAAAGCCTCGTGGTCAAAAAAATGGAACCATTCAATTAAAACAAAAACGCAAATACCAGGATCATATAGGTGCTACTGCTGTACAAAGCATCAAAATACATTTTGCCCGTTTGGGAGTCGGTCAGTTTATATGTAAGCAAAGCTGTAAAGATGCAAGTCACATAACTTGGACCACTCCTAAATAAGCAGTCTAGAAACCTTTGCACAAATATTGCTGTTGTGAGGTGAGGATTGCTTGTGCTCTGCAGGCAAGGAATATACAGAGGTAATTTGGGCAGTCAGCGATACTAGTCTTATCTTTTTAGCTAAGCGTTATATTTTAAAATAGCTTGTAGATTTGTGCCCCTCCACCAGAAACATTGCCCTTTTAAACAGCTGGGACTAAAACATTGCCCTTTTAAACAGCTGGGACTAATCAGCCACTGATTCTGCTGGCTCTCTTGCCTATGAAATATGTAAGAGAGAGAGAGAGAGTGTGTGTGTGTTGAATGCAAATACGATTTTACAACAAATAAGGAAAACAAATGTGGTCTCTGGTCCTATAGAGAAAACTATACGCTATTTTCCTAATGGATTTGCCAGTCAAATTAAATGAGATTTTATTAGCTGGAGAAACTATACTCGTGTTGCCAAAGCGTAAGAAAAAGCCCGACCCTTGGGGTTTCTGTCAGAGATGGCACAGTCTGCCCAGAACAGGGCTACATGTGGGATTTGCTACCCCCTGCGTTCCTTTGTCGGTCAGCTGGGTAGAGTAAACTGAGTAGGAACTAGCTTTATGGAGAAGGCTGCAGATCTGTGTGGCAGCAGGACCTTGATTTCTACAGGATAACAGGTCTCCTGTCTGGGGAATTAGCTGGAGGGATGAAACAATCTGGATGGAGGGCAGTTCCTGTGGGGGTGGCACTGGACTTGGCAGCAGCTGTACTATCTGGGTGCTGGTGGTAGAGGGCTGCCCACCAGATGCCCCCCCCCCCCACACCACTGCCAGAGCCCACATTCTCCAGCATTTGCAGGGTTTGCTCTCCAGGCGTCTCGGCTCTCTGAGCTAAGAGGTGAAAACATTATCTAATAGCAGATGGGACTTTTACAGGGTACTCCGCTTAGGTGTTTGGCTTCTTAAAGAAATCCTTATAAAACAGCTATGGCCCTGTACTCGGTACTCCACAGTCATCAACATAAAACGCTGAGGGAGAGAGAGCTTGTGATGTATTTTGGTTTATCAAGACTTCTGTGGAAGTGCTAGTTGATGTGATAATGGAGCTTTTATTACTCTTCCTTAACATGGAATGGGTCCCCTCGGGGGTGATTCCTACTCTACTTCCTTAATGTTATTCATTTGGGCATCAAGGACCGACCCCCTCGCCCCTGCCCGCAGCTGCTCCATACAAATAAAAGAAGGAGCACAAACATCACTCCGGACTGCAGAGCTAATACTGAGCTACAATAGAGATTGGTATCTAATGCAAATAGCCTGAAATCCCAGGGAAAGCAGGGAGCGATAGTGTCTCTTTTAAGCATCATCGAAATTCTCGGGCCAACAGCTTGAATTTTTCTGCGTGTGTGTATGTGAAATAATTAGTCGGATTGGCTGACTTCTTGTTAGGGGAGACTGAATGGATGTGAAATGATGCCTCCCTCCCGCCTTTGGATGGTGATCCATTAAATTTCTCTCAAGTTGCACGTCTCTCACGTAGTCTGTGAAGCCAAGTTATTGCAGGGCGGCTAATGGGCAGAGCCACTCACTTTACAAGAGGGAGGGGTGTGTGTGCATGGAATATTTGAGGATGCAGGGCTGGTACTTTTCTCTTCCTTCATCCTTGCTCAACTTGCATGTGTACCTGTTGTGTGTGTGTATTATTATACAATTATATACCTAATATATATGTATCCCGTGTGCGCTGTGTACAGGCAAGCAATTCTGTGGAGTCAGCTACCAGAGTGTGCGCGCGCGCACACACACACACACACTATAGAAATGCTTTATGTACTAATTTACCAAAGTGTTTTTATATAAATGTGAATGTGCACATGTGCATGTATATTTTTATAAAGTGTATGCATTGTAGAAAAGTCTAGACAGATATATTACACACATCTGTTTTGCAGCCCCTGCTAACCCAGGGTCATTCTGTTGTTTGTCCTGATCTTGCAGCTTTGTATTCTTGCTGTCTGTTTGGCATAGACTAACAGTCTTTATTTAGATAGTAAAAATAAACATTGATTTCTATTTTCAGCTCAGGTTGGTAGTAGCAGGAAATCCCCCTCACAGGCGCTTTGATGACTATCATGGCACATTGGGAATTGTTTGCACTGATTTTTGTGCTTCTGAAGATCCTAGCTGAATCCTCTTTTACAGTTGGAACTTGTTTTGGTTACACTGAAATCTGTATTATTTTTAGTGGAGGCCAGAAAGGATTAACTGAATCTTTGGTTCATTTTATGTGCTCCAAGCTTTGCGCCTTTCCAGGTTTTTCATTTAGTTCTTGTAAATGTCATTGAAAGACTCCCACTGACTTTGGTGGGCTTTAGATCCGGTTCTTAACAAGGAAGTGCACATGCAATTCTCAGCTGCCTCTTCTCTTTAGGAGGTACTGATAAAGAAAACTAACCCCAATGACTTATTCCAATGACTCTCCCCAACACCGAGTTTATGAACCTTCCTTAAAATGCATCTGCTGAAAAATTTCCAAATGAAGATGCTCAACTTCTGCAACTCCCGTTAAAGTCAGTGGGAGCAGTGTGTGTGCCCAGCACCTCTGAGGATCAGACCCTAAGATTTGCCTGGGTGTATGTGCATGCTCATCCTTGCAGGGTCAGATTTAATTGACTGGAGCGTAAGAATAATGAAATATTCAGTGGAGCGAACCGTCCGATTCCCTTCTCTGTTCAAGTATCTATTTATTTTTAATGTCGAGCACACTTGGCAAAATTCCTCTTGGCTCAGTGTTGTGGATCTTTTTTCTGCTGTGGGGAAAGGGAGCAAATTCAATTTCTTCTTTCACTTCTCACCCTCCCTGGCCAATGGTGAGACTTCAGCAGTGCTTGTGTGAGTGTAGAGATGGGGAAACACCTGCAGTGCTGCCCTGAGGTCTGGGATTGGGGATCTCTGATTTGGTGGGCTCAAGTGGAAAGTTGGGGGAACGCTCCTTTAATCTCGCCCCACAGGGCCTGGAGGCGAGATGGTAACTCAGGAGAGCAAGGCTGAACAGACCCAACCATGACTTTTACTGGAGTGTTTCAAGACTGGCTTCATTTTTTTCATTAGTGTAAGAAAAACTTGTGTGCATTTTTTTTTTTAACTTAACCATTCTATCATTCTTTGATTTTTCAGTGTTGACCCCCCTGTTGGCTAAGATCCAGTCCTCTGTTAGTCAGCTATATCACGCACTGGCAAGAGAAATTACTCGAGGATCTAATTGGTCCTTTTCACTGTTGCTATAATTTTGTACCAGGCTGTCCTTTTTCTAGTAGCTTTAGGAATTTTTTTTTTTTTTTGGGATGCAAGGTGGTAGAAATCTGTCCTGATCTCGATGCACAGGAATTTCCATAGCCATTGAAAGGAATCTACACCCCTTAAATTGACTGTGACTCCCAAATCTAGTTTGAGAAAAGTCCTATCCCCTTTCCCTTTCAGCAATCTGTCTCTTGCTTGCACCATCCAAAAATATTGGCGGAGCTCAGCAAATCACATGATCCAGATTGATCTGATGCAGCCGAATGAGAGTCCTGTTTATTGCGTGCCCAAAGCTCAGCTTCATTCTGTGCGGTTATGGCGTTTATTTTTCTTGCTGTAATAACAAAAGACATTCACTCCTTGCATGCCATTGTGATGAGGCTGACAAACCATACAGAACTATCAGTGTGTAAGGAATGGAGGGAAAATGTCCTTGAAATGCTTGTGAATAAAATGAGATCTGGTGATAACTTCACTCTGAGTTGTCCATAGGTGACTCTTATTTAAGGCTCTTTTTATGCTTAGCAGGAGGTTTTGCATATGGGATGCCAAGTAGCATTAAGGAACTCAACTATAATCCAGATTCTGTTGTGCCATCAATGACAGCTGTCATCCTTTCTTGCATTTTTCTGTACTTGGTGGAAGTGCCAGTCCTTTCCTTGAGGATCAACAGCATGTCATATGGCTTTCTCTTCCCTTGTTGGGGGTGGAGATGTTTAAGTACGAGAGAAATTTGGCTCAGAAATCTTGCTATTTTTTGGTCATGTAATTAGGTTAAACGAGGAGGGAATCTTTATTTTAACAGCTAACCTGTCGCCATGTCAAATAGTGCTTTTCTGCTATCATCTCGGAACTGAATTTCAATCCATTGACACAGATTGGGCTTTAAATTTTAAGAAGTACCTGCTTCAAAATAGCGTTAGATACATGTGGTAAGCGGCAGAGGCTGTAATGGACGGTTTCATTCTTAAACGTCACTTTCTGAATGGCCACAGCTCTGCTGCTAATGTGCATCTTTCTATTTCTGTCCTTTTTCAAGCACAAGAGGGTGGTCAGTTGCATGTTTGCGTTCACTTTAAAAACTGTTACTCATTCTAAGAAAGCTGGTTGGAAGGGACTGTCCAGTGGGTTTATAGCCTTCTCTTTCAGGGCTTTAGAGACCTGCAGTCATGTTTGCAAGTTTTTGAATGCAGAAGTCGCATCACAGTCTTTCATGGATTTTTTTTTTTCTGCATCATAAATCCAGTAGCTCATTTGGATCTCTTCCTGAGCACAGACAGGACTAGGGGCTTGTCTACATCAGAAAGTTGCAGCGCTGGTGAGGGAGTTACAGCGCTGCAACTTTGAAGGTGTACACATCTGCAGGGCATCACCAGCGCTGCAACTCCCTGTTTGCAGCGCTGGCCGTACTCCCGTTTTGTCTCGGGTGTAGAGGATCCAGCGCTGGTGATCCAGCGCTGGTAATCCAATGTAAACACTTACCAGCGCTTTTCTTAACCTCCGTGGAAGGAGGAAGCCTCTGGTAATCAAGCTGATCTCCTTTCCCGGTTTGCTCTCTCGTTCCCGGAACCCCGAGCAAGCAGGTCTCCTTCCCTGCGGTTTGCTGGGTGGCTCCGGGAACGCGAGAGCAAACCGCGGCGAAGCTGGTCTCCTTCCCCGGTTTGCTCTCTCGTTCCCGGAACCCCGAGCAAGCAGGTAAGGAGAACCGCTTGCTCGGCGGTTCGGGGAACGAGAGAGCAAACCGCGGCGAAGCTGGTCTCCTTTCCCGGTTTGCTCTCTCGGTCCCGGAACCCCGAGCAAGCAGGTCTCCTTCCCTGCGGTTTGCTGGCTGGCTCCGGGACCGAGAGAGCAAACCGCGGCGTTCCCGGTTTGCTCTCTCGGTCCCGGAACCCCGAGCAAGCAGGTCTCCTTCCCTGCGGTTTGCTGGCTGGCTCCGGGACCGAGAGAGCAAACCGCGGCGAAGCTGGTCTCCTTCCCCGGTTTGCTCTCGCGTTCCCGGAACCCCCCTTGAAGCCGCCCAACAGCGCTGCAGTGTGGCCACATCTAACACCACTTGCAGCGCTGGTTGCTGTAAGTGTGGCCACTCTGCAGCGCTGGCCCTATACAGCTGTACTAATACAGCTGTAACAACCAGCGCTGCAAAATTTTAGATGTAGACATGGCCTCGAATGGGCAGGGCCGTTCTGCAGGACCCAGTGGAGGTGTATTTGCTGAGTGGGGAAAGAAGTCTGAACAAGGCCTGCCCTATGCCTAGGTCTGGCTAGCGTTGCCGTGGCTTACATTTGTGTTGCACTCTGTTACAGGAGCCAAGTAACTAAAGGCCGTTTCAGTGAGAAGTCACTTGCAGTGAAGCATGGTTACACTTCCCGTGTCCCTGGGATGTTCAGGACACCGTGCTCCCGAGCACGTTGTTGTGAAAGGACTTCAAGAACACTTGAGTCCTCTGGGAATGGTGTACAAAGCAAAGTCACAAAGTGGGGACTGGGCATGGTTTAACTTGACTCCATCTGCCTGCAACTCCAGAATGCCATCTCGGCAGTGGCAACTGCAGAGAGCATTAGCCAGGAGCCAGTTCTGCTCGGGCATGTGTGATCCATAAATGCCTTGCTGCTAAGTTGGACCAGCTTCAGTCAGTGCCTTTTGAATCCCAATGAACTACTCACTTGTATAGAAGAAGGTCTAGGTTGCTGGAAAGTCATATGCAGGAGGCGGCCCGTTAGAGTTCCAAAGAGCTTGGATACTGAGCAACTCTTCTGGGAACCAGGTTCTGAGGAGAAGTATCTTGTGTTTCAAACCAAACATAATGAATCATGCCATTGTCGCCTGCATTCCACTAGCTTTTTATTGAAGTAGTCCCCCCTTGTCCCTGTGAGGTGGGGGAGGTATTATTGTCCTCATTTTATAAATGGGGAAACCAAGGCACAGAGGGATGACGTGACTCGCCCAAGGTCATGCAGGAAGTCTGTGGTAGAGCTGGATGTAGAACCATGTCTCCTAATCCTGAGCTTCAGCTGTAAGACTGTCTGCCTTCCCTTCCAGTACATCAGTGCTTATGAGAAGAGATGTTGCTTGGTTTCGTCAGGCTACTGCATCAGGCTTCATTAGCCGGTGATCCAGAGCTGTCTGCTACCCATCTTTGCTCAGTCTGAGATGTGTTCATTCAGCAGATCCTTTGCAAATATGAGTCAGCAAATTTGCAGACTGGAGGCTGCAGTGCCTGGCACCAGTTGTTCGGAGGGGGAGAGGGAAGACTAAAGAGGGAGGTATTAGATTTCCTCTGACTGTGGATGCACTGCGGGGATGTTGGAGCAGTAGTAAGCACCCTGATGCCTGCTTTGTCAAACCTTGCAGGAATGATGCTGAGGGATTATAATGGCTTCTTGTGTGTTTTCTCTCTTCATTCTAGCCTGTGGGCCGCAGCTTACCAATTCCCCCACTGTGATCGTTATGGTTGGCCTTCCAGCTCGGGGGAAGACCTACATCTCCAAGAAGCTGACTCGCTACCTCAATTGGATTGGTGTCCCAACAAAAGGTGAGGCCCCAACCAGCCGTTCCTGCTAGAAGAGATGTGCCCTGGTCCACTGGGAAGGTGCCTGTGCAGCTAAACACTCCAATGGATTGAGCCTGGCAGGATCTCCCTCTTCCGCATCCATCGGGGAGAGAGATCCTTGAGAGAGGATCCTGACTACTTGGTGGTTTCTGCCTTCCCCCAGACCCTTCCACTGATGAGTGACTACAGAGATGTTCCTTTTTCGCCAAGGGGGCCAAGCCCATTTGGTTTGTTTATCGAAAAGGCTTCTTGTAGCAGAGTTCAGTGTGTGAGGGATTTCCCAAAACCTTTTGCTCTACCTCCTCCCAGGGCGAATCTGGCTCTCAGGTCTGTCTGGAGAGTGTGAGCACCTGCCAGAAGCACCTTGCGGTGGAGCAGTGGGCTGCTGAGCCCAGCCATGTTTGACATCCTAGCGGCTGGGATCCCTGGAGAATATCTGCAGGAGATGCTAGTTTCGTAGTGGGGGTGTTGCGAGGGAGAGGGTTAAGCCTTTTCCTGCCAATCCCTGGATGGGTCTCTGTACATCCTGTCATGCTCCTAGAGCCTACTGTGCTGTGTATGGGACATACTAGCTGGCCCCTTTCCAATGCTGTTCTCACTACCCGCCTTCACCTTGCAGTTTTCAACGTGGGAGAGTATCGCCGGGAGGCGGTGAAGCATTACAGCTCCTACGACTTCTTCCGCCCTGACAACGAGGAGGGCATGAATGTCCGGAAGTAAGTTCGCTGTCGCCTTGTTCTGTTAACCCGCCCGCTCTCTTTGAGCCAAAATCTGCTGTAAATTGGAGGTAACCCTTCCCCCTGATTTCAAGAGAATTACTCTGGAGCTAGAACAGTGTAACTGGAAACACGGTCCTACCCAGTCTCTTAAGATTTCCCCTGCTGCCTCACCCCCACCCAGCTTCTCTCGTTTGGTTTCCCAGTCAGGGCTTAGGCCCAGACCCTGAAAGGGATTTAGGCACCAATTCCCTTTGAGGATCTAAGCCTTAGATTTTTCAGAAGTGCTGAGCACCTGCAGTTCTCACTGATGTTAGCTGAACTTTTGAGGGTGCTCAGCATTTCTGAAAAGCGAGCCCTGAGAGTATTGTCCTTGGAGCCCAGGGACTCCCCAGTTCCAGGCCAGGCTATTGACATTCCTGGTTTGGGGTTCTGTGGTGAGAAAGTGGAGTGCAGCTCCCTTTCAGCTTGTCAGAGCCACCAGAAGGTGCAAGGCTGCCTGCTGTACATTGGAATACTGTGTGCAGTTCTGGTGTCCCATGTTCAAGAAGGATGAATTCAAACTGGAACAGGTTCAGAGACGGGCTACAAGGATGATCCGAGAAATGGAAAAACTGCCTTGTGAAAGGAGACTCAAAGAGCTTGGCTTGTTTAGCCTGGCCAAAAGAAGGGTGCGGGGGGATATGCTTGCTCTATATAAATATATCAGGGGGGTTAACGTTAGGGAGGGAGAGGAATTATTTAAGTTTAGTACTAATGTAGGCACGAGGACGAATGGGTATAAACTGGATATTAGGAAGTTTAGACTTGAAATTAGACAAAGGTTTCTAACCATTAGGGGAGTGAAGTTCTGGAACAGCCTTCCGAGGGAAGTAGTGGGGGCAAAAGACTTTCCTGGCTTTAAGACAAAGCTTGATAAGTATATGGAGGGGATGTTATGATAGGATTGTTAATTTGGGCAATTGATCTTGGATTACCACCAGATAGGTCTGCTCAATGGTCTGCGGGGAGATGTTGGATGGAATGGGAACTGAGTTACTGCAGAGAATTCCTTCTTGGGTGCTGGCTGGTGACTCTTGCCCACATGCTCAGGGTTTAGCTGATCGCCATATTTGGGGTCGGGAAGGAATTTTCCTCCAGGGCGGATTGGCAGGGGCCCTGGAGGTTTTTCGCCTTCCCCTGCAGCGTGGGGCACAGGTCGCTTGCTGGTGGTTTCTCTGCAGCTTGAGATCTTCAAACCAATTTTGAGGATTTCAATAACTCTGTCCTGGGTTAGGGGTTGTTATAAAATTGGATGGGTGGGGTTCTGTGGCCTGCCTTGTGCAGGAGGTCAGACTAGATGATCAGATTGGTCCCTTCTGACCTATGAGTCTATGAGGTGTTGAATAAACTGCAGAGTGGCTTCATGTTCACAGAACGGTATAGCTGTTATCTAATCAGTCACTCACAGGCGGTCAGGATTGGGATTCCCATCTGCAAAGTGAGCAAACCTCATGGATGTGAAGCCGGTGGCCTCACGGTAAATGCTCGAATGGGGGCTTTTGGCCACACAGCTCCGGACCGTCGATCAGGGGATGTCAGTCCTTGCATGTACCAGGAATCGTGGGTTGTGGGACAGTTAGGAGGACTTGGAAGCATCTCTAGTTACTTAAGAAACATCTCTTTGTTCCTCTGCTGCAGACAATGTGCCTTAGCCGCCTTGAGAGACGTCAAATTGTACCTGTCAGAAGAAGGTGGCCAGATTGCGGTAAGTTCAGATAGGGGGCTGCTAGTTGAAACAAGAGGCCTCTTTCCATCCTCAAAATACTCCCTTGTCAGTGCTGAGACAGTCCCCCAGTGAAACTGCATCCTGCGGTCTGTGTTCTACACACTGGAACAGCGCCTTGGGGAAGAGGCCATTCCCGTCATTACAGGACTCCAGATTGGTCCCATCTCCACAGTATCGGGAACATCACAAACATGAACGCAGTCTTCCTCACAGCCTCCCTAGGAGTATTCTACCTGCTGCTTGCAGGACTGAAAAGAAGCTGAGGAATTAAGTGACTTGCCCAAGGCTACAAAGGAAGCTTGTGGTGGGAGAGCCAGGAAGTGAACCCACAACTTCAGTGCCTTAAAACCATCCTTCCTTGCACAGGCCGTTAAATCCACAGGATCCCTTTTGCTCCCTTATTTGCCTTCTGGAGGTTTTTACTGCCGTGTTTTTGTTGTAAGATGCAAAGGCTCATAACTGAAAACTGCTTTAAGTGATCAATTTATTACTTTCTTTTTCTGATTCTGAACCCCAGCAAATATATTGTCAAACAATACTCCCCTGTCCCCCTCCCCCAAGAGCTATTTAAATGTCCCCTGAAGATGACTGCCCTGACATTTTTATTGTATAGGTTTTTGATGCTACCAATACAACAAGGGAGAGAAGAGGAATGGTCTTAAACTTTGCCAAAGAAAATGGATTCAAGGTCAGTATTCACCAGAATTTTTGGGGGGGGGGGGGGGGAGGAATAGCTCAGTGGTTTGAGCATTGGCCTGCTGAACCCAGGGTTGTGAGTTCAATCCTTGAGGGGGCCACTTAGGGATCTGGGGCAAAAATTGGTCCTGCTAGCAAAGGCAGGGGGCTGGACTCCATGACCTTTCAAGATCTCTTCCAGTTCTAGGAGGTTGGTACATCTCCACACACACACAAAAATCTATCTAAGGTACTTATATGGCCTGCATTACCATAGTATCTGACAGGTTTCAGAGTAGCAGCCATGTTAGTCTGTATCCACAAAAAGAACAGGAGTCCTTGTGGCACCTTAGAGACTAACAAATTTATTTGAGCATAAGCTTTCATGGGCTACAGCCCACTTCTTCAGATGCATAGAATGGAACATATATTGAGGATATATATATATACACATACACACACACATACAGAGAGCATGAAAAGGTGGGAGTTGTCATAGTATCTGAGTATCTCTCAGGCCACACAACACCCCTTTGAGGTGGGGAAGTGCTATTTTACAGATGGGAAAACAGAGGCACAGAGAGACTTAGGTCCAGGTCCTAGAAGGTAATTAGTTGCCTAACTTGGGAGTGAGGAGTCTAAATACCTTTGAGGATCTGGGCCTATGTGACATGCCCAAGGTCTGTGGTGAAGCAGGGAATTGACCCTGGGTTTCCAGAGCCCAGGTTAGTGGGAACCAAACACACAGAACATTTCCACCCTCCTACCCCCTAAGATCTCCAAGCCAAGGAGAATGAAATAGATGAGCTGGTGAGAGGGGAAACGTTCTACCATATGGTGGATTAGGAAATAGTTTTGAAACATTCTACTCAGAATGGCATGGAGTGGTTAGAGCAGACATCAGGCTGGATATAATAAACTCTCTGTTTCACTGCCAACCTTCAACCGGTGTTTGCTTTGCCTTCCAGGTGTTCTTCATTGAATCTGTTTGCAATGACCCATCCGTGGTTGCCACCAATGTTATGGTGAGAATGGAAAGCTATTATCTATTTCTAAATCCTGTATTTTGCACAGATTGTATCTGACCGTAGCTGGTGATCAGCTTATTGTACTTCAGCGGCACTGGGATAATTTACACCAGCTGAGGATATTTAATTTTGACCTGTCTCAGGGCAGAAAGTGTGTAAAGACTGTCTGGCACCAGCCCCTTCAGGATTAGGCAAATGCATTTGAATACAGCCATCACTTGCAATCTTTTCTGAGCTCCCCAATCCCCGTTCTTTTAATATGTAACTGCCAGGGATCCACAGGATCTGTGCCACACCCCAGCTTTTGAACAGTCTCTTGGAGGAAGCCCTGCATTGTGCCAGGACAGCCCCCTCCCCACCATGGGGATCTCACTCTTCTTTCAGGGTAGGCCACGCTGCTTCACGGCCTCCTAGACTGAGCTACTGGGCTCCAGCCTGCTCTGCTCAGCAAGTCCAACTGAGGGAGACTCCTGGTAGAGATGTGTATTCTCTTCAAGGACTAACGCGCCCCAGCTGGTATTTGCAGTGTCACCCCCAAACAGCATTTTCAAAACAGAGTAGAGTTTATTGGTCAAGTGAGAAGTTCTTAGGTTAGCACAGAGAAATGAAGGTTATAGCATAGTCCTTTCTGGTCAGGACACAGTTCATCAGCCAAGCTGTGTTGGACTCCATTTGCAAGCTCTCTCTCTCCCTGACTTCCTTCCTTAGTCTATTCCAAGGTGAGAGAGCCCCGAGCTTCTTCCAGAAGCCATCTCTTATCCCCTGTTGGTCATGTCTGTCCTTTGTTCTCAAGGCAGGACCATGCTGAGTTCACAGCCCCCCTGGCCAGAGCTTCCTGCTGGTGAGACTCAAGTTATGAGTCACTGGAGCTTGCATTGTGTCTATGGACCCTTTATTGATCTGGGCTAGTTTCAGCCAGTTTCTTAATGACTCTTAATTGTTTCACCCAGACAGGGGTGACACACATCTATATTTTGTAGTCTGTCCTGAAAGCAAACTTAATCCTTTTCCCGCCACTTGGTAGCAATCCAAAGTATGGGGGAAGCTGAGGCATGCATATGACTCATAAAAATATTACAAAATATTCCCACTTTGTCACAATATAACTTCATAACAAGGGGCAAGTTTTTCAAAAGTTCTTAAGTGGCTGGAGTATAAATCCCGTTTTCAAAAATGACCTTGAAGCCTAAATCTCAGTGCAGGGCCGGCTCTAGCCATTTCGCCGCCCCAAGCACGGCGGCACACCGTGGGGGGTGCTCTGCCGCTCGCCAGTCCCGCGGCTCCGGTGGACCTCCCGCAGATGTGCCTGCGGAGGGTCTGCTGGTCCCACGGCTCCGGTGGACCTCCCGCAAGCATGCCTGCGGATGCTCCACTGGAGCCGTGGGACCAGCGGACCCTCCGCAGGCACACCTGCGGGAGGTCCACCAGAGCCGCCTGCCGCCCTCCCGGCAACCGGGAGAGCGCCCCCCATGGCATGCCCATGCTTGGCGCGCTGGGGCCTGGAGCCGGCCCTGTCTTAGTGCAAGTCAATGGGACTTAGGCTCCTAAGTCATTTCTGTGCTTTTTGAAAACTTGACTCAAGGTCTGTGTAGACAAGTGCTTCATTGCTAGCGGTACAGATTTGCTGGAGACCACTCTTTCACACACCAGTGCGCTTTTATTTCCCAGTATTTTCCCACCACCAGGTATATACAACTATATACAATTCAGTACCCGTCAGGTAGCCCCTTAGGGAACAGCTTGCTCTTACAGCAGCTGGGAGCAACAGACTCACCTCACTTTCCTCTTCCCCTCCTCCTACTTCCTTCCTGTTAGCTTTATAGACCTTCCTCTCAGCAAGCTCACAGATGATTGCTCGAAAGGCTCCTTTAATGAGCTACACCCTGCCAGCTCCAGCTAGTTTCCCTTGATGGGACCTGTGCTAGCAGGTTCTGAGCTAACGGGCTGGTTCAGTGCCTCTTAAGTCAGCACCCTGTTACTGTCTGCTATTAAACAGATGCACAAGAAAAGACAGTAACCGGACCTCACTACACACTTTTTCCCTTGGTAGATGAAGTCTTAGCTAGGGAAGAAACATTAATGGGGCATGCAACTTCCTTCTTGAGAAGCTGTCTTTTTGATGGCCTGCCCTGCCTGTGCATGTGTCAGAAGAGGTGACCCCCTGCCTTAGGGTTGGCCAGAGAGGAGAGGGGCTTTTTTTTATTTCTTTAGTGAAAATTCACTTTCCTCACTAACCTGTTACCAGGCACTGTTCCAACTGACAATCTTATCTCCAGTTCTGCATCACAACTTTCCAAGTCATTTTACAGCACCTCAAACTCCATTGGCTTGATGCCCAGAGTTCAGATGGTGTTTGTCCTTAGGTGACAAGGTTTTATGGCATGGGTTTGTCTTGTATTGCTGTCTGGTGTCACCACATATGAAGCTGACTCATTGCTCCCCTTTCCATATAATTCCCTTAATGGTACTATTAACCTACATAGCTTTGAGTTACATTCAGACAGATAAGGGTGCACCTGGGAACATCCTACACTTGAATGGGGTCCATCTTGTCACCCTCATACAAGCACAGTTCCTGTGAAGTTCAATGGGAATTTGGCTTCCATGGGCAGGCCCCCAAAAGAACTGAAAGCAAAACCTTGGAGCTGACCAGATTTCTGTCTATCCTGGATTTGGTTATTTCCCTTCTGATTTCTGTGGATAGCTTACACCTTATTTTACACAAATCAATAACTTCCCTTCAAGTTAGTTAATTCGAAAGTATGTGATTGGAGATAAAATTGTGTGTAAGGTTCTGCTTTGCCGGACGTTGCCGAGTAACAGTATGTTAGTGCTCAGATGCAATATAAGAAAATAAATTATAATAATGACAGCAACGACACAAGGCCCTGATCCTGCAAACAGTTCTGCACACACTTAGGTAGCTTCCCTCGCACGAGTTGTTGCATTGGCTTCCATATTACTGACAGGGGTAAGCCATTGTAAGGTCAGCGTGTTTGATGTAATTGCAACACCAACACCGTTAGCTGCAATGCCAAAGCTTGGGGCTGCAGCATCAGAAACTTAGAGTAAATGTTGGATGATAACGTTGTGCCCTTACAGCATATGTCATTCAGGGATCTAAAGCAATTCACAAATGCTAATAAATGAGGCCAGTGGGAGGAAGTAAAGTACTATTACCTCCATTACACAGATGGGGAAAATGAGGCACAGAACATTTAAATTATTTATAATGCAGTAGGTATTCATGGACAAGGACCCCATTCTGCTATGTCCTGTATGACTATCTTGCCTAAGGTCACGTGCTTCCCATGTTCCACTCTAACTGCGTAGACATCACTGGTTCTCTTTACAAGTAGTTGGATGGTGTATTTTTTTTCCCTTGGTGTGGGTGTTCTGAGCCGACTCGTTAGGGAGCTGAGACTGTTACCGGACTCACTTCTCTTTTCTTGGCAACAAAATGTTGAGGCTAAATCACTGAGAAACACTTGAGCTAGGTAACCTTTGATTCAGAGTGGAAATGTTAACCCAAGATACGTGCTGCAGCCATGTGTTTACCCATCTTACACTTACCATTCATTCTTACTTTACTTCTTTTATAATTCCAAAATTCCAGCTGTAAGTGGACTCTTTGTACGTGACTCTTGGAAGAGCTTTGACACCTGATATTAGACAAGCCTGATTGCTCCGAGACATATCGTGTTTGCACTGTCATTGACTGAGGTGCTAGCTTTTGTCTGTACAGAAAGCTTTCTGATGACTCTTTGATTTGCTTTCTCTGTTGCTGCAGGAAGTTAAATTGTCCAGCCCGGATTATAGGGACTGCAACTCAACTGATGCCATGGAAGACTTTATGAAGAGAATCAATTGTTACCAGGCCAGCTACCAGCCGCTTGACCCAGATAACTATGACAGGTAAGGGGTTTTGCTTTGAAATAGCTTGGCTTCGAGGTGTTTTGTCTTAGAAGAAAAGGGTAATAAAATACAGATCTGTATTTCAGTTTCTGTTTGAAAAAGTGAATTTATTAAAATAAAATAAGGGCTGGTCTACACTGTGGGGGCGGGGGGGATCGATCTAAGATATGCAACTTCAGCTATGCTGAGGTTTCTTAGTTTGATTTACCTGGCCCTCATGGTGGCGAGTCAACTGCTGCAGCTCCCCCGTCGACGCTGCTTACTCCTCCTACCGAGGTGGAGTACGGGCATCGATTCGCAGATTGATTTATCGCGTCTAGACAAGACACGATAAATTGATCCCCGAGAGATCGATTACTACCTGCCAATCTGGCAGGTAGTATAGACGTATCCTAAGAGCGAGCTCCAAGCTCTGGTTCTAAATTCAAGGACCAAAAGATCTGGCTTTTTCACTGTCCTTTATGCCTTGTGGCTCCAGCCTGGAGCCAGAGTACAAGAGCATCCTGTGGTATCTTTTACATGCAGACACCTGGGAGGCCCTGGCCACCCTAAGTGACTCTGGATGGAGTCAGTTTTAGTCTGCAGTGCTGCAATATTTCTCTCCTCTGCTTCTCCATTTGGGAACACTTTTTTACCATGAGTAACTCCTCCATCACTCTGTGACTTTCTGCACCTGGCATGGGTGTGGGGCAGCAGGTGGCTTTCAGGATTTCAGTGTAGTCAGTCATTCAATGTGTGGTGTCAATCCCAGCTGTCCCGAGGTGCGAAAGCCACATGTAGGATGCTGCCTTATCCCAGATCTTTCGTACAATGGAGGCTTGTGCTAGATACTAGCCATGGGCCTGGAGTCAGAAGAATCTTATTTAATCTTTTTTTAATGGAACAAGGAAAATGGAGATTACCTGGCCAGTCTCAATGTAGCAGTGATTTCAAAAGAAAGCCTTAAAGCTACCATGAAATACCCCTGCAGCAAATCCTTTTAACATGGGGATTATAATATCCCCTTGACATTTATTCTCGAGAGTTGACTTTACTTCATGTTTCCACTGCTCCTTGCCATGGTTTCCACAGGGACGTGTCTCTGATCAAAGTGATCGATGTTGGCCGGAGGTTCCTGGTGAACAGGGTCCAGGATCACATCCAGAGCAGGATTGTCTATTACCTAATGAACATCCATGTCCAGCCGCGCACCATTTATCTGTGTCGACACGGTGAGAGTGAATTCAACCTCAAAGGGAAGATTGGAGGTGACTCTGGACTCTCCAATAGGGGCAAGAAGGTAGGGGAACAATATCCCTCTTGTATTTGGGCAGGGGGGAGCAAGTCCCTGGTTCTGTAATATGCCATGTATGAGAAAAGGTGGCAGATATATATATACTTGGTGTTGGCCTGAACGTGTCTTCTGAATTGGCAACATTTCAGTGCACTACTGGCACCTAAATGAGCACCTCTGAAATCCAGGGTAAGCAGGACCACCTGGAAGCCCGGGGTAGTGGAGGTTCAGTAACCACACTCTTTGTTTTATCTCCTTTAGTTTGCCAGTGCATTGAACAAATTTGTTGAGGAGCAGAACCTGAAGGACCTCAAAATCTGGACCAGCCAACTCAAGAGGACAATCCAAACGGCAGAAGCCCTCAAGCTGCCCTATGAACAGTGGAAGGCGCTCAATGAAATCGATGCCGTAAGCATCTTAACTGGATTACTAATTACCGACTCTCACTGTCTGGGTGAGCGGAGCGGTGAGGGCACTGGCCTTCCACCTCTGCCCAGATGTCACAGTGGAAGCAAGGCTTGACCACTCCCAACACACTGTGACCTGGTCAGCGTGGCCGGTTTTGTCCAAGAGAGGCCTGGCGCTGTAATAACGAGCATGGGAAGGGGAGGGCCAGGACTGAGGTGCTGTGGAAGTGCTGAGTAGGGGGAAGCTGACTCAGTGCCTTGCTCTGACGGCCAGTGCTGACGTTTCCTCAGCAGTGACGTTGAACCTCTCCAGAGATGTAAAGAGGCAATAGTGTTTCCCGGCCTGGTTTTGGTAGCGCATGCGGTGCTGCCAAAGAGCTTGTTAGCTTTTGTCTCTAACCTACTGGTTTATAATTGCTGCCGCCCAGGGCCACTGCACAGGTAAATTCTTAGGGGCTCAAATGCAGGTTATTCTCTATGTGCAGGAGAAGGGTTTGCCATAAGGCTGCCTGGTACCTGCATTGGTTGGCATCTGCAGCTCTCTTGTCTGGAGCCCAGTAAATAACCTCAGGGGATATCTTGTTCTCGCAGGGTGTATGCGAAGAGATGACTTACGAAGAGATCAAGGAGAAGCACCCAGAGGAATTTGCTTTACGCGATCAGGACAAATACTATTACCGCTACCCTTCTGGAGAGGTATGTCTGCAGAGAAACCCTCTGGGACGTGACTGGTCTAAAACGCCATATACTGTCCTGTCATACCCATATACCCTTCTGCTCTGCATCCAGCCTAGAGGGCAGAAAATAAATGGGTCAGTCTAGGATCTCATCACCTTGACTCAAAGTACTCAAACTAAATGTGAGTGTTGACCCCCTTGGGCGCTTGTCAAACTATTACGGGCTGGTTCTGATACCTTAGTCAAGTTGATGGATCCCGTCGATTTCAAGAAGACCACTTGAGGCATAAGGTGCTGCTTAACCCAAGTAAAGGTATCTGAATCTGGCCCTATATTTAATGTAAAATAGCATCTTTCATCCCAAAGGCGTTCTCTTTACTCCTCTGCCCTAAGGCACCCTCCTGAGGCTGATGGTAACATCTCTTCAGCGCTCTCTGCTGGCTTGGGGAGTGAGCTGATGGTACATTTTTAGGGGGTGATGAAGTGATATGTGTCCATTAACATGGGAGTTTAGTTCAGTGCTATGGAATAAAGACAGATGTATGAGGAATATCCACCAGCTCCTGGAAAAATACAGGCTTGTGGATTTCAAAGTTATGGAATATTGATATGCGTAATATTGACTATAGGGGCTAAAATTCCCACCAGCTACCGCTCTAGTTTCTGTATGCCAGTCCTCCAGAGTTTATGGCTCTCGTAGAAAAACGAGCTTCTGAAACATATATTATTATCCTCAAAAACTCCGTGTAGCTTAATAAACCCTTCTGGTTTCCAGTACAGATATGAAAGCAGAATTGTCTGTTGCTGAGGTTTTCTCCTCCCAGTACCAGAGCAGAGAAGTGACTTTGTGTTTAGTGTTCTGTCATGAGATGTGGTGTGTTCATTTTAGACAATTGCTGAAATTACTTGGAAGGGTTGGCTAATGGACCATAGAGCCTTTTGCCACAAGTTCATCAGTTCAAATCCATGTTACTTGTGACTTAAAGTCAATTCCTAGGGGGTAGATGGCCACCATGCTTGGCATCCTTGCTGACAGTCTCTGCAGAGAAGCCAAGGGCCAGATATTCCACTGAGCCAAAACTACCTCCTGATTTGTAGAGGGTGGTCTCTATTATTCAGAGTTAAAACAGGTTGGTGGTGTGGGAGATCTCGCACCACCTCTGCCTCCTGTACTCTGACTAGATGGAAGACCTCAGTCTGTAAGGCTGATTGATTTAGAACCTTTCACCAACGCTAAATTCATGTTTGAGCTGAGAGATGTTCGTGGTTCAGAACAGATCTGCTTAAGCAGAAGGGCATCAGTTCCAGGCAAACTCTTGTTGGCATTGTGGAAAGGTTGGGTGGATCTCAAATGGTGGTGGTGATTCTTCTATGTAGTAGGAGAGGGAGGTTGTGAATATATGTCCAGTTTAAAAGAATTCAATAGGAGAAGGAAACATCTCCTGTTACCAACCCCACGTAAAGCATCATTTCAACAGTGTTCCAGCTGCTTTTGTCCTGTAAGTCATGGATACAACTCCAAACTCCAGGAATGTTGTGGGTTTCACTTGGTTTAAAGATGGACCAAAACGGTGGCTTTGATTTTGACTCCTTGTAACTCCTGACTGTGCTCTGTGAAGTTATCTCTAGCTCTGTTTATTTTGCAGTCATACCAAGATCTGGTGCAGCGCCTGGAGCCAGTCATCATGGAGCTGGAGAGGCAGGAGAACGTCCTTGTGATCTGTCACCAGGCTGTGATGCGGTGCCTTCTGGCTTATTTCCTAGACAAGAGTGCAGGTATGTGATCCCCACCCGGCAGTCTTAGCAGGAGGCAGTTGGGTCCCATGTTGCTTCCAGCTGTTCTACATTGAGATGCAAGGGGAGGTGGGTATTGTACAGAAGCTCAGAGAGAAAGGAACTCTTTGCACACACTCATTGAAGGAGTTCTCGAAGTTGGATGGTGTTGGAAGTGCTGCTTGGTGCACATAGTTCTGTGTCTGCAAAGACTGGGCCATGTGACGCTCGCAGTATTTTAAGTGACATTGCACCAGCCTGAACCGCTGCTGTATCATGGGTAGGCTGGTCACTGAGAGTGTAGGTCCTCTCCTATGCTGCTGGCCCCTGCTCCAGTTTCTGAGCTGCTGCAGTGTCATTCCTCTGAACCTCTGTTGGAACTCTGACACCGCTAAGTGAGCTCCAGGGTTGGCCTGAGGAGTCCCTGAGTTGCTGAGAAGGGGGCATTTAGTCTCCTAGTCCGATCCTACTGCTGAAGTGGGAGATTGGAACTAGCTAGGGGTGTTGGGCCAGCTGTAGAGTGGAGCCCTGGGTGGACACTTGTTTTGCCTGTGCTTCAGGTGACCTAGGCAGTGTGCTGAGTTATACACGGGGAGGGGAGCTCCCACCAGCCTCTACAGCGGGGTAGAGTCAGTCCATACATATGCAAACACATTTGCAGAATGAATTCTGCCACCTGTGTTGTCACTAACCTCCCCTTCCCTGCCTTGTTTGCCATTCCTCCAGCTGAAATGCCCTACCTGAAATGCCCCCTTCACACGGTGCTGAAGCTGACACCTGTGGCCTATGGTAAGTGGAACGTGTTTCCTTGACGGCTGGCTCGCGTGGTTGGGTGAAGGGTTTGCTGATGGTTGCACCTCGGTTCAGGATAGATTGTAGACTCCTCTGGGCAGGACTGGAGCTCTCTTCCTGTGTGTTTGTGCACTGCCTAGCCCAGGGGATCCCTGAGCCTGACTGAGGCCTTTGGGCTCCACCCTAAAGTAATGCGGAACCATAAATTGCTGACAGTCTCTTGCTCTTCACTGCAGGTTGCCGAGTGGAGTCCATCTATCTGAATGTCGAAGCAGTGAACACTCACAGAGACCAGTCAGAGGTGACTTGTGCTTTGCTTTAGATCTTTCAGTCACTCTCTCTCCTTCCTCCTAATGTTAGCCGGCAGCAAGGACTTCAAGAGGGAGCGGGAGATCGCTTGGCTGGGCACCATGAGCAGCCATTTTAGAACTGGCTTCAGGTGTTGCAGGCAGATGAGGAGGCGTCAGAAATTAAAGACTCTGACCCCCCCACCTGCCTTCAGGTGCTTCTACATGCTAGGGGCTTGATCCAAAGCCCACGGAAATCAATGGACAGACTTTCATCGGGCTTTGGATCAGACCATCTGACAACCAATGAGCCTAGGCTGATAAATGCCTGAGGAGGAGGCAGGGAATGATTTCTGCAGTGCCGTAGTTAGGGACAGAGCCATCAGGCCACCTTCCTTGTTAAGCAGAAGGGGTGAGTGTGCTGTATGCTTGTGGAGGGCTAGGGGAGAGGAAGGGAAAATGTTGGCAGTCTCCTTTGGGGAGCGAGATGAATGTGCTGTGGTGTAACAGCTGGTGCTGTGGGCTTGTAAGCTAAGCAGAGTTAAGCCTGGTCAGTACATGGATAGGAACATGTAGGTACTACGAGCAGTGGTGCTGATGATTTAGGAGATGGCATACTTCCACGGTGTTGGCACTGAAGGCGTGCTCCAGCACAGTGTTCACGGGTGCTGTGCTCACAGATCCAATTTAAATTGTCCCCCTTTCAGGTGGCTATTTCTTTCTTCTTCACTTCCCGTCCTAAACTGCATCGTAGTGTTGCTAGAAGTCAGCCTCTCCCGCCTAGAGGTGGCTGCGTAGTCGGCAATAGGTGAAGCAATATCCGGCTGGGTAGCATAGATGAAGTGCTTCTGAATCCTTTGACAGCTGCTGTATTGTAGCAATGGGTTCTGCAGCAATAACAAGAGCTAGGCTGTGGTGAGAAAATAAAGCTGGACAAGCACAAATTGCTCTGGTTGTTCTCCGAACATGCTGCACGGGTAGCTGTCGCTCCCTTTCACCCGGGAATTGCGGGCAGTTCCAGGAAGCAGAACACCCCATAGGGGAGCATAAGCCCTTTGCAGTGGAACTTCCCTGGCTGCTCTGTCCAATTGCCAAATCAGTTGCTCTCATTGGCTAGACTAGCTCTCTCCTGTGCTGCTTGCTTTTGTGCTCTCCTCTTGCCTATCTGTTTGGGTCTGCGGGAAAGATCTTGAGAAGGAGACAGAAGAACCTTCCTGTTCTAGTCAACTGTCACAACAAGTTGTGGCCTTTTCTATGTGCGTAGACCCAGAAGGGTTCAGAGCGTAGGGTTTTCTGCCTTGGAATGTCTCTCCTGACCTTTTGTGTTGCACTTGGTGATCAGGGACATTAATGCATCAAACACGCACCATATATGTAGTTGGGGTTTTTTGGGGGGGTGGGGAAATAGAGAATTTAAAATTGCTTTTTTTCATAACTTTCGCCTTCTTCCTTTTTGTCTTTGTCTTGCTCTAATTTAGGAAGCAAAGAAGGGACCTAACCCACTCATGAGACGTAATAGTGTTACCCCTCTAGCAAGCCCAGAGCCCACCAAAAAGCCTCGCATCAACAGCTTTGACGAGCATGTGGCTTCTTCTTCTGCTGCCCTGCCAGTCTGTATGCCCCAAGAGGTGCCCACGCAGCTGCCTGGACAAGTTAGTCGAATCCTCCTTCTTCTCTTTATTGTTGTTCGCTTCTTGTCGCTTATTAATCTAGGGAGGAGCCTTTGATTATTTTAATTATGCTGCTGTCTCCAAGCTAAATTTCGTTACAGCTCACCACCAGCGCCCTGGCTTCTCTTCTATTAAAAGCACCTAAAATTAACTCGCTGTTCAGTCTCTTGCTTCTTGGGACCCTTGGAAGCCCAGGAAAATCCAAATCCAGACTGAACTGAGCAACTGTGTTGAAATTTAATGTTTCTCTCTGGCCATTCTGGTGCCTCTGAACTCAGCTACTGTGCAAACTTCTAAATGGGTGCATGGTGCTGGTTTGCCCACTCCCATTCCAGATCATTCATTGGCATCTCCACTCCTTCCTCCTCTGGGATCTAGCTGCCCTTTACTAGATTGGAGTTTAGTTCTAGATGCTGCAAAGAGGGAATAATTCTTGACATCATTATCTTAATAATGACCTCAGGGAACCTATGCCCTGGCCGCACCTGCTTCCCTTCCCATCGCTCTCCCAAGAACTCCAACCTAGCTAGACGTGGGGCAAGAGAACAGCCTATGTTGCCTTTTTGAACGGCAGCCCTAATGACCAGCTGTCACGGAGCTGATAAACTGGCTTTGACTCTTGGCCATGACTTGATTCACAGCCTGGCAGGAACCATCTGCTGTGTGTGGTTGCACAAATCCCAGGGAGACGCGTGGGCTTTCTTGCTCTGTCCATTATAGAGGAAGGAGCTCCTCCAGGGGCACTGCTTAGTGCTTACTTCTCCCCATGATTGCTTGTCTGATATTTCATAGAGTAGTAAAACTCCTTCCTCCCAGTCAGTTCCCCCCACAATTAAAGATCTGGGGTGCTGGCTACACAAGCACCCATAAAAGTGGGTCTGTTCAGCCCTTAGAGACCTTAGTTATAGAGGAACTCCATGTCCCATTAGGGGGTAATAAGAGCATGCTGCCTGGTCTGTCCGCTCTTCCTGTGCCCTGTGGTCCATGTTAATTCCCTGTTGCCCTCTCCACTGTCTTGTAGGCCAGTCCCAAAAAGTAAGGTGGCAAGTTCAAACACTGCCGGGCTGGGATGAATTTCTGGAGGTTCTGGTTGGTGGCTGCTTTGCACTAACAACTGGTTCCCAATTAACACTAAAGGGGATGGTTAAGAAGGCCTCCAGTTTTGGTGTCCTTCATGCTCGCGCTCCTTCCAATTAACCCCGGAATTGCTCTTTGGTTGATTGCCTCTTGCTGATTTCAAATGACTCCCTTCCTATGTGCACGCTGTTACTGACGCCTCTGTTTCCATTTTCTCTATCTCTTTGTCTCCTTGCAGCCTTTACTAGGGAAGGCTTGTCTGTAAGTATCTTCTTGTGAGTTTTTCCTTTGCGTGTCTCCTACCTTCCAGCTGGCTTTGTTGTTATCTTCTTTGTTGTTGCTGCTGTGAAACTAGATTGAGTTCTGGATTTTAATTCTATGGCTCCCAAGTCTTCCTTCATTAGGGGGGAATTCATGCATCTTTATGGGGGGAAAGATGGGGCCACCAGTGGTATTCAAACACTCAAGGGTCTTGGATCTGCTACTGCTAAACCCCAATCTCTCTTCTTCTAGTCCCCCTCCTGCTCCCTGTCCAACCATTTGGTCAAGGACATTGGAATCTGTTAAGGATTCTCATCCATGCTTGTACCCTCTAATCTGGTTTGTAGTTCTGGTTTGTCCTTCCTTCCTGCCTGGGTGCTGACTTGGCTTCCTGTTAGCTGTGACACTCCTACTGCAGCAGATGTGGTTTAGCAGTGTCTGATTAGAAGGTGGAGAGAGGGGCTGCTTTGCCTCTGGTGCAATCAGCCTCCGCCCTCCCCAACCCATGTCTATTTCGTGCTATTCCCTCCTGGCCAGGGATGGCTTGTATCTCTGGCTCATGGAGAGGCTTCCACACAACAATTTTTCCACCTCCTTAGAATGCAACAAGTGGGAGCAATATTCCCTCTAATTTTTTCCTTCCATGTGTGGAATGAATTTTGGTATGTGCAACACCAATATCGAGGTGATGTGCGGTTGTGTGCCACCAGTGCAAACAAA
Source organism: Gopherus evgoodei (assembly GCF_007399415.2). Taxonomy (NCBI): domain Eukaryota; kingdom Metazoa; phylum Chordata; order Testudines; family Testudinidae; genus Gopherus; species Gopherus evgoodei. The sequence continues at coordinate 357,776,816 of NC_044322.1, read as the reverse complement.
AAACCTGAATTACTGATCAGACTTAAGCAGCTTTCTGTACCCTTCTGCTAAAGGGTTGCTGAAGCTGCATCTGCGGTTGACCTTGCTATGTATTCATTTTCATAATCTATATATTATGTATTACTTTTTGCTAAAAAGTAATGCAGGGCCTTGTATCATTTTTTGTTACAAGAGCTATGTAGATAACTGCCATTTAGCATTTGAATGGTCAGAGTTTTCTAATTTGCAAGATTATATTATAACGCATGGCTGTGTCAGTAATTGAACAGGACAACGCTGAATCTTTTCCTAGGCATCTAGATATATTGAATCTGTCAAGGCACCAAATCCTGCTACCCTTCTGTATAACCCAGCCAAACTGGTGTGGGTTTACTGCAGAGAGAGTGGGCAGGCAGCAGTAGGGAGAGGCGTCTCTCCCCGCCACAGCCCTGGGGCTGGGGGAGAGGTGTCTTTCCCTGCCCTAGCCCTAGCCCTGCATGCCCCATGCTCCCCACCCCACTCTACCTTACACATCCTCTTTGAGGTCAAGGCCCACCTCTGACTGCGCGGCTCCACTAATTAGTTACATGACCCATGTTGCCCTCTTATGCAGGTGTGCAACTTAGAGGGAACACAATGAGAGGTTGCACCAAACGAGCTTCCTGGGGAGGGTCCTGCTTCAAGTTGCTCCCCTCACCCGAGAAGGATTTTATCTCCTGTCTCAAGGGAGGCTGTTTAGGTTTGGGCTGAGAGCTGTTGGGTCATGGTATCCATCTACCTGCAGAACTGTGACACGCCAATCAGGATTTGAGGCTTCTTGGGAATAGTGTATCCATGTTGGCTTGGGGATGGTAGACAGTAAAGTAGACACCTTCAGCTAAGGCCAAGATTATGGTTCTTTTATATATAGAGAGAGAGAGACATACACACCTATCTCATAGAACTGGATGGGGCCCTGAAAGGTCATTGAGTTCAGTCTCCTGCCTTCATTAGCAGGGCCAAGTACTGTCCCTGACTGTTGGTTTGGTTTTTTGGCCCCAGATCCCTAAATGGGGGCAGGATTGAACTCATAACCCTGGATTTAGCAGGCCAGTGCTCAAACCACTGAGCTATCCCTCTCCCCTTCTTGCCAGTGTTATATCTGAGCTTTGAATAAATGCCCCTAACTCCTGATGCTTTTGTACTCCATACTGTGTGGCTATCTACAGATCAGTTTCAGAATAACAGAATGTTAGTTAGAGGGATCCTAATGGGCACATACTGATGCTCTGTAGTCTGCCAGGGCACAGGTACAGCGTAATGGTGAGAAGGCATCAGTTCATCATCTTACGCACTGACTGGATCAGCCTGAGTCACAGTTAATGTTGCATCTCTGTCCTTGTTGGTTTCAAGATGCTGGGATTTGCTGTTAACTAAAATGAGCAGTATTCAGTAAAATGAGGCAGAATTCAGTTGTGCTTGAAAACAGCGGCTGGAACATGCTGACAAACCTCATTAATTCTTATCCTCTCTCTCTCTCATCTTGTGATCGTCTATCTACAGTATTAAATCTAACAGCCTCTGTGTTGCTGGGAATGGGAATGGGTCACATTAGCAAACCTGGGCAAAGATTTTCATTTGTGGGGAGCTCTGCTCTTGCATGTTAAAGAACAAACGCAGGCTTGTCTTGATTTATGTTTTTGATTTGTCTAGCATGGCATGCACGGCTGCTTTTTCCTTTCCTTACTGCTTGTGAGGCTGCTTCTTAATATTGTCCACATTGTAATCAGAAGCACTGAACAGCTTGCTGCTAACTGTGCCACTGAAAATGCCCCCTCTGAAGCAGAGGTTCAAAACCTTTTTGGGAGAGCTATCTCAGTTTGTCAGGCCAAGAACTCTGCTGAACCAGCCGATGCTCCCAGCCAGTGATCTCCAAGTTCTGACAGTAGTTGCAAGACTAAAGCTTAGGGCAGGCCAGACTCCATTATGGCTTGGAGCTTGCCTTGCTGACTGGTGGCACCTTCATGCTTAGCTCATTTAAGGTAGAGAAGAGGAACCTAAGGCATTAGGGCCAAATTCAGAGGTGATGTGTAACTGGCATGTTCTTCCAACTCCCCCACCCCCTCCTGACTGTATGTTATCCCATCTAAGGCTGACTTAGACACATGTTTATCATCGTACAGCATCCTCCCTGATGCAAATCTCTATGAGCATCTAAGTGGCCTCCTTAGCAGCTAGAAGAGAGAGCAACATGCACCAGTCATAGTCAGCCTCTGACTTTTACCCCTATTTGGGGATATATGTTACACTAATGTACACTCCCTGACTCATTTTGTTCATGGGCCTAAGTAGGTCTACGGCAGGGTTGACGGCAGGTGCTCAGCTGATGTCAATTTGTCGTAGCACCATTGAAGTCAGTGGAACTCTGAGCACTTTCACCAGCTGAGGATCACGGAGTGTCTAATGTCCCGTCCTTCTGATTCTAGCTCCCAGAGCCTGAAGCATCAGTGGCTGGGAACCACCATCCTAGTATGGATTGGATTCTTTGTTGTTAATAGGGTTGTATGCAATATAGCGAGTAGCCTAGAAAGCAGGCAGGAAATGAGATCACAGACCAGCAGCCTAGCACCTTTGCTGGGAGGATGCTATAGTAAGTGCTCATCACTGTAGGATCTAAGCACTGGGGAGCAAGTGGGGAGGAGAGCTGTTGCCTTTTGACTATAATGGGGTGTGTGTGTGTGTGTGTGTGTGTGTGTGGGTGTGTGTGTGGTCTTTTTATTTATTTTGATCCTCAATGAACTTTTATTAAATCAAATTTAAAGTCTCTTCCCCTCCTTTTCCCTTCACTCTTCATGCTTAAAGACGAACTGTGTATCACTTCCTTAACGTTCTCTCTTTACTAATATTTCCAAGGTAAATGGCTCAGTGCATGCTCTGGCTTCCCTAAGTTGACCCTGTCTCTTTGGATAGCAGTGAGAGCATCTCCACCTACTTCCACATCTTGGTCCATGCTATAAACCCAACCAGGACTGAGATTTCTGTTGAGAAACTGGTCTCTTTCCCCTTTTCCCTTCCCTGGGATGTTGTGATGTGGAAAACTTGCCAATCACAACAAAGCTTCATATCCCATATCTAGTGGGAGCTGCTCAGTGTTGTGACCACTGCAGAGGGTGTCAGTCTTGCATTGTGACTAGTGTGTGTTTAGCTTTTGAGACTTGCATCCTTTTCACTTCTTTGGCATGGATTAAAAAATGCTTTTCTAGTTGACCTTGGTGTTTAGTGGATCTCTTTGCATCAGCAGTTCTGAAGAACTACAGTTGAGGTCCATAGCTGGATGGTGTCTAGGCTTGAGCAGCAATGGAAGACCCTAGTGCTTTTTAAAGACAGTATTGGGGCAAGTGAAAAGTCTGGAGATCTTCATCTGTAGTTCACGGTGAGGCAGACTACAGGAAGCTGAGCTCCCTTGCTCTGCTGGAGCAGCCAGTGTGTGCATGTCTCATTCAGCCATCGTGCAGGGTAGTGCTTAGCATAGGTTCACCTTCACTAGTGCAAATTACTCAGGGTTCAAATATGTGCTAGGAGGCCTGCAGAAACAAAGGAAGACCCAGATCCCTAGTCTCCACCCACTTGGGCCTTGTGTATTCATTTATGCCTGTGCAAAATGGGTAGTATTTCACATCCACGCTGCACTGGTGTTGATTACTGTGCAGTATAGAATCCGGCGAGGCACTTACTGTCTAAATACAGACATGACACCAGCGAGGGCCACGAATACAAACAATAGAGGGCAGAGGGTGAGAGGCAGGCGGCATGCAGATGAAAATCTCCTCTGTTGCTTTTTTGTTTATTTAATCATGACTGTTCCCTCAGTGCGCATTGTCTGATTTGCCTCCCTAGTAGATGTTTTTGCAGTGATCCCTACAGTGGCTCTTTGTTAGCCTTCCCTTCCCCATGTCCCATCTGCATGTACAGGATGCTGCTGTGTTTCTTGCTGTTTGGTTTCCGAGTTACAGGGCAAATCCAACCCCTGCTTTGCTTTCTTTCTTTGCAAGAACATGAACAGCTCCCAGAAGCAATCATGATTTCTTCAGGGCTGTTGGAAGCCTACGGATGACGCCGATTCCATTTCATCGTCATTTCTGATGTTTGCTTGTATCGTACTCCTCCATTCGACTCGAGGTCGATCCTTGGCTGCTTCTACCATAGCTGTTCATCTGCCGACTGGACTGTATTGAGTCGAGGAAAGAGAGAGAAGAGCTCATCAACCTGAAAAAGGTGGATTCAACAGCCAATCCATAGGCCATCCCTTTTTATGTCTCCTTGGGTGTTCGATATATCCTAGCAAGCTGTAACGTGCTTCTAGTGCACTGAGTATTTGTGTGTAAGCGACATGATCTTGCAGGGATGGCTGGTACTGCTCCGTCTCCTCTCATTCATGTGTATATATGTGGAGGAGACAGGGTGAGCAGAGAAATACAAAAGGGGAGGGGTGTCTTTAACTCCTCCGTGAACCGGGCACTCCTTATTGGTACCTACGATGGCCTGTCACACGCATGCAGCCAGGCTCTTTGCGGCACGTGACCTGACGGCAGAGGCAGTTGGATGACATCCTTGACTGTTAAAGCAGAACTCTACGGCCGTATTTACCAAAACAACAATTCTATAGCTCTGTAAATATCAACGGGATCTGCCAGGCGTGTACATCTGCTTCTGAGACAAATGGAATCTGCTTTTAGCCTCGATCTGAGATGCGCTGGCTGAGGAGAGATGGTTTGAGCCACTGGGCGTGGCAGCGAGGCTTGGATTGGGGGGAAGCCCCACCTTGCTGTTGTTTGGATGGGGGTGGAGGAGGAGAGGAGCACAGGCCTATGTGATCCAAGAGGCATTTCCTTATAATTAATCTCCACACCCTCCACTTCCCCGAGGTTTTTACCCTGCACTTAAGCAGGATTTGCTGTTCTAAAGTAGGTGTCTATACTAGGCTAGGTGGGTTTGGCAGACACATAACCCTCTTGGGGATGCATGGAGGTCTGTCTGTCCGTGAAGAGCAAGTTCTTTTGTGTGTGTGGAAAAATCCACCTTCAGAGGCATTTAAACAGTAGTTTCTTTTTATAAACTGCTTGGTTTTGCACTTTACATGTGGCAGGGGTGTGACTCCCCCTCTGCCCCCCCACCCCCACTCCAATCCTGCCTCTTACAGATGAAGCTTAGATACGTGGATGCTGTACTGCGTGAGCTGAAAGATTAAGACTGCGAAGCAGTGGGTAGTTACAGTATTAGCAGTGGGGAGGGGAAGAGGGTGAGTGTGAGGTACTAATTTATGGACTAGTTGTAGGGACTGGTCAACTTCCTGTTGTTCTGTATGTGAGTCTCTTCTTGACCGTCTGTTCTGTGTTTCAAGTTCTGGGGTTTAAGCCCAAGAATAACCACTACTGTGTCGTTTGTGCAGAAGTTCGTGTGCGCTTGTGTTCTCCTTGTACAGCATTTTCTCCCGCCTGGCCTCACTCCACAAGTGGGGAGAGGAGAAGACTATTGAAGTAGTGTCTCATTTTTCCTTGGCCTGCCAAGCCCTAAATCTTCGCTAGTCCCCGTGCTCTCTTTTGATCCCACCACACGCTCTCTCCGATGCACAAGCGCTGAGCCAAAAAGCAGAGTGGAGCTCAAGCAATACATTATTGTCTTAATGGTTTAAAGTGCAGCTGAATCGTATGCTGCAAGGATGTACCCTACAGTCCATTAGCAAAGCAGGTGGGGGTCCTGAGCTGTCAGCATTGTGCTGGGGAGTTCTCCACTCATGTTCGTTTTATTTCTTTATATTTGCTCTTGCTTCAGGTAACGGTTAGTAGGTGAGGTTCCTGCAGAGGGGAGCAGAAAGGCTCTGGTGAAATGTGGTTACTTCTTTGGAAAGTTGAACCGCAGTGCCTAGTGCTTTAGTCTTGCACAGTGAAAATGCTTTGTACATTTGTACATTTTAAAGCAGCACCAGGGAAGGGCCGGTAGTGGCTCTCTCAGCCCATATCTGACCATTGAAGATATTTTTCTTGGTGACCTGCCGATGTGAGGTTTGTTTATATACAGCTATTCTTGTAAAGATGAAGTGGAAGAATTTTTTTGTTTTTGAACAGCTGTGATAAATGCAGAGTTCCCTTTTTGCCTGCATGTTTTACGTCTGCCATTTAGTTTCATTTGTTTTAGAGAGACTAGTTTTTAGACAGTGAGTGACCTATCTTTTGGACTGCTTCCCGAGGAGTTTAACTTTCTCCTCCTGCTACGGAAAGATAACGCAGCAAACGCAAACATTCAGGCCCAGGATCCATTTTACACACACCCAAACTTCCAAACAAACTTTATCTCCCGTTCTGAAAATAACTTCGTATTGGTGGGGCCTACAAAAACTGGGACTCTGTCTGAAAAGGAGCATGTTTAGTTGAAAGGGAAAGGGGTGCAATATCACTTCAAACCAATCCCCCGATGCAGAGAGGTGGTGGCTTGGAGGAGGAGTTAGGCAAGCAAAGGGGCTTGCTGGGCTTGGTTCTGTCCATCGTGTTCCCCTGGAAACTTGACACCAATTCTCCTATTTCTATAAACAGCAAATACTGGGCACGGGCCGGGCCATTATAACACAGGGTGGGTGGGCAGAAGGGGCTAACTGAACCACACCAATGACTTTTTGTTTGTTTGTTTTTGTGATACTTGAATTTATTTTTTTATAATTTTATAGCGAAGTGCTGTTTATTTATTTAATGTATGCTGCAGAGCTTGGAGAGAAGGGTAGGTCTTTTGGGGTTTATTTTATTTTGACTTATGGTATGTTACTTGTATTCTGTATATATGTCTGGAATAATTGCCTGAGATGAAAGCTGTGCCAGTTTAAAAACAGGGTATGCCTTTCAGAAATTTGTATATTTTGCAGCTGCTGGACCAATAAAATACCTTGTTGAAATAGACACTGGGCATGATCCTTCCTTTGGCAACGGTATCCTTCTCATCATGGTTTCCCTGCTGTGCCTAACGCACCGACAAGCACCCCTTGAATACGAACAATGTTTGACTTACTGTACATGCGCAGATCAACTCCGTGCCTTACAAAGTGTGAGCTGCACAGGGGGTGACCTGTACAGCGCCCCATTGTGGTTAGCGAGATTGTACACCAGCACAGGGGTGTTGGCCTTGCAAGCTATGGTGGCGATTGTCACTGAGGGATATGTCCACAGAACAAAGAGAACCCCTCAGGCTGCGATGCTGTTTCATTGCTGTGTAGTTGTGGGACCCTATGAGGTAGAAGGGTCTCCCAAGCCCAGAAGTCTACACAGAAATGAAACAGCCCTGCAGTCCAAGTCCGAGTCGGCTGGCAAGGGCCAAGTGCAGCTTTTTCTTTGCTGTGTAGACATACCCTGAGTCACTTGGAGAGTGGCAGGCAACCAGCATACTGCAGAATGGTGGGCATAGTGGACACAGCCAGGGGGCAAATCCAGCCCATGTGGAAAACTACTTTGGAATCCTTAGCACCCACACTGGTCAGAACTTTCAAAGGTGGGCGTCTAAAGTTAGGCAGATCCAGACAGATCTTAAAAATCAGACCACTTCTACTTCGGTGTCTAAGACCTGTTAAACAGCGACAACTTCCCCAGTGGAGTTATGACGGAAGCTACTGATGCACAGCAGCACTGTAAATTGGCCCACTTTTGTGTAGCTTAAAGTGCAATAAAAATTCCCTGTAAAACGGAAGTGGTCTTGCTATTGGGGGACCGCTACTGGTGTGTGCTTGGTGCTGTGTGAGATAAAAATACACAGCCTCTGCCCCTAAAAATATCACAGTCTGGATGGACATCCCTCTGCACTGGGAGAGCAGGAAGAAAGCTCAGTCATGCAGCTTTTCTAGTGGCCAACTTTGGGTTTAAGAGACAGTCAGACCTGTTGGGTTTATTTCTCAGTTGAATATCTAGGACTCACGGCTTAATGGCCCCAGCCTCTTTAAAGAGGTGTCACTAAGACCAATCGCACCCCATACGCTGCAGGTTTGAATGTGAAATGGATGAATTGTTGCCATCGAGCATGTGTTCAAAGGTGGCTGACGTTTTTGAGCTCGAGCCCTCTTTTCTCTTTCTGCGCTAAAAGCAGTCAGAGGACGGTCATGCAGTTTTCTTTGGAGACCATCAGCCAAAACAAAAGAGAGCAGGAACACCGCAGGAGAGAGTTGGTTACCTCCCCTACAAGGGCTTTTCCTGGCTCAGCAGAACAGTAAGCAAAGAATACTTTTTTTCTCTTAGGGTGCCCAGATAGCAAGTGTGAAAAATCGGGACAGGGTGAGGGGGGCAATAGGAGCCTATATAAGAAAGACCCCAAAATCAGGACATCTGGTCACCCTAGTTTCACTGAGGAGATACCTCCCCATCTATGGCTTTGTTCTGTTCCCTTTGACGTGGATTGGTGAACCTGTCCTGTTCAAAATAACGGGAGGTTAAGTCCACAGCTGCTGTTACTGAGAGGCCTGAGCAGCCAAGTTCTGGTTCCAGCTTCCCCACAACGTGGGGGCATCGCGTTGGGCCTTTGGGCAGACGGGAGCCAGTTGCAAAGGTTGGATGTGGCTATAAATGTCTCCACAGTCCAGGAGGGTTTGGACCCATCTGGTTCGGGTTCATCTCTGTTAATTAACCCTTTGGCTGATGCAGCACAAACCGCCGAGTTATGGGGTGCACTTTCGAGCTGGTGCACCCCATAACTAGGCTTTGCAGAATGGGTTAGTCCAAGTCAGGCTTCAGCCTCCGCCCCATCCTAACTGGGCCAGTTTAGAGCAGCTCTTTGAAACGGGCCAAACTGCAACATGTTGATGCTTTGGTTGTAGTTTAAATCTCTGAACTTTTTGAGGGTTCTGCATTTTATAAATCCCTGCTCCAGAACACACCACATCCATGGGCCTGGATTAAGGCAATCCAGGGTCCTAGGCACACTGCAACACAGATCTACCTGGGGCTTCACTCCTGCACTGGGGCCTTCCCTCCACCCTTGGAGTTGTGGTGGTGGTAGGGCCAGCAGCATGGGGGGAAGGGATCCTCCCTGAGGGGTAGCAGGAAGGTCCCCGCTCAGAAGCAGAGGAAGCAGCAACCTATCTGCTTGGCTGAGGTGGGCTGGGTCTCCTGCAAAACATCCCAGCAGAGGATTGTGGCCTCTTGCATAGAAGCCTAAACGGGCCCAGAGACCAAACTCCCAAGTGGACACCAACTCTCCATGCAGGTTTGAAGCACCTGGGCAGAAGGTGATGTGGAGATGGTGGGGAACTTGCCTGTTACCTGTTCTGTGGCTAAATAGGACCATGGTCTCCAGCATGGGACACCAGTGGAGGGAGGGATGGAGCTGTCCCGAAAAAAAAAAAACAATCTTGCTCGTATGTGTTATCCAAAGCTAATAATAGCCATTAGCCATAACATATGAGCATGCTGCCTACCCTGTTTACCAGACAAGCAGGAGCTGTGCAGAAAGTCCAGATAACATTGGCCTTGCTCTGCTTACTCAGATAAGCTTGCTTGCATAAGCATAACTTGGATCAGGGTATTTTCAAGGCTATTGGGAAATTTCTGCTGCCCTGAAGTCTCTGGTGCATCATTCTCCGTGTTACACTGGTCACTGCCTGTCATGCATGTTAAGGTTAATGAGACACGTGTGACAGTATCGACAACCAATTTCTGCCTGTGCCAATGGGCTTATTCCAACAGAGCCCAACTCATGACGAAGCCACCATAGAAAAGTCTATGTGTTAACCCCATGGTGGCTCGGCTGGAGATTCCAGTGCCAGCCAGGGATCTAATTCTGCTACTGGAGGATACATGCCCTCTTGTTTCTAAAGCAAGTCATCTACTTGGGAAGGAGAAGAGGGCCACTGGAGCTTCTCATAGTGTATCTAGGCTATGATACATCCTGTGGGTAACAGATTCTGATATTTGCATGCTACTGTGGTGTTGTACTTAAAGTACTGTACAAGATCTTTTCAGGGAGAATAAGGCAAAACTCCATATTTATTATTAATACATGTAATTAACACTGTATCATATGCATATAATATATATATTACACTCATAGACTCATAGGTCAGAAGGGACCAACATGATCATCTAGTCTGACCTCCTGTACAAGGCAGGCCACAGAACCCTACCCATCCACTTTCACACACACACAAGCACACTCCATCCTGTTGAGCCAATTAGTTGCTCCCCCTAACTGCAATGGCCAGGTGAGTTAGGTGGAGGAGGGGGTGGAGCCAGACTTCTGCTGATCCAGATCGATGCTCCCATGTTGACAAGATGAGACCCGGGTTCGTCTGCAAGACACCTCACCTTTATAGCAGCTTCCCTCTTTTATGCAAATCTGTACCAGATTCAAAATCTGTGTCTGTGTCCATTGGTCCTTTGTCCTGCTTTCTTCTAGGTGTTGTCCCGATGCTGCAAAGAGGGTGTTTCCAAAAGAAGGTGCTTGCTTCTAACCCCCGAGGCCGTCAATATGTCTGCTCATCTTTAATGAGCCCACTTGACAGGTTTTATTGTCCTTGGGTCTGGCTTCCATCCCCTCTGCAAGGGTTGCTGCTGTCTGGAGGTGCTGCCTTCCTACCTTCCTCATTCACACCTTCTTCATTCAACAGGGCAATTGATTAAGGGAGTTGGGTGATCTTATTCTACTCATAGCAAAAAGACATGTTTCTTCTACTTTAACTATCCTTAGGGGCTATAACATTATACCAAGGCTTAACACAAAGTTTTCTATAAATTTTTCTACATAGGGATCTGATACAAAGTTGTATGAAAATAGCTTAATACAGGGTTATACAAAATAGCTTAATACAGGGATTTATCTACAGTGGTAAGTGCAGGAGAGAGAACTTTTGAGGCACAGACTTGGTTTAAAGGGGCTAATCCTTGCTCAAGTCTCTACCAGTTAGGATCCTTACCTGTGCTATAGAACAGAACTCACAGCAGCGATAGCACCTGAGTGTCTCACCCCCACAGGAGGCTTCTGCGTCTCTCATAAATTCTTCCTGCATCCTCTTTCCTGTTGCTCCAGCCCCACCACATAGAGATCGAGCATTTCTGCTGCCATCACTGGGTGGAGAGGCCTCGGAGATCAATGGGAGTTAGGTGCTTAGAGTACCTTTGTGAATCCCACCCCTGGGACCTGTCATGGCTGCTCGCTCTTATAAGACTCAGGGATGCAGCAGGAGGTTGCCAGTATAATCTCCTGATAATCTCTCTTGCGTGGTCTCCATTGTTTGCTGGATTATTGCTCCAGTATTGACTCTTGTTTCCAGGACCAGTCCTGCCAGTTAACTCGGTGCCTCGAACGTTGGCAGGAAGTGGAAGGGACATGATCACAATGGGCTGGACTGAATATTGTTGGAAGTATTGGTGAGATCCTTGCACACCTCTGTTCAGAACAGTCATCTCAAAAGAGACCTCTTACCAAGGTGCTTTGGTCTGGCCTGAGAGCCCTCAGCTCCTGCACATGTGGAGCACACGGGCGTGTTACAAAGCATCCAGCCTCTCTCCCTCCCCCAACTCGCTTCTTTGTGATGTACATTTTGTACCTTTGCAAAGAGGAGATGTTCCTCCAGGCAGGGCAGCTTTAAAGGTTACTCCTGACAGGAGGCTCTTTTCTCTGCTCTTAAAATCTAATCCTCGCCAGTTCACCAGTCACTGCAAGCTGCCCCAGCAGTACAAAGCCACGGAACTTGTGGGTGCCACTACAACAGAGATCGCAGCTGAGCCAGTTCTGCAAGGCGTCACAGCTAGTAGAGCTACGTTTGTGTAACACGAGAAAGGATGAAACCGAAGGAGTGAACCTTTATGGTGCAACAAGTGAACCCTCCAGAAGTATGTATTACTTAGACTGAACACAGGCACTCAAACCCCTCACACTTGAAGAAATTGGAGAGAGGCCTGAGGAAAGAACAAAAATGAGAAAAGGTTTAGAAAAGAAGGCATGCTTGCAGGGCTGTCCAGAGGATTCAGGGGGCCTGGGGCAAAGCAATTTTGGGAGCCCCTTCCATAAAAAAAAAGTTGCAATACTGTAGAATACTCTCATGGGGGCCCCTGCAGGGCCTGGGGCAAGTTGCCCCAATTACTTCCCCTAACCCTGGGCAGCCCTGCATGTTTAGTCTTGAGAAAATATATGTTAAGGGCTGTTATAAAGAGGATGCTGACCAACAGGACAAGACGTAACAGGCTGAATCTGTAGCAAGGGAGGTTTAGGTTAGATCTTAGGGAAAATGTTTTTAACTATGAGGGTAGTTAAACTCTGGAACAGGCTTCCAAGGGAGGTTGTGGAATCCCTGGCACTAGTGCGTTTAAAGAATAGGATAGATAAACAGCTGTCAGGGATACTTGGTCCTGTCTCAGTGCAGGGGGCTGGACTAGATGACCTCTTGTGATCCCATCCAGCCCCACGTTTCTAGATTCGATGCACCTGTCAGCTGAGGGCATGGGACAAGTTTTTGAGGTTTGACTTCTGTGGCAAGGAAAAGTAAACTTGGCTAAATTTTTTGGCTAGTAAAGGAGCAAAAAAATTAGCCATCAACATGGACATTACCATCAGGTGGTTCCTGCAATCTAGTGCAAGGATGAACTAGTCCCTCTCTGCTATGCAGCTCTGGTGAGACTGTGCTTGGAATCTGGCTTTCAGTTCTGGCCACCCAAATACCAGCAAGATATAGACAAACAGGAGGAGGTAGTGACAAGAGCTCCAGTCAATGGAGGGCCCAAAGGGATTGATTTCTGAGGGAAAAGCAAAAACATTCTAGGAGACAGATAGAGCTTAGCTAAGCATCCCACTAAGATAGGCTGCACTTACCAGTCACACCTGGTGTTTTAACCACCCAAAGTCCAGGACTGATTTGATCTTAGAGACTGGAGACCAGCCACACAATCTGGATCCAAGTTTGGATCCCAGATGAAACCTTCTTCACCAACGTCAGGGCCATGGTGTTGCGATCCAGAGTTTTGTTCGTTGTGTTTGTGTGTGTTATAGACATAGAGCCCCGCAAGGAGTTATTTAGTGTGCACCAAGGGGATATAATTGGAAATTAAGAAAAGGAAAAATGTATTATTTGCATTGTGATAGTCCCTAGCATCCATACTCATGGACTGGGACCCCATAGTCCAAGATGCTGAACAGAAAGACTGTCCCTGCCAGAAGGAGTTTGCAGTCTAAGTGTAAGACAAGCGACAACAGATGGATACAGACAGACAGACTGAATAGCAGGAAAACGCTCTCCTGGCATGAAATGTCTTAACCTGTAAAACAGCCTCCCAAGGGAGTGGTTGAAGACCCATGAGTTTTGGACATTTAAAACTAGGTTGGACAAAGCTCTGGGGAATTAACTGTTGGACACAGTGTTGCATTGGCCCACTGGAATGGATGAGAAGAGCTAGTAGCTTTTTTCCCAGTCTCTAATTTCTATGCTGCTCTGCAAAGGAATGATCCCTGGAAGAACCGTGTAAACATAATCGGCTGTTTCCCGAAGCCTGGCACTGATGCAGCAAGTTGTCAGTGACTGAACTTGTGGGCAATAAGCTGTATCAGCCACTCGGCTGCTTTTCCTTTGTGCCTCTGAAATATTGTATGGCGCAGGGGCTAGCCTGCTCTCCCTTGAAGGCAATTAGCCATAAGGTAAGGGATGATGGCTTACGTCAGTTATGGAGACGCATTTCCCTGAGTGCGCTGTGTCCCTGCTCCTCTGCCTACTTCCCAGCACTTGCCGGCACCAAACAGCTGTAGCAAGCTCCAGGAGGGAGGGGGGAGGAGCGCGAATGTGGTGCACTCAGGGAGGAGGCGGGGAAGAGATGGGGCTGGGGCGGGGATTTGGGAAAGGGGGTTGGAATGAGGCTAGGAAGGGGCGGAGTTGGGGCAGGGACTTTGGGGAAGGGGTCGGAATAGGGCAGGGAGGGGGCAGACTTGGGGTGGGGACTTTGGGGAAGGGGTTGGGAGGGGGCAGAGTAGGAGTGGAGCCAGGGGCAGAGGGGGGTCGAACACCCACTGGTGCCAGAAGAAGTCAGCACCTATGACCCGGCCCATCCTGGCTAATAGCCAGTGATGGACCTATCCTCCATGAATTTATCTAGTTCTTTTTTGAACCCTGTTATAGTCTTGGCCCTCACAACATCCTCTGGCAAAGAGTTCCACAGGTTGATTGTGTGTTGTGTGAAGAAATACAGTACTTCCTTTTGTTTGTTTTAAACCTGCTGCCTATTAATTTCATGTGATGACCCCTAGTTCTATTGTTATGAGAAGGAGTAAACAACACTTCCTTATTTACTTTCTCTACACCAGGCTTGATTTTATAGCCCTCTAAGCTATCCCCCTTTGGTCAACTCTTTTCCAAGATGAAAAGTCCCAGTCTTATTATTCTCTTCTCATACAGAAGCCGTTCAATACCCCTAATCATTTTTGTTGCTTTTTTCTGAACTTTTTCCAATTCCAATATATCTTTTTTGAGATGGGATGACCACATCTGCACACAGTATTCAAGATGTGGGTGCACCATGGATTTATATAGAGGCAGTATGGTATTTTCTGTTTTATTATCTGTCCCTTTCGTAATGTTGCCCAACATTCTGTTCACTTTTTTGACTGCTACTGCACATTGAGTGGATGTTTTCAGAAAACTATCCACAATGAATCCAAGATCTCTTTCTTGAGTGGTAACAGCTATTTCAGACCCCACCATTTTATATGTATAGTTGGGATTATGTTTCCAATGTGCATTACTTTGCATTTATGAACATTCAGCTCCACGGAAAGGAAAGGGTGCTGCATCAGTTACCTAGCTGAGGATCTGGTCCATATAGTGCAACAAATCAGTGGCCACCTAGAGATTCACAGTTGTTCCTATGCTGCATGTTTAGCCATTCAGAACTTCATGGTAGCAGGACTAGCACTCGAGTCCTTCTGCTCCGGAAGCACAGACTTCTAGGACTTAGCTGTCATTATGACAGGTGCCATACAAACCTTGCATTTAGAGAGAGTTAAAGGAGAATCTCCATCAGCTGTTAGCACTAGGTGGCCTATGACACACAGTTGAGCAGTGCCGCTGCTGGCCAGCAGAGGGGACTGCTACAAATGTACAATAGTAATGATGATATTCATGCCTAAATTGGGGCCTGATTCTGCGGTCTTGCGCCATGTACCACCGATTCCCATCCATTCCATGTGCATGAGAAATGCCTGAGTTGGAAGGGAGAGATCCTATACCTAGCTGAAGCCGAGCCAGCTTACAGGCTGGAGGAAATTTGCCCCTTGGGTGGCTACACCGCTGATTCTGAATGCCCTTCTCTTGAGGCCCTAAAATAAACAGGATGGCCGAAGAGAGACAAGCAAAATAAACCAGCAAGTCCCGGGCTGTACGTGTCCCTGCCCTGTCCCGTGTTTGCGAGGCACGTGGCTCTGTAATACCAGGATCAGCAGCTTTGAATGTGACCTTTGGTAACCTCTGCTGTGGGCCAGTGCAGCTGAAATAGGATGAAGTCAGACAGAGGTGTTAGAACAGAGCAGCCAGACAAAGTCTAACTGCCACGACTGAGCAGCTTTTGCTGCTCCCCTGGCGCGTCCCAGCCTCTCCCGGAGGGTCCAGCAAGCCTGGAGAGTTGGAATAACTGTTGCTGAATGCCCCCACCTCGCCATCCTACCCCACAAATCGTTAGGATTCTAATCCTGCCTTGGCCGCTCCTAAGACCCAGCCAGGAAGAGTTGAGCCAACGCAACAGCCAGCGAGCACCCCACATGGCTTGTCCTGGCAGGTGCCATCACGCTTCTCACAACCTGCCCATGCGTAACAGCACATGGAGACGTACGCCACTGGTGTTTCATAATATACCTGCCTCTGAGGCATCGCTTGGAGGAGTACAAACAGCCGCCCTGTGATAGATTGGACAGTTTAACTTTTTTTGACAGGGGAAGACAGCAATGGTGTAGCCACGGGTGGGCCTGGGTGGGCTGTGAGGCACGCACTTAGCATACGGGCCCACCCAAATATAGCTGCCTCTCCCCACATTGGGCTGGCTCCTTGGGGTTCCGGGCCCAGAGCCCGACTCTGTCTGCCTGGGTCGGGCTCACTCTGTGCGGGTCCAGGAACAAAGCCCAGCTCCCTCGGCCCAGGTCAAGCTGGCTCCGGGACCAGAGCCTGATTCCTCCTGCCTGGGTTAGGCTGGCTCAGTGCAGCTCCAGGAACAGAGCCTGGCTCCCTTGGCCCAGGTCAGGCTGGCTCCAGGACCAGAGCCCGACTCCTTGTGCCTGGCTCGGGCTGTCTCTGTGTGGGTCCAGGAACAAAGCCTGATTCCTCCTGCCCAGGTTGAGCCAGCTCTGTGGACAAAAATTTTGATTTTTTTTAAACTTTCATGGGTCTCCTCTTGTCATATTTTTACTTTCCCTTAACCCCTCACCTCTGACTGGAAAAAAAGGGAAGGGAAGCGAATACACTAGAGAGGAAAGTGGCATTTTTCCCACTAGTGCAAACAAATTATAAACATTTTGAAGAATGTTAAGGCTTTTTTTCCCCCAAATATTTTAATTTCCAAAAATTAACTATTTGCAGACAGGACATTTCATTTTTCAATTAAAAGTGGAGAAAAAAACCTTTTGCCATCAAAAAAAATTCTCGCCAGCCCTAGTTGTGAGAGGGCTGGCGGGAATTTATTTAGGCCCATTTATTTCAGTACTGGTTTCCCTACCTCATAACAGAAAGGAGTTCAGAGACAGGCAGTGAAAATGATCAGAGCCAGGGAAAGATTGCTGGAGGGAGGGAGGGAGGGATTGACACGACTGGGACCATTTAATTTAGGGAGATTGATGGAAGGGACTAAGCGGTGTAGAGGAAGTGATTCAGGCAGGCCTTGCTGTGGTTTCATTCAACCCATCCTGGCTTTCAAGGGCCATGCAGTGAAACAAAAGGCAACACATTTCAAACTGCTAACAGCTGCTAACTAGGCTGTGAAAGGCATTTTCACAAGATAGCTCTCAGGCCTGGAGCTTAGTAGGATTAACAAAAGGTTCAACTAAGGAGCACATCCACAATTATAAAAGGGATAGAAACCTTCAAGCTTCAGAGCAGGAGCCAACTGATAGCCTGAGATAAAGGAAAAGTTTCCTCTGGGCATCTCATTCATTACAGGGTCCCTGGCATGTCCTCTGATGCTGGCTGCTGTGGGAAATGGGACACTGGACTAAGGAGACCGCTGCTCTGATGTGGCAATTCCTCTGTTCTTATTTCTGGAGAAAGGACAGAGCCAAAGCCTTGAATTCCAGCCCCCCAACTTGGAAATCCACATCCAACGGTGCTAGTACAACGGGTATAGTGGGGGTGCTGAGAGCCTTGAACCAAACTGTAAACCCTGTTTATGATGGAAACCACTTCAAGCCAGGGGGTGCAGCAGCAGCACCCAACACCCCTTATTCCAGTACCTCAGTCAGGGGTTCTCGCAACAATTTTTTTGGTGGCCTCAGAGTGGCTTCCAACTCTCACTGATGGCCACACTGACTCTTTTTTAAATAAAATACTTAATTAACTTTAGGAAAAACAATTAAATATGCACAGATTCACATCCAAATCATTAACAGCAACAAGGAGTCCTTGTGGCACCTTAGGCCTCGTCCAGACTAGGGGAGGAAAATCGATCTTAGATACACAACTTCAGCTACGTGAATAACGTAGCTGAAGTCGAATATCTAAGATCGAATTACTCACCCGTCCAGACGGCGCGGGATCGATGTCCGCGGCTCTCCGTGTCAATTCCGGAACTCCGTTCGGGTTAATGGAGTTCCGGAATCGATGTAAGCGCTCTCGGGGATCGTTATATCGCGTCTAGACTAGACGTGATATATCGATCCCCGAGCAATCGATTTTAACCCGCCGATACGGCGGGGTAGTCTGGACGTGGGCTTAGAGAGACTAACACATTTATTTGGGCAAATCATTGTAATGTATATATGTAGGGCTTTTTGTCAGACTCAATAACAAAAATAACACTGCCTCTAGGGTGACCAGACAGCAAATGTGAAAAATCGGGGCAGGCGGTGGGGGTTAATAGGAGCCTATATAAGAAAAAGCCCCCAAAATAAAATCAGGACCTCTGGTCGCCCTAGCTGCCTCCCACTTCGGCCCCCACATCTGCGGCTTAGTGAGTCGCGGGGCTTGCTGTGAAAAGAGATAGCCGTATATTTGTTAATATCACAGCGCACTTAGTAGTTGGGTGACCAGACATCCTGATCAAATCGGGACCATCCCAATATCTAGGTGTTTGTCCCATGTCCCAATCAATCTTTGGTCGGGGCGCAATTTGTCCCGATATTTCTCTCCGCTGGCAGCACTCGGCCTTTCTTTTTCTTTTTCTTTTTGCTCCGCCGGTGGACCCCCCCACAATGTGTCCGGATATTTTCTCCCTCTCATCTGGTCACTATACTTAGTAGCTACCTGGGAGGCTCTGAAAAGTGATACGTGATATTAATAGACATACAAGCATCACTTTGCTGAGAGAAGTGATACTTGCATGTTTGTTAATATCACTTTTCTCAGCAAGCCCCAGAACCCTTTAATCCCTGGATGGGGGGGGTCAAAAGGGGGAGGTAGCAGGGGTCAGAGGCGATGGTGGGATGGATGCAGGGCTGAGGGAGGCAGCGGGGGCCCTGGCAGTGGGGGTGATGGATGCAAGGCCAGGAAGGCAGCAGGGTCCCAGAGGTTGTGGGGGATGGATACAGGGCAGGGGGAGGCAACAGGGTCCAGACACAATGGGGATGAGGGATGAGACCCACTGTCGCATGGCTAGACCCTCGGCCTGATGTCTGCTGCCACGCAGCCAGGACCAGGCCTCAGTGCCCATGGCCAGAGCCAGCGCTAGCTGCTGTGCGGCCAGGGTCAGAGGTCAGCACCCAGGGCCGGGTCCCACCACTGCGTGGCCAGAGCCCAGGCACACAGCTGTGGGTCAGCGCCTGATGCCATGCAGCTGGGCAGGGGATCAGTGCCAGGGGCTGGGGCCGGGGCCGTGTGGCTGGAGCTGTGGGTTGGTGCCTGCCGCTGCTGCTGTGCAGCTGGAACCAGGGGCAGGAGGCCGAAGCCCCACAGCTGGAGGCCAGGGCCAAGTGGCCAGAGGCGGGGGGGTTAGTACCCGCTGTCCCACGGTTGGAGCTCGGGCCCGTATGGCCAGGTTCCTGTAGTCCCACTGCTGGAGCCTGCTGCCCAACCCCCCTCCTCCCACCTTGCTCCTGCAGCGTTGTGCCTCACCTCTTTCTAGAGGTGGCAAATCCAGGAGCAACAAAGAGGGAGGGGGATGGGCTTGTGCCCCCCCTTTCCCCACCAATCATCACACAGGAGGCTGTCACGGCTGCACAAAAAGCATCTGTGGCAGCCACAGTGGCTGCATTTGAGAAACGTTGACCGAGATCCACATCTGAATTTTTTGATTCAGATTCCTCTCGCTGAATACAAAAACTGAATTAGAGGGCTGGTGGTGCTCAAACACACACAGGCTGTATCGCGAAGGAGGAAGGAGGGCGAGTGCTCAGGGCCCCGGGGTTGCACTTAGGAGACCTGAGTTCTGCTGCAGATTTCCTGAGTGATGCTGAGCAAGTCTGTGGCATAAGGCTGCTAGAAATGCCCTATTTCAGGGGGGTGTTGTGAGGCGAACACTGTTAAAGGATGTAAAGTGCCCAGATACAGTGGTCCTAGGAGGCTCTAAGTACCTTAGATAGATAGATGTGCCTTTAGTCAGTCACTCAGACATACCCCCGCTAATAATGCAACGGTTTCCCCTCTGCCATGGTTATAGGGTGACCTGATGTCCCGATTTTAGAGGGACAGTCCTGATTTTTGGGTCTTTTTCTTACCCCCCCACCCCTTGTCCCGATTTTTCACATCTGCTGTCTGGTCATCCTTCGTGGGTACCTGGGGCCTTACCCACCGCATTGAGTGGTGTTTATTAATGCTGCGATCTCTCTTGGGACTTAAAAAAAATTAATGCTCGAGACTGCTGAAGGCAAAGGGAAGATTGTTCCATTTGCGCAGGGATGGTGCACTTTTGCATGGGCTCGAATCTGTATTGACTTTGTACAGACAGGGAAGGAAAAGGAAATTCCAAATGTCAGAAAAGTAGGGAGGGCGTTAGTGAGCCTGCGGGCTCTACAGGATGAATTAGGAGGGGGAAGTGAAGTCCTTGGGATCTTTTCACACCCCTGTCCACCGCTCTGGCAGAGATAGAGGTTGGAATGTATCCAGAGAACATCAGCATCCCCCGCCCACCTAACGTGCAGCCACGGAAGGGTTAATGGATGCTGGACCAACCTTCAGGGAGCTGGCCCGAAATAGCTGGGCCAGCTTGTTTCTCTGCTCCGTTACCTTGGCGACTGGCTGCAGAAGGGCTGGGCAAGGGCGAGGAGGACAACTCCTGCCTTCGCAAAGGGGGCGTGGGGCGAAAGGGCCTGGATTCTAATTGGATCTTGGGAGAGATCAGGCGATGCCTCACTGCAAGATGCTGCACAAGGTGAAGAAGAGAAACCACGGACACAGGGGATTTGCATGCAGGAAAGAAACAGGCCGAAGAATGGAGCCGTGCCGGCGCCTGCTCTGCCCTAGTTTACTAAGGTGTGTGTTTTAAATCACACCACTTACTCCCTGTTACATGGGCAATGGACTACGGGAGGGCAGTGGGGGAAGGGAGGGCATAACTCCACACTGTCTCGGTTCTCAACCCGGAAGTCTTGAAGGGCCATCTTAGACTTGATGAATGGCGTTAACTCTTCAGAGCCCTCACGGGGGCGCTTGGCATGCGTGCCCACAGAACTGTGCTTGCCCCGGGCCCCAAGGAAGTGGCGGAAGCCTGCGGGCACTGAAAGAGTTAAAAAAAATCCCTCTGATCATACACAGGAGCTCTGAAACAATGTGTATAGTGGGGGTGCTGAGAGGCATTGAACCAAACTGTAAACTCTGTATATGATGGGAGCCACTTCAAGGCAGGGGGTGCAGCCGCACTCCCAGCACTCCTTGTTCCAGCCCCTCTGATCCTACAGAGCAGCTTCTTCAACATGCCTGAAGCTCAGCTTGCTGCAAAGTATTTCCAATCCACTCTGGTTCTTTACCTGGCTACAACCAGAACTATTTCCAGCATTTCCAAAAATAAAATTCCCTTCCTAACAGGAGGTCTCGCTTTCCAGCAGGACTAATTGTAGAGCAGGTCAGTCCCAGTCGTGGGTCCTGCAGAGCTGGCATTCCCTGACATTTTCCTAGGGCAGGCCCTGGCTCAACAACGATGCCACACTTCCCTGCTGATTTGCAATCGCTCCGAACTCCTTCCTTCCCACGCATAGGTGCTGGAATGAGGGGCTTGAAGTGGTTCCCATCATATACAGAGTTTACAGTTTGGTTCAATGGCTCTCAGCACTCACACTACACAAATTGTTCCTGCCCCCCTGCTCCCACGGGCAGCTGGCTAGTGTCCCTGGACAGACACAGCAATTGCCTGCATGGAACCATAACATTTGGCCAGAATGGAATGTATTGTTCTGTTGCTCGTAATACAATCAAAACAAAGCAGCATCTCCCAGGACCGTGGGACAAACCAGCTCTCTGCAGACCACCAGCAAGTGCTCCGCAGCTCTGTCCACAAGGTAGCATCCCCACCTCGCTTATCGACACCCACACAAACAAAATGCCTCCCGCACCTGCAAAGACATCCCTCTGCCTGTTCCAAGGCAGAATATGAGTACAGAAACCTGGCATGTCTTCGCTGCACCAGGTAGCTCCAGTCAGCACTGCAGCCCTGTTCAAGGAGGGTGGGGGGCAAGGACATTTCAGAACAACCATTTGAGTTACACAGCGGGATTGGATTAGCAGCACAGAGTGATTGGATTAGCCGCTGCTGAATTGTTGCATGACTGCCTCAAGCATCAGCATCGCTTGGGTCAGCTAGTTAGAGTTTAGCTGGAGTTGAGTTAGGGCTAACATCCAGCTAACTGTGCTGTGAAGATGTATCCTCAGCGGCCGCACGCTAGAGGTGGATTTGGGGAGGCATAGAGCACAGCCTAACCCTGGAGACGAGTGACTATGCAGCCAGTGGGACAAAGGAGAGATTGAATCTGAGAGATCCTTTCTATGCCATGTTCTCCAAGGAAGTGTGACAAAGATTCCCATACACTATCAGGAATCATAAAGGACATCTCAAAGAGTGAGGATGAAAGACGATGCTGGACCCTAGGAGAAAGGAGAGTGATGGCAGAGATGGCCTGTTGCAGGAATGTCACAGAGGATGAATCACCAAGCACAACGTATGTAATGCTCTCCTGGGTGTATCATACCCACTGACGGATGCTCCACAGGCCTGTCTTTTCACTACACTTTGGCAACACTTGGCGAGCTTGTCCCTCCAATCAAACGCCTAGTGAATTTGACCAAAATCGATGGAACTAAAATCTATGCCAATTAAACTGTTTTAGGTTTCTGAAGATCATCAAAGCCCTTGAGTCAAAGCCCATGGTGACTCATGCCATTCATTTCCATTGCCTTTGGATCAGGCCCTCTGAGACCATTTCATAACTTGCCCCCTTTCCTTGGGGACAACCAGACCCAAAGCCAAGCACACACTTAGAGATGGGCTAGTACACGTCTTTTCTAATTCTAGCTTCTGTGAGTCTGTAGGAAAGCTAGTTAATTGCACAGAAAAACTAGCCTAGGTCAAACGAGTAGGTGATCCCAGCTCAGTTCCTAGCAAACACTTAGCTATGAGACAGAACCTACCAACCCATTTGAGCTCCTAGTTAAAGGGTTTTAGAAGATCATTTGTTGGCAGTCTTAGAAGACTCAGTACAAGCTTCCCTACTGATTGTTATTGTCCAAGGTCCAAAAATCGCATGGACCTTGTTGAATGGTGGGCCTACAGATCAGCACAGATCCTTATGGGAGAAGCTTGCATTGTGGCAACTCATTCTGCTTTTGGATAAATAGATGATCTCAGTTTAATGGATTTTTAATGCCAGACCTGGTACCAGTGCTAAATTCATGTTCAAATCCATGGCAATGGAGCATGTCACAGGCAGAGCATCTGGCCCAGACAGATGGCTGTGACCAAAAAGTATCACTGAAGTTTAGACACCAGCAGAAATGCTAATCATGATCAAGTAAAGAAACACCACCCTGGATGAAAGTACTAGAACATGTGCAACCAAAAATCCAGGTGTTCCCAAAAGCAGTTTAAATCCAAGAGATAAGGCTGTGATTTTGGTCAATGTAGGGACTATTTCCAGATATGGGCCTTGTCTTTTCACTGCTCTGTCTATCAGAAGAACTAAGACAACATCAAGGAACCCTCCATCATAAATTGATCCAAACCAGGCTTCATGCACACATTACACCCTCTAAAGTTGGAGGCTGACATGCAAGCAAAACCACCTTCCTCAGTTGGGTTTTGGCTAGCAAGGAACATTATTTTCTCTGAAAGGTTTAAAAATACTTAGTCCTCCCAAGATCCAAGGGTGTTTAGAACAGGGCAAGATGGAATTAACTATTTGCATCCTGTGCATCTCACCTCCCCGACCCATCCTCTAGGCCCTTATGGTGAAGTTCTACAGGATTTAATAGCGAATTACATTCCTGCAGTGGAGTGGGGCAATGGTACAAAAAGACCTAGAGGAAGGATTTCATGCATTATTGAATCCTATGGGGCAGATCCTCAGCTAGTGTAAATTGTCGTGGTTCCATCCATGCAGCACTGGCAGCATGCACCAGCTGGCAATCAGATCCTACGGCACTGAAGAATAATTTCTGTAGAACCCTAATAAATTGCTGTACAACCTTATTGGTTTCATCTTGATTAAATTCTGTCAGAGTTTCCCATAAAGGAATGCCACTATTTAGGGCTCTTACTCACATTGAGTAGTACTTTACTCTGAGAGTAATATGTAATGACTGTGAGTAAAGCAATCAGAATCTGGCCCTTATATTGTTAGCTCCTCAGATAAGGGACTTTATTATCTCATTTGTCTGTAAGGTGTCTAGCACACTTTGGTAGCTACTTAAATATGTAATAAAATAATAAGACAATAATTAAACATCATTGTTAATTTGTAATAACAGGGGCATCTTTCCAGGTTTATTTAACCAGCACACGGGTTTACTGCAAGCACCTATGAGCATGGACACGACAAAGACACAAAAAATCTTACATCTTGGCAGGGGGTTAGACTAGATGACCCTTGCGGTCCCGTCTAACCTTATAGTTTTATGACAGAGGCCAGTCTCAGATCTTCCATTAGGCAGCTTTCTTTTCTCCAGGGCTGAACTGTCATGCAGAGGCCTGTATTCTAAGTTGTCCAGGATAACAAAAGTCTGATTCAGTCTGTCACATAAAATAGTCTGTAAAAAAAGGCAGCCGTAGTCGGCGACAAATGGACCAGAACAAGTTGCAATGTGCAAGTTAAAAGTACTGTAAGAAGGAGTCTTCCAGTTTCCTTCTAAAGTCATGGGCTAGTGAGACATAAGTAATGGGGAGCGAGGCAGAAATCATTTACGACTAAAGCTGGGTGAGGCCCACACAAAGTCACTGTTTACTGTTGTAAACAAAGGTTTCATTAAGATCTTCATCTGTTTTGGTGCCCTTATCCACACAACAGGTCACATTAACATTCGCCCAGAGATTTTATTTTGACTGCAGCTGTAATTCATTGTAGACCGCTTGACACTACACTAGCCCTCTTGCAGGAGATAAGTGCTTTTGAAATGCCATGCACTGCCAGCGTGGTGATAATGGACATGCTATAAAGCAGTGGTCCCCAACCTTTTCCAGGTGGCGGCCGCCGGACGATGAGCCTCTTGATGATGCCGCTTTTCGGCGGCATTTTGGCAGATGCTTTTCCGCCGGCCAGTACATGGGTGCACATAGATGCCCCGGCGGGTGCCATGGTGCCTGTGGGCACCATGTTGGGGACCCCTGCTATAAAGAGCTATGGCAGTGGGTCTTAAACCTTTTTACTGGTGACCCCTTTTACATTGCAAGCCTTTGAGTGCAACGCCTCCTAATAAGTTAAACACACTGGTTGATATATTTAACACCATTATAAATGCTGGAGGCAAGTGGGGTTTGGGGTTGAGGTTGACAGCTCACAACCCCCTCCATATAATGACCTCATGACCCCTGAGGGGTCCCGACCCCCAGTTTGAGAACCCCTATGGTATTGCTAAGGCACCTCTTACTGCTGCATCTAGACACCCTAGATAGATTGCTTGGGGGTTGGGGAGGGTGGCATGTGTAAGTCTCTAAAAAGAATCCATTTCAGCATGTGAAGTTGTGGTGGAGGGAGGGTTAGAGAGGACAGAGAGAGAGTGTCTGCTGCATGACTTAACAATTTCGACAGTTCTTCACGCTGTAAGGGAAATGTGTGTCTGTGTTCTGGGAGCGGGTGTCAGTGCTGAGTAGCCGTGTCTGGAATTTAGGCCAATGCTATTCATCCTTTGGAATGCGGTACACAATTGCATGTCAGTGTCTGAATATTTGATGCCCGGGGCGACCAGGTCCTCATGAATGCTAATTGCTTCTTCCCAACTGCTGGAAAAGATGCCCCACTGTAGGATGCCAGCCCCTGCCAGGCACGCATAAAACCCCATTGCTGCTTTCTTTCCCTGACACAGCCTGCTAGTGCAGTTTCTGCTACATCGTCAGACCCATTGCACCATGGTCTGTCAGCTACAGGACCACAGCTGATGACTGATAGGCAGAAGATTAAGAACTGCAAGGATGCCAGCCAGCCAGCCTTAGAGGAACTGGGCTCTTCGCCACAGCTGAAAAGCTGGGCTGACTTTGAAGAGCTGATTTGGTGGTGGAAACCTGAGCGTGTGTATTCCAAATTTATTTAGAGCAGTGGTTCTTAAGCCTTTCCTGCAGCCTGCACCCCTTTGGCTCTCAAAATATGTTCTCGCATCCCTTATCAAAAATGGTTGAAGTCAGTCAGTTCTTTAAACCTAGATATATTTTTTTGTGGTTTATTAAAGTAATAATTTAAAAATGTATAATGTTAATAAATACATATGTCTGATGAAACAAAGTAGTTGTACTTGTGTGCCTGTGCTTAATTTGTTTTTTCGATGATTTACCTTCTAAAAAAATCTGGCATGTCTCACACCCCCAGAAAGGGCATCTCGCACCCCCAGGGTGTGCGTGCACCCCAGGTTAAGAACCATTGATGTAGAGTCACCTTTTCTTTTAATGCAAAAGCTGCTGGCCTGACAGCTCTGGATTCTGGAATCTTCTATTGATGCGTATCTGCAGCATGGGTATTGGCTTCCTCCACATTGTTTTGCCAATCTGTTTCCATGCTGATCTGAGGGGCAGCTCATTCTCCACAGCTCAGTCTGTCCTAGGCACCTCTGCTCAGACTCCCAGTAAGAGGGTCAATTAGTGCACACAGTGCTGACATTCTCTGTGATGTGGTTAGCTGTCTGCTATGAGTAAACAGAGTCTATGGCATTCATTTTGAACAGGCCACTGAGCTGCCTTCAGATAATGACATGAGTCATCCTATCTGCGCATCACTTCTGGGTTTTGAACCAAGAAAGCAACAGTAGGGCGAGCAGCAAATAAACAAACACAATCCAGGAAAAGACACTGAAATGTTAATGTGCAACAGTGAAACTGACTTCCAAGTGAAATGCAATTTACAGGCACTTAACATTGGGCTCAGGACTCATAGACTCATAGATTTTAAGGTCAGAAGGGACATAGGTGCCAACTTTCTCCGGACTGCACCCCCTGCCCCGACTCCACCCTATCCCCATCCCTGGCCCCGGCTCCATTCCAACCCCATCCTCAAAGTCCTCACCCTAACTCCGCCCCCTCCCTCCCCCTATTGGATCCCTTCCCCAAATCCCCGCCCCAGCCCTACCTCTTCCCTCAGTGTGCTGCGTTCCCCTCCTGCCCCCTCCCTCCCTGCCCTGCGAATCAGCTGTTTCATGGCGCAAGCACTGGGAGGGAGGGTGGAGAAGCAGGATGCAGCGGTGCACTCGCAGAGGAGGCAGAGGTAAGCTGGAGCAGGGTGGTGGGACAGGGAGCTGCTGGTAGGTGCTGAGCACTCACCAATTTTTTTCCACAGAGTCGGCGCCTATGAGAAGGGACCATTATGATCTTCTAGTCTGACCTCCTGCACAACGCAGGCCACAGAATCTCACCCACCGACTGCTGTAACAAACCCTTGACCTATGTCTGAGCTATTGAAGTCCTCAGCTTGCAGTTTAAAGACTTCAAGGTGCAGAGAATCCTCCAGCAAGTGACCTGTGCCCCATGCTGCAGAGGAAGGCGAAAACCCTCCAGGGCCTCTGCCAATCTGCCTGGAGGAAAATTCCTTCCTGACCCCAAATATGGCGATCAGTTAAACCCTGAGCATGTGGGCAAGACTCACCAGCCAGACACCCAGGAAAAAAATCTCTTTAGTAACTCAGATCCCACCCTACCTAGTGTCCCATCACAGGCCATTGGGCATATTTACCACTAACAGTCAAAGATCAATTAATTGCCAACATTAGGCTATTCCATTATTCCATCCCCTCCATAAACTTATCCAGCTTAGTCTTGAAGCCAGTTATGTCTTTTGCCCCCACTGCTCCCCTTGGAAGGCTGTTCCAGAACTTCACTCCTCTGATGGTTGAAAAACTTAATCTAATTTCAAGTCTAAAATTCCTGATGGCCAGTTTACAGTCATTTGTTCTTGGGTCCACATTGCTACTGAGCTTAAATAATTCCTCTCCCTCCCTGGTATTTATCCCTCTGATATATTTATAGACAGCAATCATATCTCCCCTCAGCCTTCTTTTGGTTAGGCTAAACAAGCCAAACTCTTTGAGTCTCCTTTCATAAGACAGGTTTTCCATTCCTTGGATCATCCTAGCAGCCCTTCTCTGTATCTGTTCCAGTTTGAATTCATCCTTCTTAAACATGGGAGACCAGAACTGCACACAGTATTCCAGATGAGGTCTCACCAGTGCCTTGTATAACGGTACTAACACCTCCTTATCTCTACTGGAAATACCTCGCCTGACACATCCCAAGACTGCATTAGCTTTTTTCACGGCCATATCACATTGGCGGCGCATAATCATCTGGTGATCAACCAATACTCTGAGGTCCTTCTCCTCCTCTCTTAGTTCCAACTGATGCGTTCCCAGTTTATAACCAAAATTCTTGTTATTAATCCCTAAATGCATGACCTTGCACTTTTCACTCTTAAATTTCATCCTGTTACTATTAATTCAATTTACAAGGTCATCCAGATCTTCCTGTAGGATATTCTGGTCCCTCTCTGTGTTAGCAATACCTCCCAGCTTTGTGTCATCCCCAAACTTTATTAACACATTCCCGCTTTTTGTGCCAAGGTCAGTAATAAAAAGATTAAATAAGTTTGGTCCCAAAACCGATCCCTGAGGAACTCCACTAGTAACTTCCCTCCAGCCTGGCAGTCCACCTTTCAGTATGACCCGTTGTAGTCTCCCCTTTAACCAGTTCCTTATCCACCTTTCAGTTTTCATATTGATCCCCATCTTTTCTGATTTAGCTAATAATTCCCCGTGTGGAACCGTATCAAATGCCTTACTGAAATCAAGGTAAATTATATCGGCTGCATTTCCTTTGTCTAAAAAAATCTGTTACCTTCTCAAAGAATGAGATCAGGTTGGTTTGGCACGATCGACCTTTTGTAAAACCGTGTTGTATTTTGTCCCAATTATTATTAACCTCAATGTCCTTAACTACTTTATCCTTCAAAAATTTTTCCAAGACCTTGCATACTACAGATGTCAAACTAACAGGCCTGCAGTTACCCGAATCACCTTTTTCCCCTTTCTTAAAATAGGAACTATGTTAGCAACTCTCCAGTCATACAGTACAACCCCTGAATTTACAGATTCATTAAAAATTCTTGCTAATGGGCTTGCAATTTCATATATCTGTTCCTTTAATATTCTTGGAAGAAGATTATCTAGGTCCCCTGATTCAGTCCCATTAAACTATTCGAGTTTGGCTTCTACCTCAGACCTGGTAATATCTACCTCCATATCCTAATTCCCATTGGTCATCCTACCATTATCCCTAAGCTCCTCATTAGCCTCATTAAAGACTGAGACAAAGTATTTGTTTAGATATTGGGCCATGCCTAAATTATTCTTAACCTCCACTCCATCCTCAGTGTTTTGTGGTCCCACTTCTTCTTTCTTTGTTTTCTTCTTATTTATATGGCTATAGAGCCTTTTACTATTGGTTTTAATTCCCTTTGCAAGGTCCAACTCTACATTGCTTTTGGCCTTTCTCACTTTATCCTTACCTGTTCTGACCTCAGTAAGGGAGCTTTCCTTGCTGATCCTCCCCATCTTCCACTCCTTGTAGCCTTTCTTCTTCACCACTGTTAAAAATCCAGCAGAACCATGCAAACATTTTACATACAATTGTTTCTTTGAATGTGTTCTATTTGGAGACTTGTGGGATTCACAGCTGCAGGAGTCTGAGTTGGAAGGATTTTTAAAATGAAAGGATCATTTTATGACAAATAATAGAGCTGGTCAAAAATGTCTACGGTACAGTTTTCTATCAAAAATGCAATTTTGTCAGAATTAAAATGTTTCATGAGGATGTGTTGATTTTGATGGGGGAAAAGGCAGAATGTTTTTTGACTTTCTTGTTTTGTTTTGATAATGTTGAAATATTTTGTTTCGATTTATTTTATTTAGACATTATAATATAGTATAATATAATAATCTACATGTAATGAATCAATGTTACAGAAAAAACATTTCATTTCGGTAACAAAATGAAATGCTTTGACATTATCAAAAGAATTGACCATTATTGAAATGAAACATTTACATGGTTCAAAATTAAAAAAAAGAATAATCAGAATTTTTGCACCATGTGGAATTTCAAACTTTCAATTTTTAATTTTGATTTGGAATTATTTTTGTGTAAGTCTGAAATTCCCCATGAAACAGAAATGCCACTTTCTGAGCAGCTCTACTATTAGCAAATAATTCATGCTGGATATGAACAGCCTATAGACCACCAGGCCAGGTGGATGAGGTAGACAAGGCTTTCTTCGGACAATTAACTGAAGTTTCCAGAACACGGGCCCTAGTTCTCATGGAGGATGTCAATCATCCTGACATCTGCTGGCAGAGCAATACAACATTTGCACAGACAATCCAAGAAGTTTTTGGAGAGTGTTGGGGACAACTTCCTGGTACAAGTGCTGGAGGAACCAACTAGGGGCCGTGCTCCTCTTGACCTGCTGCTCACAAACAGGGAAGAATTGCTTGGGGAAGTAGAAGTGGGTGGCAATCTGGGCAGCAGTGACCATGAGATGGTCAAGTTCAGGATCCTGACAAAAGGAAGAAAGGAAAGCAGCAGAATATGGACCCTGGACTTCAGGAAAGCATACTTTGACTCCCTCAGGGAACTGATGGGCAGGATCCCTTGGAAGGGGGAAAGGAGTCCAGGAGAGCTGGCTGTATTTTAAAGAAGCCTTATTGAGGGTGCAAGAACAAACCATTCTGATGTGCACAAAGAATAGCAAATATGGCAGGTGACCAGCTTGGCTTAACAGAGAAATATTCAATGAGTTTAAACAAAAAAGGAAGCTTACAAGAAGTGGAAACTTGGACAGATGACTAGGGAGGAGTATTAAAATATTGCTCGAGCATGCAGGGGTGTAATCAGGAAGGCCAAAGCACAATTGGAGTTGCAGCTAGCAAGGGATGTGAAGGGTAACAAGAAGGGTTTCTACAGGTATGTTAGCAACAAGAAGGTGGTCAGGGAAAGTGTGGGACCCTTACTGAATGGGGGAGGCAACCTAGTGACATATGATGTGGAAAAAGCTGAAGTATTCAATGTTTCTTTTGCCTTGGTCTTCACAGACAAGGTCAGCTCCCATAAGGTGATTAGAAATCTGGCTAGACTGTCAGGCTCAAAGGGTGGGGATCAACAACTTGATGTCTAGTTGGCAGCAGATATCAAGCAGAGTGCCCCAGGGACTAGTTCTGGGGCTGGTTTTGTTCAACATCTTAATTAATGATCTGCATGACAGGAAGGATTGCACCCTCAGCAAGTTTGCGGATGACATTAAGCTGGGGAGAGAGGTAGATATGCTGGAGGGTAGGGATAGGGTCCAGAGTGACCTAGACAAATTGGAGGATTGGGCCAAAGGAAATCTGATGAGTTTTAACAAGAACAAGTGCAGACTTCTGCACTTAGGATGGAAGAATCCCATGCACTGAAGAAAAGGACCTGGGGATTACAGTGGATGAGAAGATGGATATGAGTCAGCAGTATGCCCTTGTTGCTCATAGACTTATAGACTCTAGGACTGGAAGGGACCTCGAGAGGTCATCGAGTCCAGTCCCCTGCCCTCATGGCAGGACCAAATACTGTCTAGACCATCCCTAATAGACATTTATCTAACCTACTCTTAAATATCTCCAGCGATGGAGATTCCACAACTTCCCTAGGCAATCTATTCCAGTGTTTAACTACCCTGACAGTTAGGAACTTTTTCCTAATGTCCAACCTAAATCTCCCTTGCTGCAGTTTAAGCCCATTGCTTCTTGTTCTATCATTGGAGGCTAAGGTGAACAAGTTTTCTCCCTCCTCCTGATGACACCCTTTTAGATACCTGAAAACTGCTATCATGACACCCTCTCAGTCTTCTCTTTTCCAATCTAAACAAACCCAATTCCTTCAGCCTTCCTTCATAGGTCATGTTCTCAAGACCTTTAATCATTCTTGTTGCTCTTCTCTGGACCCTCTCCAATTTCTCCACATCTTTCTTGAAATGCGGTGCCCAGCTGAGGCCTAACCAGTGCAGAGTAAAGCGGAAGAATGACTTCTCGTGTCTTGTTTACAACACACCTGTTAATGCATCCCAGAATCACGTTTGCTTTTTTTGCAACAGGATCACACTGTTGACTCATATTAAGCTTGTGGTCTACTAAGACCCCTAGATCTCTTTCTGCCATACTCCTTCCTAGACAGTCCCATCCCATTCTGTATGTGTGAAACTGATTGTTCCTTCCTAAGTGGAGCACTTTGCATTTATCTTTATTGAACTTCATCCTGTTTACCTCAGACCATTTCTCCAATTTGTCCAGATCATTTTGAATTTTGACCCTGTCCTCCAAAGCAATTGCAATCCTTCCCAGTTTGGTATCGTCCGCAAACTTAATAAACGTACTTTCTATGCCAACATCTAAATCGTTGATGAAGATATTGAACAGAGCCGGTCCCAAAACAGACCCCTGCGGAACCCCACTTGTTATACCTTTCCAGCAAGATTGGGAGCTATTAATAACTACTCTCTGAGTACCGTTATCCAGCCAGTTATGCACCCACCTTATAGTAGCCCCATCTAAATTGTACTTTTCTAGTTTATCTATAAGAATATTATGCGAGACCGTATCAAATGCCTTACTAAAGTCTAGGTATATCACATCCACTGCTTCTCCCTTATCCACAAGGCTCGTTATCCTATCAAATAATGTTATCAGATTAGTTTGACACGATTTGTTCTTTACAAATCCATGCTGGCTATTCCCTATCACCTTACCACCTTCCAAGTGTTTGCAGATGATTTCTTTAATTACCTGCTCCATTATCTTCCCTGGCACAGAAGTTAAACTAACTGGTCTGTAGTTTCCTGGGTTGTTTTTATTTCCCTTTTTATAGATGGGCACTATATTTGTCCCCTTCCAGTCTTCTGGAATCTCCCCCGTCTCCCATGATTTCCCAAAGATAATAGCTAGAGGCTCAGATACCTCCTCTATTAACTCCTGGAGTATTCTAGGATGCATTTCATCAGGCCCTGGTGACTTGCTAAGAAGGCTAACTGCATATTGGGGTGCATTGGTAAAAGCATTGCCAGCATATTGATGGACATGATCACTCCCCTCTATTTGGCACTGGTTAGGCCAGATCTGGAGTACTGAGTCCAGTTTTGGAGCCTCCACTACAAAAAGCATGTGTACAAATTGAAGAGAGTTCAGTGGAGGGCAACAAAAATGATTAGAGGGTTGGGGCACATGACTTACGAGGAGAGGCTGACGGAACTGGGCTTGTTTAGTTTGCAGAAGAGAAGAGTGAGGGGGGATTTGATAGCTGCTTTCAACTACCTGAAGGGGGGTTCCAAAGAGGATGGAGCTCGGCTGTTCTCAGTGGTGGCAGATAACAGAACAAGGAGCAATGGTCTCAAGTTGCAGGGAAGCGAGGTGTAGGTTGGATATTAGGAAACACTATTTCACTAGGAGGGTGATCCTGCTTTAAGCAGGGGGTTGGACTACATGACCTCCTGAGGTCTCTTCCAACCCTAATCTTCTATAATTCTATGAACAATCAAATTGCATTTGTAAGGGCATAAACTGATCGTTGCAGAGATCAAGACAGAATTTTAACCCTAATACAGAATTGCTGTATTGGTAGAGCCCTTACTTCGTTTGTGTTTGGATAATTATTTCCCTTTCCTCTGAGGCATCGGGTAGTGATCAATCCCAGCAACTGGACGTTGTGAGCAATTGTATTGCCATTGAAGAATGTCACCAAATCCACTGACCTAAGGTAGACTCTGAGTCCTTTAAACTTAGACCCAGAGCTGTAAAGGTATTTAGGTGCCAAACTTCCACTGAAATCAATGGGAGTTAGGCCCCTAAATACCTTCGAGGATCTGGGCCCTACTCCCAGGTGGAGGGCTTTACTACCATGGATAGCTCCTTTGACTAAACTGGGGTCCCTCACAGTTGTAAAGACTACAAAGTCCATGTCTTACTTCTGGATGTAAAAATGTCTTTGTGCTGAGACAAAGTTCGAGACCTGTCCAACCTGTGTACTACCTGTAGTGTTCCCTGGGTCTGAAATCTGGACCCTCTTGGAATGGCTATCCATATGTGCTATCAGCACCAAATCCTGGGTGATTTGACTTTGCACGAAATGTCACAATCCCGCAGAGATCTGGCCTTCCTCCAATTGCTCATCATATTCAAAAGCAGCATGGCACGCTTTTCGGGCATGTCACCAAGATGGAGCAAACTACCCCAGCAGATTGTGCTCTCAAACTGACACGCAACGCAGTGTATGTCCTGACCTTACCTGGCGCTGCTTGCGGGGCTACCCCAGAGATTCGTGCATTAGCAGGATTGAGCCAAATCTGGGAACTTCACTACACAATGCCAGGTGCGACGCCATCCACTGTGGTCACTCTGGCTGGTGCAACAGTCCTCCGTTGACTATGCATGTTTTATGATGGAAAGTAGTAAAGACTATGCCAGTGGCATGGTAAGAATTGGGCCCTTGATCATCTCCTTTCTGTTAGATACATTTTACTACTGAGTCCCTGTTAGTTGAACTTCAGGAGAATTTCCTGTAACTGCATGGTTCTAATCTCAACGATCATGATTACTGGTTAAGATGGGTGAAGATATTACCTCTACAGACATTAGGCTGCACAACAGGCAGACATACTGACTCCCAATAAATCCATTCACTTTTTATTTAAACTAATTCTATGAGAGGTCAATGAAAAATGTACAAAGGATCCAGTAAAATTAACTTGGATTAGTCAGTTACAGAATTCTTCCTGGCCCTAACATTAATACACATTTTATAGCTTTTCAGCCTAAAGAGAAAGCAGCTAAGACCGAGGGGGAGTGGCATGCCAGTCATTGTATCACAGGCTGAGGGTTCAATCCTGCCCCATATAAGCCAATAACAAACCACCTTCTGATTTAGATGGGAATGGGAGCAAGCTGTGAATTGGCATAGGAGGGTAGGGTCATTGATTCCAGTTTGCTAAGGTTCAGGCTAATGCCTGATTCACTTTCAGTACAGGCAGATTCACACGCACCTAAGCCCTGACTTTCAGTTTCAGACCAACCCCAAAAGTCAAAGTGAAACCAGGTCATAGCAGTCAAGACTCACCCAGCTTTGCCTGGAAAGTCTGAGGCCCAAGAAACTGCCAATTTCACATGGTTTGATGCAAAATCATAAACCAGATCCACTCATAACTATCTAGTTTGCAGTGGACAGGCAAACTGCACGGTTACATGGCCGTCATTTTGCACAGAGCTTCTTGAAGGCCTGTTTTATAATGTCAGGGAAATAAAAGCTTCCCTCAAAAGAAACCTGTTGTACTGCAAGCAAAAGCAATGTGAGCCGTGCCTTCCCAAGGAGATGTCCTGCCCTGGGTAAGGATAAAAGGGATTAAACCGCCCCCCCCCCCCGGATGATGTCATGGTAGAGATCTGATATAGACTACCTAACCAGGTGGATGAGCCTTTTTTTATACAACTAACAAAATCATCCAAAGCACAGGACTTGGTGGTGAGGGGGAACTTCAACGACCCAGACATCTCCTGGAAAAATAGTAAAGCAGGGCACAGATTAGCCAACAAGTTCTTGGAATGTATTGGAGACAGTTTTCTTGTTTCAGAAAGTGAAGAAAGCAACTAGGGGAGAGGCTGTTCTAGACTGGATTTTGAGGAATAGGGAGGAACTGATTGAGAATTTGAAAGTGGAAGGCAGCTTGGCTAAAAGTGATCATGAGATGATGAGGTCATGATATTCAGGGAATGGTAGGAGGGAAAACAGCACAATAGAGATGATACATTTCAGGAACAGGGGCAGCTCCAGGCCCCAGCACGCCAAGCGTGTGCTTGGGGCGGCAAACTGCGGGGGGCGCTCTGCCAGTGCTGCGAGGGTGGCAGGCAGGCTGTCCTCGGCGGCTTGCCTGCAGAGGGTCCGCTGGTCCTGTGGCTTTGGAGGCACGCCTGCAGGAGGTCTGCCGAAGCCGCGGGACCAGCGGACCCTCCACAGGGAAACCGCCGAGGGCAGCCTGCCTGCCGCGCTCTGGGCGACAAAATCCCTAGAGCCGTCCCTGTTCAGGAAGGCAGACTTTAGCAAACTCAGGGAGTTGGTAGGTAAGATCTCATGAAAGAGTGTCCAAGGCCTTGTCTACACTACATAGTTTTGTCGACAAAACTAAAAGTCAGCTGTTGTTGACAAAACAGTGGAGGTGTAGATGGCTCCTCCCACCAATGTAACTCCCCTGCTACGCTGACATCATAAAACCACCTCCATGAGAGGCCCAGGGCTTATATCAGTGTAGTTAATGGTGATGCGGTGTCTGTGGAGATGCTGTGTTCCTTACATGGGCTGTTGGCTTTCATTCTTGTCAATTTCATAGCTGCCCAGGTGCCGTGAAATTGACAAGAAAGCAGCTGCTGCCCGGTATCCACTCCAAGCGGGGCTGCCACCCAGGCTCTTGGCTTGGGCTGTTGCCCAGATTCCCTGCTCCTCACATGGAACCCTGCTGCCTCCGGGGTCCCGGCTCCCTGCTCGCCACCAGGTGCATAGCAGCCAACCGGACTGCAGGTGTGGATTTCCCCGCTGGAGGTGAGAAACCCCGGGCAGCTTCCCCCCTGCTCCCGGCTGGGAGAGAGGAGGTGAGAAGCCCTGCGGAGCAGCTAGGCTTCTGGTGGGGAGCTGCATGGAGCTGACAGCCCTGGCTCTCAATCCCCCACACTGCCCCTCTTCAGTCCTTCGAAGTGCTCCTGCTCATAATGTGTACCACCGACAGAAGGAGGGTAGTATGGACAACCGCCACTGTGGTAATTAATGCAGTGGCCGTAAGTCGATGTAACATAGGTCAACTTATCTTTGTAAAATAGACATAGCCGTAGGGGAAAAACAGTTTGAGAAAGTCGGCAGTTTTTCAAAGAGACATTAACAAGGGCACAAGAGCAAACTGTCTCTCTTTGTAGGAAAGACAGGAAGTATGGCAAGAGGACACCTTGGCTTAACCAGGAGCACTTCAATGGTCTGAAACTCAAAAATGAGTCCCACAAAAAGGAGAAACTAGGTCAAGTTACGAAGGATGAGTATAACCCTCCCTCTCCTCCCCCAAGCCTGTAGGGACAAAATTAACAAGCCCATGACACAAAATGAGATTAAACTAGCTAGAGACACAAAGGGTAACAAGAAAACATTCTACAAATTCATTAGAAGCAAGAGGAAGACCAAGGATAGGCTAGGCCCTTTACTCAATGAGGAGGGAAAGCCAATAATGGAAAATGTGGAAGTAGCAGAAGTGCTAAATGCCTTTTTTTTGTTTCAGTTTTCACCAAAAGGTTAGTAGCGATTGGACATCTAACACAGTGAATGCCAGTGAACAAGAGGTAGGATCTGAGGCTAAAATAGGGAAAGAATAAGTTAAAAATTACTTAAACAAGTAAGATGTCTTCAAGTCGGCAGGGCCTGATGAAATACCTCCTGGAATACTCAAGGAGCTGACTGAGGAGATAGCTGAGTCATTAGCGATTATCTTCGAAAAGTCACGGAAGACGGGAGAGGACTGGAAGAGAGCAAACGTAGTACCAATCTATAAAAAGGGAAATAAGGACAGCCCAGGGGAAGTACAGAGCAGTCAGCTTAACTTCTGTACCCGGAAAGATAATGGAGCAAATAATCAAGCAATCAATTTGCAAACATCTAGAAGATAATAAGGTGATAAGTAACAGTCAGCAGGGATTTGTCAAGAACAAATCTTGTAAAACCAACCTGATGGCTTTCTTTGACAGGGTAATAAGCCTTATGGATGGGGGATAGAGGTAAATGTGGTATATCTTCACTTTAGTAAGGCTTTTGATACTGTCTCGCATGACCGTCTCATAAACAAACAAGGGACATATAACCTAGATGGAGCTACTATAAGGTGGGTGCATAACTGTTTGGAAAACCATTCCCAGAGATTAGTTATCAGTGGTTCACAGTCAAGCTGGAAGGGCATATCGAGTGGGGTCCTGCTAGGATCGGTTCTGTTCAATATCTTCATCAATGATTTAGCGAATGGCATAGAGAGTTCACTTATAAAGTCTGTGGACGTTACCAAGCTGGGAGGGGTTGCAAGTGCTTTGGAGGACAGGATTAAAATTCAAAATGATCTGGACAAACTGGAGAAATGGTCTGAAGTAAATAGGATGAAATTCAATAAGGACAAATACTGCACTTAGGAAGGAACAATCAGTTGCACACATACAAAATGGGAAATAACTGCACAGAAAGAAGTACTGTGGAAAGGGATCTGGGGGTCATAGTGGATCACAAGCTAAATGAGAGTCAACACTGTAACGCTGTTGCAAAAAAAAAGCAAGCCTTATTCTGGGATGTATTAGCATGGCAGTGTTGTAAGTATGTCACGAGAAGTAATTCTCCCTCTCTACTCTGTCCTGATTAAGCTGCAGCTGGAGTATTGTGTCCAGTTCTGGGCATCACATTTCAGGAAAGATATAGACAAATTGGGGAAAGTACAGAGGAGAGCAACAAAAATGATTAAAGGGCTAGAAAATGTGACTTATGAGGGAAAATTGAAAAACTTGGGTTTGTTTAGTCTGGAGAAGAGAAGACTGAGAGGGGACATGATAACAGTTTTCAAGTACATAATAGGTTGTTACAAGGATGGTGAAAAATTGTTTTCCTTAACCTCTGAGGACAGGACAAGAAGCAATGGGCTTAAATTACAGCAAGGGAGATGTAGGTTGGACATTACGAAAAACTTCCTAACTGTCAGAATAGTTAGACTAGACACGATAAATTGATCCCTGCTGGATTGATCGCTGCCCACTGATCCAGCGGGTAGTGTAGACATACCTCCAGTAAGCATGAACTCCAGAAGGAGCCTACCACTCAGGCCTCCTAGCAAAGTTAGGCCTTGTCTATACTAGGAAACTAGGTTGGTATAATCATGTAGCTCAGGGAGGTGAAAAATCCACGTCCCTGAGCGACACAGTTAAACTGATCTAACCCCTGGTGTAGAAGGTGCTAGATGGATGGGAGAATTTTCCCATTGACCTAGCAACTGCCTCTTGGGTAGGTGGAGTGTCTATCCCGATGGGAGAACCCCTCCCCTCAGCGTAGGCAGTGTCTTCACGGATGCACTGCAGCTGTGCCGCTGCAGCGTTTTAAGTGTAGACAAGCCCTTAAACCAGTTTGGGTTTGAATCCAAAACTTTCCACTGGTCCCGTTGATTACCTTGCCATGAGTGAACTCCTGTAAATGAGACCAAACAGACAACTGCCTCTTTAAATTCCCAGGATTGGTATTTGTAAGAACTGACAATGGGCTGTATTAATTCTATGCTTTTGATAATGGACCATATTAATTGATGACTTGACAAATTGGTGATTCAATTCAGTATCACTGCTAATCTACTGATTTACTGAGTCGATTCCAATTTGTGAGCTTGATTTGATAATTATGTTTTCTTAACTAGTTCTGTAAATATTCATGGTAGTTAGGCCTCGTGATAAATTTGTTTGATTGCAAGCTTGCAGGCTTATTATCTTGTAATAACTTCCATACAAAGTATACAGAGCTGATTCTACTTTCAAATAAGCGAGTTGGGTCAGAACAAGCCTCGAGAACAAAGGTAACTTAGCCAAAGTATCTCAGAGCCACTTGGCTTGTTCACTGAATTAAATCTTCGGTTTCTTACGCAGGGTGGGTAAGCTTTGCATCCCTGAGCTTTGCATCCCTTCCTGCACTTGTCAGCAAAAGCAAAGAGAAGAGCTTGGCTTATGCGTGAGGGACAGGTGAAGGGGTTAGGGGAGGAGGGACTAATGGACTGGGTAAAGAGTGGAAGAGGGAGGAGAACTGCTGGCTTTGGGAGAACAGGATTGCCTGCATTGCCCTCAACATGTTCAACACTTGCAGCTGTGGCCCAGGAAGGGAGGGAACGAACAGGGGGATTTATAGATTCCAAGGCCAAAAGGACCCCCACCAGCTCTCCTCCCACCACTCATATTAACCATGCTTATTATGGCAGTGCCTATGGTCCAATCAGTATCAGGGCCCCATTATGCCAGGCACGGCACAAACAAGGAGAAGCAGAAGTCCCTACTCCAGTGAACTTACAGCCTCAGTTACTGTATGGATGTGCCCACTCACATTGCAATGGGCATGTTTGTAAATCATAGGGAAAGATCTCAATACAATAAAATAGGCCAACTCCGCAGTTACTTCCATGCTGCTGAGCCAGTCACACCAGCCATGCATCTGGGCCAATGCTCCTAAAACACTTCGAGGGAAGTGCCTCTTAGTTACGCAAATTACACAATTAAATGGACCATCGATACCTGTTAACACAGTGTGTACAGAGTTAAGTGAAAAGGGCAAGAACTCTGCCCCTGGTTTGAGCAGCTATGGGGAGACTAGAGCTTTAGTTATCCTATAGAAGCCAGGCTGTCAGACACTGGACCGTCAGTCATCCCTTGTCTCTCCCTCCTGCTCCAAGGCTGCTTTGGCTCTGGAGAGAGGTGAGAAAAGGAGGAGGTGACCTAAGGCAGGTTTAGCTTCTGCTTATTCCCCTGCTGCCAGGAAGCTGAGGCTACGTCTAGACTACCCGCCGTATCGGCGGGTTAAAATCAATTGCTCGGGGATCGATATATCGCGTCACATCCAGACGTGATATATCGATCCCCGAGTGCGCTTATATTGATTCCGGAACTCCACCAACCCCAACGGAGTTGCGGAATCGACAAGGGGAGCCGCGGACATCGATCACGCGCGGTGAGGACGGGTGAGTAATCCGATCTTAGATATTCGACTTCAGCTACGTTATTCACGTAGCTGAAGTTGCGTATCTAGGATTGATTTCCCCCCGTAGTGTAGACCAGCCCTGAGTAAGTATCAGAACACAGGTGGAGCCTTGTTAACACCTCTTTTCTATTTCAGATCGCCTGCCCCACGCTCTCTTCTTCCTCCTGCAGAGGTGAGCCTGACGCAGTCCATATTTGTAGAACACTTTCCCTTTGTCCCTTTCTCTGCATAACTCATTTATCTGTTCTGCTTCATTGCTCCCCAGCTGCCCTGGGAGGGCTGGAAGAGCAGCAGCCTTTGCTATTGCACAGGCTGGATTTTGGATCCTAAGTTCCTACAGATCTGTAATGTTCAACCCGACACAAACCTGGAAGCTGATAAAGATCCGAAAACCCAGCAACAGCTAAGGAGGCTCACTTGATACGGCTGCAGCCCTGGGTGTGAAGTAAATGGAGGGAGTTACTTGTCCACCCAAATCCTACATTTTTCTCTTTGTCATTACACACACGCACACACATGCACACACACACAGAGCATTAGGCACCAGCATTAGCTATGGCTCTAGGGCCCTCATCTCTTTAGATCAGGGATATTTTAGAAAGAGGATCTGCTACAATCTGAGGCCTTCCCTACACACAAAAGTTGTACCACTTTGACTACAGAGGGCGTGTCTACACTTAAAACACTGCATTGGCGCAGCTGTACTGCTGCAGCTGCACCGGTGTAGTGCTGTAATGAAGACGCTCTACACCGAGGGGAAAGAGCTCGTAGCTAGCCCGCCTCCCTGAGAGGCAGTAGCTTTGTCAGCTGGAGAAGCTCTCCGGCCGACACAGTGCTGTCTACATGCGGGGTTAAGGTCGGTATAACTGTCGCTCAGGGGTGTGTATTTTTCACACTAGAGTGATGTAGTTATACTCCTATAGGTCTCTAGTGTAGACCAGGCCTCAGATGTTATGTTCTTTGGAGTAGGGACCCTCTTCTTTGTTGCGTGTTTGTACAGCACTTAGCACAAAAGGGTCCTGGACCATGAAGAAGGCTCCTAGGTGCTACAATAATACAATAAATAATAATAATAATAATCTACCTGTATAGTTAAAGTGGTAAAACTTCTGGTATGGATGTAGTTATACTTGTATAACTGGTATAAACAACACTGGGAAAGGCATCTTTACACTGGGATAACTGCATACACAATGGGTTGTGCTAGTACAGCTATATGGTTAAAAAAAAAATCACATGCTCAACCCTAATCATAGAAACATAGAATATTAGGGTTGGAAGAGACCTCAGGAGGTCATCTAGTCCAACCCCCTGCTCAAAGCAGGACCAACACCAACTAAATCATCCCAGCCAGCGCTTTGTAAAGCTGGGCCTTAAAAACCTCTAAGGAAGGAGATTCCACCATCTCCCTAGGTAACCCATTCCAGTGCTTCACCACCCGCCTAGTGAAACAGTGTTTCCTAATATCCAACCTAGACCTCCCCCACTGCAACTTGAGACCATTGCTTCTTGTTCTGTCATCTGCCACCACTGAGAACAACCTAGATCCATCCTCTTTGGAACCCCCATCAGGTAGTTGAAGGCTGTTATCAAATTCCCCCTCACTCTTCTGTTCTGTAGACTAAACAAGCCCAGTTCCCTCAGCCTCTTCTTGTAAGTCATGTACCCCAGCCCTGGTCATTTTCATTGCTCTCTACTGGAGTCTCTCCAATTTTTCCAAAACTGGACGCAATACTCCAGATGCGGCCTCACCAGTGCCAAACAGAGGGGAATAATCACTTCCCTCGATCTGTTGGCAATGCTCCTAGTAATGCAGTCCAATATGCCGTTAGCCTTCTCGGCAACAAGGGCACATTGCTGACTCATATCCAGTTTCTCATCCATTGTCATCCCCTAATGGTTACATCTGTGCCAGGCCTAAACACTGATCAACCCATCTGACTGTAATCACTAAGAAGAGGAATTAAATGTTGTTGCTGGCTAATGATACAGCTGTGGAACCAAAGGACATATCCTGGGCTGATAGGCCCTATAAATGCTAATAGACCCTTACTCAAAAAGGCTGCAGTGGATTGAATACAGGGGTGTGAAACAGCACCTGGGAGAACGACACACACAGATCCTTTGAGATGGGAACTAGTACACTTTGATCCCTCCAGTGTTTAGAGGAACACCCTTGTATTGAGGAAACTGAATTTAAAATGTTGACAATGGTGATTAGATAAGCAAACTTGGTGAGAAGTCTGAGCTCCTGTTTAAACTGGTAATGATGGCCCTTGACATCTTGAATGACAAAGAGTTACCAAAGGGCCAAGGAAGGTCATAAACCATGCACAGGGGAAGGTGCTTTGCAGGGCCATGCAAGACGGAGGACAGGGGGTTTCTCAGTGAACCTGTATCTGCCTTATTGGCTTACAGAACCAGTATCTTAGGCCTTGGCTACACTGGCGCTTTACAACACTGCAACTTTCTCGCTCAAGGGTGTGAAAAAACACACCCGAGCGCAGCAAATTACAGCTCTGCAAAGCGCCAATGTAAACAGTGCCCCAGCGCTGGGAGCTAATCCCCACGGGGAGGTGGAGTACATGCAGCGCTGGGAGAGCTCTCCCCCAGCGCTGGCGCCGCGACCACACTCGCATTTCAAAGCACTGCCGTGGGAGCGCTCCTGCGACA
This sequence comes from Gopherus evgoodei, assembly GCF_007399415.2. NCBI lineage: Eukaryota > Metazoa > Chordata > Testudines > Testudinidae > Gopherus > Gopherus evgoodei. The sequence continues at coordinate 357,733,563 of NC_044322.1, read as the reverse complement.
GCGCTTTGGAGTTTCGAGTGTAGCCAAGCCCTTAGTTAGACGCAACTTGAACTTAGATTGGACTTTTAGGGCGAATCTCCCTGAGAAAGTTGCACTAGTATAACTCGTTGTGTGAATGTAAACCCATAACTCAGGTATGAATTTAAACCAGTAAGTCAGATCGGCTCAGAAGGCCACCTGGGCACTCTTCGTGGTTTGAGTGGCTTACTTCTGTTTAGTTTCAGCCAATTAGCAACAGGTTTAAAACTAACCCAAATTAAGATGCCTTTATATTAAATCAGTGTCAACAGAGAGGTTCTCATCTATTTAAAAAGCTGATTCAAGCTACACTGGTGCAATTTTCTCTTGTAGATCAGCCCTTAGTGTTGAGGGGGACAAGGGCTGTTTGCTCATCCCTAGCGACAAGAGTGGCTCTACTTCCATGGATTAGGGGGTGAAAAGGTAACGGGGCAGGAAAGGGGGAATAACAGGCTCACAGGTCATAAAAAAGAGGCATTAAAACAGCTGTCGTCCCTACCCATAGAAGCGCTGTGGATAGGGGTCTGTGCTGATATCAGATGGTTCCTCAGACTTTTGGGGTACCAGGCCTCAGTGATCTGCCATTGTTTGGTTATATGATGAGAGTATTTATAGATTAACTTTAAACTAGACATATATCATGTTTATAATTCTAACACTTTGCATGAAGAGAGCAGTCTACTTCCAAGCATCTAAGATCACTTTGCAGACACCAGAGAGACATCATCTATTTGAAGACAGGTCAACGGAGATGACTGCAGCTCCTTTTATAGCCACTCAGTCTGAACCCCACGAGCCTGAGTCAGCTGATCTGGGCCAGACATGGCCATAGTGAGGGTTTTTTGCTGCAGAGTAGACATATCCTTATTGACTCAAACCTGGATCCTCATGTTGTAAGCATGTTATGCAGCCACTGACCCACAGAGCCAGGCTGCCACATGATTAGAACCATAGAATATCAGGGTTGGAAGAGACCTGAGGAGGTCATCTAGTCCAAACCCTTGCTCAAAGCAAGACCAACACCAACTAAATCATCTCAGCCAAGGCTTTGTCAAGCCTGACCTTAAAAACCTCTAAGGAAGGAGATTCCACCACCTCCCTAAGTAACCCATTCCAGTGCTTCACCACCCTCCTAGTGAAAAAGTTTTTCCTAATATCCAACCTAAACCTCCCCCACTGCAACTTAAGACCATTACTCCTTGTTCTGTCAATTCAGTGCTTCTAACAAGTCTCCAGCCCTGAGCTGCATCCATCACCAGGTAGATAATACAGGACAATGTAGAAACCGCCTCCCTTTGTTCCCCAAACCATCATAGCTACTGAGCACAGAGTTGTTATTCTCCCAGTGCAGCAGGATCTCATGATAAGCTACAGCACTTCCTGCCAGATAATCAGGTGACTGACTGCTCAGTCCTGAAACCTCATTTACACACAGGTCATTGCAAATTACTGTCAATCTGAACCTACCTCCTGCACAGTCTCACAGGAACTGCTGGCTCTCAGCAGTTCTAGGAGAACCAGACACACTGATGATGCTATAGACATAATATACTGGGGAATAGTTTAACTTATTTCCCCTATATAGCTAGCATTGAACCCTTCCAGCAAATGTCCTGAAGGAGTGAAATGGTAGAGCGAGATACAGAAAAAGGTGGAGTGGGCAGTACATGTGTCCTCCATATAGAAAACTAGGACATGGCTGTTCATTGATTGGTTATTATTTTTATTGAGCTAAGGACAATCTAAGTATAGGACAAGAGACAACAGATGGATGCAGGCAGACAGGGAAGTATAAGGAATCAGTCTGATAGGCGGTGATCTCACCACACCAGCAGCCTCACCTTTGTCAAGGTTCATGGCAAAGGAGAAATTTGAGGAGGGCTTTGAAGGTGGATAGTAAGGTAGCTTTGCAGATGTTTATGGGGAATGTCCCGCAAGAGAGTGGGGCAGCATGGAAGAAAGCACGAAAATGCTTGTTTGAAAATGTCACAAGTTAGTGATGGAGGCCGGCATCGTGAGCCAATCAGAGGTGAGCATTGACAGCTCTACAGAGAATGGGAGATGATAGAGTAGGCTGGGGACTGACTGTGACAGGCCTTGAAAGTGAAGACAAGCAGTTGATGTTCTGTGGTCTATGGTTTGCTGGGTTCAGGCACTACTTTAGGCAGGAATTACAGTGGAGTCCATCATAGGCGCATTTAACTTACGCAATTTTAAATATACATGTTCGGCAAAAAAAAAAAGAGAGAGAGAGAGAAAAAAACAATTTAAATACTGTATCTGTAGTGTGGGCGATTCCGTCCGCCATTCTACTCAATGAGCGTTTGACTATACGCAATTTTCGCCTTACATGCTGACTTCAGAACCTAACCCCTGTGTAAACTGCAACTCCCCTGTACAAAGTATTACATCCTGCCTCTACCCTAGGGACAAGAGTTGAGTTTAGATTGGGTTTAGCTAGGCCCAGCATAACTCAAACACTCTTCCTAGTCAAGACAAATGCAGAGAGGTCAAGGATTAAATGGGCCATGGAGAATGTACACTCGCCCTCACCCTTTTGGTGGTTCTCCCTCTTAAGAGCTCGTATAAAGAGCTGCACAGAGCTCATATAAAGAGCAGGGCACAAAAAGTTTTATTGGTCCTACCCAGCCTGGGAATGTATTCTTGAGCGCGCCCTACTGGAGCCACTATTGACATATATCGGGGAAGCCGTGTTAGCCTGTATCCACAAAAACAACAAGGAGTCTGGTGGCACCTAAAGACTAACAGATTTATTCAGGCATAAGCTTTCATGGGTAAAAATTATGCCCAAATAACTCTGTTAGTCTTTAACATGCCACCGGACTCCTTGTTGTTTTTATTGACATATATGTAGCCCTACAGTTCTCTCAACACCTCCAGGGCTAAGAAGAATTGGCAGGAAAATGTGTAGGATAACTTGTACTGACTGACTGCTGCAGCTCTGTTGTTCCTGTACTCTGGATGGAGGACCAGAGTCTCTGGGGATCATAAGCTTGCACCTTTTGCCTTACGAAATTCACAGAAAATGAAAGAGAAGGAAAATGTAATTATCGGAAGAATGAAATACTGTTGTCTGGCAATGAATAAAAGCTGGACAAAAGAACATTGCTAGCCACCACACTTCCATTCTTCCTAATCTACTTTTGGCTACAGGCTAGCCCCTTCAGTCAGCGCAACATTATTTCACACAATTTAGTGAAGGTCAGAGGGAAATTGAGCCAGATGATACATATACAGAGCATTGGTAATTTGTTTTTGAGTTTATTGGCTAATCTGTTATCTGATCCAAAATGTTTCATGTGCTGAAAAATAAAAGGAACGTTCAAGAAAGAACAGTAAAGACGTAAGAAGTGTGGTGCAAATGGATTAGCCATTAGCTCTGGGTCAAATTCTACTTTCAGTTACAGTACTGTAAATATGCATTAGCTCTACCAAAGTCAATGGAGTTACCCTAGACTTTCACTCACATAAGGGAGAGCAGAATTTGGCCCTCTGTGTTCAAGTTAAACAGAACAAATGTAGGTCTAACTTGGTCCTACTTAATAGTTCATAAACCTACCCATGGAAGCTCTACTCTGAGAAAGGAAGAAATTGTGTCTCATATAATTTTACCAATGAAAGGACTTTCCTACTGACCACAATAGGGTGCATCCATCCTCTTATTTGGAAGGTGGTGTCCTGCCTGGGGATTTTTCTGGGATAATTTCTGCCCCTGGACTCTCAGATAGGGTGGTGGCCGGAAATGCTTGAGTCCATTTCTAGCTGTCCAACAGGTTTCACCTGCTCCATGCTGTGGCGTAGCTATGGAGATCTGGCCCTAGGCTATTGCCATTCACTCTACCTGAGGATGATCCTGAGGGCCAGGCAGATAGACCAGCTGGTTCAGAATACTGGGGCACACGTTCTAGGTAGGGCACATGGGTGAGAACATCACACCGCTGCCTTGCTGTTTTCAATAGCTTCCAGTCCAACGCTAGGTCCTTAACTTTACGGTCCTGGGTGGACTCAGCTATTTGAGAGATCACCACCAGTATTAGTGAAAATATTTGTGAATCCCAGAAGTATCATTCATTATCCTCTTGTTTAAAAAGTCCCAGTTACCTATTCAAGCACAGATCAGCACACACCAGCAAAAGGGATTCATGGATAGTCGAAGGGAAAATGGGTAATTTGCAAAAACCAGTAGGCTGGAATATGTTCATATTCATTTAATGCTTATGGTCAGCGAATATGTCAATAGGAATCAGAATCAGTTTGTGAACACAAAAAAAGGGGCGGGGGGGACGTGCGGCTCAGGCCTTGATTCTGCAAACATGCATCTACTTCGCTTTAAATACCTTCCTCATGGCTTATGGTCAGGGTGAAATGGAGATGCCAATGCACAGATTGCACAGCTGCAAACTTTCTCTCAGTCTCAATGTTGTGGGGCCACGAGCAGCCAAAGTGCTGGAGTAGCTCACAGGTCAGACTCCTGCCCTCTCAGAGGCTTGATATACATGCACACCATCAGATCTCATGGGTCCCACAGACCTGAACAGGCTGCAGCTCACTGCAGAGGAGTTTCCAGAGAAAATGCTGAAGGGAAATATCAGGGGTCCAATGTGATCCAAGCACTGCTATCTATTGCCTAGATTTTTGTGGTGCTAGGTGAGCCCAGTTCAGCATTGCTAACAAGGACTGTGTCTACACTATCGAGGTAGGTCCACCTATGCTACGCAATTCCAGCTATGTGAATAACGTAGGTGGAGTCAACATACCTTAGGTTGAATTACCAAGGGGTCTACACTGCAGGGGGTCGATCGGAGAAACTCTCCCGTTGACTTACCCTACTCTTCCCATTGGGGGCAGAGTACAGAGGTTGACTGGAGGGCGATCTGCTGTTGATCTGGAGGGTCTTCACTAGACCCACTAAATAAACCGTTGGTGGATCGATCTCAGAGTGTAGATCCCAGCTGTATTGTAGATCTGCCCAGTGTGACTGATCACATCTGGAGCCATTTATCCAACCCTTCCCACCCCATTGCACTTTGGGAGGTTGGCTAACTCAGGACTCCACTCTGAACCACCACAGGGTATGGTTCTGCAAATAAACAAATGAGGTTTTCTGCAGGCAAAACTAAAACCCAACCTCTGTGCTTGCCCTGCTGTAGAGCAAATGCTTTGCTTAACGACCTCTTGTGCACTGCTAGTGTTGCTAAGACCATGAAAGAACCTCTGCCAGCCAGTGGGATAATGTAATTACAGATGTGTTAAACTACTGGAAAAGAACCTACAAGTAAACAAACCTGAACACCTGACCCTCATGGCCCAAGGCTCCTGAGGGCAATTTGACGCTTGGAATGTGTAGATTTGTCACCTGGGCAGTATTCCAGTTTTGCAATCTGGATTTTTTGGGAGGCTGGTAGATGCGTGGTAACATCTATACCCTCCCATCTTCAGTGCTGCTACGGCATTCTGACACTGGTGGGTATGTGCTCCAAAGGGCTATTTGTGCAACTTGATGAGAGCTAGTACAAGGAATGTGCATGAGCAGGGAAAACACACCTCTAGCTCATAGTATGGACGTAGCCAATGTTGCAATGTAGGGGCAGTGCTAGCCCACTGGGGGCTCTAAGCAGGAATATCCCACACCCCACAGAACACAATAAAAAGCAAATGGGGGGACCCCTTGACCTGCTTGGGGCTCTAAGCATTTGCTTAATCTGCTTATGCCTAGTGCTGTCTCTGTTGCAATGTGCAGAAAATCACTGGGAGTCACAAACTGGGGGTAAGTTCCCAGGCTCCCTATAGAATGAACAGGGAGAGAGAGGCTTGGAAGAATGGAATTCACAAAAACCAGCCCCTTGAGCAGAGAGTCACCTAAACTAGCCAATGGGAGATGCTGATTGAGAGGGTTGTCTCCTAAGCCCTGCCCCCCTCGGGGAATTCAGCACCCTGAATCGAGGTTGCAGAAAACTGCCTCTCTCTGCTTGTGAACTACAGCCTGGAGTCCGTCTCTTGGAATCAAGCATCTAAGCTGGTTCTTACAAGCCCCATCACTGTCCACCTTATAGCCCCATTGTTAGCGCACTCACCTAGGATGTAGGATACCGAGGTTCAATTTGCCCCTCTGCTTGATAGAGAGAAAGTATTTGAACCAGGTGTTTCCCCCCTCGCTCAGGAGCATTCCCTAGACAGTGGACTATGTGATATGTAGCTGTGGGAGAGCCCCACATCCTAATAACCCATAGCTTAATGATTAGGGCACTCACCTGAGAAGTAGCAGTTCCCTGATCAAATTCGTTCTCCCCATCAAGCAGAGGGGGGAATTGAACCTGGGGCTCTTATATCCCGGGTGAATGTGCTAACCACTGGGTGGAAAGTTAGAAGGTGGCCAGCACCACCTCCGGCCAAATGGGACCTGAGCTAGTAGGCCACTTCGGAGCTCGCCTATCAGATTGGGCTCCAAAGGTGAGATAGGCAGTGGTATGCCTAGTTTCCTTTGCTTAGTGGAGCCAGCTGAGTTTTAGGAGTCTGGATATCTAGAGGGAGGCAGCAGGGAGTGTGCCCACAGGCAGAAACTTAGGCACGGAGGGAACTTTTACAGCAAAAATGTTGGCGCTGAGTAAGTTTAGGTGCCTACCAGGTGGCAGCTGAGCAGAGGCTTGGTGAAGGCCAGTGGCACCTAAATGTACTTGTGCACTTAAACTTGCAGTTAGTTACCTAAGTCCCTTTGGGAAACTGGCCCTTAACCTCTCCTTGGTTCAGCCTGCCCACTGATAACACCACTGACCTCAGTAGGTGGTACTGGGATTTAATTTGTTAATATCTGTAAAATGCTTTGAGATCCTTGGAGGCTAGAGCCTTAGAAAAACGATTCCTTCCTCTTCATTGCTAGGTGCTAATTAATACTGTTCTTCAAAGTTCTACTTCTCTTCCTGAGAAACTCCTCCCCCATACCCTGTATGGCAGCTGAGGTCAGCTGATGTGCTCTCCCTAGAGGTCCCAGCCAGGACTAGAATGTATGGGCACCGCTGATGGGCTCTTTCCAACAGGTTTCTCAACATTGGAACTGCTTCCCGTCAGTCCAACAAAGCTGGAGTTTGTTAAACCTAAGGGCACAATATTCAGCTCGACTATTTGCACTGGCCCTCTAGGGACACTGCCAGTTTGAGATCCAGTCTTTTTTTAAAAGATGAGTTAAAAGTAGAGATGGCTTGGGCTGGGGGGAGGGGAATGAGGAAAAAAAATTTTTTTTCACTGAAATTAGACATTTTTCTACCAATCCTAGTTCTTAGCCCCATTTTCCTGTTTTCTTTTTAGATGTTTTTCTGTGCTCCATTCCTGTATACCAGACCCACAGAAATAGCAGGAATGACTGACTATGGTGAAATTGACTATGCCTTTTGGATGAAATTCCCTCTGTGCAGAGTGCCAGCTAAATGAATATGTGCTACTCATATCCTGCATACCCTAAGGCTCCAGTCCTGAAAGACTTAAGCACATGCTTAATTTTACAGCCTGTAAATAGTCCCATTGAAGTAATGGGGGAGTGAATTTATTGCAAAGTGCGGTCAAATGCACAAAGTAAACAAACTGATAAAACAGAGAACTCCCCCCTTCCCCCGCAAAAATTTCTTTTTAGAATAATTGTAGATGTCATATGTAACTAGGGTGACCAGATGCCCCGATTTTACAGGGACAGTCCCAATATTTGGGGCTTTTTCTTGTATAGGCTCCTATTACCCCCCACCGTCTGTCCTGATTTTCACACTTGCTCTCTGGTCACCTTATATGTAACAGAGGAAGATAAAAACATTTCAGACAGAAGTGGGAGGTTTATTTGGGCCATATGCCTTTAATATTTGTAAAGCACTTTGAGATCCTTGGATGTAAAGCAGAATAGAAATGCAAAAATACAGTTGTTATTATTTTTAAGCCGTGCCTTCCACTCACATGAAGCAGCAAATGCCATCAGCCTGAGCAGAAGAAAGTTACCCACCACATGCAATAATGGAATTGAATCCAAATAAAGGTGAGCTGTTAATTACGTTGTCTCTTTTGTACTGCCTTTGTCAGTGTTTCCATTACGAGGGATTTCTGCTAGAGCAGGGGTCCCCAACGCGCTGCCTGTGGGAGCCATGGTGCCTGAGGGGGCATCTAAATGCTCCCACGTCCTGGCTGGCAGTGGAGCATCTGCCGAAATGCTGCTGAATTTCTGTGGCATTTCAGTGGTGACGCCTCTCGATGATGTCATTTGTCGGCGTCAAGCAGCGTCATCGAGAGGTGTCGCCACCAAAATGCTGCAGAAATTCGGCGGCATTTCGGCAGATGCTCCACCGCCGCCATGGTCCATCTGGCGCCCGCCAGATGAAAAGGTTGGAGACCACCGTGTTAGAGGGTTTAAAACTTCGCTGTAACCAAGGCTACTAACTTTTCAGTCCAAGAGCTGAAGTCAGAGTATTAACTAAAGCTAGTTAAAATAGAGACAAGCCCAGGCAACACCTGATTCTTGGCAAAACCATGAGTCGGTCTGGGCATATGGACATATTGGGGAATGACGGAATGTTGGCGCCTTTTATTCTCATCTTTCGTGCATTAATAGATTTATTTATCCTTTTAGTACAGGCCACGCTGGTGTCTCTCTGGCCACACATTCAAATGAAAACCAAATTAACGTAACAATAAAAGATGCCGCACCTGACAAACCAGAGTATAAACATACCCTAGCTGAAGGCCCTGATTCAAGAGAGATTTGGAGTAGGGGCTTAAGTTAATTCCTCTTCAGCAAAGCACTTAAGTATGTGCTCAAGTCCCATTTAAGGCCCTGATGCAGTGAGCTCCTTAACCACATGCCTGACTTTAAGCAGGTGAAATAAATTAAAGGCACAAGCTTAAGGACCTAACTGAATCAGAGCCAGCGTCAATGGGATTTAAGCACCTGCTTAAGTCATTTGCTGAAGAGGGATTCCGAACTGGGGACCCAGCCCACTGACAGGTATAACAGGGCAGAACGTGCCCCACTGTTGTTAATAACAGGGATTCCTTCCTCAGTGACGGATCACTAATCTGACCAGTGAGTCACTTCTACACACACTGTTTTAAGGCCTGGAGGCTATAAACACTGAGTACATTTTAAAGGCTTTCGTTACCTCCTGGAATAATACGTAGGCTCCACTTTGCATTAACGTGTGATTCTCAGCTGCAAGCCAACGTTGTAAAGGGTGCATCATGGACCGATGGGGCTATGGGTGCTCACAGGATCTCAGGATAAGGATTAAAACTCAGTCCTCTGGCGATGGAGAGCTGGGAATGGGTGGGAGGTGGCAGAGGACTGCAAGTCCTCTTTCATTGAAATAATAGACATAACACACAAGGAGAAGACAAATAGAGAGGAAAGGGAGTTATAGGTCCTGTCTGAGTCCTACGTCACAAGACTGAGTGGTTAGTCACTTCTTGAATCACCACACTCCTAAGGACGGAAATGTTCAGTCCTCCCTGAGAGTGAAGATTTTAAATGATTGACATTTATGTAGTGCCTTTCATCTGAAGTGCTCTACAAACTGTGCATATGGGAATCACTTCAGGGCCTCTTCCCACCACTGAAATGCAGCCACTTCTAGGGTGGAGCTTAACAGCTGCTGAACAGAGCCGAGCAACACTGTACAACACTTTATGTCAGGAAGGGTAGAAAAATACAGTAAACAGTTTAAACTGCAGGCAAATTTTAATTACCAAATTGGAATTTAGCCAGCACACTAATGAAAAGTGCCAAGGAATTTTTAATAACCACAAGTTATTTGATGTTAATTTGCATCTTAAAGGTAGGAAGTTCTACAGCACATTGCCCGCTAACATCATCTTGGGCATTGGTTCAATATACCGAGGGAAGAGTGCCCTCTGTTGAATCCCCAGTGCTAGTCTTACTGCACCGATTTACTCTTCCTGGCAGTCCCCCCATCCAAGTTCTCAGAAGGCCCAATGTGGCTTTGTTTGTGAAATCTTACAGTTCAAGCGCACATGGCTCCAGGCACAGAGATAAAGATTATCTGAGTATTAAGAGAAATAAAACATGGAAGGATGCTGCGTTTACCCGAACTTTGCACTGTATGCGACCCCTTGCAAAGAGAGGTTACTTTCTAAAAGCTTTCAGTAGCTCCAAAGAGACAGTGTCTGATCTCAGGGAATGGTCCACCACTGATAGTTTGTTCTAAGGAGAGGAGTTTGCAACTTGATATCCAGTGGGTAGAGTGTGTGTGTGTCTGTGTGTATGACGTTTCTGTGGAACTAGCCTATGTTGGAATATCCACTTTGCTCATCACGAAGTTTCAGTTACGCTTAGCCTCCAGACTTGAGTTAATGCCCATTACTCTCAAGACAACAAACCTTAAGGCCATAGCTTCAAAGCACAATGTCAAGTTTTTCTTAACTTTTGCAGCCATGTTTTGGTTTGCTCATAATTTAAAATAGATAATGTGGGTGCTTGGAACAGAAACCTCTTTCCATAGGTTTAAAGGACAAAGGTAAGGTTAAAATCACCTAAAGTCTCCACATTCGTTCATTGAGAGCACTCTGTCATACACCTACACAAGCCATTGACTAGGAAGGTGATTACTAATGAGCTTAGATCTCTGGTTAAATATTTGATAACTTTATTGTTACCTTGTTCTTCCTTGTGTCCACCTATGATTCCTTCCCAGATCTGAACCTTAGAGTTCAGAAAATGAGATACTAGCACCTGAATCCTCTAAGCTTAATTACCAGCTTAGATCTGATAGCACTGCCACCACCCAAAAATATAGTGTTTTGGGGCACTCTGACCTCCCCAACCTTCCCTGGGGACCCCAAGAACCCAGATCCCTTAGGTTCTTAAAACCAGGAGAAATAAACCATTCCCCCACCTTTTCCCCTCCCAGAATTTCCCTCCCTGGGCTATCCTGAGAGATACTGATCCAACCTCTTAAATCACCATAGAGAAGCATCTCCCTTCCCTTCCACAAAGAGGCAAACAGATTCAAGGAAAACAGAGAGAGATTCTATCTCTCCCCCATCCCATCTCCCTCACCCGTTCTGGTGAGTTATCCCAATCCTCTGGAATAAAGCAAGGGAAACAAGAAAGAAAAAATCAATCAGGTTCTCTAAAAAGAAATCTTTTAATAAAAGAAAGGAAAAAAGTAAAGAATTATCTCTGTAACTTCAAGATGTAAATATTACAGGGTCCTATAGCTTACAGACACTAGAAAGAGACTTTCCCCCCAGTACCAATACAAATCAAAATATTCCCAGCAACTACACATATAAAAGTTAACCAGTCAGATCCACAATTGTAAATAGAGTAAAACGATCAAAAAGCCTAAACCGCCTGTTTTTACTTACTATTTGGAAAGAAACTTAGAGAGCCTGTAGTAATGTCTGGTCTCTCTCAGACCCTCCGAGAGAAGAACACACAACGGACAAAGAACACACACAAAAGCTTCCCTCCACCCAAATTTAAAAGTATCTTGTCTTCTGATTGGTCTTCTGGTCAGGTGTTCAGTTCCCTGCTTGTAACCCTTTACAGGTACAAAAGACATTAACCCTTAACAATCTGTTTATGACAATCTTCTCATAACCTAGACTGTGAGTTCTTTGGGGGCAGGGACTGTCTTTTTTCTGTGTGTCTATTCAACACCTAGAAAAATGAGGCCCTGATCCTTGATTGGTGCACCTAGGTGCTATTGTAATAGAAATAAAGAAAGAAAGGTGTCACTGTTATTTTATGGCTCTAGCAAGCATTCAGCAGCATTGCTTAGGTGACTTTAATACCAGCCGTTCTACTTAGTCCAGATTGCTACAATCATACAAAAACAATCGATGTAATGTTGGCAACATGGAGCAAAGCTAGTTTTCATAGGTAATCTCAAAAAACAGCACAGTGGAACTGAGTTGTGAGTCCCTTAATCAGACTTATACATATGTAGAATAGACCTAGTGTGACCTAGACCTGGGAAACAATGGACAACACCTTTAGCATGCGACCCAAGTGATCTTCTTCCATGGCCCAAGGCAAAACACTCTATAAATCTGTCCCGGTGAATGAGTATTGTGACAAAGTTCATCCTCTACCTTAGTGGGTCCTGTGCTTATTGGCAGATTTGCTCACCTCACAGATTCACCCTGTGGGTCGGGAAACAGCCCAAAGACCTTCCCCTCTGGTAGAAGCCACAGTCCAGGTCAGTTCTTCCTGTGTCTGATCAGAAGTTGGGAAGTTTGGGGGGGAACCCAGGCCCGCCCTCTACTCCAGGTTCCAGCTCAGGGCCCTGTGGACTGCAGCTGTCTAGAGTGCCTCCTGGTACAGTTGCACGACAGCTGCAACTCCCTTGGCTACTTCCCCAGAGCTTCCTCCCAACACCTTCTTTGTCCTCACCACCGGACCTTCCTCTTGGTGTCTGATAACACTTGTACTTTTCAGTCCTCCAGCAGTATGCCTGCTCCTATGTTCCTTGCAGACCTCTTGCTCCCAGTTCCTCGCACGCACTTCCTCTCCTCTGGCTCCCCTTTGGCCTGACTGGAGTGAGCCCTTTTATAGCATCAGAGGGTCCTTAATTAAAGTCAGGTGCTTAACAGCCTCACCTGACTCTTAGCAGGTTAATTGGAGTTAGGTCTTCTCCTTAGCCTGGAGCAGCCCCTGCTCTGGTCACTCAGGGAACAGAAAACTGCTTATCCAGTGGCCAGTATATCTCCCTCCTTACTACTTTTATTAGTTGTCCCCCGGAATCAGTGGGGTTCTGAGGTTCTGTAGATCCCCCTGTTAGGTGGGGGGGGCCGGGATCCTTTAGCATTGGGAGGGCGGAAAGAAACCCAATAGATACTACTCTGCTGTTCCCAAGTGGCCTGGGTCTATCACAGTATTTATAGGCCTTTAAGTCCACTTGGTTGTAATTCCTACATAACAACACCCAGAATACTATACCTCCCAAGAGCCATTAAATCAAGTCGTCTTACACGTTTCTGACAAACAGAACCTATCACCAGTGTCATGTACCGAGAAGCTGCAGTAAACTGATGTAACTAGTCTGGATTTACACAAAGTGGCCTGAATTCTCAATCACACTACGGCCTTTCTACACCATTCTGTGGCCGGAAGAGCAGGTGCAAGTGCAATGTACTGCCAGAGTGATGTAAAGGGGCCGTAGTGTAGACGAGAACCAGGCCTTAAGTCTTTTCTACTCCCCTCACTGTTGTCCAACAGCACGGTTAGATTCACCCTTAACTCACCCTTCCCTTGGGAGTCTTTGAGAAGGGGGAACTGTCTGAGCTCAGGCTGTTTTTACCTTTCCAGGTTTCTTGTTGGAGTGGAGTAATTGAATTTGGATGTTCCCCCCCCTTTTTTTTAATCACTTAAGGAGAGAGAGGATCATGACTTAGGGGCCTCTACGCATCCCAGGGCCGCCCAGAGGGGGGGCAAGTGGGGCAATTTGCCCCAGGCCTCCACAAGAGTTTTTCGGGGCCCCTGGAGCAGGGTCCTTCACTCACTCTGGGGTCCCTGGAAAACTCTTGCTGGGCCCGGGCCCCTGGAGCGTCTTCCGCTCCGGGTCTTCAGCAGCAATCGGTGGCAGGGGGTCCTTCCGCTCCGGGACTCGCCACTGAAGTGCCCCAAAGACCCACGGTGGGGGGTCCTTCCCCTCCGGGACCCACCGCCGAAGACCCTTGGCCCCCTGAATCCTCTGGGCGGCCCCGCACATTCCCATTTATGTTGGTATAGTTCATGTTGGTCAGGGGTGTTACAGAAGACTCTAGAAATTGGTTGTGTGGGTCTCAAGCTTTCCATTTCATATTTTGCCTTTTAAATGAATTACTGTGCTAAACCTTGGAAAATGAGTAAAGGAGTGTATTCAAAGGGTTAGAGTCTCTGGGCTGCTATGTCTGTTTTGTAATGCTTGAGCAGCACAAAGTGGATGGGAACTGTCCAGAAATGGTCATTATGCAGTGCAACTCTCCATTAGCATAAAGCTGGTGGAGTTGGCGTAGATACATCCTGTGCCAGCCATGCACTGACCTGTGGTGTAGGGGCATCCCAGGATGCTTTGGGGGTGGAGGGTGAGTGTGGCCGACCAGAGCTCCATTACACTGATCTCCCACGGGTGCCAAGTCACTAAAGGTATGTCTACACTATAGCTAGGAGCATGCTTCCTTGTGTGAGTAGACAGCGCTTCCTGAGTTAGTGTACTAAAAACAGCAATGTAGCCATGGGTAGCGCAGGCAGCTGCTTGAGCTGGCAGCTTGAGTACAAACCACCCAGATGCCCTAGATACATAGGCAGCTAGCCCAGTGCTGCTATCTATGCTACTCCTGGCTATGCTACTAATTTTAACATGGTAGCAAAAGCAGAGTTAGCATGTGTCTGTCTGCCTGAGCTGGAAAGCACGTTCCCAGCTGCAGCGTGGATACACCTTAAAAGACCTTATAGCAGTGGGGTAAGTTAGAACCTTTCAGTAGCTTTAGTTTAGGCCAGTGCTGGGTGGTGTAGAATCAGGCAGATGCTGTGGGCTCCCCTGAGTTGGAATGGAGCTTGGACGCAGTGGAGAATGTATCCCCCAAAATGCATCTCTAGTCTCTGCTTTTGTATTTGTGCCTCTTAAGATTATCACATGATATAGATATGCGCTTCTGCACATTGCAGGTTTTCTTCTGCTGCAGAATACCACCTAACTTTGGGCTCCCAGGTTTGGAAAAAAGAAAGTCACCTGGGAGTTTTTAATCCATTATGATGGTCTGTAGGCATGTTTTGAGCAAACAGTGAACCCATTCATGACAGGGTGCCATGCATTTGGGGCAGGATACTCTGATAAAATTCATAAATGCTTGAGATCCTCAGCCACAAGGTGCTACGTACAAGTTGAAATGAGTATTGTTTGTGACTGAAGTAGGTGAATCTAAAACCAACCAGGTCTTTGTGAAATGCAGCCTAAATAACCCATATGTTTTGGGGAAACACGGGAGAAAGACAGCATTTTGATTAACTAAATGGTGAATTGGAAGATCATCGTCAATATCACGAGGAGGGTGATGAAGATCATGTCATTGCTATTCAGCACCAATCCCCCATCTGGCACTAGAGTGTACGTACCGGATGGAAATGTGATTATATTGACCACACTGTCTACTGATTCACAAGGCAGCAAAGCCAGGCAAACACTTGGATTTGACTGAGGAAAGGAGATGCCTCTTCTTTATTTGTCTGCTGATGCTGCCTTTGGAGAACAACAGGAACTTAGAGGGAAGAAGGTCCGACTCACGGTTTCTTAGCCCCTGGAAAGGGAAACTGACACATTCCTTTTCCTGCTCTGCCAGCTGTTGCAGTCGCTTGGCAACAGAAGCAGCATTTTTAACACCCTCATTAAGGGGGAACCAAAATTATTATTTTTTGCAAGTGTATTTAGTGTCTGTGAGACACACCCAGCTGGCAATGGCAGCCACAGAAAAGTGGCAGCACAGAGAGGAAGTAGATGCTTCAGCCATTTCGCCTTGCTGATGGACCTTCACCTTGCCTTGCAGAGACCTAACTAGGGCTAAAAAGGGAGTTTGGTCTCCATGATCTATTCAGTCCATGGCTACTCTATGGTGAATGACTCATGTAATAAAGAGGTTATTTTCCACATATGCTACCCCCTACAGCAAAGATGGCAGCTATGGCCGGGGGTGCGGTTTGTTATGGCGACACTTGGCCAGTTGGAAACATGGGAATCAGTAAATCTGGACCGAACATGTTTAACCGCACCATATAATTTGTTCCTGAACCAAATCTTGACATTGGAACCCAGATTCTATGGGGATAGTCACTGTCAGGGTGACCATCTAAGGGCACCCCCATGTGCCCAGATGTGACCTTGCATGGGACGTCAGCTCCAGCACCTCCTGCTGCTTGCCTGTCTCTCACTGGGTCTTCTGTGACTCAGCCCTCCAGCCAAGTCACATCAAGTTTACAAAAATGATGAGGGGTATGGAATGGCTGCCATATGAGGAGAGATTCATAAGATTGGGACTTTTCAGCTTCAAAAGAGATGACTAAGGGGGATATGATAGAGGTCTATACAATCATGACAGGTGTGGAGAAAGTAAATTAGGAAGTGTTATTTACTCCTCATAACACAAGAACTAGAGGCCCCCAAATGAAATTAACAGGCAGCAGGTTTAAAACAAACAAAAGGAAGTGTTTCTTCACACAATGCACGGTCAACCTGTGGAACTCCTTGCCAGAGAATGTTATGAAGGCCAAGACTATAACAAGGTTCAAAAAAGAACTAGGTAAGTTCATGGAGGACAGGTCCATCAATGGCTATTTGCCAGGATGTGCAGGGATGGTGTCTCTGGCTTCTGTTTGCCAGAAACTGGGAATGGGTGACAGGGGATAGCTCACTTGATGATTACCTGTTCTGTTAATTCCCTCTGGGGCACCTGGCACTGGCTACGGTCAAAAGACAGGATACTGAGCTAGATGGATCTTTGGTCTGACCCAGTATGGCCGCTCTTGTATACTTAAGTTCATCCTCCTTCTGGGATACCATGAACAAGTCCAAACAAAACTGAATAATTCTTCTGCTCCTTGGGCTATTGTAGTCTTCTATTTCTGCTTACAAACCCTGTCTTGGGGCTCCATCCACAGGATCCTATGCTGTTCACTGTGCGCCTTTCTCTGTAGGACAGTCCTGCCTTCTCTGCAGTCTCTCCCTGGATCTTGTCCCTCTTTCCAGGACCTGCCACTGGGATCAGTTCTGTCCCCACAGCCTTCCTTACTCTGCCTACCCTAGACCTTTCTCAGGAGACAGAGAAGGAGAGAACTCCGTACCTCTTCTTTCTTGGGTCTGCGCTCCCCAAACTGAGCTCCTTCAGCTCTTTATAAGGCCTACCACTGCCTCCTCCAGCCAGAAGACAATTAGCTAACATCCCTCCCATGTGCGGAGCATGACTAATTGGGATTCTTTCCCTTGCCTTATAGAGGAAAGGGTTTAAGCTCCATCACAGTCACCAATATAAGAACCTAGCTAGAGAGTCAGACCGATATTAATATTTGCAGGAGAATGACTTGGACACATTCAAGTCATACATTTACATCTCCTCTTTATGGTTGCCAACTTTCCAATTTTTCAGACCTGGACACTACAGGCTCCCCTGCCCCTGACGCTTGCCCCTCCCTTTCCCCATCTCTCCCAGGACTCATTTGCTGCCTGCATAACTAGGCTGGGAGGAGCTGATGCGGCACCAACCTGGTCAATCAGTGATGGGGGACGAGGGGGTTGAATCCCTGGAGTGAGGGGCCAGGAAGCTGAGAAGCCCCGCCGTGCCACCACGGGTGGTGACCCTGGAGACCAGCTCTGCTCCTTAAATCCTGCGTGCAGTCAGGATCCCTCCCTCTGGCATCAGCTGCTCTTCCCGCCCTCCCGGTGAAGGAAGCTGGTTACTGTGGTAACCGGACTTTTGGTGTCCGGTCAGCAGTACTGACTGGACACCGCACAGGTCCCTTTTCAACCAGACTTTCCAGTAAAAAACTGGACATCTGGCAACCTTCTTCTCCCCACTTCTAGATTAATTTTTTGTTTGCTTATATAAACTCCCCATAAAAGGTTTTGATTTGCTTCAGAAACTGGAATTATGCAACAGCTGCATCCATGATATGGCCTAACTGCTGGCATGTTTGAAAACAAAACCAAAATCATTAGCATGTTTTACAGGAAAAACTAGCTTTTACCCAGAAGCAGTTACTGTTCCTAGGAGATTCTATTCTGGAGACACAAATAGTTGTTTACACAATACAGCAATGAATCTGCTTCTGATCTTACGCTGGTTTTGCTTTAATGGAGCGATTCCAGATTTACACAGGTGTAACTGAGATCAGACTTAGGCCCAGTCTAAGCAGCTCTGTAAGTGACACCATAATGATTTGTCAGAGCCATGAAATCCCTGAATGCATCAGAACAGGTCACAAGCCAAATCCAGTTGATCTGACTCATACTCGGGGTCTCATTAATTGTCCATGTGAATGCAGCAAACTGGATATGCCCATGGGAATGGAGTATTTTTAGTCTTTGAGTTTTCCACCTTTTCTCTGTTTATGTCAGATCCGGAATAGTATTATACAAAAATAAACCCAAACCCCAAACCCACTGCTGTGACGCAATGAGGGCTGCAACACGCTTAACTGACTCAGACCCATAAAAGCAACTAAATGAAAAGTTAAGCCACCCAACCACACATACTCTTTTCATCCACGTAATTTCCATTACTGCATAGACTGTACTCCGCAGACTACCCACAGTAGCCCTTGCTAGTCAAGTCTTCTTTTCTTGATACCCCTTTGCAACTCTGCCAACCCCTCCAAAATCACGCTAGAATTTTGAGTGACGACACCTTATCAGGGTCAAGTTCTCAATGTCTCCATATGACAGGCAGCATCTCCAGCAGTGCACTGTCTCCAGTACCATGCTCAGGCATAGGCTAAGCACTGATGCAGAGGAAGGAGCCCTACTTGATGAACCTCTGAGCCAGCAAGATGTTGGGCAGACTCCTCAGCTTCCATTGACTAGTAGGAACTGATTGCATTAGCACCTTATGGAATCAGCCCCTTGATTCTCACATCACTCTGTGATTGTTTTTCTTGGAGTTCTCTCATCCTAGTTCTGACCAGGCCCAACCAACCCTGTTGAGGTCCTGATTCTACAAAGCATTGTAAGCACGTGCTTAAACCCATTCTTGTTCTGCATAAGGCCCAAATGCTTAAGGGCTTTGATGAATAGAGATAGGCTGATGAGTCTGTGTTTTAGCTCACAGGTTCACAGATTATAAAACCTTAGATTTCAAGGGACCATTTTGGTCATCTAGTCTGGCCTCCTATAATAGGGATCTGGTCCATGACTAGGGCTCCTAGACACTATGGTAAAATCAATCAATCAGTCATCATAACTAATTATAAGACAGGCCCTAGACTTTCCTTGAGTCTTGGGAGGTGAGGGATAGCTCAGTGGTTTTTGAGCATAGGCCTCCTAAACCTAGGGTTTTGAGTTCAATCCCCCCAGTGGGCCATCTAGGGTATTACTTGGTCCTGCTAGTAGAGGCAAGTGGCTGGACTCAATGACCTTTTAAGGTCCCTTCCAGGTCTATGAGATACGTATATCTCTTTATATTATTCCTGGATGAAGACCATAATTTCTGGTTGAGTTAGAGTGCATGATGAAGACTGGTCAAGTATCAGAGGGGTAGCCATGTTAGTCTGGATCTGTAAAAGCAGCAAAGAGTCCTGTGGCACCTTATAGACTAACAGACGTATTGGAGCATGAGCTTTCGTGGGTGAATACATGCATCCGACGAAGTGGGTATTCACCCATGAAAGCTCATGCTCCAATACTTCTGCTAGTCTATAAGGTGCCACAGGACTCTTTGCTGCGAAGACTGGCCAGTTCACAGAATGAGGTGGTGCTGTTTTAGACGTGAGAAGCAGGAAGTTACAGAGACAGATGGCTATGAATGGCTTTAGATAACAAGCTCTTGGGCAAACATTGATTCATGGTATGAAAGGGAATGTTACCAGGTCTCTTCAGTGCACATTTATCAGAAGGCAAGACCAACTTCCCTGCTGTGGATGTATATTGTGTATCATGAATGACATAAAAGAGAAAGAAAAATTACAGGAGTGATTAATTTTGTAGGATTGTTAAAAAGATATTGTATCCTATACATAAAATAGTTCTCTTGGGTCTGTCAGTGCATCACTGTGTTGTCTAGTTGGATTAGTAACATCATGGGGAAGGGATTCTGTCTTCTTTTGTTTTGTACAATAAACCTACTATGACATCGTGGGGTGCTCTTTAGCGGGTAGTAACATCATCTCGGGATCTGTCACTAGCATGTTGTCTCTGTACTATATAATGGAAAGAATATTTCAAACCAGGGGTCTGAATAGAAAAATGGAAGAAGGCCTTTTCCAGTAGTCCCCAAAGACCTTACTCTTAAGGGTCGTTAAGAAATAATGCCAGAGCAGTAGCCTTAATTCAGGGGTTCCTAAACTTGCTGGCATGATCCCATTTTAATGAACTATTTCCTCCTGGGACCCCAGATAGCATGGAGGACGCCATTTTGAAGAGCAAAATAGTTTTCTCCATGTTGCATTATCTTGCATGCACCTTCCTTGTGAGGTTGTGCTGTGATGAGTAAAATGGCATCCTCAATACACTAGGGATAACCATGACCTCATCTGCTGATGCTGTGACCCCAAAACCACTGCCTCAATGGTCTAGCCTGCTGTCCTTGGGAAGCACTGAATCCAATTTGAACATGAGGGAACCAAACAGAAGCCCTGTCTACACTAGGTGCACTTTTTTGGGATAGGTATACCCCTATACTATACCAGCAAAGTGCTCCTAATTGGTATAGCTTATTTCACACCACTCCTCCCCACCTATGAGCAGAACAAGCTGTAGCAGTAAAAAAGCTGGCATAGCCATATCTACACTAGGGGCTTTTGTCAGCACAGCTATGTTGGTCAGAGATCAGACCTCATCAACCCTTGCCCGCCAGAGCTGTTGCTGGCAGAAGTCTGTAATGTGGCCGTGGCCTGAGAGACCCAAAGACATATGGCAGGATCCGGGTTTGGCTAGGAGAATGTAAGTCAGGTCTGTTCTGTTCAGTGGTGCTGGGACCCTTTCAATAGTGGGGTGCTGAAAGCCAGCCCCATTGCCCCGTCCACGTCCCATCTCAGCAGGGACCATGAGCAGTGCTGTGTCTCCAGGAGGGGGGGACCTAGACATGGGTAAGGGGGTAAAGGCAGGACGGGGCCAGAAGCAGAGCCAGAACCCCACGTGCAAGGCCAGTAGAAGAGCCCTGGTCACGGGGCCAGTGGCCGGGAGCCCGGGAGCAGAGCCCCGGGATCAGGGGGCTGAGTGAGGGGCCACTGGCATAGGGCCAGAGGCCAGGAAGTGGGGTCAGTGCCCTAAGAGCAGAGTCCTGGATGTGGGACCAAGAGTGGGGCTCTGGGTGCGGGCCCCAGGCACAGGGCCAGCAGCTGAGGAGCAGAGCGTGGGGTCTGCATAAAACCTGCAGCACCCCCCGCACCCACTTATATACTGCTAGAAATATGCACAGCCATTACTTAATATACTGATAGGAATATACAGAGCAGCCTACAATAGATCAAGTGCCTGATGCAAAGCCAGCTGAAGTCAGCGGGACAGACTTCCCAACTCACAAAAGCATTAGTTTAGGAGAACTTCTCAACTTAAAAAAGGTCCAGAAAAAAGTTCTGTGACAGTTGAAATGTTCCAAGAAATGTGCTGAAATTTCAAGAACAAAAAAATTCTGACTTGTTTGGTTTGAAATGATTTTTTTTTTAAATTTAGCTAATTAGATTAAAAAAAAAAGTCCAAACTGAAATGAAACATTTCAAAATGATCAAAACTAAACATTTTCAGTTCTGAAATGGAAAATCATTTGGTTTGTGAATATTTTCAAGATTTTGACTCTTCATCCGATTTAAGATGGGAAAGTATTTTTGAACTCTTGAAAATATTCATGGATGGGAAACCCATTTCCTGCTCAGCTCTAATCTCTGCCCCTTCTAAGCCTGCTTCAGTTCTCCTGTCTGTTTGCCGTACCTGAACACACTGCATTTATATCTAATACATTCCTTTGCATTCAGGCTGCTTAATTCTAGCTTTTGTGAGTTGTGCGGTGTGTCCCATGAAGCACAGTCATTTAGCTAAACCATGAAATCCCAGGTGAGAACATAAATATCCAGAGGGCACTTCTGATAGCATCTTATTTATGTTGCCAAGGCATATTTTTTTAATACTTTAATACATATTTTTTAAATTACTTTGCCCATAGATGTGTGACCCACTGAAAACACAGATTATAAGTCTCCTGCTGGTAGCCCTGCATAAAACTGTTACAGTCTGTAATCATGTTGGTTCCCCTAACTGACAGGAGAGATCTTGGCATTTCTTGCTTGCTTTGTAGGCGGGCTCGTGCCTGAGGGCTGCCGATAGCATCATGCGTACTTTACCTGTGTGAGTCAGCTCAGCAGAAGCCTGTGGTATGACAAAAAGGCAGCCTAATACAGGGATCTTTATGCAGTGACTCAAAGAGGAAACTCTGCTCATCTTGTGACTCCTGGAAACTGATGAGTCACCATATCATGTGCTCCTAACCTGGCAGTGAGCAAACTAATCACCTTGTACAGGAGGGTTAAGTACTGAATGGTTAAAAGAACTCGGTTTGAATCTGGTCCAAAATTTAGATTTCACAATAATGACCACACTCCTGCAACAGCTGAAAGCAACAGAAACACTGTTTTTTTAAAAGGTAAATTCCAATGGGAATAGTTTTCTTTAAACATGTAATTATTCCCTCGTGATGTTGGCAACGCAAATATGACTGTGCTGGGAACCTGAAAGTGAAATTGACTATAAACAATAGCCAAAGTGACCTCATTGTCTGTCAGTTGTACAGGTTGAGAGAAACTATTTTTTAAAAAAGAAAGTGATTGTAAAACCACAAATATTAGCAGAGAAATCAGTATCAGATGTATGTAAACTAATTTTATTACATATTTCTGGGTAGAACTGTGTGAATAACCAACTTTTAGTTCAGAGACTGCACCAATTAAAAATAAAATTACGCTGACCTGAAATGAAAATTATTTAATTTTTTTTTTGACAAAGCAAAGTAAAAAAAAAAATCATTTTACACTGAAAAAAACAGTCCATTTGACTTGAAATAAAATGTGTTGTTTCATTTAAGGTTTTTTTTAATCTTTAAAAAAGAAAAAGAAAATGGAAGTAAAAGTCAAAGCAAAAAGTCTTTTCACGTAAAAATGAACATTTTTCAGTAGAAAATGTTGAAATGAAACATTTGGACTTTTTCATAGAATCATAGTAATGTAGGGCTGGGAAGGACCTTGAGAGGTCATCTTGTCCATCCCCCAACATTGAGGCAAAACCAAATATACCTAGTCTAACCTGTTCTTAAAAACTCCCAATGATGGGGATTCCAGAGGGGGCGGGGTAGAGGATGGGGCAAGGGTGTTTGGGTTTGTGTGATTAGACTGTTGGCAGCCTTAGGTTTCTCCCATGGCCAGGGACTAGTCCCCCTTCCTCCTCTTTGCAGTCCTGGCTAGGGGTCTCTGTTCTATTATCTGAACCGCTGCATTATCTGAATTCCTTGCTTGTCCTGTAACATGAGCTACATGGGGAGCAAGGAAAGGATTTCAATAACGCAGTTGTTTGTATCATAGGGTTTCGGATAAACAGGAGTATACTGTATCTCTCATCCACTGCGTCCCCCTATCCACTAGGCCAGTGCAAGACTCGTAACCCTGTCAAAGAAGGAAGTTAGGTTGTTTTGGCATGACTTGTTCCTGACAAAATAAATCCATACTGGCTATAACTTATTACCCTACTGTTAGGATTGCAGGTTTGTCATGGTGGGAAAACCGTCACAGATAGTGTGATTTTTCTGTTTTTCCATGACTCTCTTCTGTGTCTGTTACTCACCCATGCATCTCCTGTCGCTCATGGCTGGGCTGGGCTCCCTGCTTTAGGCACTCTTATTCAGGTTTAACTCACCCGACCATCCATCATGACCGGAGAGGGGCATTGGGCCCAGTCCCACAGGACACAGGAGCCACAGGTGGGTTGGGCTTGCTCCCTGATCCCCCTCTGTGCCGCTCCTCTGCCTTGGGTCGGAATTAGGGTTGTGGTACTGGGGTGTAGGGTGTCACTGCAGCTGGTCGGTGGCCCCTCAGCGGGGAGAGGGGAAGGGCATTTTTTATCAAAGATCAGGGACCAGTCCTAGGAAATTTAGTGACTCATGACTTTTACTAAATTTACTGTGATGACTCTGTGATTTCTGTTAAAAAATGCTGTGACAAATCTGCAGCCCTACCTATTATCCTCTAGGTGCTTACAAACTGAATGTTTCATGATTGGTTCCAGTATCTTGCCAGGTACCAAAGTTAGGCTGACCGGACTATAATTCCTTGAGTCCTCTTTGGTCCCCTGTTTAAAGATAGGTACATTTACCCTTCTCCAGTTCTCTGGGAAGTCACCCATCCTCCATGAGGTCTTGAAGATAATTGCTAATGGTTCCAGGATTTCTTCAGCTAGTTCCTTAACTGCCCTAGGATGAATTTCATTAGGCCCTGCCAAACAGAATACATCTAAATTATCTAAGATTCTATAACCCGTTCTTTCCCTATTCTGGCTTGTGCTCCGCCCCCCCCCCCGCTTGTTTATGTTATTGGTTGTGTTGAGGTTCTGGCAACAATTAATCTTTTAAAGTGAAAACTGAAGCAAAAAAGGCATTATGTAAGCGGGGGAATAGTCCCACTATTGTGGGCAACTTTCCTGGCTTATACACTCAGGGGCAGCTCCAGGCACCAGCACACCAAGCGCGTGCCTGGGGCGGAAAGCTATGGGAGGCGCTCTGCCTGTCGCCGTGAGGGCGGCAGGCAGGTTGCCTTCGGTGGCATGCCTGCGGAGGATCCACTGGTCCTGTGGCTTCGGCGGACCTCCCGCAGGTGTGCCACCAAATCTGCGAGACCGGGGACCTCCCGCAGGCAGGCCGCCAAAGGCAGCCTGCCTGTCGTGCTTTGGGCGGCAAAATACCTAGAGCTGCCCCTGTACACACTACCCCAGTGAAATGGGCTAGTGAAAGGATCTGAGTTCCCGCTCCCACTCCATTTACCCGGACGCCTGCCTGACCTTGAGGGTTCCCCTTTCACTCTCCCATGTGGCAGAGTCCTCACAACCCTAACAAGGCTGAGCCCAGGATTCCTGGGGGGCTCGACCCCCCAACCTTGTCATGGTTACTTATGGCAGGGGCCTGGGGTGCACCCCACTCCAGGGTGCTCTTTCTGCACTGGCTGCTTCCCTGACCCACTGATCATCACACATATTTCAAAGCAAATACAATTTATTAAACAGCAGTTGATTTAAAAAAAGAAGGAAAAAATGGTTACAGGAAAACACATCACCCTGCTCTGTGGCATGGGGACATCAGAACCAGCGTCTCTGGAATGTAAATGAAGTTCAGTCTGTTCCTCACACAGCCCAGGCCTCCTTCTCAGGCCCTGGCTGTACTGCAGGGAGGCTGCAGGTTGGACACTTGCTCTGGCAGTTGCCACACACCCTCAGGCTCTAGGTGGCAGGACCCTTCTTACCAGTGTCGCCCCCGCTCTGTTGGGGTTACGATCCCCCTCCAAGTCTGACCTGCGAGTCCTCTTGGCTGGGGGCATCTCCCTGCACTGGGCCGGCTGCCTAGGGTCCCCCTCGCTCTCTCCAGCTGCTCACCACACCCAGCTCCAGACTGCTCCAGCCCTGCTTCCAGCACAGATCTGCTCCCTGGGCTACTTTTCTGGCTCCTCTGACTGTTGTTGCTGCAGTTCTCCGCCCAGCACAGGTCTGCTCTCTGGGCTGCTTCTGTGGTTTTGCTCCCAGCACTGACCTGCTTCCTGGGCTGTGTCTCTGGTTCTCTCTGGCTCGCCCAGCTCAGCTCGGGCCCCTGCTCTCTCCTTAGCTCAGCCCCACTCTGTCTGACCCAGGCAATTCCAGCTCACAAGGAGGATGGGACCTCCCGGCCTCCTGACTCTCTGTCAATCATGCTGACCTGGAGCATTGACCTCTCCCCATTGCCCATGGGGACTGTCAGTATCAGGGTCCTGATTTCCCATTGACCCTTCCCCTTCCTTTTGGTACTGGGAGCTAGCCAACCAGAACACCCCCACTGAGTTTTAGTAAGGGGACAACAATCCCCTTACAATTACACTCCTCAGCCTTCTTGATTTCATCTGTTATTAGCTCTCCTGCCCTGCTAAGTAGAAGACCTACACTTTCCTTTGTCTTTCTTTTGCTCCTAATGTATTTATAGAACCTCTTTTTGTGTCACTCTTTTTATGTCTTAGCCCAGGGGTTCTCAAACGGGGGGTTGGGACCCCTTAGGGCATCGCAAGGTTATTACATGGGGGGTCGTGTGCTGTCAGCCTCCACCCCAAACCCTGCTTTGCCTCCAGCATTTATAGTGGTTAAATATATTAAAAAGTGGTTTGAATTTATAAAGGGGGAGAGGAGGGGGTTGCACTTAGCAGCTTGTTGTGTGAAAGAGGTCATCAGTACAAAAGTTTGAGAACCATTGCCTTAGCCTTTTTGATTTTGTCCCTACATGTGCATCCGTAGCAATTTGTCCAACTTTCCACTTTTTGTAGAATTCCTTTTTGATTTTCAGGGTATTAAAGAGCTCCTAATGGAGCCATATAGGTCTCTTACTAGTCTACTGTTCTTCAGAATTGTTTTCTTCTTTTTTTTTTTTGTCCAAAACAATTTGGTGAAATTTGACGTGTACTTGCTAAATGAGTCATTTGAGGTGAATATATATTTTTTTGTCAAAAAAGAGTTTTGGGTGGAAAAATTTCACTTTCCATCCATTTCTCGTAGCAACCATAGTGTGCTAGGCACATTTTAAATACTTTTGTCTCATTTGTTGAAGCTGCATACAAATGGTCGAGGCCACTTGTAAGAAACCATCCAGGGCAGAAGAAAATTGATTGTCTTTACAATTAGATCTGCAACTAGGGGTCAAACAAAATTGTACTGAAATTCTTGGAGTTAATTTAAGGAAGGGTGTTGAGATAAGGGGGAACCCATTACAGGTGGCTCTTAGCACAGTTCTCTTTGTACCTACTTTTTATTTATTCACCTGCCAGGGAAGTAACGTAAGCCAGAGTCTTAACCTTCCCATATTTTGGGCTTGTCTACATCAGAAAGTTGCAGCACTGCAACTTTGAAGGTGTACACATCTGCAGGGCATCACCAGCGCTGCAACTCCCTGTTTGCAGCGCTGGCCGTACTCCCGTTTTGTCTCGGGTGTAGAGGATCCAGCGCTGGTGATCCAGCGCTGGTAATCCAATGTAGACACTTACCAGCGCTTTTCTTGACCTCCGTGGAAGGAGGAAGCCTCTGGTAATCAAGCTGGTCTCCTTCCCCGGCTTGCTCTCGCGTTCCCGGAACCCCGAGCAAGCAGGTCTCCTTCCCTGCGGTTTGCATGGTGGTTCGGGGAACGCGAGAGCAAACCGCCGCGAAGCTGGTCTCCTTTCCCGGTTTGCTCTCTCGTTCCCCGAACCCCCGAGCAAGCAGGTCTCGTTCCCTGCGGTTTGCAGGGTGGTTCGGGGAACGCGAGAGCAAACCGGGAAAGGAGACCAGCTTCGCCGCGGTTTGCTCTCGCGTTCCCCGAGCAAGCAGGTCTCCTTCCCTGCGGTTTGCAGGGTGGTTCGGGGAACGCTAGAGCAAACCGCGGCGAAGCTGGTCTCCTTTCCCGGTTTGCTCTCTCGTTCCCCGAACCCCCGAGCAAGCAGGTCTCCTTCCCTGCGGTTTGCAGGGGGGTTCGGGGAACGCGAGAGCAAACCGCGGCGAAGCTGGTCTCCTTTCCCGGTTTGCTCTCGCGTTCCCCGAACCCCCCTTGAAGCCGCCCAACAGCGCTGCAGTGTGGCCACATCTAACACCACTTGCAGCGCTGGTTGCTGTAAGTGTGGCCACTCTGCAGCGCTGGCCCTATACAGCTGTACTAATACAGCTGTAACAACCAGCGCTGCAAAATTTTAGATGTAGACATGGCCTTTGTCTCATTACAGTCAAATAGATCCTGTTTCAGAAATTAATCCTGTAAATCCCTCAGTGACTTGACATTAAATGGGCTGGCTAAAAAAATTTACCATTTGACATAGTGACAGTGTGGGTGGGTATTATTTATTAATTTTATTATCCAGTGCCTGTGTGACTGGAGACACGTTCAGAATGGCTGACCTCACTGCAAAGCCAGGGTCCAGGAAATCCTTTGAATCACACGGAGACTCAAGTGCCAGGAAATGCAACCGAAAATAGAAAAATCATTTGGAAACTGATAACTTTCTGAAATGAGCCACTGGATTATATAGAGCTAGATTCACAGCTAGTCTTAACCAACATAACCCCCCTGACTTCCGTGGAGTGGCACTGATTTACCCTAGCTGAGGATCTGGCCTCAAATCTCCACAGTAATAGAGGGAAAAAATACAATGTGTTTAAGTATGATAACTATTGTCACTCAAAGGGACACTCCAGTGTAATGTATAATATCCGGGGTGGCCAACCTGAGCCTGAGAAGGAGCCAGAATTTACCACTGAACATTGCCAAAGAGCCACAGTAATACGTCAGCAGCACCCCATCAGCTCCCTGCTGATCTGCTCCCAGCGCCTTCCACCCACCAGCAGCCCTGCTGATCAATGCCTTTCCCTCCCCCACCTCCTCCGCACTGCCCCATCAACTGTTTCATGGGGTGCAGGAGGCTCTGGGGGGGGAGGAGCGAGGGCATGGCAGGCTCAGGGTTGGGGGCGGGAAGGAGTGGAGTGGATACAGGGTCTGTGGCAGAGCCAGGGGTCGAGCAGTGAGCACCCCCCAGCACATTGGAAAGTTGGTGCCTGTAGCTCCAGCCCCGGAGTTGGTGCCTATACAAGGAGCCGCATATTAACTTCTGAGGAGCCTCATGTGGCTCCGGAGCCACAGATTGACTATCCTGGTATAATATAGTCTTATAATTACATCTGGTTAAAAAGCAGAGTCAGTCCCTCTGGAAGGTTTAGGTACAAGAAGCAAATGCTGCTAAGAGAACAAATCCATGTTCACTTCCATATTAGCCTCAATCCTGCAAGATACTCAGTGGTTCTTGAGAAATGCTATCCTCCTGTTGAAATCAATAGGAACTGAGGACTTCTCAGGCAATGTTCAATGCCTCACAGGATCAGACCCATAGACATTTCCTCCTTCCCTACATTAAATATCATGGCAATCAGAGATGAAAAAACACATATAGCTCTCGGTCACTCTCTGCATGCAGAAATCCCATCGATTTCAAGGATGTAGTACTGCTGCAGGATTGGATCCCCTAATTAAATCGCCTGCTAGCATAGCACTGGCCTCTCGGCCATATTTTCAAGCTCTTCTCTTGCAAAGTTTTAAATGACCCAAGTGTTGGAGTTTCTACCACCTCCAGAGAACTTATTTCATAGTTTCACAAGTTTCACCACCAGATCCAAAGTTGGTTGATAATTTTCCACTGAAAATATTTTTGATGGAAAATAGCATTTTTTCCTAATCAAAAATTTGGGTGTAAAGTGTTTTGGTTTTTACGTTTTTCCTCCACTTTTCTCATCCATTCCCCACTTTTTCTTAGTGGCAAATTTTATCACTGGAAAAGAGGAGAAAAAGGAATGTATGTATGTGTGTATAAGAGTGTGGGGTGGGGTGTGGGGTGGAGAACAGAAATAAAATAATTTTGCTTTCCAAAAACAAAAAATGGTTTGGTTTCGGTTTCATTTTTTCCTTGAAAAAAACAAACAAACAAATGGAATGGGAAATAATTTTTTTTTCAATATTTCCCACAAAAAACATTTTAAAATCAGTTCTACTAATATACTACGATGATGGGCGCTGTACAGAGCCACAGATGGACCGACAGATTGACTGACCCCCTCCTTTCACCCTTCAGGGAAGAGGAAAGGATCTTTGGTATCATTCACATGAAGCTGGCATGTTTTCACCAGATCTGCGTAAAATATGGTGGTTTCACTTCCCCTGTGGTTTATGCAAGTTTCACCCTTGATTTTAGTTTCTTCTCAAATGTAAGCCCCCAAAGTTTCGCTTTGAGTTTTACGTTCAGCAAAACTCAAAATCCCTAAGTGAATTGTGTCAAGAACTGTCAGGGAAGTCACATGGTTTTGATGCAAAGTCATAACTCAGCGCCAGGTTTGCTTAGAATTTGCAAAAGCAGCGAAGAATCCTGTGGCACCTTATAGACTAACAGACGTTAGTCTATAAGGTGCCACAGGATTCTTTGCTGCTTTTACAGATCCAGACTAACACGGCTACCCCTCTGATACTTAGAATTTGCATGAACCTTAGCGAGCCATAAATCAGATTGATCTCCATTTCATAATTATAACCCAGGCAATGGGGAAGTGAAAATCATATGGCATCTGGTTTCATTGTGAACAATTTGCACAGCCCTTGTTTTGACATAGTGATAAAATACCTTGTGACTGTAACTGAAAGGAGATGTTCTCATTCTGTTTTCTCTGTACTACACCTTTAAATACAGATGCTCCCTACCTGGTGCAGGGGGAGCTGGGAGGCAGCAGCCATTTTGTGTTTCATTTAGATGCAGAATGTTTTGGAGCGACTCTCTGTATGCTCTCACTCACATGAGATTTTATACTTCTCATTTACTTGATCTGAAGTAAAAGTTAACTAAGCTTAGACACACCTAGTTTGCCCAATGTGTATGTGGGAAACATAACATAGCCCGTGACATATAAAGGCATGTTGGGAGGTCCGGTAAACAGATGAGAAACATGCTCATGTGAAATAGTCTGATTGCTTCCCTGAGAAACTTGATCCTTCTCTGCTCCTTGCTGCTAAGTGCTTCAGCGGAGGCGTTTCTCATAATCCTCTCGTGAGACTTCTTGTAAATCCTGAACCAAATGCCGGTAACCCTGTAACTTGTTTGGTAAACATCACAATGCATGGGCTGAAATATCATTTTCATCTTTCTTTTCCACTTTAGCTGTGCTTCTGATTAATTTCCTCTTGACTGAACAGTCTGGTTGGTGGTAAAAGAATAAGCACATGTGAGGATGAGTGGTGTTTACTTATTGTTTTAGAGAGCTTGAAGGTGCACAAAGCCCTTCCTAGAGAGACCTCTACACCATAGTGTGCCCTACTCCTTGCAGAGTGGGGGGTGGGGTTAGACCACAGAATGGGAGTAGGGTTAGAGGGACAGGTTGGCAGGGAGATGCTGCAATTTACAACTAAGCCACTGCCCTAAATGTTAAACATAACACAAGTGAGGGTAACTTTAAGGTCGGTTACTTAACTTAGCCATATATGCATCATTGGGCACATCAAATAGCCTTTATATCTATTATTTATTATTATTCGTATAATGGTGTAGTCTAGAGCTAATCAAGATCAGGACCCCATTGTCCTAGGCACTGGGAAAACACAAAGCAAGAGACAGTCCCTGCCCCAAAGAGATTACAGTTTAAATAAGACACAGAGAGAGAGAGAAGATGTGACTTGCCCAAGGTGATTTAGCAGGTAAGTGACAGAAGCAGCATAAGAACTCAGATTTCCTGATGCCAAGCTCTGTACCCAACACCCAAACCACACTGGCTCCTTTCTTAGCACTCCCTTCTATCACAGGTGCTACATTTTCTTTGTAACTCCTTCTTGGATTAGTTTTTGCTTTGTTAAGCTTTTTTGTAAAACATGTTCTAATGCAAG
The DNA here is from genome assembly GCF_007399415.2 of Gopherus evgoodei. NCBI lineage: Eukaryota > Metazoa > Chordata > Testudines > Testudinidae > Gopherus > Gopherus evgoodei. Next base: position 357,702,207 of record NC_044322.1, on the reverse strand, counting down.
GTTTGGGCTGAATGAATCTAAGTGCATTTCACATTTAGTATTTTATTGTCACATTTTTCACTATTGTGTGTCTTATTGTCCTTTAGCTCTTTCTCGTACATTTTTTGGCTCTTTCACTCCATCTGATAGGTGGTCATCTGTCTCACTTCAACACAGAGGGGAGGGATAGCTTAGTGGTTTGAGCATTAGCCTGCTAAATCCAGGGTTGTGAGCTCAATCCTTGAGGGGGCCACTTAGAGATCAGAGGCAAAAATCAGTGCTCAGTCTTGCTAGTGAAAGCAGGGGGCTGTCAAGTTCTCATCCAGTTCTGGGAGATGAATATATCACCAATTACTATTGTATTTATATTATATAACCCTGTATATATTCTGGCAAATCTGCGCCTCTATAAAAGTCTGATCTTTCATAAGATAGTCAATGTCGATGTGTTAGTTTTTAATGATGTGTAAATTTCAAAATTTACTTTTTACAAGACAACTTCCTGCCAACAACTGGCTTGTTCGCAAGCCCATTGGAATCAATGCAAAGACTCCAATTCATTAGATTCCTCTTGGTATTAACATTTTTAAAAATAACTCCCCAAAGTTATCAAAGCTCTTTCTAGAGCAATTCCTCTGGAGCTCAGATTAATACTGCTAAGAAAATGGTTAATGATTAAAAGGCAAATTGTACAGTACATTAGGAGAACTGAGGAATGCCAAGTGGCCTCAGACTGCACGGCGAGCTCTCCTATGTTGGAGTGCCTGCCTAAGCTGTTATTTTTATTTTTGTAATTCCAGTCAAACAAAGAACAATGGAAGGCATTGTAACAAAACGGTGCTGAACATGTCTCCCTCTTGCAGAAATATACGCAGTATCCTTTGTGCCTCTTATCTAGCTCTGGGCGAGCGATTTTGAAACATCTCACACAGAGCTGGCTATTTGAAAGTTAGCAGTATTGATACATAGGGCCTGGGGCAAAGGCCTCAACTGTGTCTTTACTGAGCACAGCTGGCAGCTTGCCCTTCTGAAGGGAGGGAAACTGTCCTTTTCAGCAATGGGCTTTAGAGTGGCTTTATTGAGTCCAGAAAGATGTGGATCCATCTCATAGGGCAGGGCAATGCTTCAAGCACCCTCAGAACCTCAGAAGGGATGAAATTCAGAGCTGTACAGAGTAGGGTGACCAGACAGCAAGTGTGAAAAATCAGGACATGGGGTGGGGTGTAATAGGAACCTGTATAGGAAAAAGCCCCAAATACCAGGATTGTCCCTATAAAATCAGGACATCTGGTCACCCTATTACAGAGGGACAGAGCCCGGCACAGAGGCCTTTGCTCCTCTTTAGCCTCTCAGGGCCTCACGTGGCACCTTGGCCTTGTGCTTGCCATCTGCACAGCACTGAATCTCCTCTGACGTGAGAGTTCAGGGTAAAATGGACCAGCACAGATGACTGGATGATCTTTTAAAAGATCTGCTCTAGGAATTATTTGGGGGAAGTTCTCTGGCCTGTGTTATGCAGGAGGTCAGACCAGATGATCACCATGGTCCCTTCTGACCTTGGAATCTATGACTCTATGATGCATTCGTTAAGACCCACTTGGGCACAGTTCCCATGGAGACGGTGAAATTGGCTTGGTTCTGATCCGTGCATTGACTGTAGAATGAAGACCACTTCTTGTGATCTCATTTATGTATTGTCAGGGATCAGGGCCTGCAACAGAGCCGGTCTCCGGGCTTCCCAATGAGTGCAACTGACTTACAATAGGTTGCCTGATTGGCTACCCCGCCTCATTGGCAGACTGGCTTTTAAGCCCAGCAGAAGTCGCAGCAGCAGTTCAGGAGCTGCTCAAAGTGTTTGCTCATGGCTGTGGTAGCTGCTGTGTCTGCTTGTTCCCTCACCATGCGCAGGGATGGATTAATGGAGTAGAGCCAGCAGCCCTCCGCTTCCGGGAGAGGCATGGGGCTATGGCAGGCAGGCAGCCTGAGCTCTGCTGCGCCATCAGCCAGGAACCGCTTGTGCTAAGCGCCTCCTGGCCAGAGCTGCACCTCGCACCTCCTCCTGTACCCCAACCCCCTGCCCCAGGTCAGAATCCCTCCTGCACAAAACTCCCTCCTAGAGCTTGCACCCCTCACCCTCTCCTGCACCCCAACACCCTGCCCCAGCCTGGAGCCCCCTTCTGCACCCAAACTCCCTCCCAGAAAAAAACTAATATAATGGCTGTTCTAAGGTAAGAAGTAGGCTATCTTGAATTAACTTAACTATATTCTATGTTTCAAGACTGAAATATGACCACAGAACGGCTTTACGTTAATTAAAAGGCAAGTTTAGTATAGCATTAATAGCCTCAATGCCGTAATTGTGATAATTTTGTTTTAAATTGGAAAAAGACTTGTATACAGGGGCCCCACAAAATGTAATAGCCCCAGGCCCACAGGCGAGTTAATCCAGCCCTGACCCTGTGCCTTGCTTCACTCCAGGTAACCCAGTTCTGACCTTCAGTGTTCTGATGCCTGACTCTGGCTGTGACCCTTGGCTCTGGCACTTGGGTTCCAGTTCGTGAGTACCAATTCCTGCTCTGACCACTAGGAATGACCGCCCTTGTCCAAGTCACATGACATGCTGCCTCCCGCCAAAAATCCCCTCCTATGTTGAAAGAACATTCAGGCTGGCAACTCAAGCATGCAAAAGATAGGAAGGGCCAGATTTGAGGCTGGCTGTGTGTACATCCCCTTGTGCACACGCCCCGTTGTGCTGATGTGTTATGATACAGTCTTTACTGATATCACCCCATACTACTTTTTCCATCCCCACTGCACCCCAGCACCCTCCCTGTCTGCTTCTCCTCAGCCTCTGACTCCTCAGCTGCTGTGGGGCTAAGCATGGGATGGATGGATAGATAGAAAGAAGAGCTGATTGGAAAATGGGTTTTTTAACGTATGGAAAATTTTGACTTTTCACTGCTGTTGTGCCTCCTCCTGGCTGGATGTGGTATGGCAGGCTTTCTTCCTCTGCCATTCCCTGCTCACAGTCACTCCGGCGGTCTGCTTGCTATAACTCAGCCCTTCAGCCAGCTCCCATTCAGTCCCACCCCTTCTGGGGCGACAGGGGGTCCCACCAAACAATAGTCCAGTGACCATGTGCCAGGTCTTCTGTCGAATTGTGGGTTTAATAGTCCTTGAAAGCCTTATATCAGGGGGCTTTTGTGCAGGGCCAGTTCTGAGGGCAGTGGATCAGGGCAGTTGCCCTGAGGGCCAATATCCATACCACTGTGCTGCTCGGCCTCTCATTTTTTCTTTTTTTTGCTCAGGGAGATGCAGGGGAATGTTTTCTGCCCTAGATGGCAAAATGCCTACGGTCTTTCCTGCTTCCATGCCACTTTCCTCAGGGGCCAGTAGGGGAACTCAGCCGCCCACCCTCACTCTGGGCTCCAGTCCAGGGTCCCACAGCAAGCGGTTAAGGTCTGTTTCTTCAGACTCCTTGCTGCTTCCCTGGACCACTTCCTATCTCAGCCTGTGTCTGGATCTTTTCCCCCACTCAGTCCCTTCTCCTCCACAAGCTCTTTGCCCCTTCCCTGGCTCTGCAGAGTTCTTTCTGGCTCTTATACCGAGTGATGCCTCCCAGAGCCTTCTCCCTGGAGGCCTGACTCCTTGTCTGCCTCTCTCCAGGCTCTCTGTGCGTGTGCACGTCTCTTTCCTCCAGAAACCAGAACCCTGGGCTGCCTTTCTGATGTCTGCCCTCTAGTCAAGGCTCACCACAGGAGTTTGTTCCACTCTGGACTTTTCCCTCTGGCCTGCTGCCAAGGCTCCCTTCTCTGGACAGGATTTCAAAGCCTAGCCTGGCCTGCTGCCTCTCATCTACTGTCATGGAGTCCTTTCCTTAATTAGTCACCCTGCTCCCCTCAGTTGGGACTCATCCTTCATTCAGGCACCCAGCTCCTCTCCTGCTAAGCCTAATCCTAAATCTAGCCTGCCCCCCCGCCACCCACTCATTGCTCGCTGGCTCCAGTTAACTCTTGCTCTACCAGTGTGGGATGTCGAGAAAAACAGAAAACATTTTGGGTTTCGGCGGAAAACGTTTCAGTTTTCCATTGAAAAATGGAAAAGTTTTGAGGAAAGTGAACACTTTCCATGACAATCGTTGTTGAATTGAAAACCCAATTTTCCTTCATCTGGAGAAATTTCAATGAAAAATGTGTGACCAGCCCTGATAGACAGATAGATCGATGCTGCAGCATAGAGTATCATTTTGATTGGACCTGTTTGCTCATTTAGTTTTAATGAAAGGGTGGTGAGAGTAGGTTTGCTGACACGGGTTAGTGTCTGTGCATCTCTAAGCAGTACTGACTTTTAAGGAGGGATATGAATGAAGACAAGTTGGGTCCGTGGTGCGCCGGAGTGGTTGAAGGCATGAAGATGGCAGAGGTGGGAGGAGATTATAAAGCGCCAACAGGGTGGTAAGTGGTAAGGAAGAGAAGCAGCATTATAGCCAGGGAGGAGTCGTGCATTGGCTGCAAGGACAGGACGAGAAGCTTGAACTTGATACAGAAAACAAGGGGAAGCCAAAACGGTGCTGTGCTCAGAAGAAAATAGATTGTAGCGGCCATGTTCTGGCTGGAGAGGAGTGAGATGAGATTTGAGGGGTGCAAAGAGATGGTGATTGAGGTATGGGTACTAAAAACCTGGGGAAGGAGCAAATATGTTAACCACAGATATGAAGGGGAAGGGTTGGATTTTTCTATCTGTTTGGAAGAAAGAAAGAGTAGGATCTGGATGTGTGAGGACTTGGAGTGGGAGATAGGGGACAAAGATGACACCAAGGATGTGAACCACGGGGAGAATACAGGTATTGGCAACAGTGGTAGAGTAAGGAGGGAAAGGAACTGGTTTGGGAGGAAAGAAGCAGAGCTTTTCAGTGCTTCTCTTTGGTCCTCTCAACACCTTCCTCTATCTTGTAGTCATCACTATTGCCTGTGGCACTGCAGACCCATTGAAGAGGGAACCATGTTGCTTGGGCACAGTACAGAGAACATCTCTTCTATTAAGCAGACACTTTTACTATCTGGTGTAGAGTCATCATTTTTATGTAATGGTTCTATAAAGCCCCAGGGGATGGAATTGAGGTCGAAGTCATAAACACGATACTTTGAGATTGGCATCCCATGTCATCATTATGGTTAAAGGTCATGAGATAAGACTTGCCAGACTGCAGAGTTTAAATCCTTGACTCAAGGGAAGCAGGCATGTATAGATGAGGTATGTGAGGCTTCTTAACCATTGTAAAACAAGTCTGGAAAACACTCACAAATACACTGTTGGGGACAATCCTGCACTAGCTGGGGAATGGGTTGAGTGAACTAATAATTCTTTCCTTTCTCTGATTTCCATTCACTTTATCCAGAGAGCCACAATTTGATAAATCCACTGCACGTCTGTAAATATGTGAGAATCCCAGCTCCTGGAGCTGTGCTTTGTGCACTGCTTAGATATTGTTTTTGCATCCTACAATTTTAGGGTAATGGTCCGTAGGCCTTAATCTCTTCCAGTTTATCCCTGTAGGTAGATCATTGTCATGGCTACAGCTGGTTGGAAAAATTCTGATGAAAAACTTTGTTTTTGGAATTTGCCAATTCGTCTAAATTGAAACGATTTTGTGGAAAGAGTTCAATGTCAATGACGTTCAGAGGGAAGCCAGGCAGGTTTCAGACCCTGCCTCACACTAGCTCACCTGCCAAGCTCCTCAGCCACCTGACAGCAGCCTGAAAGACAACCAAGAACCTGGAAGTCCAGGGAGCCCCAGGTCCCAGGCTTGCAGCTCTGGCCTGCAGGGCTTCCGCGGTTTGCAAGTCCAAGACAACGTGCTACACAGACTGCCTTGGAATCAGAGACCCCCAGACTTCCATGGGGACTTTTCATGGAGATTTTAGGAATATTTAGGTTTTGTTCTGAATTGGTATGAAATCAAATTTTGAAATATCAGAATTCTCCATGAGATGGAATGACCTTTCTCTGCCCACCTATAGTCATGACAGTGGCTTCTTTTTTGGATACTTCACAAGAGGTATAATGGCTGCTGCTCTGTAAGTATGTTTAATCTACTTAATAGATGTCTAAGTATCTGTCCCGCTGACTGGAGTGGCTCATGACCGTGAGTGCCTACCTCAGCTTGTCAAAAACAGGGCAGACACTCCAAACTGGTGGTAAGTTCTGTAATTAGATTTCAGTACAACCCAGTAACAGATGTGAACTCTGACCACCATATCAGTCTTACCCTGGAGTCACAGACAGTCCCCTTAGACTCTTCTATCTTGTCACCCAGGCAAGTTGGACTTAGTGATAAATAGTCACTTACAGCAAAAATCACAAAATATTCAGGTTGCTTCCTGTCCCATGAGACCAGTCACTTACCCCAGATCAGTTTGTATCTTAGATCTCACGCCAACGACAATACTTGTGGCCAATTCTGTAATAAACTAATAAAAGGTTTATTAACTAGGAAAAATAAATGAGAGTTATTTACAGGTTCAAGCAAGCATCCTCAGAGTAACAGAGTTGCAGTGATGGGGCAATTCAGAAGGTCTTTTAGGGCAAATCTAAGGACAACCCTGAGGGATCTCTGGCTTCAATTTAGAGTATCTAGTCCTGTGAGAGTTCAAACTGCAAAGAGATGATCATTTTTACTTGTGACACATTTTAATATCATCTTCCCTCAGAAATCAAGCAGATAGCAACACTTCCCATGCAAGTCCCTTTTTCTAGAAGGAGGGGAGGAATGCACTTAACAAAGTCTTTGATCCTTGCTCTCACACAATGGCTCATTTGGATTTAATGAACAGGATTTAACATCTTTTTGTTAGAGATCATCATTTGCATTACAAAAGGCTTTTCTCCTGTTTGATGAGTTACATAGTCACAGAGGTTTACAGCGCAGATACTTGTTGTCGCTTTATAACATGGGATAGAGTTGAGTGAGAACAACACGTGCAGCATCCTGCAAGCATTTTATAACACTAAACTCATGCTTATGAACATAACAACCAATGGCTGTTTTGATACTGCAAACACACAGGCAAGTAAGACTGGTTTGCAGCTATGCATGTGTAAGTGTTCAGTGAGGCCTGGGGCTTTGGCATGAGCAGGCATCTGATCTGCCAGCGTCACAGTATCTTTTACCAATTCACTCTTCTTTTAATACCCAAGAGTGACTTTCTGATAAAAAATCCAGCAATGGATTATCATAAAGCCATAATGGGACACTGGTTTGCTCAAGGCCTAGATGGCCTTAATTGCTAGGTTACAGGTTCAAATCCCCCCAGATCATTGAAGACCACAGAATCACCATATGTAGCTGCTTACTGACAGAGTTGATGTATGTATGGGTGATAGAATCTGGTGCTAAGGCCCAGATCCTCAAAGGTAGTTAGGCACTCTACGATACTTGCATCTGCCCAGCCATGCAGCGGGGATTCTCCAAACTGAGGGAGGCTGGCAGAGCAGTGCAGGAAGGTTTGAACTGTTCATGCTATATTGCACCTGTTTGATGGCTAGCGGCTTCCAATTCTGAAAGCTGTTGATCCGGCACCTATTACAAACTTTACTTTACTTTACAAATAAGAAAAACCAGTAGAATAATGAGGAAAACAAACCAACCGGTTTTCACTCCCAGCTCAATTGCTTTCCTGAGTCATCTCAGCTTGCCTAGATGGTCCAAGGTAGAAGGAAGGGTGTAATTTGCTTATTGACCTATTTCTGCCAACAATACCTTGATTCCAACCAAAGCACAGTACATTCCCTTTGTCTCTGTGTGCACTTACAGACAATCAAATCAATAAGCTGCATTTACCTGGTCACTGGCCTTCAATGGTGTGTGGCTTCTGATAGATTGTCGTGTGCGTATCATACATGTGGGTGTGCTCATTTAAATTCGATGCACAAAGCCACGTCAGTGTAACGTTATGGCTAAGAATGTCAATGCACAGGAGTCAGGAGATTGGAAGATTTGGTTCCCACAGCAACCGTGACTCAGGCTTCCATGCACACATGTGCAGCACAGTGGCCATATAGAAAAAACTTGTCTGTTGCCTGAGATACCCAAATAATATTAACTCAGTATTTGCCTATACCCAGCACAAAGAAAGGCACGTGCTTAGGGAATACTGCAAACACACGGGTGAGTTTACTGAAGGTAAATCTCTATGGCATCAATTTAACAGTGGTGATGCTTTATTGTCTGTGTGACATGAGGACAGCTTCCAGCTAATGTGGTAAACTCAACTTTCTACTGCAGGAACAGGGCCTGATCCAAGGCCCATTTAAGTCAATGGAAGAACTCCCCTTGACTTCAATGCATTTTGGATCAGCCACCTGAACTTTCAACCCCAGCATCCCATTAAAGTGGGTTTTGAAAATATATACATTTCCCTTTAAAATAAAATGAAATCAATGAAGTTATGCTGGCATAAAATGAAAGTAATGCAGTAGAGTTCTATTAACAGGGAGGTAGTTGGGTCTACAGGCTACAACACCTGACTGGGATGCAGGAGACTTGAATTCTATTCTTGACTTTGCAACTGGCCTGCTGGGGAAACTTGGACAAGTCACTTCCCCATTCTGTGCCTCAGTTTCCCCATCTGTAAAATGGGCATAATGCTACTGCCCTCCTTTGTGATGTGCTTTGAGATCAATTGATGAAAAGTGCTATATAAAAGCTAAGTACTATTTTTAATAGAAGGCTCCATATACAGTAAATGCAAAGTATTGTATTATTAAGAGTGAGTTCCTTATCCTCTCCAAATAAAACAAAACCTGTTTTTAATTGACCTATTAAAGTTTGTAAAGTGCTTAAATATCCAGAGATGAAAGACACAATAGGTGTATTTATTATAACTTGTGTGGTATTCCTCTGCATTTTAATGACACACCCCCATTTTAGGGGAAATTCAAAATTCCAAGTAAATAAAGAAATATATAAAAATGAATCTACCAGATATTGGTCAGGGTTCCCAGAAAATCGGTTTGAGGTACTTTTCTTCTAAGCCACATAAATTGGTCTCTGGGTAAGGCACTGGGCTAGGAATCAGGAGATCTGGGTACAATTATCTGCACTGTCACAAGCACTCTTTGTTGGGCAAGTTACTGTTGGGCAAGTTACTTGACTTCAATAGGTCAAGGCCTTAGACTTGTAGACATGACTGCAGTAATACTAATAATCAATGCACCATATGACACTCCGATAAAGGCTGCTGTCCTGCTGGAATCATTAGCAACGTGACTGTCATTCTTTAGATGCTTTCAGATCTGAGTCCCTGGCGCCTGGCAACCAGAACAGCTTACAACTCCGTTTGTCCAGCATCTATTATTTCTAGCACATTGCGCAGGAAACTGCAATGCTGCACTTTGTCCCCTCAAGGCAGAGACTGAATGTGTGACTCACTCCACTCATATGACTCTGAAAGAATAATGCAACAGTGGTGCTGGCTGTAGTGGAGCTGATTTTTCCATCACCCCTTTCCCTACTTATGGAAAACTCCCTTTACGTCTATTTCCCTCATCCCATCTCTCTTGGCTGTGGAGAACATTCAGAGGTCTATTAAAAGGGTATTTTTTCATTAGATTGTTGCATTCATTCTCTTAGGAATGGTGCCTTTTATCTCAGATGGAAAGGTGAAAGATGTTAGCAAAATCACATTTTTTCCATAGAGAATTTCGATTATACAGAAATTGCATTTGCTGGCAAAAAAATCATTTTGATGGAACATTCCCAACCAGCTCCAGTTGGCAATATATGTGCTTGCTTATGTATGTATACATCTTCCTGGCAAAGATGAGTTCAAGGGAATGACCCTTGTACTGAGCAGGGAGAGTTGCTCCAGGGTAGCAAGGTGAATAAGGAAGTCATTGAGAAGACACAAGTATCAGCAGAATCAGTCACCATAGAGCGCAGGGGTAGGCAACCTATGGCACGTGTGCCGAAGGTGGCACGTGAGTTGATTTTCAGTGGCACTCACACTGCCCTGGCCCTGGCCAGCATTCCGGGGGACTCTGCATTTTAATTTTAATTTAAATAAAGTTTCTTAAACATTTTTAAAACCTTATTTACTTTACATACAACACTAGTTTAGTTATATATTATAGACATAAAAAGAGATCTTCTAAAAACGTTAACATGTATTACTGGCACGTGAAACCTTAAATTAGAGTGAATGAATGAAGACTCGGCACAGCACTTCTGAAAGGTTGCCGACCCCTGCCATAGAGATTGAAGACCCCAAGGATAAGAGTGTGGGACCAAATCAAAGTCGAAGAGATGAGGGAGGAGCTGGGTCTTAGACAATCCTGTTCCGGTCTTAGACAACTTAGATCAGTAGTTCTCAACCAGGGGTTCCGGGGCCCCCTAGGGGACTGCGAGCAGGTTTCAGGAGGTCCGCCAAAAGAAACCAGAGAGCAGGGCCAACATTAGACTCACTGGGTCCCAGGGAAGAAAGCTGAAGCCCAAGCCCCGCCGCCCAGGGTTGAAGCTAAAGCCTGAGCAACTTAGCTTCGTGGAGCTGCGTGTGGAGTCGGGTCCTGAGCCATTGCCTTGCTTGCTACCCAGCCCTGGCATTTAATCTATTGAATATGGAGAAAAACAGTTGTTGTGGCACCTGTGGGTGGGGGAATTTTTATGTTATGTTGGGGGTGGCCCCAGAAAGAAAAAGGATGAGAACCCCTGGGCTAGATGATCAGTGTGCAGCGCTTTAATACATTTGAGTGGGATTATAAAAAGCACTTACATGATCCTACTGTTTGTGCACAGTAACTAAGATTTTCAAAACACTTAGACTCCTCAGTTCACCTTTAGCCACCTAAAACACCTAAAGCCCAGTCGAGTGGAATGGCTGGATGCTCAGCACTGCTGCAACTCTGGCTGCTTATTTCCGTGCCTTAATAAGGATTTAGGAGACTAACTGTAGGCACCTGGGGCCTGATTCTCATTTAAGCCTGACTCATATGGAGTTTTTGTACCAATGTAACTAGTTAGTTTAGGGACGTGATTTGTTTTTACTGAAATAGTGATACTGGTACAACCCACGGGGTGGATGCAGTTTTATCATCATCAAATGGTTTTAGGCCAGGTCTACACTACAGGCTTTTGCTGTCATAGCTGGGTTGGTCAGGAGTATGATGCGGTGTGATCAGTGACTGATGACGCTGTACTGGCAAAAGCTGCTGGTGTGGACACAGCTTAGTTTTGCCAAAATAATTTATTTTCTTCTTGTTGTTGGAGGAGAGGGGCTGGAATAAGCCATCCCATTAAAAGCACAGATTTGCCCATATAAGCTGTGTCTCCATGAGGCGTACTTTGCCGGTACCACTATAACTATATTCCCAGAATCTCTCATATGTAGACCTGGCCTCATATCAATGTAATTATCCCCCTGTGACAAAGCTCTGACCTTGCCTTCATGGGTCCAGTGCTTCCTGGCAGTTTTCGCTAGCCTCAGAGACTCACTGTGACCCTCCACGTAGTCCTTCTCCCTCTAGAGGCAAGGGTCACAGCTTACTGAGCCATTTTCATCATAAGCCAGCAAGGGAGGTGAGGAGAAGCTACCCTCCCTTGCACAGTCTCTGTTGTTTCCCAGTCTCAGTGATTAATCAGGGAGGGGAGTGGGGAGCCCAGGCCCACTCTCTACTCCTGGCTCCAGCCCAAGGATCCTAATAGTAGCAGCAATAGTAGCTGACTTTTTGGAAACAGGACACATACAGTTCCCTGGGCCACTTCCCCACAGCAGTCTTCACTTCCTCAATATCTACTTCACCCTTACCTCAGAGCCTTCTTCCTTGGTTTGAAGCTGGGAGTGGGCAACAGCGGATAGATCTCTTGATGATTACCTGTTCTATTCATTCCCTCTGGGGCGCCTGACATTGGCCGCTTTTGGAAGACAGGATACTGGGCTAGGACCTTGGTCTGACCCAGCAGGACCATTCTGATGTTCTTACGTTGTAACATTTTTTGACTCCAAATAAATGGTCACCAGGCTGAAAAGGTTGAGAAACCCCGAACTCGACCATACACCTTATGACATCTCATGCCTCGGTCACTTCCCTTTCAATGTTTCTATTACTCTTTTCTTAATAGTCTACCAGTTTGTCTGCGCATTACCAAATGTTATAGTAACACTGTTAGATTTAATAATCCAGACCCTGTCTGTATCCTCTCTTCCTTCTGTCCTACTTTCCTGCAATACCTCGGCCTCCTCCGACAGTTAAGAAAACATTATTAACAAACCGCGTGTAACAAATAGTGCTGCTGTTGCCTAGTAAGCTTTTGGCGCCTGTCCCACCCAATGCATAATGACACAACTTTTTGGATCATCTACTTGGATACCATCACTTTACTAGGGAAGGAAAGGTTCCTTTTTAATTCCATTTTCTGTTCCAAAATAACTTCTATAATCCCTGGTTTCAGAGAGGTAGCCATGTTAGTCTGTATCAGCAAAAACAATGAGGAGTCCTTGTGGCACCTTAGAGACTAACAAATATATTTGGGCATAAGCTTTCTTGAGCTAAAACCCACTTCATCAGATGCATGGAGTGAAAAATACAGTAAACAGTATATATATTATAGTACATGAAAAATTGGGAATTGTCTTACCAAGTGGGGAGTCAGTGTTAATGAGGCCAATTCAGTAAAGGTGGAAGTGGCCTATTCTCAACAGTTGACAAGAAGGGGTGAATATCAAGAGAGGGAAAATTACTTTTGTAGTGCTAACGAGACCAATGCAATCAAGGTGGATGTCGCCCATTTCCAGCAGAGGGAAAATTACTTTTTGTAGTGACCCATCCACTCACACTCTTTATTCAGGCCTAATTTGATGGTGTCCAGTTTGCAAATCAACTTCAGTTCTGGAGTTTCTTGTTGAAGTCTGTTTTGAAGTTTTTTTCTTGAAGAATTGCCACTTATGTTATTGAGTGTCCAGGGAGATTGAAGTGCTCTCCTACTGGTTTTTGAATGTTACAATTCTTGATGTCTGATTTGTGTCCATTTATTCTTTTGCGTAGAGACTGTCTGGTTTGGTCAATGTACATGGCAGAGGAGCATTGCTGGTACATGATGGCATATATCCTATTGGTAGATGTGCAGGTGAACGAGCCCCTGATGGTGTGGCTGATGTGGTTAGGTCTTATGCTAGTGTCCCTTGCATAGATATATGGACAGAGTTGGCAACGGTGTTTGTTGCAGGGATTGGTTCCTGGGTTAGTGTTTTTGTTGTGTGGTGTGTAGCTGCTGATGAGTATTTGCTTCAGGTTGGGGGGCTGTCTGTAAGCAGAGACTGGGGAGTCTCCCAAGGTCTGTGAGAGCGAAGGATTGTCCTTCAGGATACTGTAGCCTAGGGAAAAGTACACTGGGCTAGAAGCTAGGAAGCCATACATTCAAATCTCTTCTTTGAGCCCTTGATGTGTTAGGAGCACTGGAAAGGAAAGTAAAACCCTGTCACTTCTAGGGCACCTATTCAAATCCAGCCCATGTCAGTAGTGTCCAAAAGGCCTTCTAACATTAGTGAGTTAAATGCAGGAATCACATAATTGAGTTCTCTGACCTTTAATATATGAGAGTCCAGTCTAGATTTTCATAATGCTCCTTTCTGGTCTTAACATCTATGAACAATAATACAAGAATATTACTTAATGAAGGGACAATGAACCTGGGGATTGCACAATTAGCTATATTGTTTGGCTTTCCTATCTTTGGATGCAGGAAATAGTGATGCAGAACAGCACTCCTAGTGCTACCAGCCTTATCTGTCACCTAGTGAATTAACAAAAAGATTCCTGCATTTCCTTACCATAAGTAGTAGCATGTGAGGTGAGTCTTGTGATAAAAGTACAACTCATGACCTGCCCTCACCTACTGGTATTACCCATTGAGAAACAGCCAGACTGATAATGCGGAACTACAGAAAAGAAAACAGCAATAAATCCTGCTAGTCACAAGTATAAAGTATACAAGGAAGGGCTAGTGAGATACTGAACTTTCTTAACTCTGTTGCTTCACCACAGTTTTCCCGGTGAAGTTCAAGGTGCTATTTCATATTAAGGTCAATACATACATCAAAAAGCAGGAATTAAAATGACGAACCTAAGAAGGGGAACTATATCGGATGCAATAAAAACAAAAACAAAAAACCCCCTCTTTTAGGGCCAGACTCTCAGCAGATTTAAATCAACCCAGCTCCACTGAAGTCAAAGGACCTGGTTCTCATTTATATTAATTTTAATCAAGCCACTTAGCACTGTCAGGTTGGTGTAAAGGACCCGAATATCTGACTTGTCTATATACAAAAGTTGTACTGCTTTAACGTGTCTAATGTGGGCATGGTTATGCTATTATAAAGTTCTTACAGTGGTATAGCTTATATGGGGGTGTGACGGGGCAAGACCAGATGGCTATAGTAAAGTAGTGGGAGACAGATACATTAGCCTCATGCTAAACAAATCCCAGTTACCAGGATAAGCAAATGGCAGCTGCCCCAGGTCAATTAAGACACCTGGGGCCTATTAAGATCTTTCCAGAAGGCAGGGAAAACAGCTAGGTTGATTGGGACACCTGAAACCAATCGGGCTGGCTGAAACTAGTTAAAAGCCTCCCAGTTAGTCAGGTGGGGGTGCATGTCAGGAACGGTAGGAGGAAGCCACACTTTTGGAGAAACTGAGCAGTACAAACCAGCAGGATTGTGACCCACCAGCTGAGAAACACTGCTCTATGCTAAGAAGATTTGGAGTTAGACTTGACCTCTGCTCCCAGTAAAGATGAACCTGAATGAACACCCTGGGTCTGAACACCTGCAAATTTTGGAGATGTTTGGAGCTGGATGTAAACTTTGTAGTTCCAGCACATCTCTAATTCCCAGCCCTGCCCTGCTAACGACTCATCTAGTGACCCAGAGCAAGCCATTTAGGCAAAACCATCCCAACTTGGGCGCCTACTGTCAGGCACTTTTTCAGTCCATTTTTAGGCATCTAAATAATTGTACCAGTTTTCAAAGTCACAACACCCACTGAAGTCAAGGAGAGTTTTGCATGAGTAGTCACTGAAGGCCAAATTCTGAACACTTTTTCTCACTGATCAGCAAGTTCCTCATGAGGATTCTCACTGGAGGCAATAGAACAACTGGTGTGAGTACTGATTGGTCTAGAGAAAGGACTTGAGTCCTCAAAGGTATTTCAGGCACCTAAATACCTTTGAGGATCTGGGCCTTGGGGATTTGACCTAATATTATAATTTGTTCATTAATACAAGAACTAAACATGTATAGAGTAGGTATAATTAAAAACTCATCTTCTACTGCCCTAGGTACTTAGAGTAACTGTGATATGTTCCTGTACTTAGAACTGGAGATATTGTAGTCTCCAGCAGCTAGGTAAGTTCAGGCTTGAATCAAGGTACACATTTTTAACAGTGAGGGTAATTTACCACTGGGACTGCTCACCTAGGGATGAGATGGATTCTCCATCACACATCTTTAAATCAGGATTGGTTGTCTTTCTAAAAAATGATCTAGCTCTTTGAAAACTCATGGCAATTGGAGGAGGTCCCGGATGATTGGGAAAAGGCAAATATAGTGCCCATATTTAAAAAAGAGAAGAAGGAGAAACTACAGACTGGTCAGTCTCACCTCAGTCCCTGGAGAAACTATGGAGCAGGTCCTCAAGGAATCCATTTTGAAGCTTTTGGAGGAGAGGAAGGTGATCCATAACAGTCAACATGGATTCACCAGGGGCAAGTCATGCCTAACGAACCTGATTGCTTTCTATGATGAAACAACTGGTTCTGTGGATATGGGGAAAGCAGTGGACATGATATACCTTGACTTTAGCAAAGCTTTTGATATAGTCTTCCACAGTATTCTTTCCAGCAAGTTAAAGAAGTATGTATTGGATGAATGGACTATAAGGTGGATAGAAAGCTGGCTAGATTGTCGGGCTCAATGGGTAGTGATCAGGCTCCATGTCTAGTTGGCAGCAGGTATCAAGCGGAGTGCGCCAAGGGTCGGTCCTGGGGCCAGTTTTGTTCAACACTTCATTAATGATCTGGATGATGGGATGGACTGCACCCTCAGCAATTTTGCAGGGGAGGTAGATATACTGGAGTGTAGGGATAGGGCCCGGAGTGACCTAGACAAATTGGAGGATTGGGCCAAAAGAAATCTGATGGGGTTCAACAAGGACAAGTGCAGAGTCCTACACTTAGGATGGAAGAATGTCATACACTACAGGCTGGGGACCGACTGGCTAAGCAGCAGTTCTGCAGAAAAGGATCTGGGGATTACAGCGGACGAGAAGCTGGATCTGAGTCAACAGTGTGCCCTTGTTGTCAAGAAGGCTAACAGAATATTCGAGTGCATTAGTAGAAGCACTGCTAGCAGATTGAGGGAAGTGATTATTCCCTTCTTTTTGGCACTGGTGAGGCCACATCTGGAGTACTGAGCCCAGTTTTGGGCCCCTCACTTCAAAAAGAATGTGGACAAATTGGAGAGAGGCAACTCAAATGATTAGGGGGCTGGGGCACATGACTTATGAGAAGAGATTGAGGGAATTGGGCTTATTTAGTCTTCAGAAGAAAAGAGTGAGGGGGAGATCTGATAACAGCCTTCGACTACCTGAATGATGGATCTAAGGAGGATGCAGCTCAGCTTTATCTCAGTGATGGCAGATGACAGAACAAGGAGCAATGGTCTCAAGTTGCAGTGGGGGAGGTTTAGGTTGGATATTAGGAAACACTTTTTCACTAGGTGGATGGTGAAGCACTGGAATGGGTTACCTAGGGAGGTGGTGGAATCTCCATCCTTAGAGGTTTTTTAGGTCCAGCTTGACAAAGCCCTGGCTGGGCTGATTTATTTGTGGTTGGTCCCGCTTTGAGCAGGGGGTTAGACTAGATGACCTCCTGAGGTCTCTTCCAGCCCTAATCTTCTGTGATTCTATGATTCTATGAACAGGATGCATTCAGGCTTGATGCAGCAATTACTGTGTGAGATGTCAATGTCCATGTTATGTTGGTGGTCAGACTAGATCAGGAGTGGCCAGCCTGTGGCTCCAGAGCCACATGCCGCTCTTCAAAAGTTAATATGCGGCTCCTTGTATAGGCACCGACTCCGGGGCTGGAGCTACAGGCTCCAGCTTTCCAATGTGCTGGGGGGTGCTCACTGCTCAACCCCTGGCTCTTCTACAGGCCCTGCCCCCACTCCACCCCTTCACACACCCACCCCTGAGCCTGCCATGCCCTCGCTTTTTCCCCTCCCACTCTGAACCTCCTGCGTGCCAGGAAACAGCTGATCGGGAGCTGCGGGAGAGAGGGGAGGCACTGATCGGTGGGGCTGCAGGTGGGTGGGAGGCATTTGGAGTGTTTGTGTGTGGGGGAGCTAATAGGGGACTGGTGACATATTACTGTGGCTCTTTGGCAATGTACATTGGTAAATTCTGGCTCCTTCTCAGGCTCAGGCTGGCCACCCCTGGACTAGATGATTACAGCAGTTCCTTTTGGCCTTAAAATATTTGAATCTAGGAACCACGTCTACAGGATAGTAAAAGCAGAGGTCTTGATGGGTCTCATGGTGGCTCGCCTTTCTCATATCTTGTTTAGCTGAAATACCAGTTGTCTCAGTGCTTTGTAAATACCTTGTTTTAAAGTTACACTCTAGTCACAAAACAGCAAAGTCTAGAGCCCTGCAAATCCGTGGATATCTGCGGAGCATTTTTACAGATCACGAATTGGATGTGGAAACAAATTTTGCATCCGTGCAGGGCTCCTGCAATGTATTTAACATCAGCAGCAACCTATTCACACGCCTCCCCACCCCATATGTGCCACGCTCACAAAAGTCACTTGCTGTCAAAGAATAATTGGACATTTTTACACGGGGACAAAAGCTCAGACTTTGTGCTTCGTTCTTCCTTTAAAACATTTTTTTATTTTACTCCCATAATCAGATTTTCTACCTTGGGGCTTTTCTTTAAAGCTCGTGCTCTCTTGGGCCCATGCTCGTTGCAGTGGTGGTCTGGACTGACACTGTCTGTTAGTGTCCATGCTATGATGTGTTTTTGAAGCTAAGAGGGTCGGATTTGTCTTATTGGATCTGACCTTGTCTGTCTAGTCCAGTCTCTTGTTTCTGACTATGTCCACTGCTGGAGGCTTAAGCAGAGGATGAAAGAACCCCAAATCGCTTTAATAATATACTCAGCCAGCGTTGGGCAGTGGAGGGAATATGAAAATTCCTTCTTGATCCCTGCCGGTGGTCAGACTGTGCCCTGAAGCATGGCATGGGAGAACTCTTCTCTCATTATCTTAGTTTCCCTAGTTACAATTATTATTAATGGCCACAGATTATCTGGCCCTTTTGAAAAATGCTGTCACAGTATTTGTCAATGGAGCCCCTGTGAGTTGGGGGACTGTGGCATGACCCCACAGACTTTCATGTAGATCATAGTCGGCACATGCTCTGTTCTCTAGTAAAGGACAGTTCGCCTCATCCCAGCAACCAATCTCTGAGCTGCTATAGCTACTGCCTAGGGGAGAGATAAGGTCCTGGATTCTGACTTGCTGTATGACCCTAAGCATGTAACTGTGTGTATTAACCAATCCATCTGTAAGCTGGAGACAGTACACCTTGCCCAAGACAATGCACATGGGAAATCTGCTTGCATTTCCTATGTTCCCTTAAAATCCCTCAGAGGAGCTGCCACAACTAGATTCTTCTGCTCTTGTCTCTGGTAGAGCAGGGAATTTTCTTGCTTGGCACCCTGCTGCTCCTGTCTGGACCACCAGATGACAGGGCTCCTGACAGACCTACTAGTTGCCACATGGATGAGTGACCCCCGCCATTATTTCAGATTCATATTGGTAAGTGATTGTTTAAACTAACTTGGCCATTCATCCTTATTTTTAGGGTGGGCATATGCTTTTCTAGTGTGATTGAAGGATGGTCCTGGTATTAATGTGCTGGCCTGAGACTCAGGAGACATAGGTTCAGTTCCTGGCTCTGCCACAGACTGTTTGTATGATCTTGGGCAAGTCACTTAATGTCTCAGTTTCTCATCTAAAAAATGGGTCTAATAAGATTACACTATATCATGGGGGGGTTGTGAGGGTAAGTTTACCAGGGTACGTCATACCTATCAGGGCCCCATTACCACAGTATCTGTGCCCCCCACAACACTCCTGTGAGGTAAGGAGATATTAACCCTACAGATGGGGACTGAGGCTCATAGGGAGATTAGGTGACTTGCCTAAAGCCACATAGTAAGTGTAGAGTAGAGCCAGAAATTGAACCTAGCTGTCCCAGGTTCCAGCCAAGTCCCTTTTTCCACAGACCATCCTCCTCCCAGATAAGAGGCTGGTGGAAGACATAGCCAGGGAGGTCCCTGAAAAACTCTCTCTTTTTTTTTGAGAGAAGTTGATTTTTTCTTGTCCAAACAGTTTCCCTGGCACTGTTTGTAATGAGTTCACATCTTTTTATTTCCAGAAACATTGAGGAAATAAATTCAGCGCTAAAAAATGCAGCAAACTCTCTTGAGGCAGACTTCCCATATAGGACTGCCAAATCCTGATGCAGCGTTTTGTAACGTCCTCATTTAACCTTTACCAGACCCAAATAATATGCAAAGAGCTGACTATTTCAGGCACCGGCCATTAACCTTGCTACTGACAATCAGTCAAATTAATGCTGGTGGATTGAAAGTGCGGTTCTGAGCTTTGGCAAGGAAGTCCTACCTTTTGTTGTTAAAGATAAAATCACCAGATACAATTTACCCAGCTAGTTAAATCTTTTGGCTGAGATGTAAAAGGAATTGGAAAAGGCAAGTGAATTAAATAACTCGACAAATGCAGAGGTATTCAACCACTTCTCTCTTTCTGACTTGTTTTTAGCTGGTTTTGAGTGGGCCCACACCTGCCCTGGGCCATGTCTCCAGCTAGTGTAAAAATCTGGCCCCTGGGAGCTGAGTTTAGTTTGGTGATCATTGCATAATAAATGCCAGCGATTGCTGAGATTTCAACACCACAGTCCTCGGCCTTCCTTGTCATGAGGGAAGCACTTTTAGAAACTTTCCTGCTGAGTTTAAATGTTAGGACTCAGTCCTGTACCCCTTCGACAGTCCCCAGGTTGACTTACGCTGGGGAGTTCTGCAGATGGAGGGAAATGAGGAATTTCCCCCTCATCAGACAACAGTCAACAGCAGCGTGGCTCTGGTATTGAGGGAAGGACTAGAGGATTTGTGTAGTGGTGGAGCCATCAGATTCTCCCCATCCAGGCCCGCCCATCACCCAACCTTCCCTAGGAAACGGCATGCAGAGAACTTCCTTCCATGCCCTATAGCCCTGGGTGGTGGCCCTACAGCACTTTTATAAGAAGAGGGCCGGATACACTCTGAGCCTGATGGAAATCACATTGAAGTCAGTGGGGATCTTTCCACTCACTTCAGTAGGCTTTGAATCAGTCCCCCTCTGAGGAGGAAGCCAGATTTTCCTGTTTATATTGTGGCCATTATTTCTGAGTCATCGAGGGCCTGCGTTTGTGCTTCCGACTCTGATAAAGCTCCCACTGGGGGCCAGCTCCTCCATTGGTGTTGTCGTCTGAGTGACTCACAACAGAGAATGCAAATCTCAGGTCAGACTGTCAGAAAATAGGGCAGACATCTCAGATTGGTGGTATATTCTATGATTAGATTTCACCAAGCCAGTAACACGTGTACACTCCTGGATTACTATATTAGTCTCACCATGGAGTCACAGCCAGTCCCCTCAGGCTCTCCAGCGCATCTTGCCACCCAGACAAACTAGACTTTGTGATGAAAAGTTATTAACCCCCCAAATCATCTCACATTATGTTACTCCCAATCCCAAAGGATCTGTCAGTGAATATTCTTGATCTTACACCAAAAACAATGCTGGAAACTAATTAAAGATTTATTAGCTAAGAAAAGAAATGAGAGTTATTGAGAAGTTAAAGCAGGTAAAATACATTAACAGGGGAGTCAAAGCTTGAAAATCCAAAATGTTAACAGAGTTTAAGGAATCTGGTAGATTTCCAAAAGTTCCTCAGGTTTACCCAGAAAAATTCTGTGGATCTCTGTCCACTTGTTTGTTATTCACCCTGTTAGAATCCAGAACAGTTCAGAAATGCAGGATCATCCCCTTAAACCAGCATGTATAGATCCTGCTCACAGAAGACAATCTGAGCAGTGTCTTCACCCGCATGGGTCCTTCCTTTGGACTAAGAACAAGCAATGCAGACAGTCTGTGAATTCCCAGCGTTGCTTAATCGCCATTGCTTTGAAGTTAGCCTCTTCTTTTATATCCCCCAAGGCTTCATCTGCATTTAATGGGTTATTTAGTTACAGGAATATACATAATATAATTGCCTGCCATTACATTAGGATAGAGATAGATAAGTGAAAACAATACAAGTAACACTTCATTAGTTTTCATGCAGTTTACATGACAAGTAAATTCTTACCTGAATGCTAACACACACTGTAATTAAGTACAGGGTTATATATAATGTAATGCAATAGAATTCAACAGGTTACAGAAAAGTGAAGACAATAACATTATCATTTCACTAGTTTTCATGAATTTAGAGCCAATATAATTACCAGGGCATACGCCATGTAAATATAATGTAATAACACCCTCCTTTGTCCTATTCTAGTAAGTGAATACACAAGTGAATTGGCCTCTGGCTCTGATTTGAGCTGGCAGCCTGCTAGATGGCATCACAGGCATAAACTGGTGAAAACAATGGCGCTATAACAATTTACACTAGCCAAGGATGTGGCCTCTATAGACTAGAATGGCAACTTGTCCTGAATAAGGAGGGCACTACTGGTTTTCAAATGGGAAAACAACATTAGTTGTGTGGTTTTTGGGAGCTTTTATGAGAAAGTTGGCAGCCTTTGGAGACCTATTTATTGACCATACAAATCAGAGATTCCTTTTCTTTCTACTCCTAGAAGGGAAAGGTGGATTTCCAGACCAGAACAACACATTACGTAAGTGGTCATTTCAGCATGTGTTTTATGGCCAGTGTTTTTCCTGTATGGGGGCTCTTGCAGTGTAGAATGAGCTGATATTGCTGTAAAAACATTCTACACACAATTGGTGTGAAGATACTTTGATTGTAAATAATGGATTCTCCTACTGACCTGGAAAGTTCATAGTCTTGCAAGAGCTAGTGAGAAATTTAATTTACACAAAACTATCTGAGAGTGGGAAAGTGTGAAACATGCTGAAGTCAACAGTTACCTGTTGGTCTAATTTAGTATATAGAGCCCTCTGAAAAATGCATCCCTGTATCTGTATATCTATTTATAGAGTCAGATTCATCCCTGGTATAATTCCATTGACTCATCCTGGCTATGAGTAAATCCCAACCTAGTGCGATGCATTCCTGGTAAAAATCATTCCTTGTGTAACTCCACTGACACAGGCCTGTGTCAATTCATGCCTGATGTAACTTCTTGTAACTCCAATGGATATAAGTCAGAAAGTGTTCCCTCCAAGGCAACTGGGGCACTTCATTAAAAATGCATTGGGCCATTGGGCCAAATATGAATGACACGTTATACACTTCAGGGATGAAGGCCACATGGTGGATGGATGGGTAGATGGCAAGGTATGTGCTGCACCTGTTGTTGGCAGAAATCATGATATAAACAACAAAACTGCTTCTGAGAGAGAAGTATTTTAGGCATTTTAAAATGAGGAAGGATGGGCTAAAGCAGATATTTCCACACTGTTGGGACTGCTGTAGCAAAGACTCATCTCCCACATGAGACCTGGCTTGACTTTCCCTACAAGGGTCTAGACTGAGTTGCCGTTAGACCAGTGGGGTTGGCCCTGCCTAGAAGATCAGTATAGTTGAGGATCGTTGGGCCTTGTTTGCCACGTTGTATAGTTGTTGCGCTGTGTTTTGGGCTCCATCACCTGACCACAGGTCATGATTCAACTTCTTTGCCTTCTTTCCTGAGTTCCCCCCTCCATGGGCTTTGTCCAGTTTGCAGGCTCTCATAAGTTACAATCTGCCTTGGGGCCTTCCAGGAGGAGAGATGGCACCTGTCGTGTAGGGGAGGTTGCCCATCTAACCAGTATCCATTAATGAAACCAGTCCGCTGCTGGTCTGGTCCATCATGGCTGTTAACTAGGGCCTGGCACAGCTCCACTCCTGCCTACATCTCTGCTCTGATTTCACCCCACATCGCTTTAAGCTCCCCATGCTCTCCACAGCCCATAGGCCTCACTACAACTTCCCTCCCCTTCTCTCACCATCAGTTTTGCCCTTTCCTTCAGGATGCCCCCTGCACTTGAATAACTTCCCACAAATGCCCCTCCAATGAATCTTCAAGCCCACCCTGAAAATCTTCTCAAAGCCTTGAAGCTAGAGTGGGCTCAAACACAGCCCACAGGCCTGAACAGCCCTTAACCTTCCCTGGGAGGAGAGAGTTCTCAACTGGAGCTGCCATTTGCAAATGGCCCCTACTCTTAATAATGGGCTGAACCAAGACCCTGGATCTGAGCAACCCAACATAGAATCATACGACTGGAAGGGACCGTGAGAGGTCATCTAGTCCCATCCCCTGCACTCATGGCAGGGCTAAGTATTATCTAGGCTATCTCTGGCAGGTGGATCCAGACCTGATTTTACAGCATGAGCCCATCCCTAATGAAGAATCTGATCCTGTGAGGTCCAGACTGGCTGCTTAGAGGTGCAGTTCACCCTCTCTGCTCACTGGAACCCTCAGCTCATAGGATCAGGCCAACATTTTAAAACTTGGGTGCCTGAAGTCAGGCACTCAAATGCCGGAGGCCTGTTTTTCAGAGATGCTAAACACCTGCAGCTTCTAGTGAAGCCGATGGGAGCTGGGAAGGTTCTTACTAGGGGTGCCCTGCACCTGGAATATTGGCCCCTAACCATGATGTGAAACCAGTGCCACGTGGTATTGATCATTATTGTGTGGGGAGCAGTAGGATTGGATTGAGGAGTGCTTGATTTATTAAAGATCTGATTGGATTGAGAAAAGGCTCCAGATGCTTTTAATAGAGCGATTTGTCTCTCAACTGGCACAACCCTTCCCCAGAGCTGCCTATTCTAGTCAACACTGTCAGCCCATTCCATGGACCAATGCAGGGTTTGAAGGAGATGCAATGGCAGACCACTCACTTTGAGGGGCTGTGTGCTCTGGGGTTGCACGAAAAGGAGCAGTGTCTGCAAATGCCTCCCTGCATAAGAACTAGTCACAATCCAGGCTACATATTGCTTTAATCAGGCTACAGACAAGCTTAGTCTGTAAGTTGGTGGCATAGCAGGAAACCCTTAAGCTTAAGAATGCTGGGTCAATGCTGTAACATGCATGAGTTAATACACCCCATTGAGGTTGGGAATTGCTGGGTCCCCTGCACCCATTCACCAGCCACTTTCACACGCATTACATTGCTGCATCCAGTCTGCCCTGTTCCCAGCTGTCTGCAATAAAGTCAACACTCCCAGCCACTCTGATATGAGTGTCTGCACTTAGCTGAGTGAAAGGGATTTGACTTTTCAGCCCCTGTCCTGGGAACCTCTGGCTATTAGGTGCATAAAAACCTTAAGTGCCTGCTTCTTATTTACTCTAAGAGCACTTTATACCTGTCTGGCAGTGTAAAGGGAGCTTAAAGTGGATGTATGCTTCTTGTCATGTCCTCATACTGCTTCCCACCACCTCCATGCACATGCGATTTTCCAATCATTGCACACCACCAGGAGGAGCACTCCGCTCAAGCAGCTGGCACTGAATCATAGAATCATAGAATCACAGAATATCAGGGTTGGAAGGGACCTCAGGAGGTCTTCTAGTCCAACCCCCCCTGCTCAAAGCAGGACCAATCCCCAACTAAATTGCCGGAGGGCTTCATATTTTGAGGCTTTCTGCCACAGTCACAGGTATTGGGGCCAGTGATGTAGCCCCACTTGATCGTCACATCTCTAAACCAGGCAACTCCAGGGTGGAGTTGATTGAGGCAATGGCACACAGTCCAAGGCTGACCCACACCAGGTGATAGGTAATTGACTGATAAGAGCCAGAGCACAGAGGTTACAGGATCGTTCTCCACCCATTCGCCATAATTGATCCCTTGTCCGTTTTTGGTGACAGTGTGAGGGGTTTAATGGTGGCAAGAAATCTTGGCTGAGACGTTAGTGGCCTCAGCATCGGTGTTAGATCATACAGAGGACGTCTTGGATCTGTGCATTGCCTTGTGCGCTCAAATCTCCTAGCAACTTCCAGAGTATCTTTACACAGGCGGGGGACATAAAGGGGCTTAACTGTAAATGCAAATCAGGATGTCTATTTATTAATAAATCAGAATGTAATAATATGTCATGATTTTATATACGTTTAATGTGTGAATTAACTCTTCCATCTCTATGTGATCCTTAATAAGAACAGCTAAAAATAATACCACACAACCAGGGCAAAGGGAATACTCTCCCTCCCCTGTCACCTTCTAGTAGATGGCAGACGGAAATAATGATTGTAAATAGTTAACACGATCTGAATTATGAATTGGGTTGGCAAGATTTCACATGGCCATAAACCTGCTTCTCAGAAGGTGACGTGAACCACGCAGAGCATTGCATTTCCTTCTGCTTTCCCCGTTGTTTAGTCTGTGTTTGAATATATTTGTTTGATTTTTGCATTTGTTTCAGCTTGGGGCTGATATTTTTTCCCCGCTCAGATTAAATTTTAGCTTTGAAACTCACAGAGCTGCTCCTGTTTATCTTAACACTGAAAAAAAAAAAGGCATATTCTGCTAGGCTGTACTGTGGATGAATCGACATTGAAATATAAAACATGAAGGGCCAGACCCTTGCCAGATGTAACTTGGCATAGCTGCGCTGACTTTAACAGAGTTTGAGACATATCCTCCGCTGGTATAAATCAGATAGCTCCATTGAAACCCCGGCGCTGTTCTGATTTGTGGCATCTGGGAAGCCAGCCCAATTTATTTAATCGGAGAATGCTCAGCCCTATCACTGTCCAAGAGGCACAAGGGACTATGCTGGTTTACAGTATAAAGGGCTTATTTGGCTAAATTTACCTTTTCCTATTTTATAATCGGAAGTGCATCCCCCATGGCATTGAATACGACAAATAAGGGAAGACAGATGCACTGTTCGTTTTAATCATTTAATTTGCATGCAGAAATCTGGAATCAGATCTCAGTCATCTGAGGACAAGGGAAAAACTGGGGACAAAATGAGTTTGTGTTTGTTTGCACATGAAGCCTGTAATGCAGAGGACTGCCGTACATAACAGAAAGGATCCACAGAAATGGGGAGAAATGCCATGAGCATAGAAGGCATATTTAGCCACCGCTGCAAAGATTGCCGATAAAAACATAGATGATGTTTCACTGCCCAGCATGTTAAGGCATTTTTGAATTGGAACCTTTAATTCACTCAGGTTTTTTTCACTGGAAACTGTATTAGCTTTTAAAAAAAAGATATAACATTCAGCAACTATAATCTCCCCATGTAGTAATATGAATAAAGCAGGGTAATTCCTTACATATTTTCCTAAATCTGAAGTAAAATTAAAGAGACATTGTCAATTTTAAAAAGCATGTCTATCTGAATTCTTTTTTGTGTGTGCCTATTTATATTATAAGAAATGCACACAGTTATTGTAATTAATAGAGATTAGAGGAAAAACTCATGTGTTCTGCAATTTGCTTCTTTTGTGCATTTGGTAGCACTTTTGTATACAGTTTGTTTCCTCGGCTAGCCAGTTAGTTAAGCACATGTGTAATCTTTGCATTATCCAGCTTCCCTTGTTTGTGTAGGCATTTCGCAGCTCTATGAATAGCAATAACACCAGGCTGTTATCTAGCATTTTTCATCAGGAGATCTCAAAGCACTTTACAAAGGAGGGCAGTATCGTTATCCTCATTTACAGATGGGGAAACTGAGGCATAGAGCAATGCAGTGACTTGCCTACTGTCACCCAGCAGGCTAGTGACAGACAGGAATACTTGAAACCACATCTCCTGAGTCCTAGCCCAGTGTACTATCCAGCAGGCAATAGCATTTCTTAATGAGGATGGAATTTCGAAAGGAGCCAAGGGAGTTAGGTACCCAACTCCTACTGATTTAGTCGTACTCTTTTAGGCTCCTTTCAAAATTTCAGCCTAAATATCTGAATTTACTTTGGGGCAAAATAAATGTGTTTGCTGAGGGTGGAATATTTAAAAGCATCTTGGAGAACGAGTCCCACTGAAAGCCAAAGGACATGTGCTCCTAAGTCACAGAGGGCTCTTTTGAAAAATCTCACCCTGGAATCTATCATCAGGTAACGTTACAGACATTCTAGAAGTTTTTATCAGAAATATGCGGTAATCTTTCCATTATATGAGGAATTTCAAAAGTTTATTTAAACGAACACTGTCATGTATGACCCTATATACAAGGAACAGCATGTGTATTTATCAGTTTATATGGGGTGGTTTTTTTGAGACTAAGGAAAACAACGAGAAAGCACACAGCAGTTCACTCTAAAACATTCTGCATTGGAGCTGGGACACAAAATGGCAGCAAACAGAGCTACTCCTCCA
This sequence comes from Gopherus evgoodei, assembly GCF_007399415.2. Taxonomy (NCBI): domain Eukaryota; kingdom Metazoa; phylum Chordata; order Testudines; family Testudinidae; genus Gopherus; species Gopherus evgoodei. Next base: position 357,674,609 of record NC_044322.1, on the reverse strand, counting down.
CAGTTGCAGGTTCAGTACACAGAAAACAGAACAACAGCATTTCCTTTCAATTGCACACTACATACACTATACCTTCTAACAGGGAATGATACCAGAAAAAAACCAACAATTATTAATCTGATTATCTCTGCCTAGTTATATTGCTCTCATCATCATGGTATCGAAGACCTTGCTGACCACTGATGATGATATCTATTATTTCTATTACAATAGCACCTAGAGGTCCCATTGTAGCAGATACTGTGCATACAACACAATATGGGATAGTCCTTGCCCTGAAAAATGTACTGTCTAAATATTAATCCCAGCAGACAAGGTATCCTGGGACAGATGCTCATTTTAACTCTCTATATAGTACTTATGGGAAGCAGTTGTGTAGCAGTTCAGTCACCACAGTTGTGTAACAAGCAACACTCACTGCTATGGGCGCCCCCCTGTGACTGGGTTTGGGGATCAGCTGCCTTCCATCACTCGCTCACCCACAGCTTCTCTGACTCTTCAGGACTCAGGATACTCTCTCTTTGTGACTCAGCCCTTTGGGCAGCTTACTATATAGCTTTTCCCTTGCAGGGTATCTATGTCTTGCCGGACAAACTGTCTAGATGCCACCTTCACCAGTCCTGTGCCACTTCCCAGTGGCTGGTAGGGGAACCCAGGCCCACCTGCAACTCTATCATCATCAGCCAAGATCTATGCCTTCTCAAGCCTCACTGCTCCTTCCCCGGGCTTCTTTGTACTCTGCCTTCCACAGGCTTTCTTCCCTGCAACTCCTCTGGGTGAACCTTTCCTGCAGGACTAGGATTCCAGGGCTTTTGCAGCCCAGTTTTCCTTCTACCCACCTCTCTGTGCCCAGAAAATAACTGCAGACTCTCTCTCTGTAGCCCTCTTCTGCTCTCAGTTTCCTGGCTTTATACAAGCCCAGTCTGTCCCTGGGCAGCTCGGCTTCATCTTCAATTAGTGCTAATCCATCAAGGCTGACTCTCCTGCAAGCATGGTCAGGTAAGTCAATTGGCCCCTTCTGAGCCATCTTAACCCCTGCAGGGCTGGTGTAGGAAGAACTTGTTCACACAACGCACAGTCAACCTGTGGCACTCATTACCGGGAGAAGTTGTGAAGGCCAAAACTATAATGGGATTCAAAGAAGAACAAGATGTGTTCATGGAGGATAGGTCCACCGATGACTATTAGCCAAGATGATCAGAGATGCAACCCCATGATCTGGCTGTCCCTAGTCTCAGACTGCCAGAAGCAGGGAGTGGATGACAGGGGATGGAGCACTCAATGACTGCCTGTTCTGTTCATTCACTCTGAAGCACCTGGCACTGGCCACTGTTGGAAGATAGGATACTGGGTTAGAGGAACGATTGGTCTGACACAGTACTGCCGTTCTTATGTTCTTAATACCCCATCACAAGTTCCCATCTACCTCTGTCTTTACTTAGGTGTGTTACATCATAGTCAACATTTCTGGAGACAATATTAGATTAGTTTGAGTTTATTTTTGGACCCAGACTAAAATCTCCTTTAGAGATCTGAAACAGGAAGCATCTATAAGAGGACAGATCTAATTTTTATGAAATGTCCACTAAATGTGATTTACTCCAGTTAACTTGGCCGCCTGAGTTCATCAAACACATTTATTAGGTTCAGAAAAGGAGAAACTGAAGAAAGAGTTTAAACTAATCTTATATTAAAAAATTTGCCTACATATCTTTGCGTACATTATGTATTCTTCCTTGTTGATAATTTGACAGTCACTCCTCTATTGTATGCTGAATCAACATGTTTTGCCAGGTGTCATGACCTGTCTCTTCCCGGACACACATGTTGTTCAACACTGTTGTCTCTGGGTCGCCGGTACAGCCCTCTTTCCCCTCTAAGCTTCCTTACAGGACACCTGCCTGTAAATACTGGGCAGACTTGGATGCTTTTCCTAACTCTATTTGAGAGCCCTGCAGATCTCTACAGACCCCACGGGATGATTATACCTCCAACTTCTAGGTTTGAAAAACCAATCAACTTTTATTTAACCATATTAAACATTACAGTTGCATTCAGCATCCCTTCTGCTTTTTATTACCTAGGGAAAATCTAATCGTATTAGTGCCTGACGGTGCTTCGCTTCCTGGTCAGAGTCTAGCTCTCCAATCCTTTTGTGATTGTGTTCCTCTCTCCTTAGGAGTCAGTTGATGACCCTTCAAAGTTAACCCCCAAATTCTTGTTCCATGCAGGACTCCAAGCCTCTCTCTCTTTCTCTCAAAGAAACTATTGGCCCCACAACATAGTCCATTCAACTCCATCAGAAGCCTTTTCTGTCTCCAAAGTCAAGAGTGTGCAATGAATGTCTGACCATGGCACTCATTGTATTAAGTGGAAAGTCTTTACTGTGTAATCTGAAGCCAACCTCCTCTTCACAAAGCCCATTTGGTCCTCATGGATAGCCCAGCTGTTGGTATAACGTTTTTCAAAGCTACAGCTGATACCTCAGTGATAATTCTGCATTCTATATTGAGAGGGTAGTCTGCATCCAGAGTCTCCACAGTTGTGACCATCTTCTTCTTTCTTTAATATTTATATAAGAGGAGTGCCTCTCATCAAGATATTAGAGAGAAAAATGGGTAAGGAATTGGCATGTCTATGCAAGCAAATAAAAGAACTCTGAAGCAAAGCAGTGGAGATGTCACATTCCTTTTAACTGAGATCTTCTCAGAACAAAATACTTCCAGTTTTGCTGGACTTCACTGTATTTGTACTTGGAGCACTATAAATACTGGAAGTAGAGGGAACAAAGGGTTGGACCTTTCACATATTTTATACAGTAATTAACTAGTTAGAGTGTTGTGCAATGCACACCATTGTTCTTTACTGGTTGAAGACAGAGCTGCTCACCTGTGTTCCTTTATGCTGCTACCAGCTCATGGAGATTCTCCTTCTGATCAAGTGGTAGTGGCCTGGACTAATGTTATTCAATAGTGATAAAAGTGGTTAACTCTTTCTATTCCAGTAGCCCAAAGTATCAGACTTAGGAGGTAGATAAGGATCTCTCCCCAGCTCTGGCTGTGTGAATTTATCTTCTGACCTCTCATGGAAAAAGCTACTTTTTTGGAAAAGCATGGCAAGATTTGAGCATACATGAAGGAACATTATTCTCCAGTCATAAGGTCGTATTTGCCCTACCAATCCCAATTTATCACATAGATACAGTGGGCAAATGTACCCTAGGTGTAACTCTATGGACTTCCGTGGATTTAGACTAAGGAAATATATGAACCAGTGTTTTGTTTTAGAAGGCTTTCCATATCTAAGTTACCAGGGCTGTACATAATCCAAGGTTTGGTCATTCTGAAAATACTTGCCTTTGTATAATTCCTGTAATTTGTACTGTCTGATTGCACGTCATTATCTGAATCTAGTTTGAGCCTTTTGCTGTCCATGTGAAACCAACAAAACTAATATTACACACAGAGATGCACGTATGCAAAGAGGAGAAAAAATGCAGAATCTGATCTCATGGCAATTTGGCATAGCAAATTCGATTTGTTATTTGAGGCCAGAAGGTATCATTGTGACCATCTCATCTGACCTCCTGCATACCACAGGTCACAGAATTTCCCCCAAATAATTCCCAGAGCAGATCTTTTATAAAAACATCCATTCTTGATTTAATAATTGTCAGTGATGGAGAAGGCCAATCCACCACAGCCCATGTTGAAATGTTCCTAGGGTTAATTACTCTCACTGTAAAAAATTTACTCATTTCCAGTCTGAATTTGTCAAGCTTAAGCTTCCAGCCATTGTATTATGTTCTCTGATAGATTGAAGAGCCCGTTATTGACTATTTGTTCCCCATGTAGATACTTACACATGGTGATCAAGTCACCCCTTAACTTTCTCTTTGTTAAACTAATTAGATTGATCTCCTGTGATCTATCACTATAAAGCATGTTTTCTAATTCTTTAATTATTCTCATGACTCTTCTCTGAACCTTTCCAAGGTTCTTCTTGAATTGTGGACACCAGAACTGGACACATTATTCCAGCAGTGGTCGCATCAGTGCCAAATACAGAGATAAAATATCCTCTCTAATCCTACTCTAAATTTCTCTGTGTATGCATCCAAAGATTGCACTTGACCTTTTAGCCACAGCATTGCACTGAGAGCTCATGGTCAGCTGATTATCCTCCACGATCCTCAAATCTTTTTCAGTGTCACTGCTTCCTAGGATAGAGTCCCTCATCCTGTAAGTCTGGCCAACATTCTTTGTTCCTAGGTGAATACATTTACATTTACCCATATTTAAAATTGTTTGCCTTTGCCCAGCTTTGCATATTGTTTGCTTTTGCCCAGCTTACCAAATGGTCCTGATTGCTCTGGATCAGTGACCATCTTCTTCATTATTTACTACTCCCCCAATTTTTGTGTGGTCTGCAAACTGTATCAGTGATGATTTTATATTTTCTTCCAGGTCATTAATAAAAATGTTAAAAAGCATAGGGCCAAGAACCTTTTGGACCCCCTAGGACCACACCCATTCAATGATGACTCCACACTTCCAGTTACATTTTGAGTCCTATCGGTTAGCCACCTTTTAATCCATTTAATGTGTGCCATGTGAATTTTATGTCTTTCTAATTTTTTAATCAAAATATCATGTGATACTAAGTCAAAGGCGTTACACAAGTGTAAGTATATTACACTAACTCTATTACCTTTATCAACCAAACTTGTAAGCTCATACAAATATAACAAGTTAGTTTGACAGGATCTATTTTCCATAAACTCATATTGATGGGCATTAATTATATTACTTTCTTTTAATTCTTTATTCATCAAGATCCTTATCTGCCACTCCATTATCTTGCCCAGGATTAATGTCAGACTGACAGGTCTATAATTATCCAGGCTGTCCCATTTGTCGTTTTAAAATATTGGCACAACTTTAGCTTTCTTTGAGTCTTCTGGAACCTCCTCAGTGTTTCAAGACTTCTTAAAAATCAACATAAATGCTCCAGTGATCTCCTCAGCCAGCTTGTTTAGAATGGTTGGATGCAAGTTATCTGAATCTGATTATATTAAAATGGCTAATGTTAGCAGCTGCTGTTTAGTATCTTACTGAGATACTAGTGGAATGGAAAGAGTGTTATCATATGTTATAACTACATCATCTGTTTTTTCCCCCAAATACAGAACAGAAATACTTATGGAACACTTCTGTGTTTGATAAGTCTATCATTTCCGTCTAGTAATGCACCAGTGCCATTGTTAGGATTCTTTTTGTTCCTAATACACTTCAAAAATTCTGTTTTAGTGTACTTAACTCTTCTGGCCATAGCATTCTCCTTGTGTTCCTTTGGTTCCCTTATCAATTTTATACAGTGCCTAGTGTCTGATATCAGTAATCTGGACTTTATTCTCTTTGCACATTATAAATGTGATCAAAGTCATGATCATTTGTACTTAAGGCGCTTGTTATTAAGGTTCAGAGGGTTTTACTGTTAATGCACTTGGCAATTCCTTTAACCTGCTACTCCTATGTTTTAAATAAATCTTTAAGTGCATATGAGTTTTCTCACAGTCTGCTTGTTTGTAGTTTATGATAAATAATGCTACATTCAGTCAGAAGGAATTTACAATAGATCACATAGAGAGACTGGCTCTCCAGGCAACCTGACATGCTATACTCTCATTGGACTGTTTCAAGCAATGGTTTAATAGAGAACAAGAATAAGTGGGGGAGGGAAGATAGCTCAGTGGTTTGCACATTGGCCTGCTAAACCCAAAGTTGCGAGCTCAATCCTTGAGGGGACCACTTAGGGATCTGGGGCAATAATCATTACTTGGTCCTGCCTAGTGAAGGCAGGGAGCTAGACTCAATAACCTTTCAAGGTCCCTTCCAGTCCTAGGAGAAAGGTATATCTACAATTATTTTTTTTAAAGGGCAACTGTCATCCACTTATGTCAAAAAATGTACCCTTGTAATTAGAGCTGAGCAAATACTGAATTTTTCAGTTTAGTGGCCACTGAGAAATCTTTTTTAAAAAGTTTCAAATTGAAACTGAACAGTTTTCATTTTTTCTCACCATGTCCTAGTCCAGCGTGCTATCCACTAGGTCACATTACCTCCTCTGTGTGAACAGGATCTCACTTTCATCAGTGGACAATTGCCGGAGAGGAAAAAGGGTGACACTTGCTCACTAAATTGTTCAGTGGGAATTGTTTGCCCAGCACCAGCCAGGACAGGCTGAACACTTTTCACACAAGAGGCTTTTTTCTTATAGGGTGAAACTGAACCTCAGCCAAAGCCTGTGCAGCCCCACTTTCTCTTAGATCCTCAGGGGGACTTAAGTGGAGTATGGACTTTGTGCTACATCCCTGCACAGGGGTGAATTTAGAGCTGGTGAAAGCTGCCTGATTGACTGAGGGGGAGGGGCTATCTCATGCTCTATGCCTGTCCAGTCCTGAGTCTCTCCAAGCAAATGTGAATTGTAAAGGCAGTTTTGTGGTTGGGACTCCTGTATAATTAGAAATCAGCTTAAGACCCACGCAAGATGGCCATTACATCATAAAAACATACAGTCACTATCCACCTGGGCTAACTTCAAACTACCTATCCCAGTAAGTACCCCATTTCTAAGCGCCTACTTAGGGTGACCAGATGTCCTGATTTTACAGGGGACAGTCCCAATTTTTGGGTCTCTTTCTTATATAGGCTCCTATTACCCCCCACTCCCATCCCAATTTTTCACACTTGCTGTCTGGTCACCCTACTCATACGCCATCCATTTTGATTGATGCCAGTTTTGTGAACTGATTTAGCTTCCCCCTAGTACTCTCAGATCTCATATACTAAACAAGCAATGAATTATGTCTTATTTTATTACTCGGGTAATCCAAAGAATGTGGTAGGAGCTGTAATTCAGTAGAAGGGATTTAATGATTGGAAGACTTATAGCTTCAGCTGAGTTTTCTGCTGGTATTTGTCTAATAATGTTCCCAAGGAAATAAAACACCAGCTGGAACAAGGAAGCTACTGAAAGGAGCTGGACCAGAGTACAAAGGGCCTTGTTGCTTCTCATAAAGGTGCTCATTGAACCTTCTTGTGACCAGAGCTGGTTGAGTATTGTTCAGCACATACCTGCTGGAAAATGACGATTAGTTTATTTCAACTATTGCCAGGAGAGGTCACTTACAACAAAATTCGCACCTAAAAAAAGTTAACATTTTTTTTTAAATAGTTGAAATGTCCCATCCCGACATTTTCAAAAAGAAGAATTCTGGTTTCCCTGTTGGAAATGACTTTTTGTTTCAAAATCTGAACTAAGTCTGGTGAAAACTTTTTTTTTAAATGGTTGAAACAAAAAAGGAAGATTTCAAAATTGTTGAAATTTCACCATGATGGAAGGCTTATGATGGGGAATGGAAGGAGGACTACAATGGAGAACTGTCCTGAAATTCCTTTCCAATGCACAACTTCTAATCTGAAAGGCTGTGTGTGACTACTTCGTAGAATCACGGAACTATGCCATTCTTTGAGCATGAAAAGTGCTGTGTAATGGCCAGCTCTGTCCTTCCGCATGTAATGGTCATGCTCAGGTGAGAATCATGCTTCAGAATTTACGAGGAACTGCTCATATGAGCAAAAATACCAACATACCGCTTTAAATTGGCCCACAATGCAGTACAACTGGTATCTTTTTCTGATAACCCACTGTGACATACTTGGCTAAAATTCTGACTGGTGTGTGTGTGTGTGGGGGGGGAAGGCTGTGTCACCCCTGCCCTGCAACCATGGGTGCCTTACAATGCCTTGCTGAAGTAGCTGCCACCTGGGCCACTCACAACAGCCTGCCGGCATGCAAGCCATACCGTGAGTGTCTGTGTGTAACTGCAGCCTGCCAGTTACAGCCTGGCTCTCATCACGCTTGGTTATACTGCATGGTGACTTCAACACACCTCCAGTCCTGGATTTCCCCCTAGAAATGTATGTCCTGTACTGCCCAGCCCTCTCCTGGATAGTAACAAATATTTTAAATCTGTTATTCCTTTAAGGGAATAATATACCACCTTATTATCTTCAATAGAGTTATCAAAACACTTCATCCTAAACACATTGGATTAGATAAAACAATAAAACAAGTTTATTAATGACAAAGAGATTTTAAGTGAGTACAAGTAAAGAGGCATAAAAGTCAGGAATGTTTACAAGAAAAATAAAGATCAAATGCTTGCTAGTGCCTAACAAACTATATTAGATTCAAGAACATTTTTTCATCATATGCTTCCATTAAGATTACTAATCAAACTCATCAGGCCAGGACCCCTACCCCCAAAGTCCAACGGCTGTTTTCCTTTGGCTTCTTAGGTGCAATGGCAGAGAGAAATGGGGGGGGGGGGGTGGGTATCTTGGTATAGGCCTCTGCTTTTTATAGTTTCAGTCCCCCTCTTGAAAAACATTTCTAGCTGAGAACCAGGAGAGAGTCTGTGTGGAAGGATGTTCCCTGCTTTTTTCCTCACTTGTTCGAGCTTTCTTTGGTTTCCCTTCCTCTCAGATGACTGTGTTTTCTGCTTAAATGCAAATTAGTACAAGCACACATTCCTTTCTATAAGACAGACCTATTTACCAACTTCTGCCTGGGCAGGGTTGTGGGGTTTGGAACATGTGTTAGTAACATCATACAGTCTTATAACATCACATTACAGCGTTGCCACATATGTTTTATCAGGACAGTACTGACCAGCAAATGATGAGTTTTCAGATGATACCTTCCAAGGCATACCAGATACAAAGATTATTACAATAGTGTGTACAGTATCAGAGGGGTAGCCGTGTTAGTCTGGATCTGTAAAAGCAGCAAAGAATCCTGTGGCACCTTATAGACTAACAGATGTTTTGGAGCATGAGCTTTTGTGGGTGAATACCCACTTCATTGGATGCAGTGTGTAGAATGTGAATACAGGCGTATATTCCATTATACCCTCATAAGTCATTCTGCCTCAGACAAAAGCCTTTCTATCATAAGACTGTCACTTCACACTGACATGCTCTATTATCCCAGAACCCCAACCAAGCAGCCAACCCCTCCTCCCGAAAAAAATCCAACAACAAAAACCATAAAACCCTATGCCAAGCAGCGGCTTGATCCCTCAAAAGAATCAGTGCAAAGCTCTTCATGAAGTCCACCAAGGATTTCGCTATTGCTGTTACTTTTACATGGAAGGCGTTCAGATACTGGAGTGAAGGACGGCATTATAACACCCTAAGAGAGAGAAAGGTTCACAGACAAGTCCAGAAGGGACCATTGTGATCATCTAGTCTGACCTCCTGCATGACACAGGCTATATGAATTCCCTGAATTGAGGTCCATTTGAATTATTGGAAAAAAAAATCCAATCTTAATTTAAAAATAGACAGTGACGGAGAATCCACCACAACCGTTGGTAAGTTGTTCTAATGGCTAATAACCCTCACTGTTCAATATTTCTAGCCTGAATAGATAAACATACTGATACAAAAGCTTGTGGGAAAGCAGGAGCTGATAAGAAACCCCAGGCTTATTTGTGGCTATGGTGGTTAGTTTACACAGCTGTTCTGGACCTCGGTCAGTGCTTGCTGCAGGCTGCTAAATTAAACCTCCTCACCCTGGTTTGTGTCAGATCCAGCATGAGGTTTCTTGGATTCTGTGAAGGGCTCTACCAATACCATTCAGAGTCTCATTTATTTACATGTTCCCAAAATGTTCCCACGTTAGCTTGATGCAAATGATATGTGGTGTTTACATAACACTTTTCATTGGTCAGTCTCAAAGCACTTTAAACAAACAACGTGGGTAAGGATTATTATCTCCATTGTAATGACTCGGGAACTGAAAGGTTAAGTGACCAGACCAAGGTGGCAGAGCCAAGAATAAAATCCAGGTCTCCTGAATCCAAACCCCATGCTCAGTCCGCTACATTAGATGTCTGACATTAGCCATGTTCCTGATAGTTGAGGCCCTGCTACTAAGGTGCCACGGAACTAAAAAAACATTGAATGTGATGAATAGATAATGAACCTGTATTAATTGCACCCCTGAAATTCCCATCTATCTCCCCAGTGATGTGTGTTTTTTCAAAACTGCTACTCTTTGCCTTTTCCAAGTAAGTGGATGGTTTAAAATTACTGTTATGATCCCTGAGGATTGTTCCTAGGAAGTTCGCTTCTTTCTCTGTGTGAGAGCTGGCTGCACTCATCAGCTAGTGCCTATGAGCATGTCTCCACTGCAGTGAAAGACCCGTAGCACAGCTGCAGTCAGCTACTTGGGCTTGTAGGGATCGGCTGCAGGGCTAAAAATTACAGTGTAGATGTTTGGGCTCAGGCTGGAGCCAGAGCTCTGAAACCCTACAAGGGGGTTAGGCCTCAGATCCTGGGCTCCAGCCTGGGCCAAAACATCTATACTGCTATTTTTAACCCTGCAGCCAGAGCCCCAGGAGCCTGAGTCAGCTGACCTGGGCTCTGAGACTTGGTGCCGTGGGGGTTTCATTTCAGTGTAGATGGGTCAAGATTGCTCACCATACAGACTTGGCACAAGGAGGCCTAGGAGAGGGCTGGCTGCGAGTGCTTTGGATTAAGTGACTCTAGACACTCATTTGCTTTAAAAATACAGCCAGTCTCTCCATAGGCGCCGACTTCCCCTCTCCCCAGGGGGTGCTCGACCCCAGCCCCTGCCCTGCCCTGCCCTGCCCCTGCCCCTGCCCCACCTCTTTCCACCTCCTCCCCTGAGGGGACTGAGGAGATGAGACTGATATTCCCTCTCTCCCCTTTCCTCTCTGCCTGTCCCCCTCCCATGCAAGCATATTATTTGGGTGTTTATGGATTCAAAGGGGTGGAGGCTCTTGGGTCAGAAATCTGGTGTAGACCTGTTAGTGGAGCCCTAATTCTATTGCAATGCATATTACAGAGCTTACTTGAAAGTAAAGTATATGTGAATAACTCATCCACCTGATTTTAGTTACAAACTCTCCAACAGAATATTCTGATACTTCCAAATCATAAATGTGAGGGCTGAAGAAATCAGCACTAGACATGGGTTTCAGCACATAAGCTGCCCTTGAACTGTGTTTCTAAAAATGTGCAGCGTTATGTAACAATGGGGAAAGGATGGAAAAATACCATCTGACACAACTGCTTCACTCACTGTCTGTGACTCACTCGGAAAATAAAGCTATCTGAAGGGAAGATGTTTCTCAGGAAAAGATGAATGGGATCCCAGAACAAGCCCACGTGGCATACGACTCTTTGGAAGCCTGGCTTCTCATTTCTTCTTCATAGGATTCGTGCCAGTTTCACCCCAAGAGAGTGTTATTTAGTACTTTCCATTTTCACAACACTTTACAGAGAGCGGGTCAGATTCTAACTGTGCTTTGGTTCCAGTCCTGCAAGCAAGATGCACCTAGGACCGGCGCTAGGGGTTTGAGCGCCCTAGGCGCACGGCCATTTCGCCGCCCCACGTGCTGGTCCCCCGGCTCCGCAGTCCTGCCTGCGGACAGTCGGCTGCTCCCGCGGCTCCGGTGGAGCTGCTGCAGTCGTGCCTGCTGGAGGTCCACCGCAGCCGCGGACCAGCGGACCCGCCGCAGGCGCCACTGCGGCAGCTCCACCGGAGCCGTCTGCCGCCCCCTCAGGCAAAATGCTGCCCCCTAATAATGCTGGCACCCTAGGCGATTGCCTAAGCTGCCTAAATGCAAGCGCCGGCCCTGGATACACCCAGGCAAAATCCCACTGGAGCCAGTGGGACCCCAGAAGGCGTATATTGGCACAGCTGCTTGGAGAATGAGGTCTGAAAGCAGAGTAACTCTTCCAGATTTATGCTGATGTAACTGCCATCAGAGTCTGGCCCAAATGCATCCTTGGTATAACTCCGCTGACCCGAGATACACCCAGGATGATTTTGGTTTATTAATTAATAAACCCTCACAACAACCCCATGTTGCGTTAATTATTAATGACATTTTACGCAGGGGAAAATTGAGACTCAAGTGACTAATGCAGTCCTAGGATGCATGAGGCAAGGTATTTCCAGTAGAGATAGGAAAATGTAAAAACCTTTATACAGGGCATTTAGTGAGACCTCATCTGGAATACTGTGTGCAGATTTAGTCCCCCATGTTTAAGAAGGATGAATTCAAACGGGAACAGGTGCAGAGAAGGGCTGCTAGGATGATCTGAGGAATGGAAAACCTACCTTAGGAGCGGAGACCCAAAGAGCTTGGCTTGTTTAGCCTAACCAAAAGATAGTTGAGGGGAGATATGATTACTCTCTATAAATACATCAGAGGGATAAATACCATGGAGGGAGAGGAACTATTTACGTTAAAGGCCAATGTTGGCACAAGAACGAAGGGCTATAAACTGGCCATCGGCAAGTTTATGCTTGAAATTAAGCAAAGCATCAGGGGAGTAAAGTTCTAAAACAGCCTTCCAAGGGGAGCAGTGGAGGTAAAAAGCCTAACTGGCTTCAAGACTGAGCTTGACAAGTTTATGGAGGGGATGGTACGATGAGACTGCCTACCATGGCATGTAGCTGATGTGTGATTGCCAGCAGCAATATCTCCAATGGCCAGAGATGGGACACTGGATGGGATCTGAGTTACTACAGAGAATTCTTTTCCAAGAATCTAGCTAGTGGGTCTTGCCCACATGCTCAGGGTCACACCTTCTTGTCAACTGTTGGAAATGGGCCATCCTGATGATCACTACAAAAGGTTTTTTCTCCCCCTGATAATAACTCACCTTAACTGATCACTCTCGTTATAGTGTGTATGGCAACACCTATTTTTCATGTTCTCTGTGTGTATATATATATATATACATACTCTGTGTGTATATATATATCTCTTCCTACTCTATTTTCCATTGCATATATCTGATGAAGTGGGTTTTAGCCCACAAAAGCTTATGTTCAAATAAATTTGTTAGTCTCTAAGGTGCCGCAAGGACTCCTCGTTCTTTTTGCTGATATAGACTAACACGGCTACCCACTCTGAAACCTTTCAAAAATATCATAACCTCCCATGTTGACATTTTCAGATCAAAATGTTTCAATTTTTCATTTTGAAATTTACTTAATTTACATTAAAAATTTACAAAATAAAATGGGTTGAAATTTAAATGAAATGTGTCAATTGACCCCTATTAATTTTTTTCTAGAATTTCATCTCATGAAACAATTTGAAATTTTGGCTTTTCATCTTGATTTCAAAATCTTTAAATTTTTAATGGGATGGAAAATCCATTTGCCAGGCAGGTCTAATAACAATCCCATTTAGCTCAATAGTGGGATATGAATCTGGGACCTTTGGTACTAACTTGACCCTTTACCACTTTACCTATAAGCCTAACTCCTCCAGCTAGCAGGTGCAGTTGACTCATATACTCTTATATAAACCAGCCATTGAAGGACGCACTCAATAAGCACGGAGACTTAAATATGCTTCTTCCATTCTCCAGGTGGTTCCTCCAAGTCAACACTGAGTGCCTTAAAGATAACTGACACTGACGTGGTGATGAAAATGTTGGTGGCTGTCTCCAGAAGGGCTTCTATTGCCACCACCAGAACTCAAATAATGGTGCCATCAATGAGAAATTTTAAGAAAAAAAGTCTAGTGTAGACAAGGCATCTCTGTAGAACCTGAAGTAGCCAGTTTGCATATGTTTAACATAATAGATCAGCTAATATTTAACATGAAAAAGAGAAGAAAGCTCATACTCAGTGGGAATTACACTGCAAGCCCCATGACTTGTTCAGCAATAAGTGCAGTGCCACTTCTTGATTTCAAGGCAATCTATCGCTTGACAAGGAAGTCTGGAGTTTTCTGTTTCAAAGTGCGGTGCGTTAGTACAAATGTTTATTTGCACGGACATTCCTAGGTTGCATAACCACTCCTGCAAGATAGCTGGCTGAATTACAAGCCAGCTAGAGACCTTCTATGTCTTTGTTTTTCTTGTCAAATGTATGGACCTAAAATTAATAAACTATGTCTCAGGTTTTTGAGAACCTTGAGTTAGTCTGCTGAGATGAAGTGGAACAATTCTTGAAGTTCTTAACTTAGGCAAAATTCCCAGTGACTTCAGGGAAAGTTCAGCCTCAGTAAATAATGCAGGATCTGACTGAATATCAAGGTAAAGATTGTGAGAGGAGAACTTGTTTTGCCAAATTTAAAATCCACTCAGAATCTGTGGGCTCCAGATTTAGATTTGGACTATTGAGCTTTGGTAATCTGGGTTGTTCTGAGCTGCCTCATATTCCCATAATACTCTCCGCAGTAGGTTACAAAATTGTTTCCAATAAAGAATCATTATGGTTTGCATAGCACAGCCTTGCTTTCAGTTAAAAATACAAATCAATCCATCAGTACAACATTTGAAAAAACACTCCTGGGAAGAAAGGTTTCATGAAACTCCAACAATCACAAAAAACAAAACTTTTAAAAAATAGTTCTAAAGGTCAAGAGAATTCACAGAACCTAACCCACCTCTACTCCCTCCCACCTCTATAAGGAACTAGGACTGAACGTATCCCTCATGCTGAATACATATGTAGAACTAACTACTGAGGTGAAAACATCAGTGACACGTGCATGCATTGGGCCTTCTGTAGAATCTTGCGTGCATAAGTCACTTCATCTCAGTGTGCCCCTTTCCCCCCACGATTTATCTGTCTCTTCCAATTAGACTGTAATCTTTTGGGGGCAGGGACTATCTTTAGCACAACGTGCCCCAATCTTGACTGGGCTTCCAGGCATTATAGTAATACACATAATAAATAATAAGCAATTCCCTGGTGGTTTTTACTTCCATTCCACTCATTACATAATACAACTCAGCCGGCATAAGTTGGTCTAGATAAGTTTTGAAAACATAACCAGGGTCCCAATATTACTATTTTTGGGGGTGTTTCTGGCACAAGTGTCTACAGAACTGGATAGACTACGTAGCTTTGTAGAGTAACCCCACCTGCGGCAACAAATATTTGTTGGCCCTATGAGGCTCTGCATTATGATGCTGTTATCAAGGCAACATGTATATGAAATACGCCAATAAATTCTCCTGTGGTGGGTGGATGGGAGTTACTCTAAGAACCGGCTTCAAAAGCATAAACCGACTGGTTTTCCATATTTGGCTTGATCAGAGTGCTGCACTGTTGGTCTGTCATTTCGCATTGCTGACTTTATAAGCCATTCATGTCTGAGATTGTGGGCCACTGGCCTATCTCCTCAGTCCAGGGAGAACTCCCTGCCATGCCCAAGTCTTATTCAGGGGCACAGTTTTATTACACATAGAACAGGCAAAAACCTAAGAACAAAAAGCAGTTCCACTGCCCACGTAGGCTGCGGGTCCCAGAGACATTTACCATTGTCTCTCGGAGTGCTGAAAGGGCACAGCTTCCCTTCAATCCCGGCCTCTGGGGCTACTGCAGGAGCACATCTCCCACCTGCAGTGCCCCAGCTGAGATACTAGCTGGCTTTTATAATCGCTTGACCCATTCCCAGCTGGAGCTGTTAAATGAACACGGCTGGCTGCTCCAGGCCCGTCAGCCTTTACAAGAACAGGCCACTTTCTGGGAAGAGCCTGTTACAGCCTCATCTCTAATTTTAAAGGTTATAAGACAAACTGAATTTCTAGCCATGCTAATTAGATCCTGACCTTCATGAAAGCAAAGGATTTAAGCTAAGCAAAGAACAGCAATAAACACAGAGCCAGAGATAAGTCACAGGCAGTGGCTCTTCATACCCTTAGTATGTAGTAATGCAGAAAATCTGAAGTCAGTTTCCCCAACTCTCCAAGTCCCGCAGTTCCCAATCCATGAGGCCCGGACCTTGCTTCATCTTCCTGCTTATTGTCTGACTGGTCATATGTCTGGATCCAAAACTGCCATTTTGGGATAACTGAAGAGCCCCAGTGGAGTCAGAAATATGTTAACTTCCCAGAAATTGACAGTGTCGAAGTCCAAGGAAGGACAAAAATATTTTCCAGCTGTTGACACTGTATCTTGATTTCAAGGCAGGACAGATTTTCCGTAATGTCAGAATCCCATAATGGTGACCTCCCATCAGCACTTCAGTGTCAGGCTTGGATAAGCTGACCTGCAAAGCTCATTCACTGGATATGCTCATGTGAACTGATGCCCATGTCAAATGTACCCCAGAAAATTAAAACTCAGGGAGTTACATCTCAAAACAGTCTTGGGGTTATTCTGGACAAAATCAAGCAGAGGAGTGTGATAGAGATTGCCAGAAGGTCGGACCAATGGCTAAGCATTAAATGGTGCTGGGAAAAGGTAACTATCCATGTAGTAAGTGGCTGTGCACCACAGTTAAGAGAGGATCAAAAGGTAAAAGAGGAGTTTTTTGATGGATTGTTGTGCCTTATTGGAAACATGCCATCCAGTGGGACGATAATTATTGTAGCAGATCTAAATGCACATGTTGGAACTGGGAAGACTAGATATGAAAGAGTCCATGGAGGCCACAGCACTGGAACCAGAAGCTCCTAGAGGGAAACAGTCCTACACTGGCATTGGACTTGGGGATCACAAACACATAGATTATGAATGATCAGTTATAAGGCAATACTTGGTGAGGGCATTGTGAGACGGCACAGACTTCTCCTTATGGACTTCAGCAAACAGAGATCTTGGAAGCATCTGAACCCCAGAGCACTGGAGGCCTAAGTGTTGGAACCTTAAAGATGAGAATGAAAAAACCTTCAAAGAAGGAGAAATGTGCAGACTTCCTCAATACATGCAGGGATATGTGGAGGAGAGCTGGTTCAAACGAAAATCAACTTTTCTGGGAATGGTACATGAAGTTCTGGGAGTGATGGAACAAGTGCTGAAAAGGATAAGCAGGGAGACATGAGGTGGAATTGTCAAGTTAATTAATCTGTTGGAAAAAAAAGGTAACCTTCAAAAATGTCAGGCCAGTGGCTCGAGCAGTGATAAGATGACATACATGGAAGCAAAAAGGAGGACAAAAGAAGGGTTGCTGAAGGCCTGGCTTGTAAGACGCTATATAAGGCAAGAGAGAAAATGGTGAGGGATGTGAATGCATTGGCTTACATTGGAAAAGAATATGGTACTTTGCAAATAGATGGTGAGTCAATCAACAAAGTTTGGAGTGATTACTTTGAAAGGGTGACGAATGAGGAGAACCCATTGGAGGAATTAAGAACATATCAACTGAACCAGGGCATGACAGATTGCACCCAGAAGGAAGAGTTTGCAAAGGCACTTCAGAAAAAGTAAAAAGAGAAAGCACCTGGGTCAGATAAAATACCAATGGATGCGGTAAAGTCATTGGGAAGAGAAGGCATCAAGTGTCTTACAAGTTTTGTCAATGATATTGTTGAAAGGGAAAATGCTGGATGAATGATGTAAAAGTTTTGTAGTGCCTATTTTTAAACATAAAGGAGATATTACTGTGAGTGCTAATTATCACCCAATGAGGCTTATGTCACATGCTATGGAAATATGGGAGAAGATTATTGAAAAACATCTGACTGGAACAGTTGAAATTGGGAAGATTCAGTATGATTCATGCTGGGAAGGAGTGATGCCATATTTGTGCTATGAAACCACATGGACAAGATTTGGATGACTTTGAAAACTGGAGTAACAGAAATGGGATGACATTTAATAGTGCAAAGTCAATACGTAGGGACTGACAACAAGAATTTTTGCTATAAGCTGCAGACATACCAGTTGGAAGTGACTGAGGAGGAAAAAGATCTGGGTGTACTGGTCTATCACAGGATGACTACAATGAATTCTTTCCCAGGTGTCTGGCTGGTGGGTTTCACCCACATGCTGGGTCCAAGTGATCCTCAT
Source organism: Gopherus evgoodei (assembly GCF_007399415.2). Taxonomy (NCBI): domain Eukaryota; kingdom Metazoa; phylum Chordata; order Testudines; family Testudinidae; genus Gopherus; species Gopherus evgoodei. Next base: position 357,656,747 of record NC_044322.1, on the reverse strand, counting down.
ATTTGAGGCTGGGAAGGAATTTCCTCTCAGGTCAGATGGGCAGAGACCCTGGGGATTTTTGCTTTCCTCTGCTGCATGGGGCATGCGTAGGGTGACCAGATGTCCTGTTTTTAAAGGCACAGTCCTGTTTTTTGGGACTTTTTCTTATATAGGTACCTATTATCCCCCACCCCCTGTCCAGTTTTTTCACAGTTGCTGTCTGGTAACCCTAGGCATGCATCACTTGCTGGTTTGAATTAGAGTAAATGGTGAATTCTCTGTAACTTGAAGTCTTTAAATCATGATTTGAGGACTTCAGTAACTCAGACAGAGATTAGGGGTCTATTACAGGAGTAGGTGGGTGAGGTTCTGTGACCTGCAATGGGCAGGAGGTCAGACTAAATGATCATGATGGTCCCTACTGGCTTTAAAGTCTATGAATCTATGAGTACAGAGAAAAGAGATGGCAACTGCGTATGGTCTTTGTGGACCTGGAAGAAGGCGTACAATCATGTACCAAGAGAATTAGTTTGGTTGAGTTTGCGACAGAGAGGTGTGACAGAAGGCTATGTCCCTCTTATCCAGGATACGTCTGATGGAGTGAGTACTGTAGTTAAAACTAAATGGGGTTATAGAAGAGAATTTCTAGTAAATTATGGCCTCCATCAGGGGTCAGCTCCGAGCCTCTTTTTGTTTCTGGTTGTCATGGATGTGATAAGCGAGAATTTGAACCTGCTGTTTGCCGTTGACTTAGTGATACATGCAAAAGATTGTGAGACCCTGCAAGCCATCTTTGAACACGGGCAACATAGGCAGGCTGAGCTTAAAACAAACATTGGTGAGACTGAAGCTATGATTCCTGAAGGATGAGGACTCAGCATAAAGGACTTCACAGGCAGAGGGCTTCGAATAGTGAAATGACTTAAATACCAGGAGCAGTGGTTGCTGATGATGGTGTTCACTTTAGTGCTGCCTGGCATTATACTAAAACTAAAAGGTGGGAGCTGACCCTAGTTCTCTGTGTCAAAAAGATGGCAATAAAGTTAAAAGGTAGATGTATAAAACTGTAATTCGACCAATCCTAATGTACCTTGGCCATACACAAGACAGGAAATCAGTATGCTCTTCACCATGGGACTGAAGATGTAGAGATGGTCAAATGGTTGGACATTCCATGCTAGAAAACAAAACAAGGTTGTAAGATGCTTAATGTAAGCTGCTCCAGTTGAAGAGAAATTGAGGGAGGTTGGCAACATTGATATTGGCATATCCAGTGGAGATGTCAGTAAGATGGGTCTGCAATGACTGTGGATGGGAGACAACCAAGTGGGAGACCAAAGACTAGGTACATAGACTGGATATCAGCGGACTTCAGAGAGACCAGTCGGCACGACCGCCTGGCGTACGATTGTGAGTTTTGAAAGAGGGAAGTGCCAAGAAAGAAGACAGAGCTCCTGTAATTTTAAACTCCCATAATGGTGACCTCTCATCAACCCCTTTAGGATCCCTCCATTTCAAGGCTTGTTTAACTTTGTGGTTCTGATAAACACCCTGAGGCACGTGGACTAAGCAGTCTCTGGACACTCCCTAGTGCAAGAAATGTGATTGTCCCTGGCCCTTGCCCTTGCGTTGTGCAAAAACGGGGGAAAGCTCCTCGTATGCTTTTCCCCTCCCTTCTGTGGGCCTGCACAAGTGTCAGGGACCATCTGGCTCAATTCCACTCTAGGCCCTGCATCCCAGGAAGCTGGTGAAGAACTAACCCTTACAAACACCACAGTATTCTGAGTGGTTCCAAACACTACACTCTGCCATAGGCACTACAGTCCTGTAATGCTACCCACCTGAGACAACAGTGCAACCTACCTGGCCATGAAGCCATCAGCCCTCGGGAAACTACATCTAGGTAGGGAACAGCAGTGCAATTTCTCAGTGACATGAGCAACTGAAAGCGTCTCAAACCTTCCACCATGCTTTTCGCTGCCCTCTCATAGAATGTCATGTCAGATTCAAGGTCTCGGTCCTTAACTTCAAGGTACTGATTGATCTGGGGCCAGGGTATCTAACAGATAACTATAGCTTCCAGGCAAGGCCTATCATTTACAGCTCCACCCCTCAGGCACAGTGGACCCATCTACAGCAAGGATAAAGCTTGTCTGCACTGTGGACAAGCGCTTTCTCAGGGTCCAGTTCAAGAAAGTGGAGTGAACTTGCACAGGAGTTAAAAACCACCTCAAACCTCACCCTCTTCTGCTCCAAGGGCAAGGTGCTCTTTCTCCAGCCTTTTCATTGCCGCTATGAACACAAAGAACAGTGTACATAAAACATTGCATTCCTACACAATTCCCCCCAGGGGCAGTGAAGGGGAAAAGAATAAACCATCTATGACAGATGCTACATCATTTAATGAACTTCTGAAAGGTGTTTGGGACCAGATCTTTAAAGGTATTTAGGTGCCTAACTCCTAAATATCTTTGAGGAGCTGGTCCATGGATGCTATGGTAATGAGGACTAAGAACCCAAAAAGAAGAGAACAGAACACAATGTAGTGGGATATTGCTGTAGAAAACTGTCTATTATATGTATCTATCGTCACCTGTTCTAGACTCTGGGTGCCTGTCCCCTAAAATAAAAACACACACTATAACATAAATTATTGTTCATCAATAAATATCCACCCTGTTCCCCACCTTTTCACCCAAAACTTCCTTCAAAGCCAGGGAGAAAAGGTGAATTCTGCACCGTCCACAGAAGATTTACAAATGTGGGCAATTTCGGACCAAGAGGGAAAAGAAGAGTGAAAGCTGAGGGCCCTTCACAGGGGATGCTTTTGCTTTATTACAGTTTTGCGAAGTGTCGATTTTAGTACCTTTGTTATGTGAAATGCTTTAAAATATTAGATTTTGAACATTTCAAAGCAGGGGACTTGAATTTCATTTGCCTGTAAAAAGTCAAGAGCAGTTACGACGCCAGATGGAGAAATAAAATAATCATTTTGCAAAACTGTGCAATCTATTATCAAGTGTTACCAAACAATAGCCTATTTCAAACACGAACTAGTGACTGCTTTCACGGCCACTGTGGATTATCTCCATTTTGGAGATGGAGAGTCTGAGGCAGAGTTTCCCTGGCTTTCCCAAAGTCAGATGATAAATCAGTATCACTGCTAGGATTAGGGCACAGGAGATTCTGGCAACTTGTCCTATGATCAGGCCATTAACTCATGCCCAGGCTGGCTGCAGGCACCAGCGAAGGAAGCAGGTGCTTGGGGCGGCCAATGGAAAGGGGGCGGCACATCCGGGTCTTTGGTTGCAATTTGACGGCACATCCCTCAGTCCCTCTTGGAGGGAAGGACCCGCCGCCGAAGAATGAAGTGGCGCAGCAGAGCTGCTGCTGAAGTGCTGCTGATCGCGGCCTTATCTTTTTTTTTTCCCCCCTCACTTTACCACTTGGGGCAACAAAAAAGCTGGCTCTGGCCCTGCTCATGCCTCTCTCAGCATCCAGTCTCCAGCCTTGAGTGATGAGTGGTGCATTACCAGCAAAGGGCCTGATCCAAAGCCCATTGAAATCAATGAGAGTCTTCCCTGTGGCTTCACCAGGCTTTGGTTCTGACCCACAGAGCCAAGCGGGGGCATCACAACAAGTAGACAGTGGTGATCTGAAGAGGAGGAAATATGAAAACGGAAGGGAGAAGCTCTTTGAAATGCAATTCCCTTGGGAATACCCTGCCCTCCCTTTCCATTCTACCAGGGGCAACCTGTGCATATTTCCCAAGTGGCTGGATTTCTGGTAGCCCAGTTTGCAAGCCACCCTTAAAACCAACACAAAATAAGCATTGTCAATCCCAAGAAAAGATGTCCTACCAGAGAGCGGACACTTGGCATTCAATCACCCCCGACTCTGATTATTGTTTCTAAGCGTGTATGTGTGCGTAAAGCCCCCAAGGACAGGGAAAAAAATCAGCTGCATGAGGGAAGAGCCATGAGGTTATTGCAGGATGTGTTCCCATTCATCACAGTCATTCTTTCCGCCCTTTGGAAGCCAATGGTTTTCCACTGGACACATTTCACACAGCGGTGTTGTTAATCCCAATACACATTGCGCTGTAGGAAACTGCTCACTATGCAGTATTTCCCGCAGTCTGCAGTGATTCATTTCCACCCCCTCAACATTATTACCCCTTTTTTAATAACAGGGGAAACTGAGATACACACGGAGTGGTGAAATGACTCGTGCAAAGTCACATACCATTTCAGCAGCTTTTTCATTTTTTTTATTAAAATTTTTGTTATTAAATTAAAAATAAACATAAATCAGTGTTTAGTTCCCAGCCCTTTGTTCAGTTTAACAATGAACAGAGACAGAAACAAGCCAGGTACATTATGTTCTGCCTCCAATGAGTTACCTCAGCCATTTCAAAATCATTTTCAGCAGTTCACAATAAACAGGAAGAAGCCAAAACAGTCCCTCCTGCATAAGCATTGAATTGTCATGTGGAACACACCTGAAACTAACAAGGTTCAGGAGAGAATTACAGTGAGGTTAGTCAATAGCCTCTGGTGTGTCCTCCGGTGTTTGATCTTATCTGGTGGGAGAAAGAGAATGGAAAGTTTCTCTTGTGGAGAACATTTGTGCTGTCAAGAAATGGCCTCAGAATCCTGCTCCACTCCCCAGAGGAGATTTCCACTTTGCATGGAATGACTTTCAAATTCAAACTTTTCCTTCCCCCGTGGGGTGTCCCAGCTGCATGGTCTTTCAAACATTTATAGCAAGAAGTGCTAGAGTTTACAAGGGACAATGGATATAGATCCTACACACTGAAGACTCCTTCAAAATCATGTGTCTGGCCATATTCTGGCCCTTGTTGTGTACCTGTATTGCCAACCTGAAAGGCCCATTTGGTGGCTTGTCTCACAAATGGTTTTGAAGGGTTCTTATATACTGCCCTTTACAGATGGATCTCTGTGAACTATCCCATATAGCCTCTTTTGAATCTTTCCCAGATGAAGGACAGCCCAGTGATTAAGTGGTACTTAGGAGACCTAGGTTCAATTCCCTGCTCTGCCACAGACTTCCTGTGTGACCTTGGGCAAGTCACTTAGCCTCTCTATGCCTCAGGTCCCCATCTGTAATATATAATACCTAGCTCTTGTATAGCGCTTTCCAGCAGTACATCTGAAAGCACTTCACAAAGGATAGTTGTATCATTACCCTCATTTTATAGAAATGGAGAAAGGAAGGGACTTGACCAAGGTCACACTGCAGGCCAGTAGCAGAGCCAGGGACAGAGCTCAGATCTCTTAAGTGCCAGTGCAGGGCTTGATCCACACTAGGTATAATACCCTTCCCTTCCTTCACAGGGGTGTTGAAAGGACACATGCATTAATAATTGTGAGGTGCTCAGATGTGACATTAATGGCAGTCACATAGGTATCCTACATAGACATGTCCTCAGTACTCCCTTTTTGGGAGCAGCTGTCTACAAGTGATCAGCTAACTAACCTTGACCAGGATGCCAGACAATCTGGAGAAAGATGATGTTATTTATTTAGATGGTAAAAAACAACAACAACAAACTTTCCAAAGATTCAGCCACCATCAAATCGAGCAAATTGTTATGCTGTGTAACTAGATGGCCATACCCTCGTCCTCCACCCAAGGGCCTGTCTTTCATTTTGTTTCAGATTAGAGAGCAAACTCTTTGGGAGCAGGGCACCAGGTCTTTTTATATGGCTGCGGTGCACCTAATTCTGTGATTCTGTCTGGGATTTCTGGGTGCTGTGGTAATAGAAATAATAGTACATTAATTATTATTGATACTATAGTATCATTACTTAGAGGGTAAGCTCTTTGGGACAGAGGTGGTCTTTTTATTATATGTTTGGACTGTGATTACTGCAACAGAGTCCTGATTTATGACTAGGGCCATGGCAGTACAATGATTATTTATTATTGTTATTATTAATAATGCATCGATATGTTCAGGAGCTTTGGAGTTTGGGCAGGTTCCTACCAATTGAAAAATGATGAGGAATTGCACTCATGTAACATTTAATCTTTAACGCACTTTAGAAAGTTTGACTAATTAACAAACACTAAGGAATTAAAATGTGCATCGCCCCGGTGAACTAGATAAATATTATCCTACTTTCCTAGAGACGGCTTGTAGAAGACTGCTGGAACAGGATGTCAAAGATGAGATGAAAATTCAGGAGTTCATGGATCCTATCTTGTTCTCTTACCATGATTTTCCCCAAAAATACTTTTTAAAAAGAGAAAAATAATTGAAATGCTCGCCAGGGCTTAGCAGGTGTGTACCCAAAACTGCAAGCATTTTCCTGTGTAGCAATTTTATATGCAGCATCTTCCAACACTCACATAAAGGACAGTGACTTGATCCAGTTCTCCAGCTGGTGCCAGCCAGCTGTAAGTTACCATGAAGGCTGGAGGGAACATATCTGCATACTCAGTGTGTCTCTTGCTTACTCCACCTCTGTAATATCACAGACTCAAGCAGTTTGCTGGTATTCTTAAAAACACCCAAACAATTCCCCCATGTCTCCCCTTCAAAAAAACAAACAACCAAAAAATCTCTTCTTGGAATTTAATGAAGACCCTCTTCTTTCCCAGTGAATAGGGTACAAATATTTTGGAAAAGAGCAGCAATTCCTAAAGAGAGGGTGTGACAATACTGGCCAGTCGGCTGGACTGAGGCTCAGTAGATTGGATATCTCTACCACTGGCTTGCTAGGACACTTTAGGCAAGTCATTTCCCCTCTCTGTGACTCAGTTTTACCATCTGTAAAATGGCAACAATGACACCGATGTCCTTTGCAAAACCCTTTGAGAGCTACTGAAGAAAAGAACTAGGTATAATAATAATAATTTCATAATCTTTTATGCAGCAGGAGAGACTTCTTTCCATTCTTTTGCTCCTTTCTCTCTTCCTCTGTCTCGTCTCTCCCTTCCTGTCTTCACCTCACCTTCAGTTTCCTCCTTTTCCTTTTCCTCTCTAGTTTTCCCATTTCCCTCCTTATTTTACATGCTGCTGCAGAGAGGAGGTGAATGGAATCAGACCACCCTTCCGTTTGTTCTGCAACTGCAAGGCCAGTAACAAAATCTCTCCCTCCGTCTGGTGTCTTAGATGCAGTTCTGCAGATAGAAAATTATTATAAGATAATGAAAACTGCGCTGGCTTGTCTGTCTGTGCAGCACCACCCTCTGTTGGTTGGAATGTCACCTCTGCTCAAGGGTCTTCCATTGCTTTCCAGCCTCCACAGCTAACAGATTCAGCAAGTTGTATCTAGCACCCACAGGGTTTTGTCCAGCACAAATGTTGGGGGCTGGTTAGTGCATATCATCAACCATTCAGGAGTGAAATCTGCATATGGATCTCATCTCACCAAAGCATATACAGAAAGAATATTGAGTTGGAATAGAAGATAGTATTACCACTGTATATGGCAATATGGCATTACTGGAACACCATGTCCCGTTCTGGTGTCCACGCTTTAAAAAGGCTGTTGACAAACTGGAAAGGGTTCAGAAAGAGCTACCAGAATGAGTTAAGTTCTGAAAAACCCGCTTTACCAGGGGAGACAAACAAAACAATCTATTTGGCTTAAAGAGAAGGTTAAGAGAGAACTTGAATATAATCTGTATCTACATGAGGAGACGATTTCTGATAGTAGAAAGGTCCTTTAATGTAGCAGTCAAAGACATAAGATTCAGCAGCTACATGCTGAAGCTAAACCAATTCAGAAAAAAAATAAAGCCTCCCCCCTTTTTTTAAAACAGAGAGGATAATTAACCTTTGGAGCAACTTACGTTGAGCTGTAGTGGATTCTCCATTACACAAAGTCTTTAAAGCAAGACTAAATGTCTTCCCACAAAATATGCTCCAGTCCTCCCAGAAGTTATAGGCTGGATGCAGGAACTGCTTGGCAAAATTGTCTGCCCTCTGTTAGGCAGGTGGTCAGACTAGATGATCAGTGGTCCCTCCTTCTGATCAGGCCATGAAGCTATGCTTATATGAATCCATGATAACGTGGAATGCATGGGAAATCTCAATGCTGAAATAAGGGCGAGGGGAAAGACATGAAGAAATTGCAGGCCAAAATTCAGAGCAAACCTCTATTGAGGTTCTAAAATGTTCGGTTAACTTTTTTAAGACAACAGGCCAGATCCCCAGCTGGTGCATATCAGCGAAGGAACTGGCCCACTGATTTCCATTTCTTTGGAATGTCTCCACACTGCTTAGTTCCATCTGGGAATGGAAGTGGAGTTAGCAAATACCATGAGGCTGTTTTCTCAGTACATTGGCAAGTACTCATAATGAATTCATCTGCACTGAAACGCCATGTAAACCACAGTGCTTGTAATAGTGAGCCTTGACTGACAGCAAGGGATTTCTGGGAGCAGAGGAATGAATGTCACTATATTTTAGGTGTGGCTGAAGCAGGCACTACTATAATTATGAGAAAGGATGGCCTGCTCCTGCACCCACTGAAATCAATGGGAGTTTTACCATTGACTTCCTGGGGAACAGGAACATACTCCAAATGAAGACATTCTAAGGGCCCTAATTTACTCCTGTTGAAGTCAATGGTGAAACTTCCATTGATTTCAATGAAAGCAGAAGCAGGGTCTAATTTTGCAGACTCAATGGTCCAATCCAATGCCCACTGGAGTCAATGACAGTCTTTCTACTGATGTTGCTGCCTGCAGGCTCAGGTCCTAATAAACTTGCACCCGCTCACACAAGCATCCAAACTAGAGACAGGCATAAGACCCAGTGTTTGGAGGCTTTCATAAACTTTGGGGGATGTCTGATCCTGTGTTTTCTCCTGATCCAGACAGCTATCCTATTCTTTTCTGTTCTCTATAGATTCTTATGCCATCCCTGTCACCACTGTCTCTGACTGCTTTCCAGTCATACATTAAACAATGAGACTTCTGTGGCATGTGGTTTGTTCTACCTTATTTTCTCCTCAAAGGTAGAATTGTGCGTGCAGTGGAGTGTCTTGTTTTGGAAGGGTTTTCTTTTAAGGTGTTTTTCCCCCCTGAATATGTGTGTACACACTGCTTTGTGTTTATGTCAGAGAAGGCCTTGAAGTTGAAGTGGAAGGGAGTGAGGTTTGAGGTGGTTCTTAGCTCCTGGGGGAATTGTGATGGAGTGGAAGTTTTCTGTAATATTTTTATGGCTATTGTGTGTGCCTCAGTTTCCCCTATGTGGTGCATGGTTAATTAGGTTGTGGGAAAAGGTTGTTTACTCTTTGGAGAGACCCAGAGATCCAGGCATGACTGCCATCAAGCTGCCTGGGGCCTGGGCCTTTATGTCCATGGAGAGTCTAAGAAGACAAATGGCCACTCCAATAACCCAGACATTTGGCACCTAGCAGTTAACGACCATGGCTGGCCCAGCCTCCACAGGAAGCCATCTGGGTGTGGCCAGCTGGAGAACAAAGGGCTAAGGAGAAAGGCCAGGTGGTAAGGACAAAGGACTGAGGAGGGGCCAGGTGGGGTCGTTAAGTGTGGGCTGCTGGAAGCAGAACAGGAGATGTTTGTGGCCTGGGATTAAAGAGGGGTCAGAGGGCTCTGGGACTGATGAAGAGGGACTATGCTGTAACTTCCTGTAACCAAGGGCATTCTACGCTGTATTGCAGACATCTAATGAGCCCATCTGCTTTTACAGCGCTGGCTGAGAATCATTGCCGATTAAGAAGCTGGAGAGTCCATTGCTCCCTTTGGGTGTACAAGTCTCTCTCAGGAGTCCAACTTAGGTGGACTCGCTGAAGGGAGCTCACGGTGTGAAGCGAGGGTGCTGAAGGCTCCGAGGTTCGGTCTAAGGAAGCGGTGAAGCCATGTGGCTTACCCTAGTGAGAGTGTGACCTTAAAGTGGATGTGGCACACTGAAGGAGTCCTCCCAGGGATTGTTCCAGAGATGTTGAAGAGCACCGGACCTGGAGATCCAGGACAAGAATTCATTCCTGTCTCAGACCAACCCTAAGAAAGCTCTGTCTCCTGCCCAGACAAGTTTTACCCTTTCAATAGAAAGTTTCTTTGTGCCTGAGGAGCAGAGCTGTCAGCCACAGTCTTCATCCTGGGGCTTTAGGCCACAGATACCCTAGGCCCAGGCCACTGAGCCCCTTGAAGATAAGGACCCAGACCTTGACCTTGATTTGCTGTTCTGTAGGGAGTGGAGGACAGGACTTCTGCACCTTCTGTAGCCCATGTTGCTGAGGAGATATGTTGCAGCCTTCTGTACTAGCTGGAGTTTCCTAAAGGCTCGTGGCTTCAGGCCGAGGTACATTGCACTGTTGTAATCTAGATGGGAGGTGACAAAGAAGTATATAACTGAGAGATAGTCCTCATCCGCCAGGGTGGCCAACCAGAGATGGTAGAAAGTGTACTTGTGGACACTACTTACAGGTTATTGTCAGTGAAGAATCCAGGAGCACCCCTAAATAATCGACTGAGCTGACCAACTTGTGGAAGACAATATGAGCTGTTTGAAGTTCACCCACCAATGTGTATTTGCAGTTGGAATCGAGGGTGAAAAGGGAAGCCCTTGTGAAAGAGAGAAATGCCTGCAAGCTGCATGGAGGCTCAAACTAAATGTACACCCTAAATAAAAAAGACAGTGAGAGGAGAAAAAAAAATTCCAGTGGAGCTAAACAGCAGAGTAAAAGAGGCGACTGGAGGCAAAAAGGCCTCCTTTAAACATTGGGAGTTAAATCCTACTGAAGAAAATAGAATGGAGCACAAACTCTGGCAAGTCAAGCATAAAAGTATAATTAGGCAGTCTAAGAAAGAATGTGAAGAGCAACTAGCAAAAGACACACAAACTAACAGCGTTTTTTTTTAAAGTATATCAGAAGCAGAGAGGCTGCTAACTAATCAATGGGGCCAGTGGGTGAACAAGATTGTAAAGAGCACTCAGGGAAGACAAGGCCATTGTGGAGAAGTTAAATGAATTCTTTTCATTCATCTTCACTCCAGAGGATGTGAGGGAAATTCCCACACCTGAGCCATTTATTTTTATGTGACAAATCTGAGGAACTGAGGGGTCACTAGAGGAGGTTTTGGAACAAACTGATAAGTTAAACAGTAATAAGTCACCAGGACCAGATTGTATTCACCCAAGAGTTCTGAAGGATAGCTAATGTAATGCTGATTTTTTAAAAAAACCATGCCTTATCAATCTATTAGAGTTCTTGGAGGGTTTCAACAAATATATGGACAAGGGTGATCCAAAGGATATAGTGAACTTGGACTTTCAGAAAGCTTTTGATAAGGTCCCTCACCAAACTCTCATAAGCAGTCATGGGATAAGAGGGAAGGTCATCTAATGGATTAGTAACTGGTTAAAAGATAGGAAACAAAGTATAGGAAATTAGAATAAATGGTCAGTTTTCACAATGGAGAGAGATATATAGTGCGGTCACTAGAGGATCTGTACTGTGCTTTTCACCATATTCATAAATGATCTAGAAAAGGGGGTGAACAGTAAGGTGGCAAAATTTGCTGGTGATACTAAATTACTCAAGACAGTTCAATCCAGAGCTGACCATGAAGAGTTACAAAAGAATATCACAAAAGTGGGTAACTGGGCAACAAAATGGCAGATGAAATTTGTTGTTGACAAGTGCAAAGTAACACACATTGGAAAAAATAATCCCAACTATACATACAAAATGATGGGCTCTAAATTAGCTGTTACTATTTAAGAAAGACATCTTGGAGTCAGCATAATTAGTTCTCTGAAAACATCTCTCAATGTGCAGTGCCAATCAAAGAAGCTAACAGAATTTTAGGGAATCATTAGGAAAGGGACAGATGAGAAGACAGAAAATATCATAATGCCACTATACGCCATAGTACACCCACACCTTGAATACTGTGGGCAGTTCTGGTTGCTCCATCTCAAAAAATATATGTTAGGATTTGAAAAAGGACAGAAAAGACCAACACAAATGATTAAGGGTATAGAACAGCTTCCACATGAGGAGCAATTAAAAAGTCCAGGACTGTTCAGTTTTGAAAAGAGACAACTAAGGGGGATATGATAAAGGCCTATAAAATTATGAGTGGTGTAGAGAAAATGAATAGGAAACTGTTATTTCACATAACACAAGAACCCAGGGGTCACCCAATGAAATTAATAGGCAGCAGGTTTAAGATAAACAGAAGGACGTACTTCTTCACACGCTCACAGTCAACCTGTGGAACTCATTGCCAGGGGATGTTGTGAAGGCCAAAACTATAACTGGGTTCAAAAAAGAATTAGAGATAAGTTCATGGAGGATAGGTGCATCAATGGCTATTAGCCAAGATGGTCAGGGACGTAACCCCATGCTCTGGGAGTCCCTAAGCCTCTCACTGCCAGAAGCTGGGAGTGGACAACAGGGACGGATCACTCAATAATTGCGCTGTTCTGTATTTCCCCTCAGCAACATCTGGCACCGGCCACAGTCAGAAGACAGCATGCTGGGCTAGATGGACCTTGCTCTGACTGAGTATGCAGAGCCTGCTCCAGGCACCAGTGTAGCAAGCAGGTGCCTGGGGCAGCCAATGAAGTGGGGGCAGCACGTCTGGCCGTTCGGCAGCAATTTGGCGGTGGGGCCGTCACTCCCTCTCCGAGCAAAGGACCTGCTGCCGAATTGCTGCCAATCGCAATCACGGCACTTTTTTATGTGCTTGGGGTGGCAAAAACGCTAGAGCTGGCCCTGTGAGTATGGTCATTCTTATGTTCTTATGTAAAGAGAATTTAAAAGATTAGAATTCATTAGGCTAAATCAGTCATTTTGTAAAATGCAAGAGACCAGAAGATTGGATTATTTTCTAAACTTCTTGCTTTACTATTTATGATTATTGCAATTCTTTGTTTGGAACAAATCTTCTGCAAAAGAAAAAAAAAATCTGCAATCAAAAACAAGGGTCCCAAAAGAGGAAGCGTGGCTTCATATCAGCTGATAATCTGTCTATCCCAGAAGACTGGCAGTGACAAATCTGACCTTTCTGATCAAGTCAGAGACACGGACATAGCAGTACAGGGATATAATGCAAATATAGTACCAGGTCTTGAGAAGCCAACTTAGCAAGAAGGTATAAAAACTGGTCTTTTGTTTCAGACAAAGAGAAGGCTATGGGACTGGATAGCTCAGTGAGTAAGTTGGCAAAGCTCCATTGATTTCAGTGGAGTTTCATCTATTTACACCAGGTGAGAATCTGGCCTTTAGTTTTCACACTTGGAAGCCTAAGGCCTTGGCTACACTGGCGCTTTACATCGCTGCAACTTTCTCGCTCAGGGGTATGAAAAAACACCCCCCTGAGCTCTGCAAGATACAGCGCTGTAAAGCGCCAGTGTAAACAGTGCCGCAGCGCTGGGAGCGCGGCTCCCAGCACTGCAAGCTAAACCCCATCAGGATGTGGAGTACGTGCAGCGCTGGGAGAGCTCTCTCCCAGCGCTGGCGCTTGACCACACTCGCACTTCAAAGCGTTGCCACGGCAGCGCTTTGAAGTTTCAAATGTAGCCATACCCTAAGTGACTTGCAGCCATTTGAACACTGCTTCCTTCAGCCATAAGCAAAGTAAATGACTTTGGGGCGCCATCAGCTACCCTTTGCCCGTCCTCTCTGTGTCGACCTTCTCTGACCTGGCTAATCAATCACTACAGAAGTAGCTATTTAGACATTTGTTTCAAATAAACAGTCTGTTTTTTAAAACACATATTTTGGCAATTGCAGGAAAGTCAAAACCGGTGCAGTTTGTTTTCACACAGTAGTGAGAGACATAACACAAGAGACAGGCAAGGTCAAGTTTGATAGGGCCAGCTCCTCCACTGGCGTAAACCTGCATGGCTCCATTAGTGTCCATGGAGCTAAACTGTTCTAGCTGTTAGGAGCAGATAATTGATCAGAGCCTGCACTTCAGCAAGTGTAGCTAAAGATACATTTTCACAGGGGGCCAGATCCTCAGCACTGGAGGTATGCTGATTGACACCATGTAACCTTTCCAGCTCCAAGTCTGTAGCTAGCGTGTGCTCTCCTGATTTAATATGAGCCATCTTTTCAGGGGGCAGAATCCTTCAAGCTTCCATAGATATGCCAATTTTACAATGTTCAGCAGATCTAACACAATTTAACTTGCAGGACGATAATCGAGTGCCACTGCCTAGGATCTCCTCTTACAGTGTGGTGCAAGGTTTGTGTGTTAACTTAGATTGCTCTCTAGTGGCTAATGCTATATAATAGATTTGAAACATTTTCCTTCATAGTATATTACTGGCTATAGGAGTCAGACCGGATTCTGATCTCCTGTACATAACTATGACTCTGTTGACTTCAGTGAAGTTGCTCCTCATTTACACCAGTGTGGGAACAGACTCAAGCCCATTTCCCCTCATTCCCAAAAACAAATCCTAACTCCCTCCAGGCAAGCTATTCTTTCTATTTACAGATGAGTAATCTTATGTTATGTACCTTTCGGAAGGTTAAGCAGCACTGTTCAGGCACAGGCAGGAACAGAACTCAGGAGTGCTGCTCCACACCCCAGCCCTGTCATAAACAGATAGCTAAGGGTTAATGTCTCTTTCACCTATACAAGGGTTAAGAAATAGTGACCTGAAACACCTGACCAGAGGACCAATCAGAAAACAAGACTTTTTCAAATCTGAGTGGAGGGAAGTTTTGGGTGTGAGTTTTTTGTTCTTGGTCTGTTCTCTTTCTGGGCTCTGAAAGTGACCACAGGAATCTCCAGGCTTTCTAATCTTTTGTTTCCAAGTTGTAAGTACAAGGATAGTAAGACAATAGGTTTATATTTTTTTTTGTATTTACATGTGTGTAGTTGCTGGAATGTGTTAAATTGTATTCTTTTTGGATAAGGCTGTTTATTCATTTTTTCTTTTAAGCAATTGACCCTGTATATTGTCACCTTGATACAGAGACTATTTTATGTCTTTTTTCTTTCTTTTTAAGACCTGTGGATTTTTTTTTTAGTGGGGGCTCAAGGGGATTGAGTCTGCAGCTCACCAGGGAATTGGTGGGAGGAAGAAGACAGGGGGGAAGAGAGAATCTCTTTGTGTTAGATTTACTAAGCCTGACTTTGCATACCCTCTGGGTGAGGGGAGAGAGAGATTTGATCTCTCGGTACTAGTGTTTCAAGGACTTGAAGCTGGACGTATGCTAGAGTACCCGGGGCGGGGAAATCTGGGAGGAGATAAAGAGGGGGAAGGGAAGTGGGTTATTTCCCTTTGTGGTGAGACTCAGGGCATCTGAGTCTTGGAGTCCCCCCAGGGAAGGTTTTGGGGAGACCAGAGTGAGCCAGACACTGGAATCTTCTGGCTGGTGGCAGCGATATCAGATCCAAGCTGGTAATTAAGTTTGGAGGTTTCATGCTAGCTTCTCGTGCTCTGAACTCTAAGGTTCAGATCTGAGTAGGAAAGTTATGACAGCCCTAACAACCCAATCACATTACTTCCAAATCCAGCCAACTTCCTAGCTTAAACTGGGAGTTAGATCTGGATTTAGATAGGTTTTATGAAGCTTGTTACTAAAAATGCGCTTAATACAATGATGTTTTAAAAACAAATGATAAAATGACACGGCATCATGTTCAATGCAGTCAGAGGTGAAAGTTAAAAACCGATAGATTGAAAAACAAACCTGCAAAAGTGACATGTTGTAGATAGGTTACTGATATCATTAACTCAACACTGATGTACAAAGATTGGAGGACATATTGATCTCAAACACAAGATTCTACAATGATGTTCCATTCTGTGCGCTGGGCTGCTTTGTGGCAACTGAAGTCCTTTTTCTCCTGATTACCTCTGATTTGGATTAGAGTGACCTTTTGCCATCTGGCCGCACTTCATCTCATGAGCTCCCAGTGTGATGCTGTGGCCAAAAGGCTAGTCGGATCCCTGGATGTATAAATAGAAGAATCTCAAGTAGCAGTAGGAAGGTGATAGTCCTGCTGCATTTGTCGCCGATGTGACTGCTGCTGGAATACTGTGTCCACATTTCAAGACGGATGTTGATAAATTTGAGAGGGGCCAGGGAAGAACCATGAGAATGATTAAAGAATTGGAAAACATGCCTTATAGTGACTGAATAGATTGAGCTCCTTGAGTCTATTTAACAAGGAGCAGGTTAAGGGGTGACTTGATCTCAGTTTATACATATCTACATGGGAACAAAAATCTGATAATGAGTGCTTCAATCTAGCAGATGAAAGGTATAACATAATCCACTGACTGGAGGCTAGGGGCACCATTGGCTGGAGGACACATCATGGATGATTACTCAATTTATGCTTATCCTGGAGGTGTTGCAGCCAATCAGATAGCTACCCCCTCTGCTCTGGACTGGCCAACAGACCTTAAGATCCAACTGTAGTCACACTTAGGGTGACCTGACAGCAAGTGTGAAAAATCAGGACAAGGAGTGGGGGGTAATAGGAGCCTATATAAGTAAAAGACCAAAAAATCAGGACTGTCCCTATAAAATCGGGACATCTGGTCACCCTAGTCACACTGTTGCTCTCACTGGTCTACTCTTGCCAAACGAAAGAAGAAGAGACACTAAGGGTCTGATCCAAAACCCACTGAAGTCAATGTGAGTTTTTTCATTGACTTCAAAGAGATTGGGATTATGCCCCAACCACTTAAACTAAAGGGACACAACTCCACTGGCTGTCCGTAAATAGCAAGTGCCATCCTTCCCTGGGCTTAGCCACTAGAGGGAGACATGACAAATACACTAAGGTAAATGTATTGCCATAGCACTTTTCTTTCCATTTTTTCTCCTCCATAACCCAATCACCTGCTTAACCAGTTCTCCCAAGTCCACTGTGTATATTTTTATCATAGTGAGCTATGTGGGTGTGCCCAAGAAAAGGGCAATGATTTTATACCACACCCTCATGTAGTACATATTTATGTGGTAATCATAGTGTGCATTATACAAATAGAAGATAGGAGGGTGTGGTTATAAAACTGTAGAAGGATCAGATGACTTCATCACAATCACACTGAATTATCCAGATCTCCCCAAACAAGTGGCAGTGATACAAAATCAGCACGTAGGCACAGATCCTCCGTTGCTATAAACTGATGTCACTTCATACAGAACGTGGCCTACTAAAAACAGGGCCAGTGCGAGAACATCACATGGCCCCCCTGAAAACTGAATTAGCCTCTTAGAGTTGGTAGGGCACCTTTTCATGTTCTCTGTATGTCTCCTCACTATATGTTCCATTCTATGCATCCAATGACGTGGGCTATAGCCAGGAAAGCTTATGCTCAAATAAATTTGTTAGTCTCTAAGGTGCCACAAGTACTCCTGTTCTATTTGTATTTTAGCTATGTGTGCATACAGCCCTTTGCACAATAGGACCCTGTAGGTCCTACTACAATACAAATAATGAACAACAATTATCAGAGCTAGTTGAAAAAATCCAATAATATTTTGCAGGACATTTTTTCAAAAGTTTTTTTTTGTTAACATTTCCTATAATTTTCTTTCAGTGAAATCTGGAATCAAAACCAGATAATATTCACTGAAAATGGGTTTGGTTTTCAGTTTCTGTTGTATTTTGCTGAAAAAATGAAAAGTGACAATTGAAGCTAAAATTTTCCACGAAAAATGTTCATTTTGAGCAAAAAATCCCAATTTTTTTGATGGAAAAATCCAAGGTGGAGGGGAAACCAGATATAATTTCAGTGGTATTGTGACCACACAACAGTGATGCTCCAGGTTACTCTGGCGGTAGCCATACTGATTTCATATAGGACTGCTGCTTAAAAGGGTTGGGCCATGGCCCCAGCTCTGTGGCCTATAGAACATAAGAACGGCCATATGAGGTCAGACCAAAGGTCCATCTAGCCCAGTATCTTGTCTACCGACAGTGGCCCATGCCTGATGCTTCAGAGGAAATGAACAGAACATGCAATCATCAAGTGATACATCCCCTGTTATCCACTCCCAACTTCTAGAGTAAATGACAGGGCACGTCTAGCAAGTGCAAAAACCTTGGGGGTTGGGTGTTCACCTCCCCACCGCCCTGAATTGGCAACACTAACTTATTTCCAGAACAACTTGTACTCTTTTTAATATCTGCCATCCAAACACTAGCACACCTTAATACTGACTAGCTTATGAAATTAGAGGGCAGAGCCTGAGCTGGTAGAACTGTGGGCTGGCAGAGAAAAAAATGGCTACCTATCTTTTTGTAACTGTTGTTCTTCTGTGTTGCCTGTCTCATTTCGAGCACAGATGACACTACTAGGGGCTGGGACCCCCTGCAGCCTCCCAGGTGTCAGGAGTGGGTTCGTGGCTGGACCAGGGGGTCTGATTGCAGATTACCCCTGAGCAACTCCGGGGCAGGCACGTGGCCTGACACAGGTCCTCTGCCTGAAACCCCCTTTTTCTTCTTCCCATCCTATTCAACTTGTTCACAAATGGTCTGAAGAAAGGGGTAAAAAGTGAGGTGGCAAAGTTTGCAGATGATATTAAACTGCTCAAAATAGTTAAGACCAAAGCAGACTCTGAAGAACTTCAAAAAGATCTCACAAAACTAAGTGATTGGGCAACAAAATGGCAAATGAAATTTAATGTGGATAAATATAAAGTAATGCACATTGGGAAAAATAACCCCAACTATACGTACAATATGATGGGGGCTAATTTAGCTACAACGAATCAGGAAAAAGATCTTGGCGTCATCATGGATAGTTCTCTGAAGATATCCACTCAGTGTGCAGCAGAAGTCAAAAAAAGCAAACAGGATGTTAAGAATCATTAAAAAGAGGATAGATAAATAAATCCATGGTACGCCCACATCTTGAATACTGCATACAAATGTGGTCTCCTCATCTCAAAAAAGATATACTGGCATTAGAAAAGGTTCAGAGAAGGGTAACTACAATGATTAGTGGTTTGGAATGGGTTTCATATGAGGAGAGATTAAAGAGGCTAGGACTTTTCAGCTTGGAAAAGAGGAGACTAACGGGGGGATATGCTAGAGGTATATAAAATCATGAGTGACGTGGAGAAAGTGAATAAGGAAAAGTTATTTACTTGTTCCCATAATATGAGAACTTGGGGCCACCAAATGAAATTAATGGGCAGCAGTTTAAAAACAAATAAAAGAAAGTTCTTCTTTATACAGCACACAATCAACTTGTGGAACTCCTTGCCTGAGGAGGTTGTGAAGGCTAGGACTATAACAGCGTTTAAAAGAGAACTGGATAAATTCATGGTGGTTAAGTCTATTAATGGCTATTAGCCAGGATGGGTAAGGAATGGTGTCCCCAGCCTCTGTTTGTCAGAGGGTGGAGATGGATGGCAAGAGAGAGATCACTTGGTCATTACCTGTTAGGTTCACTCCCTCTGGGACACCTGGCATTGGCCACTGTCAGTAGACAGGATACTGGGCTGGATGGACCTTTTGTCTGACCCAGTATGGCCGTTCTTATGTTGTTATGGGAGTCTACGTTCATGGACAGGCTGGAATGCCATTCCAGCAAATGACATTGTCATAAATTGAGTTGCTGTCCACACTGTTATTTGTGGGGCCCGGTGTACCACCTTTTTTCTTGGCTTATGAAACCATATCCTGATTTCAGAGGCCCTGGCAAAAAAAAAAAAAAAAAAGTTTAATTACACTCTCAGTAGGTGTAGAATGGTTGTCGAAAAATGTGCTTTTGGCAGACTGCGTGGGGAGATTGTGGAAGCTCCTGCATTGGAGGTTTTCAAAAGGAGGCTGGAGCCATCTGTCTCGGATGGTTTAGACCCAACAAATCCTGCATTTTGGCAGGAGGTTAGACTAGATGTCCTTTGCTGTCCCTTCTAACCCTATGGTTTCTATGATTCTATGTCTCTAGCAATGCTATGCAAATAAGTATTGCTATAGTGCCATCTAGTGTCCATATTTGGAAACACCTGATTACATCAATGTATGCTCTTTTTTATCTGATTCTCAAATGATGGTGACCTCCTATCCCCCATGCACTAGAATATTGTAAGAGATGGGCAAGCAACACACAGACACACTATTAGACCGACGAACAACACACACTCATCACACACAACCTCCTTAGCAAGCTCATAGCCCTCTCACTTGGACCGCTGCATTCTCTATTGATAAGGGGTAAGTTCTGCTCATATCACTTGAAATCCTTCAGTTTTTGTCATCAACATACCAAAAACCTGCTCAAATGTGGGGCCCAAGAAGCTTTTCCAACTTCAAAGTTTAGGTGCACTGAATTTCACAGACCGGGTGGGACCATTAGATCACCTAGTCTGATCTTTTGAATAGCACGGGCCAATAATTTTTACCCGGTAACCTCTGTACTGAGCCCAAGATCTTCCAAATATCAAGCACTTTGCACAACTAGGGGCAATTCCAGCCCATTTTAAAAAAGATTTTATAATCCACTGTATTGCTTCAAAATCATTTTGCAGATTAATCTTTATTTCACATTTGTGTATAGTGCCATGGAGAACCCTGGGTGTTTTACAGATAGATATCTAAAGACAAAGACCCTGCCTGGAGGAGATAGCAATTTCGCAGACGACACTAAGTTGTGGGGAAGATAGATATGCTGGAGTGTAGGGATAGGGTTCAGAGTGGCCTAGACAAATTGGAGGATTGGGCCAAAAGAAATCTGATGAGGTTCAACAAGGAGAAGTGCAGAGTGCTGCACTTAGGATGGAAGAATCCCATGCACCACTACAGGCTGGGGACCGACTGGCTAAGCAGCAGTTCTGCAGATAAGGATCTGGGGATTACAGTGGACGAGAAGCTGGATCCGAGTCAACAGTGTGCCCTTGTTGCTAAGAAGGCTAACAGAATATTGAGCTACATTAGTAGAAGCATTGCCAGCAGATTGAGGGAAGTGATTATTCCCCTCTCTTTAGCACTTGTGAGGCCACATCTGGAGTATTGAGTCCAGTTTTGGGCCCCCCACTACAAAAAGAATGTGGACAAATTGGAGAGAGACAACTCAAATGATGAGGGGGCTGGGGCACATGACTTATGAAGAGAGGCTGAGGGAACTGGGCTTATTTAGTCGTCAGAAGAAAAGAGTGAGTGAGGGATTTGATAGCAGCCTTCAACTATCTGAAGGATGGATCTAAGGAGGATGGAGCTCAGCTGTTCTCAGTGGTGACAGATGACAGAACAAGGAGCAATGGTCTCAAGTTGCAGTGGGGGAGGTTTAGGTTGGATATTAGGAAACACTTTTTCACTAGGCGGGTGGTGAAGCACTGGAATGGGTTACCTAGGGAGGTGGTGGAATCTCCATCCTTAGAGGTTTTTTAGGTCCAGCTTGACAAAGCCCTGGCTGGGATGATTTAGTTGGGGTTGGTCCTGCTTTGAGCAGGGGATTAGACTAGATGACCTCCTGAGGTCTCTTCCAGCCCTAATCTTCTGTGATTCCATGATTCTATGAACAGGATGCATTCAGGCTTGATGCAGCAATTACTGTGTGAGATGCCAATGTCCATGTTATGTTGGTGGTCAGACTAGATCAGGGGTGGCCAGCCTGTGGCTCCAGATCCACATGCAGCTCTTCAGAAGTTAATATGCGGCTCCTTGTATAGGCACCGACTCCAGGGCTGGAGCTACAGGCACCAACTTTCCAGTGTGCCGGGGGGTGCTCACTGCTCAACCCCTGGCTTTTCTACAGGCCCTGCCCCTACTCCACCCCTTCCTGCCCCCTCCCCTGAGCTGCCATGCCCTCGCTCCTCCCCCACCCCTCCCATCCAGAGCCTCCTGCATGCCACGCAACAGCTGATCGGGAGGTGCAGGAAGGGAGGGGGAGGTGCTGACTAGTGGGGCTGCCGGTGGATGGGAGGCACTGGGAGCGGGCGGCGGAGCTGATGCGGGGCTGGTGACATATTACTGTGGCACTTTGGCAATGTACATTGGTAAATTCTGGATCCTTCTCAGGTTCAGGTTCAGCCAGGATGCAGAGGTTGGCCGCCCCTGCCATAATGCATGTAACAGCTGATCAGAAACATTTGATGATAGGACCTTGCCAAATAGTGTGCCCAGTTAACCTGTGTCTTACCATTAAGGTAGAAGAGCTATTTGCAACCTCTGCATCATTTGTACAGTGTGTTCATGAGATTCCCTTCGCTCCAGGGTCCTCACCTGCTTTCCTGGGGCTGTGCCAGATGTTTGCGATGAAAGCCAGAGCCCAGGTGGAAGAAGGCTGGTTGTGTGCTATGTTATGACCTGAAAGCTCAGCCCACATTCTCTGATGGAGCCATGACTAGCTGCGACATTTTTACATATCCTCCTGGCATAGCTGCAAGTGAACAGGGCCCAGAGTGTTGCAATAAAAAGACTATTTTTATATTAATTTTATTGATTTGTATTTCAAAAGCACGGAAGATTCTATGCAGGACGTGCTGGAGGAGTGATGAGCGGGGTAGCAGGAGAACCAGGAGAGGACAGAGGCACAGAATCCAAGGGGAGGACAAGATTTCAAGAAGACTGTGGCTGACAAGTGTTGAAGGTGGATAAGGATGGAGTGCTGGCTTGGTGCTCTGGCCAGTAAGAGGTAGGAAGAAGAAAGGGGAGAGCCATTTCAGTGGAGGGCTAGGGGCAGATGTCGGATTGGATAGCCTTGCAAATGCACACGCAGGGCTTCACAAAACCTGGGGAAGACTCAGTCCCTGCCCTTAAGAATTTACAATCCAGTGGAGACCACACGAAACAGAAGACAACATTTCAGGACAGGGAGGGTATGGGGAGATGTAAGTGGAGGAGATCAGTGAAGGAAGACCTCAAGGAGGGATTTGAGGAGAGAGGGAGGGAGAGAAGACACTTGGTGGATAGAAGTAGGGGACTAGGCCAGGCCAGAAGGCAGCATGAATGACATTGTGAAGCTGTGAAAGAGGGAGAAGATGAAGAGAGAAGTAGAGGGGAATGTACAGTGGTTAGCAGGGAATGAGCCCAGAGGGGCAGGTGGACAACAGGTGATGTCAGGTGAGGGGTGTGTCAGTTTAGAGCCCCCAGGCTCCAGATACAGGAAGGGCCTTGTTTTCTCCAAAGCTCTAGGATATAAACATCAGAAGTAACTAATTCTAATAAAACAAACAAACTTTATGCCTCTCCATGCAACCGTACAGCAACAGGACCCAGCCCAAACCCTGCTCTCAGCTACAGGCATGCTGCTGTCATTGATGAGGTGGAAACTGTACCATGTTACAGTGCATTTAGCTGAATTTCTCTGACTGAGGGTTGGACCAAAGCTAGAGCCACTTCTCCATTTCCTCGCTGAATGTCGAGGGAATTGGATAAAGGAGAACTTGATCTGACAGCCCCTCATTTGTGAAGAGCAGATGAGGCCCATGGTGACACTGAGATAGGGCAAATCTATATACTGATTGGACCCCCATTGCCACAGGATTCGAGCACACCTGGGCAGGCGGTGTCACTCCTTCACCATGAGTCTGGGTTCTTTGGACATGGCCCCTGACATGTAGGCATTTAAATGTGTAAATGGGAGAGAACCACCTCCAGCTGTATTCTTGAAGGACTCTCAAGGTGAGTCTTTGGGGACCCAGACGTACATCAGGCTTCATACGAGGGCCCAGCATACAGAGAGTCCTGCTCTGGATTCTGTTGTTTCACAGCATTCCTCTCCATGAGGAGATCTACAGAGATGGGGCAGAGTATCTTACATGTTAGAGCAGGCACAACCCCTGGAGAACAGTACAGCTTTCTGAATGGCCCTCCGTCAGCACTGGGTTTACAACGGTGCCACACTCAGAAGGGGCCTTGGCGCCCAGATTGAGGCCCTGCCCCTCTGCTCTGCCCATGCTTGGCCTCTTCCCCCCGAGGCCCTGTCCATGGCTCACCCCTCTCTGCCCCCTCTCTGCCTTGCCCCCACCTTGCTCCTCTCCACCCATCCCTCCCACCCACTGCTCACTCTTCTCTGCCCTCCCCCCTCGCCCACTTGCTCCTCTCCACCCCTCCTCCACATGAGATCATGGAGGGGGCTTTGGGGGGGAAGAGGCTGAGCACGGGGGTGAGACCAGAGTCCTGGCACCGGGGCCCACAAAAGGTTAATCCAACCCTACCCTCAGTGTTGATATACTCGTATATAATGCTTATCAAGGGCCTAATCCAAAGCTCATTGGAGTCAATTGGAGGCTGTCATAACATTTCTTCCCAGATCTGGACCTTAGCGTCCAAAATATGGGTGTTAGCATGAAAACCTCCAAGCTTAGTTACCAGCTTGGACCTGGTATTTGCTGCCACCAGCTAGGAATTATACAGTCCCTAGCTCACTGTGGTCTCCCCAAAACCTTCCCTGGGGGACCCCCAGACTCAGATGCCTTGAGTCTTACAACAAAGGGAAATAACCCCCTCCCCTTGTTTCCTTGTTACTTCCTCCCAGGCTCCTCTCCCTGGACGACCCTAGGAGATTCCCTGCTTCCAGTCCTTGAAACACAAGTACCGAGAGATCTAATCTCTCTTCCCCCTCACCCAGAGGGTATGCAAAGTCAGGCTTAGTAAATCTAACACAAAGAGATTTTCCCCCTGACTTCTTCCTCCCACCAATTCCCTGGTGAGCTGCAGACTCAATTCCCTGGAGTCTCCACTAAAGAAAAACTCCAACAGGTCTTAAAAAGAAAGCTTTATATAAACAGAAGGAAAAAGGACATAAAATGGTCTCTGTAATAAGGTGACAATATACAGGGTCAATTGCTTAAAGGAAAAAAATGAATAAACAGCCTTATCCAAAAAGAATACACTCCAGCAACTACACACATGTAAATACAAAAAAACCCCAATATAAACGTATTGTCTTACTATCCTTGTACTTACAACTTGGAAACAGAAGATTAGAAAGCCAGGAGATAGAAAGATCACTCTCAGAGCCGAGAAAAGGAACAGACCAAGAACAAAGGACTCACACCCCAAACTTCCCTCCACCCAGATTTGAAAAAGTCTTGTTTCCTGATTGGTCCTCTGGTCAGGTGTTTGGTTCCCTGTGTTAACCCTTTACAGGTAAAAGAACATTAACCCTTAGCTATCTGTTTATGACAGAGGCTTTCTATAGACTTCAGTGAGCTTTGGATCAGGTCCTAAGCATGCAGATATCACCATTTTCATGTCACCGTGACTTTACATCCTAGCAATTAGACCTGCAAAGGTGGTGCCTTTCAGTCCCTTGACCTCACTTACCCAGCACTTTGCTTTCTGCCTCCCTACCTTATGTTCTTATGGTCTTAAACTTCTGAAGTTTAGGGAGGGAAAGCTCAGTCACATGAAAAGTTTTAGGTTTGCTCTTTCTATAACAGCCAGATGGTGGGGTGGCTTTTGGTCTTGGAAAACGTCATCGGTAAGCTTTTGTTTTTTTGTTATTGAAACCCAGGTTCCATTTTATCCAAACTATATAAGAGCAAAAGAACTAAGCCATACTGGGTCAGACCAATTGTCTGTCTAGCCCGGTATCCTGTCTTCTGACAATGGCCAGTGCAAGGTGATGAAGAGGGAATGAAAAGAACAGGCAATCATCAAGTGACGTGCTCCAGCCTCTGCTGTCATCTCCCATCTTCTGCAAACAGAGGCTAGGGGCACTCAGAGAATGGGGTTGCATCCCAGAGCACCCTGGCTAACAGCCATTGAGGGACTTATCCTCCATGAATTTATCTAATTCTTTTTTGAATTCTGTTATAGTTTTGGCCTTCACGACATTCACTGAAGAGTTCCACAAGTTCACTGTGTGTTGTGTGAAGTACACTTCTACCCCGATATAACACTGTCCTTGGGAGCCAAAAAATCTTACCGGGTTATAGGTGAAACCGCGTTATATCGAACTTGCTTTGATCAGCTGGAGTGCACAGCCCCGCCCCCCCAGAGCGCTGCTTTACCACGTTATATCTGAACTCATGTTATATCGGGCCGCGTTATATCGGGGTAGAGGTGTACTTCCTTTTATTAGTTTTAAACCTGCTGCCTATTAATTTCATTGAGTGACCTCTAGTTTTTGTGCTAGGTGAAGGAGTAAATAACACTTCCTTGGTCACTTTCTCCACACCAGCCAAGAATTTATAGACCTCTATCATATCTCCCCTTAGTGGTCTCTTTTCACACTGAAAAAATAAGTCTTTTTAATCTCTCCTTATATGGAAGTTGTTCCACACCCCTAATCATTTTTGTTTCTCTTTTATACCTTTTCCAATTCTATTCTATTTTCTTTGAGATGGGGTGACCAGATCTGCATGCAATATTCAAGGTGTGGGCTTACCATGGATTTATATAGCGGCATTATGATATTTTCTCTTTTATTGTCTATTCCTTTCCTAATGGTGCCTAGCATTCGGTTAGCTTGCCTGACTGCTGCTGCACATTGAGTGGATGTTTTCAGAGAACTATCCACAATGACTCCCAAGATCTCTTTCTTGAAAGGTAACAGCTAATTTAGACCCCATCATTTTATGTGTATAGTAGGAATTATGTTTTCCAATGTGCATTACTTTGCATTTATCACCATTGAATTTCATCTGCCATTTTGTTGCCCAGTCACCCAGTTGTGTGAGGTCCCTTTGTAACTCTTTGAAGTCTGCTTTGGACTTAACTATTTGAGTAATTTTTAGGGCTGTCAAACAATTAAAAAAATAATCGTGATTAATCGCACTGTTAAACCATAATAGAATACCATTTATTTAAATATTTTTGGATGTTTTCTACATTTTCAAATATATTTATTTAAATTACAACACAGAATACAAAATGTACAATGCTTACTTTATATTTATTTTTGATTACAAGTATTTGCACTATAAAAAACCCAAAAGAAATAGTATTTTTCAGTTCACCTCATACAAGTACTGTAGTGCAATCTCTTTATCATGAAAGTTGAACTTACAAATGTAAAATTATGTGCAAAAAACTGCATTAAAAATAAAACAAGGTAAAATTTTAGAGGTTGCAAGTCCACTCAGTCCTACTTCCTGTTCAGCCAATCACTCAGACAAACAAGTTTGTTTACATTTGCAGGAGATATTGCTGCCCGCTTCTTGTTTACAATGTCACCTGAAAGTGAGAACAGGTGTTCTCATGGCACTGTTGTAGCTGGCATTGCAAGATATTTATGTGCCAGATGCACTAAAAATTCATATGTCCCTTCATATTTCAACCACCATTCCATAGGATGTGTCCATGCTGATGACAGGTTTTGCTCGATAACAATCCAAAGCAGCGCAGACCAACACATGTTCATTTTCATTATCTGAGTCAGATGCCACCAACAAAAGGCTGATTTTCTTTTTTGGTGGTTCAGGTTCTGTAGTTTCTGCATTAGAGTGTTGCTCTTTTAAGACTTCTGAAAGCATGCTCTACACCAGTGGTCCCCAATCTTTTCTGGGTGGCGGGTGCCGGACAACAAGCCACCGAGGAACGTAGCCGGCAGACAAGCATCTGCTGAAATGCTGCCGAGAAGCAGCAACATAAATAGTGTCATCAAGAGGCGTCGCTGCTGAAATGCCACTGAAAATCAGCGGCATTTCGGCAGTGATGCCTCTTGATGACGATGCTTTTTGGCAGCATTTTGGCGGATGCTTGTCCGCTGGGCAGTAAGCAGGCGCATATAGATGCCCCGGTGGGCGCCATGGTTCCTGCAGGCACCGTGTTGGGGACCACTGCTCTACACCTCATCTCTCTCAGATTTTGGAAGGCACTTCAGATTCTTAAACCTTGAGTCAAGTGCTGTAGCTATCTTTAGAAATCTTACATTGATACTTTCTTTGCATTTAGTCAAATCTGCAGTGAAAGTGTTCTTAAAATGAAGATGTGCTGGGTCATCATCCAAGACTGCTATAACAGGTAAAACAGAGCAGGGGACATACAATTCTCCCCCAAGGAGTTCAGTCACAAATTTAATTAACGCATTTTTTTTTTTTAAAGAGCATCATCAGCATAGAAGCATGTCCTCTGGAATGGTGGCCAAAGCATGAAGGGGCCATACAAATGTTTAGCATATCTGGCACCTAAATACCTTGCAATCCCAGCTACAAAAGTGCCATGCGAATGCCTATTCTCACTTTCTGGTGACATTGTAAATAAGGAGAAGGCAACATTATCTCCTGTAAATGTAAACAAACTTGTAGTCTTAGTGATTGACTGAACAAGAAGTAGGACTGAGTAAACGTGTAGGTTTCAAAATTTTACATTGTTTTATTTTTGAGTGCAGTTATGTAACAAAAAAGATCTTCATTTGTAAGCTGAACTTTCACAACAAAGAGATTGCACTACAGTACTTGTTTGAGGAGAACTGAAAAATACTATTTCTTTTATCATTTTAACTGTGCAAATATTGATAATACAAATATACACTTTGATTTCAATTACTAAACAGAATACAATATATGAAAATGTATAAAAACATCCATAATATTTAATAAATTTAAATTGGCATTCTATTGTTTAATAGTGCAATTAAAACTGCAATTAATCACAATTAATTTTCATCACAATTAATTTTTGAGTTAATTATGTGAGTTAATTGCAATTAATTGACAGCCCTAATAATTTTCTCATCTGCATATTTTGCCACCTCACAGTTTCCCCCTTTTTTCAGATCATCTATGACTATGTTGAACAGCAGTGGTCCCAGTACAGACCCCTAGGAAACACCACTATTTACCCCTCTTCAGTTTGAAAACTTCCTCATAGACTCAGACTCATAGACTTTAAGGTCAGAAGGGACCAATGTGATCATCTAGTCTGACCTCCTGCACAAAGCAGGCCACAGAACCCTACCCATCCACTTCTATAACAAACCCCTAACCTATGTCTGAGTTATTGAAGTCCTCAAATTGTGGTTTGAAGACCTCAAGCTGCAGAGAATCCACCAGCAAGTGACCCATGCCCCACGCTGCAGGGGAAGGCGAAAAACCTCCAGGGCCTCTGCCAATCTGCCCTGGAGGAAAATTCCTTCCCAACCCCAAATATGGCGATCAGCTAAACCCTGAGCATGGGGGCAAGATTCACCAGCCAGCACCCAGGAAAGAATTCTCTGCAGTAACTCAGATCCCATCCCATCCAACATCCCATCACTGCCCACATGGCATACTTATCTGCTGATAATCAATGATCAGTTGCCAAAATTAAGCTATCCCATCATACCATCCCTTCCATAAACCTATCAAGCTTATTCTTAAAGCCAGATATGTCTTTTTCCCCCACTACTCCCCTTGGAAGGCTGTTCCAGAACTTCACTCCTCTAATGGTTAGAAACCTTCGTCTAATTTCAAGTCTAAACTTCCTAGTGTCCAGTTTATACCCATTCGTTCTTGCGTCTACATTGGTATTAAGCTTAAATAATTCCTCTCCCTCCCTAATATTAATCCCTCTGATATATTTATAAAGAGCAAGCATATCCCCCCTCAGCCTTCTTTTGGCTAGACTAAACAAGCCATGCTCTTTGAGTCTCCTTTCATATGACAGGTTTTCCATTCTTGGATCATCCTAGTAGCCCGTCTCTGAACCTGTTCCAGTTTGAATTCATCCTTCTTATACATGGGAGACCAGAACTGCACACAATATTCCAGGTGAGGTCTCACCAGCGCCTTATATAACGGTACTAACACCTCCTTATCTTTGCTGGAAATACCTCGCCTGATGCATCCTAAAACTGCATTAGCTTTTTTAACGGCCATATCACATTGACGGCTCTTAGTCATCCTGCGATCAACCAATACTCCAAGGTCCTTCTCCTCCTCTGTTGCTTCCAACTGATGCGTCCCCAATGTATATCTAAAATTCTTATTATTAATCCCTAAGTGCATGACCTTGCACTTTTCACTATTAAATTTCATCCTATTACTATTACTCCAGTTTACAAGGTCATCCAGATCTTCCTGTATGATATCCCGGTCCTCCTCTGTGTTAGCAATACCCCCCAGCTTTGTGTTATCTGCAAACTTTATTAGCACATTCCCGCTTTTTGTGCCAAGGTCAGTAATAAAAAGGTTAAATAAGATTGGTCCCAAAACCGATCCTTGAGGAACTCCAGTAGTAATCTCCTTCCAGCCTGACAGTTCACCCTTCAGCACTACCCATTGTAGTCTCCCCTTTAACCAGTTCCTTATCCACCTTTTAATTTTCATATTGATCCCCATCTTTTCCAATTTAACTAATAATTCCCCATGTGGAACCATGTCAAATGCCTTACTAAAATTGAAGTAAATTAGGTCTACTGCATTTCCTTTGTCTAAATAATCTGTCACCTTCTCAAAGAAGGAGATCAGGTTGGTTTGGCACGATCTACCTTTAGTAAAACCATGTTGTAATTTGTCCCAATTACCATTGACCTCAATGTCCTTAACTACTTTCTCCTTCAAAATTTTTTCCAAGACCTTACATACTACAGATGTCAAACTAACAGGCCTATAGTTACTCGGATCACTTTTTTTCCCTTTCTTAAAGATAGGAACTATGTTAGCAATTCTCCAGTCGTACGGTACAACCCCCGAGTTTACCGATTCATTAAAAATTCTCGCTAACGGGCTTGTAATTTCATGTGCCAGTTCCTTTAATACTCTTGGATGAAGATTATCTAGGCCCTCCGATTTTGTCCCATTAAGCTGTTCAAGTTTGGCTTCTACCTCAGATGTGGTAATATCCACCTTCATATCCTCATTCCCGTTTGTCATCCTTCCATTATCCCTAAGCTCCTCATTAGCCTTATTAATAAGCAAAGTACTTATTTAGATATTGGGCCATGCCTAGGTTATCCTTAACCTCCTTTCCATCCTCAGTGTTTTGTGATCCCACTTCTTCTTTCTTCGTTTTCCTCTTATTTATACGGCTATAGAACCTTTTACTATTGGTTTTAATTCCCTTTGCAAGGTCCAACTCTACTTGGCTTTTAGCCTTTCTCACTTTATCCCTACATGTTCTGACCTCACTAAGGTAGCTTTTAACCAGTTACTGATCCATGAGAGGACCTTCCCTCTTATCCCATGACAGCTTACTTCACTTACGAGCCTTTGGTGAGGGACCTTGCCAAAGGCTTTGACAAACTGCCACAGATTTGGGGTGATTTGGAGGAAAAGTTCCAATCATCGCCCACCTCTACTCATAACTAATTTGAGGCTCTTTGGTAATGCCATGCTTCTTGGGCCCAGTCCTCATGTGTGGAACACACAGGTTACAACAATCATGTTTTAAAATCCATGCGGCACTAGAGGGCGCCAGGACACAATATTTTCTGCCAAAGAACAGGTATGTCCCAGCAAGTGCCAATACACTTTATCCATGATGACTAGCTGAGGGAGGTCTTAACACTGAAAAAAATTAAAAGTTAACCAGACTGCGCCAGTGATACCAGAGTGGCACAAAGCAGCTATAGTGTACCGGATAACCTGGCCTACTTAGCTTCCAATCTCTGTCCTGTTGATTTAAGCTTTTACTTGAAATATTCCCTTTCAGTTTCAGATATCTTCTTGGGTGACTACAGGGTTTTAAAATGATACTTCCTGTTTTGGTAGCTGATATTTTTCTTTGACCTGAGCCTTTCAAACCAACCTTTAAAAACCCACAGCAGAATTCCTAGCACAGGGACAAGAGTGTTTACAGTAGTGTTATCACAGAGTTTTGGGCTATTTTTGTGGAACGTGACTCCATTTTAATGAGTGAATGTAGTGCAACTGGAAGGTGCCATAGAGACAACTCAGAGACTGATATTCTGTCTATTTATCTGAGACAGTTTCAGTCAACTTTGAAGTGTGAGAGTTAATAGGCCCCTGGCCCTGAAGAAGAATTAAAGCTGTGGATTAGGCCTAACAAGATCTAGATCCATTTCCTGGTTCTGCTGCAGGCAGGGCCAGCTCCAAGGTTTTTGCCGCCCCAAGCAGCAAAAAGAAAATAAAAAGCCGCAATCGTGATCTGCGGCACTACCGCTGCTGCTTCAGTCTTCAACGGCAATTCGGCGGCTGGTCCTTTGCTCCTAGAGGG
Organism: Gopherus evgoodei; assembly: GCF_007399415.2. NCBI lineage: Eukaryota > Metazoa > Chordata > Testudines > Testudinidae > Gopherus > Gopherus evgoodei. Next base: position 357,624,785 of record NC_044322.1, on the reverse strand, counting down.
AGTGAGGGACTCGCTTCCAAAGAGCTGGACATGCCGCCCCTCTCTGTTGGCCGTCCCAAGCACGTGCTTGCTGGACTGGTGCCTGGAGCCAGCCCTGGCTGCAGGTTTTCTCTGCCACCTGGTAGAAATCACTTAATGTCTTAGTTTTCCATCTGTAATGTGGAGATACTAATACATCCATTCTCCTAACCTTCGTCTGTCTGATCTATTACACTTGTCAGCTCTTTGGGGGCAGGTGGGGGGGGGACTGCCTCTACCAATATACATGTACAGTGCTTACCATAATGAGGACTCCTGGGTTTATGGAAATAACAACTTTGGAAATTGCTTCATTCCTGAGTCCACCAGAACCCAAGTTTGGTGGGCAACTTTCAGGTCATGCTGCAAAGAGCTGCAGGCTTTTTCGGGACTGTACGTCACAAAGGGGTAGTCCTGGTTGCTCCCACCTGTATCCACCCGTTGTCTCTTGTCGTATAGTTACATTGTCAGGGCCGGCTCCAGGCACCAGCTTATCAAGCAAGTGCTTAGGGTGGCAACTCTGGAGCGGGGTGGAACTTTCAGGTATTTGGCGGCAATTCAGCGGAGGGTCCCTCACTCCTGCTCAGAGCGAAGTACTTCCTGCTGAATTGCAGCAGATCACGATCGTGGCTTTTTTTTTTTTGGCTGCTTGGGGTGACAAAACCCCTGGAGCTGGCCCTGTACATTGTAAACTCTTAGTGGCAGGGACCATCTTTTCGTTCACTTTTTGTACAGCGCCTAGCACAAAGGGTCATGGTCCGTCACCAGGGCTCCTAGGTGCTGTAGTCCTACAAAGAATATTCATCTGCACCACAGTCCAGCACAGGTGTGGCTGTTCCAACTTTCCCTGCATGCTGAAACATGACTTGGAAAGATATGTGCTTCTAGTGGTGAGGGAGAGATTGTTCCCCAGGCCAACACAGTCCCTGGCCTCTTCGGAGGGGAATTATAACAAAGACGCTAATCACTGGTGTGAGTTTTTGGCAGTTGAGATGTCTGTTCACTGAGCGATTAACTGAGACCCCAACTTGTTTTCCTTAGGTCAATGAACAAGAGTCAGGCGGTAATGGCTTTCTGCCACTTCCAACACAGACTAGAAGGAAATGACTTTCCATTCTAGTATCAGCTACTGTCACTGCTCACATATTGAGGTGGCAGGCAATATAAAGCAAGAGACTGATAAGATCATGGTGATGACTATAAAGTACATCACATGGATATACACTGGAATTTTAAATAAATTCACAATCTCTATTCTTTTCTATTCATTTTGCATGCTTATTCCCACAAGGAGTTTGCTGACAGGATCCTCTATTGAAATAGCCAATTAAAACAAAGCCCTAAGAAAGCAGATTTAAAATTCGCAGTCACAAGTATGCAGATTGGAAATGTGAGTTGGGAGTAACAACTGTACTTCATGAAGTCGGGGGACAGAAACAATGCTGTGATCAAGATTAATTAGGCTCTCCACCACATAATGAAAACAGAACTAGCAGCACTAAATAAGCATATACAAAAAAATTAACTCGGCCAGCCAATCAAAGCAACAAAACAGCTCTTAAACTTCCCCATCCAGCAAAAACCTTGTCAAACAGCTTTCCTGGCAGGTCATCAAGTTGGAGCTATTTCACACCATATGATCTCTGCATCCAATCCAGAGAGCTCAAGTTTTGAATGGCCAGTGATCACAATGCGCGGCTTGTGAACAAAGTAAGAATGATTCAGAGAAATGAGTCAGTCTTTTTACTCTGAACAAGGAGGGAAATATGATCTGTTGTAAGGTTACTGGCAAACAGAAAAAGAAGTGAAATTTGATGAATCAGATTGCCCATGCTTTGCTTTATCTAGTGCCACTCCCCATTTTATATTCATCTATTACAGACCCATTTTTCAAAAGAATTCTGCATGCAACAGTTGCCATGTAGGTTTCTACGGCATCAAAACAACATTCTCTCTTTGTCTAACCAAACCCCGGAGTTTCACAGTTTTTAATTCTCTAGTATCTCATCAATGCTGCTTGGAAAGGGCAGACACTAATAAGTGGAGACTGGGTTCTTTAATCCGCCTGATTTTTAGAAGTGTTCACCTTTTGGTTCTCTAATGGGTACTCTCAGGTGTGAAACTCTTCTCGAAATCTGGCACTGTCATGGGTGTTGAATACTTTTGCATATCAGTCCTGTAGGGTCTTGTTTTAACAATGTCCTTAAGCATGAGCCTAATTTTAAGAGCTGGAGCCTTGGTCCCTCTGGCTAACCCTCTGTCTCTGAATGTCTATTGCTGGGCCTAAGTCATGTCTGGGTGACAGTGGGAGTTCTTTTTCCCCCTTTACACCAAGCAGGATTGCGTAGGCTGCATGAACAGAAGGAGATCCAAGCAATGATTTGTTGAGGTTTCATCACTGTGTTTGTACCAATGAAAAGGAAAAATAAATCACCAAGATAAATTAAAAAAAACAAAAAACAAAAAAACCCTCCTGTGTCAGAAAGCAGCCTTCTTGAGGGGAAACCAAGTGAGTCACTTCCTGGCAGAGGTATGACAAGATAAATGAAAGATGTTACAGCGCAAGGTGACAAATGAACTCTTTTGTGTCCCCAGCCAGGCTGTCTGTGACAGTAAGAAAGCTCTGCTGCCCTTGGTTCATTCATAGTATTGGTGTTGTCCAATGGCTGCAATCCCGGCCCAGGTGTCAGGCGCTGTATGAACAGTGAAACAACAGTTCTTGTCCCAACAGGTGGACAGTCCAAACAAAGAGGGCCGTGGCATGGGAGAGTTGAAGGATGGGGACTAGTGTAGAATAAGCCGATCTCAGCACAGCGAGCAATGATCATGTCTCACCACCTGCCTTGCCGTTGGCAGCAGACCATGTCTTGCAGGTGTCTCAGCCTGGGAGAGTTTTAAGGCAGGATCTGGCAGTGAATAAGGTGGTAGTGAGATGGATTTTGTCAGGAAGTTCTCCCAACTCATATGGCAGGCAGAGGAGAAAGCGCAAAGGGATGGAGGGAGAACTCAGGAAGATAGGACATAGACTTGGAAAAAGCCTCCTGGATCATTGAATCCAGTCCTCTGCTATTGCAAGCAACCTCATCATATCCATCCTGTCAATAAATGTATCAAGCTCCATCTAGAAGAGTTCGTTGGTGGGTAGGGAAAGCTGGCAACATGTAGTGTAGTGCTGCCCTGTTTATACTAAGGCTCAGAGCCTCAAAAGGTATTTAGATACCTAACTCCGATTGACTCTCCTCAATGAGGTTCCAGTGGGAGTTAGGAGCCTATATACCATTGGGAATCTGGACCTAGGAAACTGAAATGTTGCTGATTTCAGTGATGGCTTCCCCTAAACATGTGTTGGAACTGGGTTTCCTGGTCCACTCGGTCTCTGCGACCCTCCTTTTATATTGTGTTTTGGTTTTGATCTCTTGTTCTTTTCTCCTTTTGTATCTGACTCAGCTTTTCCTTTGCACATGGGCCTGGTCTAATCAATATTCAGTAGGATACATGTGATTTTTAAAAGAAGAACATGTCTGAGCTACAGCAATAGTGGTGGAGGTCACTTCTGTGCAAGTAAGTGGTGGGTTAGTGCAGAGAACAGGGAACAGTTCACCGTGCTAACAAGAAGCAATGCTTTACAAAACTGTGCTGACAAGGTCAGCTTCATGAGTTTACTTTGGGGGAACCTTTCCCAGTTTTTGGCCTCAGTTTGAAATCATGCAAACCTCAGCATCTTCTGATGAGCTTTTCTTTAAGTTTTTGGGTTCATTCAAGCTCCAGACCAAAGGGGAATGAGAAAAATATTTCACGACTCCCTGTGAAACAAAACTGCTGACCTGTGCACAGCTGCCCTGAAAAATGGGTCAAATTGTGATCCCATTGAAGTGTATGGAAATTTTTGAAATTGACATCAAAGAGACTGGGATGTGACCCAGTGTCTTAATTAGGGCTGTAAACAAATGCATCAGGTATTAATGACTAAACAATGGAGATTAATATTTACCGGACTACAGGCAGGCTGGAGACGTGCCAGGATCTGAAGTGTTCCTTTTACACTTGAAACCTGTTAGTGCGAGCTACACACCTAAATAGGGCTGCATAGGGATTTATATAACATACCTCAATGGGGAGCATTATAAGACTTATAATTCACCCCCTCAGGATGCCATCATGAAGTTCTAATCCAGGGAAGACTAGAATCAGGTCCTTGATAAATCTTGGGCTTGTTCTGAGGTCACCTGGAAACTGGAACACATGAAGTAACTTAAATCAACTGCCATTTATCAGGGGGGAGGGATAGCTCAGTGGTTTGAGCACTGGCCTTCTAAACCCAGGGTTGTGAGCTCAATCCTAGAGAGGGCCTGTCATAACCTATTCCCAGATTTGGACTTTAGCATCCAAAATACAGGGGTTAGCATGAAAACCTCCAAGCTTAGTTACCAGCTTGGACCTAGTAAAGCTGCCACCACCCAAAACATTAGAGTGTTTTGGGGCACTCTGGTCCCCCAAAAAACCTTCACTGGGGACCCCAAATCCCTTGAGTCTTACAACAAAGGGGAATAAACCATTTCCCTTCCCCCCTCCCTGGGTTCCTGGAGAGATACACAGAAGCAAGCTCCGTGAATCTAAACAGAGGGACGCCACCCTCCCTGTTTCCAGTCCTGGAAACACAAGTACTTCCCTCTTCACCCAGAGGGAATACAAAGTCAGGCTAGTAAATCTATTACACACAGATTTCCCCCTGACTTCTTCCTCCCACCAATTCCCTGGTGAGCTGCAGACTCAATTCCCTGGAGTTCCCCACTAAAGAAAAACTCCAACAGGTCTTAAAAGAAAGCTTTATATAAAAAGAAAGAAAAAATACATAAAAATGGTCTCTCTGTATTAAGGTGACAAATACAGGGTCAATTGCTGAAAAGAAATATGAATAAACAGTCTTATTAAAAAAGAATACAATTCAAAACATTCCAGCAACTACACACATGTAAATACAAAAGAAAACAATATAAATCTTACTGCCTTACTATATTTGTACTTACAACTTGGAAACAGAAGATTAGAAAGCAAGAGACAGAAATCCTCTCATAGCCGAGAGAGAGACAGGCACAAGACCAGAACAAAGGACTCACACACAAACTTCCCTCCATCCAGATTTGAAAAAGTCTTGTTTCCTGATTGGTCCTCTGGTCAGATGTTTCAGGTTACTCCTTTCCAGATGAAAGAGACATTAATCCTTAGCTATCTGTTTATGACAGGGCCACTTAGGGATCTGGGGCAAAATCAGTACTTGGTCCTACTAGCAAAGGCAGGGGGCTGGACTCAATGACCTTTCAGGGTCCCCTCCAGCTCTAGGAGATAGGTATATCTCCATATAACAAAGAAATACACTTTGAACTGTATCAAAGGATGTCCATCTTGATCCACTCCTAGAGTAATCTAGAAGAAACAAAAACCTTTGTTATATTTAATAACAAACCAGACTGGGCAAATTGGAATTAGTACCTGATCCAAAGCTCTTTGAAAACAATGGAAGTCTTTCCACTGACATCAGTTTAGCCAACTGAGCACGTTTGAAGATTCACACTCAGAGCACAAGTGCTCACAGACCTATCACAGGTTTGCACAGTTCACAAGTTTGAGTTAGTGACCTTCCCTCCAGTAATTTATACCCCTGTTTTACATTTTTTTTTAAACTAACATTTCACTCACTAAAGAGAAGCCTATTCTATGTACTTTAGAAGCTACTAAATAGTCCATACTTGTCAACTCCTATTTCACCGTTTCCTCGAGAGCTGGACAAATGCTGCCAAAAAGTACTGGTGAATTTTGTTGAGCCCCCAGCCAAGAATTAGGTTCAGCAGCATGAGTGGCCCTTTTCAGTTGCAGAAAGGGTTGCAAATACTCATTTAAAAATGTATTCCCCTGGAAATACCCCATGCAAATATATAACTGCATGAGTGTTTGTGCTGGAAGTGTTCACATGCCATATTGAAAGCTGGGTGCGTTTGGGAGTGACCCAGTTAGTGAGCAGAAAGGAGAGCACGTTACTGAGGATCTGTCCATACTGCACTCGTTGGGTGTGACTGGAGTTTGGGAAGACATACCCAAGCTAGCCTTAATCTAGCTGGATCAGGTACTGGAGCCATGAAGCTGCAGCCCCTCCCAAACCCTGGGCATTAATAATGCTGCCATGGCTTCACGGCTCTAGTACCTGAGCTAGCTAGATTAAAGCTAGCTGGGTATGTCTACACAAGCTGCAGCTGTACCCTGTGACAGCAGAGCAGACATACCCTCAAACAACTAATCATATGGCAAGAATAAGTGAATTGCAAACAGGGAATGACAAAAGGACAGCTGTTGCAAAGAGTGTGCAAGGAAGCTAGAAGAGACTTTGTATAAACCATTCATTTCATGATGGGCCTTTCCTTTTGTCATTCTGTCCCCGCACATGTGTCTTGGTATTATTTGATTTTCTTTGTGTGTTTAGAGGTTATTTGTTTATAGGCATCACAATTTAACAAGATTACAAAAACACCCAATAAATACACTTAAATGAATCATTGACTGGGGTGACCTTGATGTCAATAACAATCCCCTTTGACTCTATGCAAACATTTTAGCCTTTGCAAATCTGGTAATTCATTGCATCTGTTGAGGTTACAAGTGAGTTTTTGTTTATTTTAAATGACTGCCTAATAGCTGGAACCGACATTGTCTCTCTCCTGCTGACTCACTGGTTAATAAAAGCACTATAATGAGTGTGACATCTTTAAACACTATTGAACATACTGTTTCCTTTCAACCAGACATAATTTGCAATCATTCAACTCTCATGTAAAAGAAGCATGTGATAAAGGGTGCAATTTAATATACCCCTCCCTAGCCATTAAGGAGTGGATATAGAAAATGCTGAGAATTCAATATTATTTAGTATGATAATCCCCAGAGAATACATATTAGCGGATTGCCTTTGTTTAAAAAGGCATGTAGCTTTAGCTTCAGCAAAATCTTTTACATTCTGTAACAGGAGCAATCTTAACTCTCACTTCTATCATTAATAGACCATAATAATAGAAGTAGTTTTATTTATATGCCACCATTTGCCAAATTACTTGGAGCATTAAAAGCCAGAATAAAACCATAGTTTAATATTCTAAAAGGATCATAAAACACGGCCGATTATAAGCATTAGCGCTAACTGAAAGCAGGGAGACCTGTGTTGAATTCCAGACTCTGCCACTGGCTCTCTCGTGACCTTGGGCAAGTCACTTCATCTCTCTTGAGGTAGCTAGATTAATAGATTCCAAAGCCAGTAGGGATCACTGTGATCATCTAGTCTGATGTCCCATATAACACAAGACATAGAACTTCCCCAAAATAATGTATATTTAATCTAGAGCAGCTCTTTAGGAAAAACATCCAATCTTGATTTAAAAATTGCCAGTGATGGAGAATCCACTACAACCCTTGTTGTTATCTCCATTCTATAGATGGGGAGTTGTGGCACAGAGAGACCAAGTTACGTGTCTAAGGATGCATAGATGGATACTGAATCCAGATCTGCTAAGCCCCATTTCAGTGCCTTACTCATAAGACCACCATCCCTGTCTAGACCATCCTACAGCTACATTACCTATAGCTTCTCACCTATAATGATTAAAACTTTCTCAAATCCTACTAAACTCAGAGAAATCTTGTAGCAATGAGTTCCACAGTCTAATTGTGGATAGTGTTGAAAAGTATTTCCTGCTCATCTGTTTTATTTTTGCTGCCTTTCCATTTCCTTAAGTGTTCTTTTAGTCTTGATTTATGAATGGGTGAATAGAAGTGTCCAGTTTACATTACTTTTATCTTATCTCATTTTCTTCTTCTCTTCTGTAAGGTAAACAGATAACCCCTCTTGAGGGTTTACGAGGACTATCCCGTTGTTTTATGCCACTACTAAGGATTCTCTGGGCCAATGTATGGTCTCAAATACATGCACTACAGCTCTTGTTAAAGTTGAGAGGAAATGTGCTTGAAGATGAAGGGCCAGATTTTGGTCCACTGTCCAGCAGCCTGGAAAATGCCAATGCTCAAAGGGTTAATCTGGCTATGAGTCAGCATGCTTTAGAATCCAGACCCTTTCAGGCTGTCAAAAGCATATGGAATTTATAACAAACTTCAACAGAAAGTAGCAGTATCCAACAAACCTGTGGTTTGGCCCCATTGATATCAGTATTCAAAAGGGCCCCAAATGTTTTAGGAACAAAGAATGAAGTCCTTTCCATTCCTAAGCCAGAGAGCAAACAAGGGAGGCAGTTACTTGGTGGCCCCCACATATGAAAATGGGATGCAAATGAGTGTATGAGGCCACAAGGCAGAGTGGGGCTTAGAATATTCTGTCATTAGGGGACCCCCAGGGAAATTTTGATACCACACACATTGAATCCTTTTTATGTTCAGCCAATTAGCATGGGGGAGATACATAGTCCTGCCAGGAGTGCAGGGCACTGGACTAGATGATCTCTGGAGGTCTCTTCCAATTCTATGGTTCTATGATCTCAGAATATTAGTTAAGAGAATAAACAGTCCTGTGAAGGTGGCACCTTTCCTGACAGCCTCAGAGACTTCAGGGTGAGCACCTGTGTGCATTTGCAGGGACAGGTGTGTTTTCACGTGTATGTGTCTGTAAACCTTACAGATCCAGTGCTTGTGGCACGGCTGCCATCTTGGCCAACACACAGGGGATTCAACTGCTGATGTTTAGAGCATGAGGAGTAACAGCTTGAGCTAAAACAAGTGAACACTTTGCAGCTGGGGGTTGCACCAGCTCAGAATCTCCACAGATTGGCACAGAAGAGGATCTGCAACACACGCACACCACTTTCATTTTTATCTATTGAACTGCCCTAAAATAGCTCAGCACAAAATTGAAGAAAAAAATAATGAAGAAAAAAACCACACCCCTACGAATTACCTTGAATAATTTCAAAGAACTTCAAACAGCCACTTTGTATAACTTTCTGTTTCAGAACACTTCACAGTTGCCTTGTGCTTTTAAAACCTTCCATGGACCTATTCCAGCCTCTGGCTTATGCTCTGGGCCCGATTCTGATCTGATTTACAGAGGTGTGAATCAGGAGCTCAGCACAGTCACAGCAGTGAAAAACCATTGTGCTCCGGTAGTATGGTAATGCTGATGAGACAGAGAGATTCTGAACCTGCCCTCACAAAGGTCCCAATTCAGCAGGGGACTTAACATATGAATAATGCCATAGAAATCAATGAAGTCAAATTTTGTACTTGGATTTGTACTTCAGAGAATCTCTCTGGCCCATAATCTGAACACCTCCTGCTTCCAGAGCAAGTCTGAATTTGGATCCCAGTATGAATCCCATGCTTTGTGGCTTGGGCCCATCACTACTCATCCTAGTAGAGCTTTCTCCTCTTCAGCTCCTGCCATCTTGCACCTCGCTGCCTCTTCGAGTCTCCACCTCCCTTCGCACATCAGTGGCAAACCTCTCATTTGGATGTGATGTGCCAGCACAGGCTCACTTCTAACTGTTCCAGACTGTTCATTCTATCAGCCCATATGTCAGCACTAACATAAGTAAAAGAGGCCATTGAGTTTCTTTGCCTTGCCAAAAAGCCATATAGATTTCTGAGTGGATTATTGTTTGATTGGCTTCACTGGGTTTTATAAGGGTTTGTACATGGAGCTGAAAATATTATTTACTTTTAACAAGCTATTTATGTCCTAGCCAGCATCAACTGCTAATCAATACTGTTCTCCCATCTGTTCTCAGATACTGAGATCAGCACATTTCTAATCTCCACTCTGAATGAAAGGAAATAAAACATTTGGTCAGAGAGAGAGAGAGAGAGAGAGATGGATCTGAACCAAGTCTCCACATCCACACATCTCCAAACATTTGGGAACTTTGGATCCAAATCCCTGACCTTTGTAGGTTATGGACATCTTTAGAAGGAGATCCTTGTGTAACTTTAGCCCTCAGTCTCTTGGGCTCTGATTGGTGTTATGTTCATGGCATACAAACAGAGAAATTATGTAAAATCATATAATACTCTTTCTGGAAGGTTGCAACATAACACTTAAAATCCAGCACTCTAACACACAAGAACCTAAAACAGAGAGAGACAAAGCAGGCTGCTCTGTTAAAATAGAGAAGCACAACTCACCCCACCTTGCTATAAACTGACTCTGCAGACTGACTGCTGCTAGACCCAGATCGCACACTTCCCCACAAAGCCCCTTAGCCTGCAAGCAGGACCAGCTTACAATTTTAACACAGTTTTCAATATAGCACAATTAGACGAATCATCTTCCTCCTTAATAGTCTCAGCAGCCATCAAGACTGTTTACATCAGGTTCCTTTAAATAGAATCAGTGTATTGTGACAGCCAGCTGGTCTGTGGAATTACAGTGGAAGGATGAGATCCTGTTGATATTATGATTTATTTATATTGAAGTAGTGCCTCGAGACCCTAATTGTAGACCATGACCCCATTGTGCTAGGGGCTGTACAAACATAGAACAAAAAGACAATTCCTATCCTGAAAAGCTTACAAGTTAAGTATATGACAGGAGACAAAAAGTGGATACAGCAAACAGGCAAGGAAGCACTAGGAAACAATGAGATGAAACTGATCAACATAAAAAGCAGAGGTCACAGCAGACCTGTCACCTAACCATTGTTGAGTCTTTAGTAGGCATCATGGCAGGGGATGAAGTAGATGAGGATGGGTGAGATCCTGGTCTCACTGACAGCAGTATAAATCCAGAGAAACGCCAATGAAGTTGTCGGATGAGCCTCACTTCAGTGTCGTGTTGGTGGCTCTTTAATCAGATCCTGCTGGCTCAGGGAGAAAGCCATCGGGACCAGAACTCAAACCTAGATCTCCTACATGGAAGCAGAGAAGTCCCACTGGGCCACTTACTGAGACAAACCTTTTTTGGGTCAGCATCTGGCTAATAGTTGCTTACTTAAAAACATTAAGGTAGCAGTTATGAGCAAGAGGCTTGGTTTGCCATCAAGGCCTATATATGCGTCCCATAGGCCTCTGTGCTAATCCTCATAACAAATGGGGTCAATTAGTGCTAGCTGCAGCTTGCCTGATGTAGATATGTCTCATCTCTAATCCTTACCACTAAAAGCCACTATCGCTGCTCTCATTCTTACAAATGTGTTGGCTCTCATAGATATATTTCAATGCTGCCGCCTCTCCACCCCCTTCTTCAATATGGAGAGAAAGTAGTTGATAGCCCACACAACCAGAAACTGTGGTATCTGGCTGAGCTCTCACTTGGTAGGCTAAGGAGGACAGAGCTGATCACAACAAGGGTTTCTTTACTGCTGGCAATCTGGGACAACAAGCCATTTCTATTCATCTACCAAGGAAGAGGGAAGCACAAGGGACTAAGATCTATTTATCTATCTTATAGCCTCATAGATTTTATGGCCAGAAGGGACCATCATGATCCATCTATTCTGACCTCCTGCACATTGCAGGCCACAGAACCTTGCACACCCACTCCTGTAATAGGCCTATAACCTCTGGCCGAGTTACTGAAGTCCTCAAATCTTAATTTAAAGACTTCAAATTACAGAGAATTCACCAGTTAGCCTAATTGAACCAGCAAGTGACCCATGCCCCATGCTACAGAGGAAGGTGATCCCCCCCCCAGTCCCCGCCCAGGGTCTCTGTACATCTGACCGGGGGGAAAATTCCTTTCTGACCCAAAATACAGTGATCAGTTAGACCGTGAGCATGTTGGTGAGACTCACCAGCCAGACATCAAGAAAGAATTCTCTGTAGTAACTCAGAGCCCTCCCCATCTAGTGTCCCATCTCGGGTCATTGGAGATATTAGCAAAGAGCAGGCATGGATGGGCCATATGCCATTGTAGGCAACCTTCTCGTACCATCCCCTCCACAAATTTATCAGTTAGGTTTTTTGCTCCCACTGGTTCCTTGTGAAGGCTGTTCCAGAACGTCACTCCTCTGATGGTTAGAAACCATCTACTTTCAAGCCTAAACTTGCTGATGGCCAGTTTATAGGTGTTTGCTCTTATGTCAACATTGGCCCTTAACTTAAATAACTCCTCTCCCTCCCTGGTGTTTATTCCTCTGATGTATTTAAAGAAAGCGATCATATCTCCCCTCAGCTTTTTTTTGGTTAGGCTAAACAAGCCAAACTCTTTGAGTCTCCTCTCATTAGCTGGTTTTCTGTTCCTTGGATCATTCTAGCAGCCCTTCTCTGCACCTGTTCCAGGTTGAATTAATCTTTCTTAAACATGGGAGACAAGAATTGCACCCAATATTCCAGATAAGGTCTCATCAATGCCTTGTATAATGGTACTAACATTTCCCTCTCTCTACTGGAAATATCTTCCCTGATGCATCCTAGGATTGCATTAGCCTTTTTCACGGCCACAACACATTCATGGCTCATAATTGTTATGTCATTGACCAATATATCTAGGTATTTCTTCTCTGTTGCTTCCAACTGATACCCAAGTATATAGGAAATATTCTTCTGCATGACGTTGCACTTTGCACTATTAAATTTCATCCCAATTCTACTATTACACTTTTCAAGGTCATCCAAATCTTCTTGTATGATATTCCAGTCCTCCTTCATCCTTGCACTACCTCCAAACTTTGTGTCATCTGCAAATGTTATTAGCATACTATCCTCTTTGTGTCAAGGACACTAATGGAAATAAGATTGGCCCCAGGGCTGGTCCTTGAGAAACACTAAGTAACTTCCCTCCAGCCTGACAGTTCATCTTTCAGCATGGCCCACTGTTGTCTCTCCTTTAACCAGTTCCTTACCCACCTTTTGATTCACAAATTAATCCCTGTCATCTTCAATGTAACTAATCATTTCCCATGTAGAACTGTATCAAATGCTTTACTGAAATCCAGTGAGATTAGATCTCTTGCATTTCCTTTCTCTTGAAAATTGATTATCTTCTCAAAGAAAGAGATCAGGCTAGCCTGGCATGATGTACCTTTTGTATAACCATGTTGTATTTTATCCCAATTACCTTTTATCTCTATGTCCATTACTGTCTCTTTCAAAATGTGTTCTAAGATCTTGCATATAATTGAAGTCAAATTAACAGGGCTTGTAGTTTCCCAGATCATTTTTTCACTTTCTGAAATACAGGCATTACATTTGCAATTCTCCAGTCATTGGGTACGACCTCTGAGTTTACAGATTCATTAAAGATCCTTGCTGTTGGACTTTTGAATTCATCCTCCAGTTCCTTTAATATTCTTGGATGGAAATTATCTGGGTCCCCAGTTTGGTCCCATTAAGTTGATTGAGTTTGGCTTCCACCTCAGCTGTGGTTATTTCTACTTCCATATCCTTGTTCCCATTAGCCATCCTGCCACTGCCCCAAGCTCCTCATTACCCTTATTAAACACTGAGGAAAAATATTCATTCAAGTGTTGGGCCATGCCTAGATTATCTTTAACCTCCACTCCATCCTCAGTGCTTAGCAGTCTCACTTCCTCTTTCCTTGTTTTCTTTTTATTTACATGGCTAAAGAACCTTTGCTATCTATCTAATGATTGTAGGGTTTTACACTACCACCCATCACCGTAATATCGAAGTGCCTTCCCTGTAAGATTTGTGATGGGGCATATTCATCCTTGGGGTGCCTCCTTATGTCCATGCATAATGTCCTCAGCTCCAGCGCCTTTTGCAGGCTGTCTGCTTTTCACCAGGACTTCTGTGGCTTGAGCATCTGGCCAAGTCACATAAAATTCAACCCCCCTTCCAGGGTAATAATGTCCCTACTCAAAGGAAATAAACCCCCTCTTCTATCCTCCCCAGAATCAATCCTCTGCACACTCTTTGCCCCACTCCTGGGCTCTTCAGAGTCCCTCCTCACTCTGTCACAGCATGCTGCCTTCCAGAGCCTTCTCCTGGGAGGCCTGGCTCCTCCTGAGACGCTGACCCTCAGGGTTTCTTTTCTGAAGATTCTCTTCCCCTGGGCCTGCTTTAGGAGTCTCCTTCTCCCTAGCTGCCCTCTCCCTTCAGGGGCAGTCTCAAGGGACAAGCTCCTTCCTGCAAGTCCTTCTGTTGTTCCTTTCCCCTTGAATCTTGTCTCCCTCCACAGCCCAGCTTTCCTAGCCTTGCCCCTCTTTCAGGGCTTAACTCTTCTTTTCAAAGCCAAGTCCTGCCCTCCTCTCATGGCCTGTTACCCAGGGGCATTCCTTTACCCTGCAGCCCTGCTCTCCTTCCCCGTCTTTTCCTAGCTTGGCTAGGATCCCATCCCAGAATTATTCTCCCCCACCACCTGAACTACCTATCTTGCTATTCCCAGAGAAGGACAGCAGAGTCTCTCCCTGCAGCCTCTTTCTGCTACAAACTTCCTCTCTTTATACTGTCTGGCCTGCTCCTGGCCAGCTGGCCTTCAGGATTCATTAAGTGTCCCCCCCTCTCCAGATGCAGCCTGGTATGTTAATTGGCCTCTTGAGCCCACATTTACCCGTTCAGGGGCTATGTGGGGTACACATGCCATCACAGATGACTTGGTGTGTTTATTTGATTAAAACTAAGAGTGGACATGTATTTGCAAGTAACTGCAGCCTTCAGCCATCTGCTCTTTTGGTATCGCAAAGGTTGAGCACCCAGGTTTTAACATTCGCCACAAGCCTCCATATGCTAAAGCTCAAGGCAGTTTCTAAACCAAGCCATATAGATTCAGTGGCATCAAACAGGGTTTCTTCCCCCCCTTAGAAGCACCATGGTATCTTTTGCAGAACATCAGAACAATCAAGCTTTTCAGAGAACTGATTTGCATTCTGTCTCACTGCATTGCCAAGGTCACTCCAGGTATGTCTACACTGCAATTAAACAGCCTGGCAGCCAGAGTCAGTTGGCACGGGACAGCCCACGGGTTTCTAATTGCATAGTAGCCATGGCCTCTGTGCTGGCTGCCTCAGTGAAAGGAGAAGCCCGGCTTTCATTGGGGGAGAAGGGCTCTTATTTAAGTCACATCAAAAGAAGAGCAAAATCTTTGGGTCCAACTCGCCTTTCAGTTATTCAGAAGAAAATCAGGAGTCACTCCATGGAAGCCAGTGGAGTTACACCAGCAAGAAACTGGTCAGAGAGAATTAGATCCTTGGAGTGCACTGTCCTTTCTTCGGAAGGTGGTAAGTGCTAGGTTCTAGCTTTGCCACAAGCCCTGCGTGTGGGTCAGTGTTTGGTGCTGCACTGCCCCAGAGGGAGAGCAGGGGAAGAAATGTATCTCAGAGAGGTACAAAGAGGGGTAGAAATTGGCTAGTGGTCCATGCCAGAAGCAAGTGTTTATTATCCCTTCTGCAATGGCTCAGCTGTGCCGCCTAGCTCACTGGAGTCTCACCAACTTCGGCACCCGCCTGCTTGGAGGCCTGACCAACAGGGCCGGCTCCAGGTACCAGCACAGCAAGCAGGTGCCTGGGGCAGCATGTCCGGCAATTCGGTGGTGGGTCCCTCAGTCCCTCTCGGAGAGAAGGACCTGCTGCTGAAGAATGAAGCGGAGGAGGTAGAGCTGCTGCCGAAGTGCCGCCGATCACAGCTTTTTTTTTTGGCCGCTTGGAGCGGCAAAAATGCTGGAGCTGGCCCTGCTGACCAATCACCTTCCCTTGCATGTCTCGAGCCAAAATCTGAGTAGAATTTGCACCTGTGTAGGGGCGCAGCCTGCCTCACAGTCTAGCCCTAAATGCTTAGTTTCCAGTTGGTTGGATTAGTGATGACTAACGAATAAGAATTACTCCCGAGGACAATTATGCCTATGTGACGTTATTGATATAAACTGGGACCATATAGAACATGGGTTGCAACCAAGGTCCTGTAGTGGCACCAAATCCTAGGTAAAGGGGGTCATATAAGGTGTCTAAAACCAGGTTACGGATTACTGGTTATGATTATGCTGTCTGTATGTCTGTAGCATTTTGGTAGTTGAAGTTATGAATATTGGCTGTATGCTGTCTGTATTGCAAACTTGTGTTGTGTTACTGGGAAAGATCCCAGACAAGTTGGTGTCAGCTCTGTTTAGCCTGCTTGATGGCCCATTAAGAACCATCACCTACACAATTGTCCCATCGAGAGAAGGCAGTTACGCCCTGTGACTCAGCAGGATGTGCAGAAACTGGCCCATGTGACTGCAAACTCAATTTTGCTGTAACTTTCCACAGCAGGAACAAAGGAGTGTTCTTATACTTGGAAAAGCCTATATAAGGCGGAGGCCTCATCTCCATTTTGGTCTTCAATCCTGCTTCTTACCTCTGGAGGGACTTTGCTATGAACAGAAGCTCTGCACAAAGGACTGAATGACCCATCCCAGCTGGGGATGTTCTCCAGAGACTTGATTTGAACCTGCAGTTTACTTCATCACTGCTACAAGCCTGAACTAAGAACTTTGCCATTACTGTATGTAATTGATTCCATTTAACCAATTCTAGCTCTCATCTCTATCTTTTTCCCTTTATGAATAAACCTTTAGATTTTAGATTCTAAAGGATTGGCAATAGCGTGATTTGTGGGTAAGATCTAATGTGTATATTGACCTGGGTCTGGGGCTTGGTCCTCTGGGATCGAGAGAACCTTTTTCTTTTACTGGGGTGTTGGTTTTCATAACCATTCATCCCAGGATGGATGGCACTGGTGGTGATACTGGGAGACTGGAGTGTCTAAGGAAATTGCTTGTGTGACTTGTGGTTAGCCAGTGGGGTAAAACCGAAGTCCTTTTTGTCTGGCTCGTTTGGTTTGCCTTAGAGGTGGAAAAACCCCAGCCTTGGGCTGTGACTGCCCTGTTTGAGCAATTGGTCCTGAATTGGCACTCTCAGTTGGGTCCTGCCAGAACCACAACGTCACAGCCTAACAAACTTGGAGGGAGCAGGGAGCCTTTAAGCCTTTGTGATCCGTGCAGTTATATAGGCTCTGATCCATCCCCACAGCCAGCCCTGGACAATGTGAGGTAGCTATCTGTTTTGTGCACTGCCCCTTTAAAGTTTCCAAGGAATCCACCTGCTTGTCTCCTTTGAAGACAGCGTCTGAAGAGCCAGGCTAGTTCAAGATGGCGGCTACTGCAGAGTGAGCGGCATAACCCACACTAGGGGAAGAGCGAGTCTTTGTCTCCCCTGCTCGTTGGAGCATTTAGGCAGTTTGAGTCTGTTATGGCTTCCAGCTAAACAAGCATCTAAGCCTTTAGTTCAAATGATGACAGCTCATATTATTAGCTCTGCAGATTCAAACCTAGATTTGGGCCGAAGCAGCGTTGGTTACCATCACACCCATGGCGATCTCTCAGAGTGATTTTACATTTGTTCTTTCTTGTTTTGTCTGACCGAAATAAATCACTTGGGACCAAAAGTGTACAGTTGCATTTTGTGTACGAGGAAAATAAAGCACAGAGCAGCAGCTCGTATTTCCTCCTCCTCCCAGTCTGAATCCTGGCGCCAGTGAGCTCCAACAGAATTAAAATGCATTATTAAGTTTAAACATCTTTTCAGAAAGGTCATTTCCCAGTCTCTGCCAGTTCCTACCTTGCTATCTCAGAAACTCCACCGGGCTGGGATTTATTATCCTGATGATAATGATGTGCTTCATTTTCTCCATTCTGTCAATTTTTTACTCTTTTATTTATTCTTAGTATGGCTAGAAGTGACTTGATATGATGAGTTGATTGTTATGCCTTTTGAATGAAAGTCACTATGTGGTCCCTTTTCTCAACTGCCTTCACCCCATGACATTATTTTTGGGGTGGGGATGAGATGTTACATCTCAAAGAATTTCACCCCGGTGGAAAATGCCAGCAATTTAAAATAAATACATTCTCTGAGATGTTACATTACCCTGCAGAGTCAGTGCACAGCAGAGATAAAATGGCTTTCCAGAACTGATTTTGCTTCTCCGCAAGCCAAATGGAATATCAAAGCCCACATTTAAAATGAACCATTAGGAAAAAGGTTACACAGAATGTTATCAACGGAAAGATGTTGTAAATGAAACGGAAATGATTGCCTGAAAAATCGTTTTCTTTGCTACCGAGAGGGTAACAACAATAAATAATAGAGCTGAAAACTGAGATTCCTGTTCTGATGTCAGAATATTTTCTGTTTACATTATTTTAAAATAAAAGATCAAGGCATAAATCAAATATAACCTCCCACCTAAGTAACGTGTTTGCTGTTAAGTCAATCATTAAAACAGTGGGTCTGAGCTAAGCTGGTGTACATTGGCGTCGCTCGCTTAAAGTCAATGGAGCTGCATATGTAATGGCAACAAACCCCAGTTGTCGGCTTGTGGGCTTGAACCTGTTAGCTAAGGCTGTAGAGCAAACTCATTAATTTCTTTCTCTAAGTGGTCTTGGTGCCACTAGGTGGGACAGAACACCACACCCAGGAGGTGTGTGGGTTAACCACACATTGACACCAGCTGAGAATCTGGCCCCATATGTGTAAAGAGAAATACAGACCTATGCAAACGTATAGAAACATGCCATGATTATTACACTTTATTTGTGTGATGGTAGTGCCTTGGATCCCCAGCCAAGATCAGGACCTCATTGTGCTAGGTGCTGTACAGACACAGAGACAGCCCTTGCACTGATGAACTTATCTAGTCCTTTGTAAATATTGGAGCTCTCAGTGCTGCAGTACACCAACCCCTCAATGCCACTAGCGTGCCAAGGGCACCAAGACTTGGAGGCAAGAACTGCAGGTGCTCCTGCATCTAGGCCTCGTCGATGCTCGCCTGAGTAAGTCTTCATAACCACGCCGACCCACAGCTAAGGGAAAGGGTATTTTGCTAGGGCGGGCGGGAAAGGGGGAGGATGCAGATACCCTAGGTGCAGAGGCTTACGCAGTTACAGTTCAAGGTGAGCAATAGCAGTAAATGTTCGGGTCCCTGGGGAGTCCATTTGAAAGTCAGGGCTCCTCAGGGCTAGTGCTTAGGGTGTCCTCTCCAGCCCAGTCACTCTTAGATGAAGGGTTTCCCAGCCAGGCTCAGTAAGTGTCTCTCATCGGGGCCCTTCTGCACTGGCTCCCTGCCATATGTCTCACACAGAACTGGTCCCATCTGTAATATCCGGCAGCCACAGCATGTTCCACACGCAGCTCTGCACATGGTACCTAGGGAGTCTTCCTCCATCCAGCTTCCTGCAGCTCCTGGCTTCCTAACAGAGACCGGCCACTTCCTGGTCCAGGACCTTTCCTCTGGCCTGGCCAGGGAAAGGAGAGGACAGTGGGGAAGGGACTGATAGCATTTGGGAGTCATAGGCCTCTGCTTAGCAGGTTGGCAGATAACAGTATAAATAGGCATGGAAGAATTAGATTTTTAACAGTAAATGCAGATAAACATTAATTTCACCAGACACATTGTGAAGCAGGAGAGCTGGAAGCTCCATAGAGATGGGGGTCCACCATTGCCTGGACCGTGGCCCCACCCCCTGCTGGGCCCCCCCAGAGGCCCCACCTGTGCTCCGCCCCTGCTACTGAGACCCTGCTGTCACTTGGCCTCTTCCCCCTGAGGCTCCTCCAACTGCTTGCTCCTCTCGGCCTCTCCCCTGGATCGCTCGCCCTTAAGGCAAGTAAAAAGTGATGTGGCCATGGCCACCTGGGCCACCCAATGTGAGACTTTCTGGGGCGGGTCCAGAACTATGGTTGTCCTTGTTAATTCTCTGCTTTAGCCAAAGAGGTTTGTTGGTGTTAAAGTGAGTGACAGCTCTCGGTCACCCCTGCTTGCTAGCACGGCAGACAAGCTCTTTAGGACTGCACCGTTTCTTTGTGCCTTGCAGGTAACACTGGATACACCCTGGTCCCCAATCTCCCTGGAAGAGTGTTCATCTGCAGCACCCAGCCCTGGTCACGTTATCTATTACCTATTAATGGATAAGCAGCCGTAGGGCCTGCTCAGAACGGTTGGTTGCATCTCCAGCTGTGGTTCTGAGCTATGCAGCGTAGGCTGTGAGCTGGCTGTTTCCTGGAACTTCTTGGGTTAACAGACTCCATTATTCATACCACTAGACTAACCCAGGGCTGTTACTACAGAAAGGTTAAATGTTTTGACCGAGGTCACACAGTGACTCTGTGACAGAGATAGGAGCTAGTGTAACCTTTGTGTGGGCTAGCGTTCACTAAATTGCCCTTGTCCAGTTCCCATAAAAATCCTCAACTCTCGTAGAAAAGCAACTGAGACCCAGAATTCAGTCTCTAAGGATTTTCAGAAGGCTTGCACAGGGTCAACCTCCTCACATTCAAGTCCCAAAAGGAACGAAATTAATGAATTTACTTAAGTAACAACTTTATAAAATCTTATGATAAAGAAACATAATAAATTATAATAATTTAATTTTTACAACATAACATGGGTATTTTATAATCCATAGACATTGTCTTCACGGTTGTACATAAACATAAATAAAGAAAACAAATTAAACCTAAACAGGTCAGTCCCCGCAGAAACACAGTGAGAAGAAACTCATGAGTTCCCCACAGCTTAGGCTGAGTTCACTTGAGTCTGAGTTAGAGTCTTTGATCACCCACTCTACAGTCTGCAGAGTCCCTGATCTACATTACAGAGTTTTATCAACTAAAGTTATGTCGACACTCAAAAAGCTCTATAGGAAAAATCAGCATTGCATGTTCACTCTCGCTGCCTCCGTCGGCAGTGTGAGCAATGCATTGTGGGTACCTATCCCACAGTCCAGCTTGACATCTTCTGCCTGTAGGTCTTGTGGGAAGGCAGAGTGGATCGCAGCACATCTTGGGACCGGGCTCAATGTCCCATGATGCATTGATTTCCATCCAGGGCTGGCTCCAGGCACCAGCCGACCACGCACGTGCTTGGGGTGGCACCTTGGGGCGGGGTGGTGCTCTGTTTTTGTTTTTTGTTTTGGTTCATTGGGGCAGCGCTGAAGAAGGTTTTTTTTTGTTTTGGCTGTGCAGCGCTCGGGGGGGCGGTGGCTTTGGGCGGCACTCGGTTTCGGGCGGCATGGTGCTTGAGGGTGCGGGGGTTTCGGCAGTGTGTGGGGTTCAGCAGCATGGTGCTCGCAGGGGTGGGGTAGGGCAGGATGACGCGCTTCTTTTTTGCTTGGGGTGGCAAAAAAGTTAGAGCCGGCCCTGTTTCCATCCCAGCATTCCACGTACTTCTGGCTTTCTTTTGTGGCATTTTTCTATGGCCCTCATTTGCTGTGCACCCTGGCATCTTTGTGTGAAAGGATGCAACATTTCCCCTCCACTTGCTTTTGAGAATCTTCAGTTGGAATCCAGGCAGACTCGTCCTTTGCTGAAATCATTGAGAGCCAGTCAGCTAACTGATTAACCAACCACTCAGTTAAGTGTATAGATTAAAAAAAAAAAAACCCTCTGACAATAAAATACAAGAACTGAGAACAGCAAAATATAAATGGCCCTTTCCCCATTACATTGGCCAAACTGGACAGTCTCTATGTAAAAGAATAAATGACACAAATCAGATGTCAAGAATTATAACATTCAAAAACCAGTTGGAGAACACTTCAATCTTCCTGGTCACTCGATTACAGAGCTAAAAGTTGCAATATTACAACAAAAAACTTCAAAAACAGACTCCAATGAGAGACTGCTGAATTGGAATTAATTTGCAAACTTGACACCATTAAATGAAGCTTGAATAAAGACTGTAAGTGGATGGGTCATTACACAAAGTAAAACTATTTCCCCATGCTTATTTTCCCCCCCTACTGTTGCTCACACCTTGTCAACTGTTGGAACTGGGCCATCCTGATTATCACTATAAAAGAGTTTTTTTTCCCTGCTGATAATAGCTCACCTTAACTGATCACTCTCATTATAGTGGGTATGGCAACTCCCACTTTCTCATGTTCTCTGTATATATATCTCTTCCTACTGTATTTTCTACTGCATGCATCCGATGAAGTGGGTTTTAGCCCATGAAAGCTTATGCTCAAATACATTTGTTAGTCTCTAAGGTGCCACAAGTACTCCTGTTCTTTCCCCATTAGTATATTTAAAGAAAAGTTGGTGACTCAGACTAGTTGAGACATTTAATTAAAACAGTTTGGCTAAACTCAAACAACATTCAAAGTATACAATTAAGATAGAAGATATTATTTGTCCCTTTCAGTAATTAACATTGCCCATGCTTCCTTGTTAAAGGCTTAACAAGATCACTCACCTTCTGCAAAATGCTTCAGAGTTAGGGCAAACAGCCTGTTTTCTACTCCTGGGTTCAGCTACTCGCAACTCACCCAGGTCACATGACCATTTGTAAAGCAGCCACCCTGACCACTTGCCCTCATGGAGTCTGACCCCAGCAACAGAGAACCTATCAGAGCAGACCCAAAACTACCACACCCCAAATCCAGAAGCAATTACCTGGACACAACTCAATTCTACCCAGCAAGGGGTCTCCTAAAGAGATAGCTCCCTATTAGGCATAGGGGTTATACAACTAGCTGACACACTGGTATGTTGTTATTATTTACGTTATGGTAATGCCTAGAGGCACCAACTGAGATTGAGGCTCTTTTGCACATACATACTGTGAGACAGGCCCTGCCCCAAAGACACAAGACAGATCAGGAGGGGGAACTTCCTTGTATTAGAAATGGGAAACTGAGGCATTGAGAGTAAATGACTTGCCCAAGGTTACACAGGGCGTGTTGTCACAGAGCCAGGAACTGAACCCAGATCTCCAATGATCAACTAAAACTTTTACCACAAGATTGCACTTCCTCTAAAACAGAGGCTCCCATATGTTTTTTGCTGCACTCCCTTCTCCATGGAAGCTACATGACTGGTTCCCTTCAACTCCTGCCTCTCTGGTGCAGAAAGTGACTCACTGAGGGGAGCAGGCAACTCACATCTTGGCTGGTGGCAGGACCTGGTTAGCTCCATCCCCGGAAAAGCCCATGGTAGCACAGCATAGAGTGGTCTGTGGCTCCTTGCAGTCTCTGGCTAGCTTAAAATATGTGGGGCTGTGGCTGGCCCAGTGTCTAGGGTGAGGCAGCTGCAGGGAGTGTGTGCAGGGAGTCCCCAACTGTCAGGCTGGGGAGGAGAAGGAAAGCAGCAAAATGCTGCCAGGGTGGGGAGGGGTGGGGTGGGGTGGGACTGTGCTCCTTTCCCTCCCAACTGCTCGAGATTCCCTGCCTCTCTTCTTGCTGCTATCTTGCCCCGGCCTGAACACCTGGCTGGCCACAGCTCCATGACCCGCTAGTGCCCTCCAGGACCACACCCCACAGTTTGAAAACCAATGCCCTAAGACATGACTTAACCTTGCCTCCACTGATGCAAAGTTGTGTTAACATCACGGTGGCCAGCCCAAACTATTCATGCTCACGTTCCAACCTGGCCCAATGTTCTACTGGAGCTCAGAGAGTCGATACAGTTTGCCAACCTTTTGAAGGAACCTGGGATGACGTACGAGTTGCACAGTGTGTGCTTTTGCAAGGTTTGATGCAAGAGCCGAGTGGAAAACATTTGAGAATGAGTATTGCTTTGGATTGTTTTACTCCCTCAAACCCCAAAACTCAAAGTGAAACTCAGTATTTCTGGGTGGATCAAAACCAAAGGCAATGCTCAAAGGAAACATAAAGGAAGTGTTATGGTAATACTGGTGGCTGGTGGATGAGCTGAGATGGGAATAAAGTGAAACTGAGTCTCTATAACTCTTTGAGTATGTGCTAGAACAGGGGTGGTCAAACTACAGCCCGGGGGCCATATCCGGCCCTTCAGATGTTTTAATTCAGCCCTCAAACTCCCGCCAGGAAGCGGGGTCTGTGGCTCCCCCCGGTCTGGTGCTCCAGCCAGGGAGAAATGTCGAGGGCTTGTCCCACTCTGCTCTGCTTCCAGAAGCAGCAGCATGTCCCCCTCCGGTTCCGCACACTGCCCCTGCCCCAAGCGCTGCCCCTGCAGCTCCCATTAGCCAGGAACCATAGCCATTAGGAGCTGTAGGGGCAGTGCCTGCGGATGCAGCAGCGCGCAGAGCCACCTGGCCATGCCTCTGTATAGGAGCCGGAGAGGTGACATGCCACTACTTCTGGGAGCTGCTTAAGTGCTGTCCGGAGCCTGCACCCCTGACGCCCGCCTGCCCCAGCCCTGATCCCCCTCCTGTCCTCCAATCCCCTTGATCTCAGCCCAGAGCACCTTCCTGTATCCCCAACCCCTCATTCCCAGCCCCACCCCAGAGTCCTCACCCCTAGTCGGAGCCCTCACCCGCCCCCCGCACCTCAACCCCCAATTTCATTAGCATTCATGGCCCGCCATACAATTTACATACCCAGATGTGGTCCTCGGGCCAAAAAGTTTGCCCACCCCTGTACTAGAAGGACTGGGAGTTGGATTCCAGAAGCCTATCTGGGCCTGACTATAAACGATTTGGAGCCATATTGGTCCCAGGATATTAGAGAGACAAGGTAGGTGAGGTAATGTCTTTTACTGGAGCAACTTCTGTTGGTGAGAGAGACAAGCTTTTGAGCTACACAGAGCTTTTCTTCAGGTCTGGGAAACATAGAATCATCAAATCATTGACTTTAAGGTTAAAAGGGACCATTCTGATCATCTAGTCTTACCTCCTGCCCAATGCAGGCCACAGAATCTCACCCACCAACTCCTGTATCAAACCTATGTCTGAGCCATTGAAGTCCTCAAATCGTGGTTTAAAGACTTCAAGGTGCAGAGAATCTTCCAGCAATAAGATTGAGCTCCTTGAGTCTATCACTATAACAGAAATTTTTTAGCAATAATTTCCTTCCTGGTAAAGGCATCTCCCACAAGTCTAGACTTCTGGGCCTCTACCCCCCCTCTCTGCAGCTTCACAGAGACAAAGCATTGTTTTGGCTCCACATACTCTGACCACGCCCGCTCTGCTCCTACTTACCACTAGATGAGTTAGTCCCAAGCTATAACACTTGCATAACATCATTAACAGACAGACACAATAATTATGTACATTAGACCACAGACAAATGGTCCTATGGTAATTGCTCCATTTAAAGTAATCAGATGTAGGGAGGGATATGAAAACAGGAGTTCAGTAGATGAGAAGTACCCCCCCATTTTAAAGAGCTTGCTCAAAGGTCTATATTTCTGGGCTACTGCCTTCAGCACCTTTCTCTCAAAGGAAGCCTCTGCAAAAAATAAGTAAGTCCTCTTTGTAAAGCTTAACAAAGGTGTTAGCTGTAGACCAGGTGGCTGCTTTGCAAATTTCCAAAGTGGACGCACCTGTTCATTTCACCTACGCTGCTAAGGATGTCGTGGAGTGCATTTTGACCTCTTCCAGGACAGGAACCTCTGATGATTTGTCGGCTTCCAAAAAACAGTCTAAACCACATAGTGATGGAGGATTTGGTAGCTCTCAGTCCTTGGCACTTTGGGTGGAAGGACACAAATAAGGAACCCAGTCTTCTTGTAGATTCTTCATGCTTGAGGTAGATTTTCAATGCTCTTCTGACCTCTAAGATGTGCCATGCCTTTGGGTATTATAGTTTTGGACAAAATGAAGGAAGTGCAGCCTCTTGAGAAGTGTGGAAGGAAGGATTTACCTTACAAAGAATGGATTCTGGTGTTCTGAGCACCACCTTGTCCTCATGGAACATACGCTAAGGCTCCCATATACACAAGACTGCCATCTCTGACACTCCCCTGGTGGACATAACAGCTACTAAAAAACAAATCTTAATGCAGTGGTTCCCAAACTTTAATAACCTGTGAATTCAAACTGGAACAGGTTCAGACACGGGCTACAAGGATGATCCGAGGAATGGAAAAACTGCCTTATGAAAGGAGACTCAAACAGCTTGGCTTGTTTAGCCTGGCCAAAAGAAGGCTGCGGGGGGATATGCTTGCTCTATATAAATATATCAGGGGGGTTAACGTTAGGGAGGGAGAGGAATTATTTAAGTTTAGTACTAATGTAGGCACGAGGATGAATGGGTATAAACTGGATATTAGGAAGTTTAGACTTGAAATTAGACGAAGGTTTCTAACCATTAGGGGAGTGAAGTTCTGGAACAGCCTTCCGAGGGAAGTAGTCGGGGCAAAAGACTTTCCTGGCTTTAAGACAAAGCTTGATAAGTATATGGAGGGGATGTTATGATAGGATTGTTAATTTGGGCAATTGATCTTGGATTACCACCAGATAGGTCTGCTCAATGATCTGCGGGGAGATGTTGGATGACATGGGAACTGAGTTACTGCAGAGAATTCCTTCTTGGGTGCTGGCTGGTGAGTCTTGCCCACATGCTCAGGGTTTAGCTGATCGCCATATTTGGGGTCGGGAAGGAATTTTCCTCCAGGGCGGATTGGCAGGGGCCCTGGAGGTTTTTCGCCTTCCCCTGCAGCGTGGGGCACGGGTCGCTTGCTGGTGGTCTCTCTGCAGCTTGAGGTCTTCAAACCAGTTTTGAAGATTTCAATAACTCGATCCTGGGATAGGGGTTGTTATAAAATTGGATGGGAGGGGTTCTGTGGCCTGCCTTGTGCAGGAGGTCAGACTAGATGATCAGATTGGTCCCTTCTGACCTATTAGTCTATGAGTCTATGAGTCTATAACCCCTTTTACTAAAATGTCGAGTCTTGTGAACCTCTTAAAAATGAATATTTCCAGGGATTTTCTCCTTTACCTGAGTATAAATTATAAAAGCAGTGATCTTGAAAATATAAAATTTATTTTTGTGACATGTTTAATATACACTATGTATTAATTATTATTTATCATTACAGTATTTTTGTTGCATTATGAAAATGGCAACACATTTCCAAGATCTCACTTTTGTAGCTTGTATCACTTTGAATAAGCCTGTTATAAGACAAGGCTCCTATGTTTCATCAAGGAGTATCAGATGTGAAACAGCAGAAAGGTATTTAAAAAGCCAACTCAAAGAGTTTCTCCTACACAAGCATTCAGGTCTTGCACTCCAGGCAAACAACATATGTTACAACAAAGCTTAAACTTGTTCTTCATAATAATTTTAAAAACAATCCTAGCTGCCTATTTAATTTTAAAAACAGCAAAAAATATCCACCTCCCTTTCCATTTCTTATAATGGAGTCTTGAAGGTTAAGTCTCCTCAGTGTCCCATGCTGCTCAGGGTCCCTAGGGACAGCTCTGTCCTCCATTACGGAATTATACAGAGTGTCACAGCTAAATACAAGGTGGACCAGACATAGACTTAATATAGACATCTAGCTGATGTATCACTTGTTTAATATCTCTTGATGCTAGGGACTAGACACAGTGAGATGTTCAAGTTTTAGGTCATGTGGTTTCTAGAAGGTCAGTGCTTAGCAACATTCTCACACCCAGAATGCTACACTTCTGGAAATGGCTGCCCCAGACATGTAAATCAATTCTGTCTGTCCCTGAGCCCATATTCATTGTTGGCGGTGATGGCTAGTGCAGCATTAGATTTCCTTTAAACTAGTGATTGATAACAAGCATAAATGTGAGAGCTCTCGTTTCTCATGCCGCTCAGGAAATGAGTCATCACCACTCTGCCGCACATTTGCCTCACTTTCAAGGAGTTGGTGTTTTAGCAGTGGATGATATTGAAGGAAAATTTATATGTTGATTTATGAGAGTCCTGCGATCACAGCTCCCTTTTAATCAACTTCCCCTTGTCACATCAACCTGTTGCATACCTGTCACTACTTTGGGGACAAAATGAGTCTGCCAAAACTATCCTTAGCAGGTCATGGCTGAGGACAAGTGATGTGTCAACCCTTCCCTGCCAAAGCCGGGAACATTTTGTTTTATTTATTATGGGAGCGACTAGAAGACTCGACCAAGATCAAAGCCCTGTTGTGTTAAGCAAACGCAGCGACAGTCCCTGCCTCTAAATACTTCCCAACTGAATACACAAAAAGTGTTACATCCAACACTGGGGAATTCTCTACACTTTCTACAGGAACTCCTTTTGACAAATAAAGAGAATCTGATTACAGAACAAAAAATTAATGGTAACTTAAGTGCAACATTTATAATGTGCAAACAGAATGAAGTCCAGACCAGTGATATATATACTTGGTGCTTTAAAAAGGGCTAATTTCACAAAGTGGAAAACAATTATGAGACAAATCAGATAATTCTGAATTGTTAAAGAACATTTTACAAGATGCTCCAAAAGCCACAATCTCACAATTGAGGAAGAAGGCCATGTTGGTTAAAAAACTGACCTGGTTTAGAGGGGTCATGAAGGAAGCTATATAACAAATTAAAGAAAGGGGAAATTGATAGTAATGAATATAAAATCAGAAGCTAGGAACTGTAGGAACTATAGAGAATTGATAAGGGAAGCAAAGAGACACAAGGAAAAATCTATGGCCAGTATAGTTAAGAACAATAAGAAGGAGTTTTTAAAGTATACTTGGAACAAAAGACATCCTAGCAATGGTATTACTGGTATTAGTGGAAATGGTAGAATTATCAATAATAATGCAGAAAAGGCAGACACATTCAATAAGTATTTCTGTTCTGTATTTGGGGGAAAATATGATATAGTAATATAATATGATAATACTCTTTCCACTGCACTCATGTCTTAAGAGGATGTTAAGCAGCAGCTAGTAAAGTTAGATATTTTAAAATTGGCAGGTCCAGATAACTTGCATCCAAGAGTTTTAAAAGAGCTGGCTGAGGCACTCACTGGACCCTTAATGTTGATTTTCAGTAAGTCTTGGAACACTGGAGAAGTTTTTGCAGATCAGAAGAAAGCTAAAGTTTTGCCAATATTTTAAAAGGGAAAATAGCTGCTGATGACCTGGTAATTATATGCCAGTTAGTCTGAAATCAATTTCTGGCAAGATAATGAAGCAGCTATTTAACCTTTTTTATTAATGACCTCAAAGGAGATCTAAAACCTTCACTGGGAGTTTTTATATGACATTATTCTCCACATGTGATAAATAATGGGGAGACCTTTCCTCTTCAGTATTAGATTCCTTTTTCTAAAAGATACACTCTAGGAATGCTTTTGGGGAAGTTCTCGGCCTGGGTTATGCAGGAGGTCAGACTAGATGATCACAATGGTCCCTTCTAGCCTTGGAATCTATGAATCCCTGAAGCTGGAGAAAGGAAGATAGAAAACTGAGGCTCAGAGATGTTAAATGATTTTCCCACGGTCACACAGAAATTCGGCAGCAGAACTAGGAACTGAACTCACACCGCTAGAGTCCTCATCCTGTATCTTAACCACAAGACTCTCTTTCCTCTTTAAAGATGCTGGTGGCATCTAGGAACAACAATCAGACCATTGATTTAAAGTGTTGTATAAGACAATGCTGTATAAAAATCATAACAACCTGCATTCCTTTCCTCTTGTCTTCTGTACCTGGTGCAGTTTTTCTTCAGTCTCTTTCCTACTATATTGTGTCCTTTTTCTGCAATGCCGGCAAATCAGGTGCTAGCTCTTGCCAAGGCTTTAGCCCTCAGCTGAGCACTGAAATTCATTGCTGGAAATCAGTCCATTTCATCTGTGTGTTAGTATGGTTAAGATAGGTATAGAACTTATAACAATGTGTTTAGTATTTAGACTTTATGACATCCTTGTAAATTGCAGCATGCATTAATCTCACTTATATTGTTTTTATCATGTGCTATAAATTAATATTTAAGTTCAGGAGGGATTATCTCCTGCTCCTCAAGAAGGCTATGAAAACAAAATGGGCCATTGAGAGACATCACAACACAAAGACTTTATTAACTGCTCCTTCACAGCCATGAAGAGGCTACAGTGCAAGAGGGCTCATTCCATCAACTTGAAATCTGGAAGAAGAAAATAAAGATTGTGAAGAAGAAAATTTTTCATCTCTTTTGCTGTTTGGACTCTCATAGGGCTGAAGTCATAAAACAGCAGCAGAGATCCCCAGGGTTAACCTGGGTGAGCCCTAAAAGACATGCAGTGCTCACAGATTGCTACAACTTTGTCACCTTTTGGAACCATAGACTGTAACTCATTTGTGTATGTATGTATGTTTGCCAGTTTTAACCTGTGACTAACTATCATTTCTTTTTCCTAGTTAATAAACCCTTAGTTAGTTTACTATAGGATTGGCCACAAGCAGTGTCTTTGGTGTGAGATCTGAGGTACAAGACACTAAGCTGGGGGGAGAGGTAGATGCGCCGGAGAGTAGGGGTAGGGTCCAGAGTGACCTAGACAAATTGGAGGATTGGGCCAAAAGAAATCTGATGAGATTCCACAAGGACAAGTGCAGAGTCCTGCACTTAGGAAGGAAGAATCTACTGCTACACGCTGGGGACCGACTGGTTAAGCGGCAGTTCTGCAGAAAAGGATCTGGGGATTACAGTGGATGAGAAGTTGGATATGAGTCAGCAGTGTGCCCTCGTTGCCAAGAAGACCAAAGGGATACTGGGCTGTATTAGTAGGAGCATTGCCAGCAGATCAAGAGAAGTGATTATTCTCCTCTATTTGGCACTGGTGAGGCCACATGTGGAGTATTGTGTCCAGTTTTGGTCCCCCCACTACAGAAAGGATGTGTACAAATTGGAGGGAGTCTAGCGGAGGGCAACAAAAATGATTAGCAGGCTGGGGCACATGACTTACGAGAAGAGGCTGAGGGAACTGGGCTTATTAATCTGCAGAAGAGAAGAGTGAGGGGGGATTTGATAGCAGCCTTCAACTACCTGAAGGGGGTTCCAAAGAGGATGGAGCTTGGCTGTTCTCAGTGGTGACAGATGACAGAACAAGGAGCAATGGTCTCAAGTTGCAGTGGGGGAGGTATTAGTAGGATATTAGGAAACACTATTTCACTAGGAGGGTGGTGAAGCACTGGAATGGGTTCCCCTAGGGAGGTGGTGGAATCTCCATCCTTAGAGGTTTTTAAGGCCCAGCTTGAAAAAGCCCTGGTTGGGACGATTTAGTTGGTGTTGGTCCTGCTTTGAGCAGGGGGTTGGACTAGATGACCTCCTGAGGTCTCTTCCAACCCTGATATTCTGTGATTCTAAGTTGTCCTAGGTAAGTGACTGATCACAAAAGATTCCAGCTGCTTCCAGTTCCAAGAGATCTTTGGTGTATAGCAACCAACTAAGTCCAACTTGCCCAGGTGGCAAAACAGAGGGGAATGCCCAAGGGGACTATCTGTGACTTCGGGGTAAGACTGTTAGAGTGCTTCAGGAGTTGACATTTGTTACCGGGTTGGTGAAATCTAATTGTAGCACATATAACCAGTTTGAGGTCTCCACCCTGCTTCTTAACCCCCTGTCCTGAGACTGACACTCACAGTCATGGGCCACTCCAGACAGCGTGACAGTTTCTATTTATTGTTTCTTTCCTATTTTGCCTTTATCCCCATCTAGATTTTGCTGTCAGCATTTCCCCTCTCTCCTCCTTCTCTCTGAGTAGCCCAATCTCTACCCTGTTTTCAGTCTCCTCCTCTGTTTTCCACCAACCCTTAGCCCTCTTGCTTTCTCCCCACCCTCAAGTACTACCTCCCAACCTTTAGTCCTCTCCCCTGTCTTCTCTCCCATCCCTTCAGGCTTGGGACTGGAGAGCAGGATCTGCTCAGAAGGATGCAGGTGGGAAGAACATTTCAGAGGTCAAGTGGGTGAATTTGCAGGCATGAGTGAGTTGACCCAGCTTTAGTATCATGACCAAATCCCTTTGATTTACAGCTCTACTTTCCAGTTGTAGCCAGAAAGTTACCTTGGGTGGAGATTTCTAATTCACCCCACTCCCAAGCCAATCTGTATGTCATGAATATACAGATGGATGCTCCCTGATCAGTCAAACCTTCCATCTATCAAGCATCCATCACCATAGTGTCTAAGAAATAGAACAGGAGTACTTCTGGCACCTTAGAGACTAACAAATTTATTTGATCATAAGTTTTCGTGGGCTACAGCCCACTCATTCAGGGTTTAAAACCAGTGAGCACCATCCCAGGAGTGGTTCCATGGGGTGGGGGAGGTGGGAGTGAGGCATTTGGTTTTCTGTTCTACGCTAGGTGCCTCCAGGGGTGCTAATTTGAATGCAGTGTTAGCTCTCCAACCTGCTTGAATGTATAGTCCTAATTCCTTCTGTTGTGCATAGGCCTCATTTTTTCTGCTTGATCTCCGCCCCTTAAAGTGGGCAGCCATCATCAGTGCCTAGATAGGAGAACAGTTGCTCTATAGCCACTTACATTAAATAGAGGTGTGCTGCTTTCAGTGGGGAGGGTGCAGCTTTCATGGAGAAGGTGAACAGTGTTGGAGACCCTCAGAGTTAGGCTGGATGACCTGGTCCTTTTCTCCCTACTGTGACTAAGTTCCTCCTCTACCTTGGTGGGTCCTGCGCTTATTGGAGGATTTTGCTAGTCTCAGAGATCTTCCCATGTTGGATCAGGAGTTGGGAGGTTTTGGGGGGAACCCAGGTCCATCCTCTACTTCAGGTTCCAGCTCAGGGTCCTGTGGACTGTAGCTGTCTATAGTGCCTCCTGTAACAGCTGCATGACAGCTAC
Source organism: Gopherus evgoodei (assembly GCF_007399415.2). Lineage (NCBI taxonomy): Eukaryota > Metazoa > Chordata > Testudines > Testudinidae > Gopherus > Gopherus evgoodei. The sequence continues at coordinate 357,592,323 of NC_044322.1, read as the reverse complement.
AACTCCCTGGGCTACTTCTCCATGGCCTCCTCCAAACACCTTTATCCTCACCACAGGACCTTCCTCCTGGTGTTTGATAACGCTTGTACTCCTCAGTCCTCCAGTAGCACACCCTCTCACTCTCAGCTCCTTGCGCCTCTTTCTCTCAGCTCCTCACACGCGCACCACTAACTGAAGTGAGCTCCCTTTTAAACCCAGGTGCCCTGATTAGCCTGTCTTAATTGATTCTAGCAACTTCTTGATTGGCTGCAGGTGTTCTAATCAGCCGGTCTGCCTTAATTGTTTCCAGAAAGTTCCTGATTGTTCTGGAACCTTCCCTGTTACCTTACCCAGGGAAAGGGAACCTACTTAACCTGGGGCTAATATATCTGCCTACTACCAGTCTCCTGTAGCCATCTGGCCTGACCCTGTCACATTACAATATTTGCAGTGTTATTGCCTGCAGGTTACTGCTACGGAACCACAAATAAACTGCTAGGGATGTTTTATATTGAACTCCCAGCATCCATTAGTCTGCAGTGATTTTACACACATACCCATTGATCCTGCAGACCTCATCCCTGTGTGGTAAGGAAAACAGCCCCCACACTAGCCAATCCCAGAGTGAATTTTCACAGCTACAGCTAAGGCCATAACTTCCCTGTAAAGCCAGGAAAGAAAAATCAGCAAATTCCTGAACCAAGCTACCCTGCTTTTCTTGTCTTTTATTTTCTGGCCTGGCCTGGCCTCTCTAGTCTTTGAATTTCCCCATCAGTCTGACAGAGGAGGAAATGTCCAGCTTTAAAGGGTCTCTGACTCCACCCCTCACAACCTCCACCAATCACAGTGCTTAGTCTGCTTCCTATAAGCTCCCTTTGGCCCTGGGAAAGTGATCAGGCCTTTCTCCAGGTGCCTAGGATCAGGGTCCCTGACACACATAATGAGCATGCAGAAAGTCCCATTAGTACCTTAAAGGGACACTACTTATGTGATTTAAAGGAAGAAGCGTGAAGAGTCTTGTCCAGATTCTGTCTCAGGTATTTCTAAGGTGCCTATGTGCCTTGGGACACAAGTGCCTTGGTATCTGCCTAACCATTTCACACCAGTACGCACTTTGGCCTATTCACAGACTGACCCATGGCCTCCGTTCTGTGACTATCAGATTCAGCGCAGGATTCAAATCTTGCCCTTGCTGAAGGGAGAGGTAGGGTGACCAGATGCCCCAATTTTATAGGGACAGTCTCATTTTTGGGGGCTTTTTCTTATATAGGCTCCTATTACCCCCCACCCCCTGTCCAAATTTTTCACACTTGCTGTCTGGTCACCCTAGGTAGTGCAGTCTCTGTGGCCTGGATCCACAAAGGGACTTGGGTGCTATGACCCTGAGCATTGCAATGCTTAACTTTTTAGGCACCTAGAAAATCACAGGAAAAACACTGTAATCCACTAAGCCTGTGGAGCCCAGGCTCTCTGTACAATGCATGGGGAGAGAGAGGTGCCTGAGAATGTGACCCGCAACAGACAGTGCGATAGGAAGGGAACTGCCTGAGCTAGCCAATGGGAGAAGCCAAAGAGAGGGGTTTGTCCTAAGCCCTGCCCCGCTCTCAGAGATTGGTGCCAAAGTCTGGGCTACAGGGATGTGCCTATCTCTGCTTATGATCCATACATGGGAACCCCTCCTGCAGTCCGGTGGCTTAGGCACCTAGGCCGTTTCCATGGAAATGAATTGGGCACCTGTCTCACACCCCACAGAACAGCTTTTCAGGAGCATGCTCTAGCCACTGGGCTAGGGGTTATTCTGAGGTGGGCTCCCTCAGTCTCTCCTGTTGAAGCTATTCTACCATCTTCCTCTGGCCAGATTTTGACCAGGACCTGATCTAGTGGGAAGCCTCTGAGCACACCAACTGGATCAGGCCCCCTGGGTGAAATAGGTGGAGTAACACCTGTCTTCCCATGGTTCAGGAATCACTCTGGGGCTTAGGCAGGAGATAGGTCCCCAAATGCCTTGAGGGAGGCAGTGGTGCACGTGCTCAGGGCAGAAATGTATCTGCTGAGGGGACTTTCCCCCCCCTCTAACTCAGTGCTTATTTGACCCCTATCCACATAGTAATTGAGGCCCAGATCTCCAGAGTATTCAGGTGCCTAATTCTCTTTGATTTCATTTGAATTCATTGCCTAAATATCTTTGAGCAGTGGTTTTCAAACTATGGGGCAGGCCTCCAATGGCAGGCACAGGAATGTGTCAAAGGAAGCGCAAGCTGTGTGCTTTCCTTTTTTTTTTGAAGAGCTCTGGTTGTCCGCCCCAGGCAGCTGGGGCTCATGCAGACAGGCTGTGCACACTTGACAGCTGGAGCAGTTCCACCCAGGCTCGGGCTCTCCTTACCTCCCCACCGGCCCGAATCCCTCATTGTGAGGCGGCCCAGGCACAGGTTCTCCTTCCCCCTGTAATCCCTCACCTGGAGGCAGAGGCAGGGCTCCAGGGTTGACAGATCTGGCTGTTGGGGCTCCAGCTGTCAGCCCAGCGGCGGTAAGGCTCCGGCTGTCAGCCTCCGGATGGCAGCAGCAGCACAGAAGTAACGGTGTCAATGGGGAACTAAGTCTGCTGTGAAAAGTGACACTGACAAATATCACTTTCCACATTTCTGCCCTTCTGCATTGCTTCAGGTGCGGCGCTGCCTTCAGAGCCGGGTACCCGGCCAGCAGCCGCTGCTCTCCCCTCTGCCTTCAGAGCCGGGCACCCGGCCAGCAGCCGCTGCTCTCCCCTCTGTCTTCAAAGCCGGGCATCCAGCCATCAGCCGCTGCTCTCCCCTCTGCATTCAGAGCCGGGCGCCCGGCCAGCAGCCGCTGCTCTCCCCTGTGCCTTCAGAGCCGGGCACCCGTCATCAGCCGCTGCTCTCCCCTCTGTCTTCAGAGCCGGGCACCCAGCCATCAGCTGCTGCTCTCCCCTCTGCATTCAGAGCCGGGCACCCAGCCATCAGCTGCTGCTCTCCCCTCTGCATTCAGAGCCGGGCACCCAGCCATCAGCTGCTGCTCTCCCCTCTGCATTCAGAACCGGGCTCCCGGCCAGCAGCCGCTGCTCTCCCCTCTGCATTCAGAACCGGGCGCCCGGCCATCAGCTGCTGCTCTCCCCTCTGCGTTCAGAGCCGGGCGCCCGGCCAGCAGCCGCTGCTCTCCCCTCCGCCTTCAGAGCCGGGCACCTGGCCAGCAGCCGCTGCTCTCCCCTTTGCCTTCAGAGCTGGGCACCCGGCCAGCAGCCGCTGCTCTCCCCTCCGCCTTCAGAGCTGGGCGCCCACCATCAGCCGCTGCTCTCCCCTCTGTCTTCAGAGCCGGGCACCCGGCCAGCAGCCGCTTCTTTCCCCTCTGCCTTCAGAGCCGGCGCCCGGCCAGCGGCCACTGCTCTCCCCTCTGCCTTTAGAGCCGGGCACCCAGCCATCAGCTGCTGCTCTCCCCTCCGCCTTCAGAGCTGGGCGCCCGGCCAGCGGCCACTGCTCTGCCCTCCGCCTTCAGAGCCGGGCGCCTGGCCAGCGGCCACTGCTCTCCCCTCCGCCTTCAGAGCTGGGTGGCAGTATATGTACCTGTGGGTGTGGGTGTAAATGACTACAGACACGAAGAAGGAGGGCTCTGATCAAATAAGTTTGAGAACCACTGCCTCTAGAAGCTCTGGACCTGAGTACCTGGTGTCAGTGAACTGTACACCAGCTAAGGGTGCTATGAAAGTCACGCAGCCACCAACAGCTCTGCCTCAGACACATCTGCATGGCCGATCTCTTTAGGATTAGAAATGCTCTGGAGAGCGGCTCTAACCCCACCCCTGGGGCTACCACTCTATTTACTGATGCTGCTGAGTGAGTCTGGCTCAAGAAAGTGGCAAAACAACATTTTGTGTGTGTCTCCTGCCATTGCAAGCAGCAAGAAAGAGCAGAGAGAGAGAGAGAGAGAGAGAGAGTGCAAAAGAGATATTTTCTAAAAGGTAATACACAGGCACGGCGTGGAGGAAAATATTGGCTCCATTGTTGACACTAGAGTTTAGTTTCATGAAAATCCAAACTCAGAAGTTTTTGGCTGAAAAATGCCAGGAAAAACATAGGATTTTTTTTTGTTTTCTATTATTATTATTATTAGTAGCAGTAGTAATATATATTTTGCAGAATATAAAATATATTTTCCAACCAGCACTTGTGATCATGTAATATCCCCATGGCAACTATGCCAATTGCTTCTATGGAATAGTAACATTAGTTAGGTGAGTATTTAATGTCTTTCTGACTATCTTCTGACGTGATGTAGTAGCTGAAAACCAAGCGGATGAACCAGCACCATATGTCAAGCATGTTCTCCTCAGAACACCAGCAGATATGCTCCATGGGCTACAGCTGGGGCCCACTGATCCAGCACGATGTACACCACAGACTAATTTAGACCATTCTGGATGTGCTGGAAGGGAGTCAAGGCACCCACATGCCAAAGCACCTATGTAGAAGCTGTCCATGGTTTGGCTGTTAATACATCTGCAATTGATTTTGGTCCTGATCCTACCACCGTTACTCTCACTGAGCAGTACCTTAACTCAATAAGACAACTGACAACCTCCTTCCTCCCCTTACTTTGATGAGCAATTACTCCCATGAGTAGCTCCATTGACAAGAATGGGGCTGTTCATGAGAGTAACTGAGTGGGGGAATCACATTTTGGCGCCACTCAGCATGGGTAAGGGTAGTAGAATCTAGCTCCAAATCAATTGTGGGTGCAAATCTGGGTTCCTGCCCCTCTCACGACCTGAGCTGAGACCATAGTTGAATTGTGGGTGCAAAAACGTGGCTTACATTTAGACCTGACACCGGGGAGATCATCATTGTGGATATACATACGCCACTGTTTTCACCTGGAGCCAAAGGTAGGATTCGGCCCCCTAATGAAAGACTAACCAAGCCCTTGTAAGACTTGGATGAAACCGTTTGCAATAAAACATGCCCCTCTCCGAAGAAGATTTTGCACCTGGCTTTGGAGGAGTTAGGTTTAGCTGAAAACATAAGCAAGGGGCTGAGTTTTTGTCAGCTTCCACATAGACGCTTCATGTTCAGCTCAAGTCAGCTCCTATCTCACAGCAGACTTCACCACAGGAAAGCGAGTGTCGCTTCCCACGTCACCCTCTGTGCACCACAGACACCTCCTGGCAGGGAGAGACCAGCATTTCAGCCCATCGCTCCGGCGAGATGTGTAGCATTCACGTTCTCGCAACGTAGAGGGCCCCCCATGCTTCGGGCCTTTGGTTTTCAAAATGATGACGCTCAGGGCGAGATGCAGACCCCTCTTATTGCGGTCAGAGTCAAAAGCACAGTGTGCAGTAAGTGAAAGGGGGGGGGCGTGTTTTGACAGTTATTCAAACATGTTTCCCTTGTGAATCACCTGCCTGCTCTGCAGCTTGGCTGTCTGGGATGATATCTGGGAACAGTTCTGGCCATCAGGGTGTTAAAAGCTTGTGGTGCTCAGCCACAGAACCACAGAGGATGATTCAGCAACACAAATTATCTCACTTCCTCAGGCTGCTCCCTTTGGCTATGCTTGCGTGAGGGTGACACATGAACGCAATGTCCTTGTATGGACGATAACCCAGCTGGATGTTAACAGATACTTAATTTAGCCTGCATTAATTACAGACAAATCCTCAGCTAGCGCCTAGCCTGAGTAACTGGGCTGGACGTTTGGGATCTCTCCAGGGATCCTCTTTCCCCAGGCTGTGGGATGGGAACAAAACCATTTGAGGGGCATTACTGCAGCATCTCAGCGGGACTAACCCCCGCATGCCTTGTGCACGCCGCTGGGTAAGAGTTGCACTGTCAGAGATGGCCTGGATGGACAAGCTATCAGAACTTTTCAATTTGTAACCGCTCCACCGGGCTTGATTCTGATCTCACTTACGCCAGTGAAAACAGGGGGAATGCCACTGGAAACAAGGCAGATACACTAGGGCCTCTGACACCCCTAACCACTAACCTGATTCTATTAGCACCATTGTCTATTGTTGGCTAACATTGTAACAAAAGCCTCCAAAACATCAGTGGGCCCCTGATGTGATATCCTTGGGGGCAGCCAGTTTAGGAAGAAATCACTTGAGGAAGAGAGCAGACAGCTAACAAAACTACCATTTATTTACAGACACAGAGCTCACCTAACCAGCCCGAAGCTGGCTGAGCTATCCCCTAATAATCTAACTCAGTTGCCATAGGAACAAAAACCATGACAACCAAAAACACAACATATTCCTCCCCCCCAGTAAGAACATCCTCTAAATAAAACACACACTAGACTAGAAAGGGAGGGTAGACTGCCTCCATTCCTGGCTAAACCCTGGGGATTATTTTGCCCCATAACCGTGGGTTCGTCCTAGTTAAAGATCCAGCCGATGAGGAGGCCTTCTGTCTCTAGGTGGATTACGGCGAACTTCTGGTGTTGTTGCATCCGAATGTACCATGGGCTCAGGGTCCGCAGCACGAACAGGTGAGGAGGTGGTATCCGCTCGTGCTGGGCACAGGGGTATCTCAGCCACCGGCAGTAATGGAGGAGAACAGTCAGGAACAGATGATTCTTGATTCGGTGTCTCACCAGAAGAGGTGAAGTCAGACCACTCAACTGCAGATGTGTCCTGAGGACTGGCATGACCTGGCAACAGCTGATCTACGTGTCGCCACCAGGTAAGATTCTCTGCAGTCCGGACTGTGTAGGAAACAGGTCCTGTTTGAGTGATGATCGTGGTAGGGACCCATTTAGCTCTGGAAGTATAATTCCGAGCCAAAACTGGCTGTCCCGAGCTAAAGGTTCGGTCTTTTGCTCTGAGTGCCCGTCTGATTACTTGATATTGCTGCTGATGTTGCACAATTTGTCGGGGTTCAGAAGGTTTTAGCAGATCAAAGCAAGTGTGCAGCTGTCGTTCCATCATTAGAAAGGCCGGGGATGCCTTGGTCGAAGCATGAGGTGTGTTTCTGTAGGAACGTAAGGTATCCAGACGCTTTTGAAAGGAGCATTGCCCCCTTGCTGATTTCAAAGCATGTTTCATTATCTGCTAATCCATTGGTGGATGGATGATATGGTGCTGAAGTGATGAGGTGTATCCCATTTGCTTTCAAAAATTATGAAACTCCTGAGAGGCGAACTGCGGTCCGTTGTCACTCACAAGTTGTTCTGGCAGGCTGAAACGACTAAAGAGTCCCCGTAGTTTTTGTATAGTACTCTCTGCAGTAGTGTACTGCATTATAGAGACTTCTGGCCATTTAGAATGGGCATCTACTGCCACCAAGAACATGCTTCCTTCAAGGGGGCCAGCGAAGTCAACGTGAATACATTGCCACAGGTTTTCAGGCCAGTCCCATGGGTGTACGGGTGCCCACTGGGGTGCATTCCTCACACCTTGACATGACATACGAGCTTTTGCCTTCTCTTCAATAGCACTGTCTAATCCAGGCCACCAAAAATAGCTGCGTGCAATTTCCTTCATGCGCACTATTCCACAGTGACTGGAATGTAGCTGTTCTTACATCTGTGATCTCAGTGGTGGTGGAATAATGACACGTCTCCCCCACAACAAACAACCAGATTGGACCGATAACTCCGTCCTCCTGGACATGTAGGTAAAAAGGTCGGGTGAGATTGGAGAGGTTTGTTGAGATTTTCCATGCATCACTGGGTCCATAACTTGGGACAATGCCGGGTCAATGTGAGTTGCCTTCTTTATCTGAGTAGCAGTGACGGGTGTATTCTCTACCTGTTCAAAGTAGAATATTTCCTTTTGGGCACTATCTTGATGTTTGACGGGCAAAGGCAACCTTGAGAGGCCATCTGCATTGCCGTGCAGAGTGGATTTCCAATTGTCACAAACAGATAGTTAAGGGTTAATGTCTCTTTTACCTGTAAAGGGTTAAGAAGCTCAGTAAACTTGGCTGACACCTGACCAGAGGACCAATAGGGGGATAAAATACTTTCAAATCTTGGTGGAGGGAAGTCTTTGTTTGTGCTTTTTGTGATGTTGTTTGCTCTCGGGACTGAGAGGGACGGGACATCACTCCAGGCTCTCCAAATATTTCTAAATCAGTCTCTCATGTTTCAAACTTGTAAGTAACTAGCCAGGCAAGGCGTGTTAGTCTTATTTTTGTTTTCTCAACTTGTAAATGCTTCTTTTTCTAGAAGGATTTTACCTCTGTTTGCTGTAACTTTGAACCTAAGGCTAGAGGGGGTTTCCTCTGGGCTATATGAATCTGATTACCCTGTAAAGCATTTTCCATCCTGATTTTACAGAGATAATTTTCAATTTTTCTTTCTTTAATTAAAAGCTTTCTTTTTAAGAACCTGATTGATTTTTCCTTGTTTTAAGGTCCCAGGGGATTGGGTCTGGACTCATCAGGGATTGATGGGGGGAAAGGAGGAGGGATGGTTAATTCCTCCTTGTTTTAAGATCCAAGGGGTTTGGATCTGTATTCACCAGGGAATTGGTGAAGCCTTTCAAGGCAACCCGGGGAGGGGAAAGTTTTAGGGGGACAGAAAGTGCCCCAGATGCTGAAATTCTGGGTGGTGGCCGTGTTACCAGATCTAAGCTAGCATCAATGATGTGTCCCAAATATTCAACAGAGAGCTGGAAGAATTCACACTTGTCTTTGCGAACTCGTAGGCCATACTTTTCCAGTCTTTGTAGGGTAGCCTCTAAATTCTTTAAGTGATCCTCTTCATTCCTTCCAATGACCAGGATATCATCCAGATAGCACTGAACTCCTGACAAGCCACACAAGATCTGGTCCATAGCCCTCTGGAACAGGGTGGGAGCAGATGTTATTCCGAAGGGTAGGTGACAGTATCAATAAAGCCCCTTATGAGTCACAATAGTCAGCAGCTCTTGGGACTTTTCATTGACATGCATCTGTAAATATGCTTGACTCACATCAATCTTACTGAACTTTTGTCCCCCAGCCAGGCCTGCGAAGAGGTCATCGATGCGGGGAAGTGAGTATTGCTCTGCACACAACACTGGGTTGACAGTGACTTTAAAATCACCACAAATCTGGAGAGAGCCATCTTTTTTCACTATTGGAACGATAGGAGTGGCCTTTTGGCTATGGGTAACTGGTATTAAGACTCCATTGGTGACCAGATGCTCCAGGTCTGCTTCAACTTTTGGCCTGATGGCATATGGCACAGTTCGGGCTTTCAGATATTGGTGGACTGTCAGGTTTAATGTTCAATGTCACAGTGATTTCCTTCATACTTCCCAAATCATCTCCAAAAACAGCAGAATGTTTCCTTAGTATAGGGGTTAGACTGGTTTCTTCTTTAGTCATCCGGTGCACTTCTGCCCAGTTCAGCTGAATCTTCCCAAGCCAAGACCTACCCATTAAAGCTGGGTAATACCTCTCACCACAAACAATGGCAATTTAGCAGCCTGTCCATTGAGCTCCACCTTAACATCAACAGTGCCCAACATGGGCACAGCTTCTCCCGTATACGTCTTCAGAACAGTTTTTGTTGCCTTAAGCGGAAGATGCTGTAGCTTTTTTTTATACACAGTCTCAGAGACCAGCGAGACAGCTGCACCGGTGTCCAGTTCCATGCGTATAGTTTTGCCATCCAACAATGGGGTTACCCACTGTTCATGTGAGCCCACTGCCAAAGACAAAACATGCAGTGGCACTTCCTCTTGCGATGAGGTGTCACCTTGATCATCCTGGGTCTGCTCTAGAGTATGTAAGGTTCCTTTTTTTGTTGGCCAGACCACAGGCCTCTTTTTCTTTTGTTTACAGGTACACTCAATGCCACTTTTTGCCACAGTGTCGACACACCACGTTCTTACACTAGCATTCTGATTCCTGGTGACCCGGCTTACCACAGCGGTAACATTCCTGACTCTGCACAGTTTTGTGGGTAGGTTCTTGTGACACTTTTTGCACCCTGAGGGATGCACTGATGTTTTGCGCCTCCCTTGTAGCCAGTTCCAAGGAGACGGCAATATCAACAGCCTTCTGTAATGTAAGCTGACCCTCTGTCAGTAGGCACTTCCATATAGCTTCACTGTACAGGCCACACACAAACCTGTCACGCAGGGCACCATTTAACATCTCCTTAAATTCACAGTGTTCTGCTAGTTTTTTGAAAATTGCTACAAATTGTACAACTGTTTCATCTTCTTTTTGTCTCTTTTGTGGAACCTGTATCTTTCAGCAATTACCAGTGGCTTTGGGGAAAAATGGGACTCCAGGATTTCCACAATGTCACTGTAAGATTTAGTCTCAGGCTTAACAGGGTGTAAGCTGCGTAGCAGGGAGTAGGTTTTAGCCCCTACAACACCTAAGAATATCGGCACCTTCTTCTCTTCTGCAACGTCATTTGCAATAACAAAAAGCTCAAAACGCTCAGTATACACATACCACTGCACTATATTCTCATCAAAAGGTTCCAGTGGCCTGGTCAGAGTAGCCATGATTTTCAGTTTCACTTTCACAGTCAGTGCAAACAAGCAGTTTTTTTGTTTGTTTGTTCTTTACCTTGACTTCTACTTCCTTCTGTTACTGGAGCAGCACCGGAATCCCATCTATCGTTGCCACTTGTTATATCCTTGGGGGCAGCCGGTTTAGGAAGAAATCACTTGAGGCAGAGAGCAGACAACTAACAAAATTACCATTTATTTACAGACACAGAGCTCACCTAACCCGCGGAAGCTGGCTGGGTTATCCCCTAATAATCTAACTCAGTTGCCATAGGAACAAAAGCCATGACAACCAAATACACAACACCTGAAGGAAACTGGTTTCATCTCATATGTTTTGACTTTCTGCATGTTCTTGGTGAGTTTCTCTAGGAGGCCAATGCATTACAACGTACCTAAGTGTGCAGGATCCCTGGGTCTTCCCTCCCTTTGTGGTTCAGGAATCAGAGCTGGTGCACATCTCTTAAATGTTTGGACATTTTCTCCTTTGGGAAAAATGTTTGTTATGTTCTGACCGGCTGTATCAGGGATTCCCATTTGGCAAACAAAGGGTGGGCTCATGACATTAGTGCACAAAAGAGTGGAAAAGCTGGTGAGGTAGCATCCATCCCATCCCAACATCCAGGGCTGGAGTACCCAGGGGAAAAAATAGTGGGAGCTCAGCACCCACCAGCCACAGCTGGGACCCTGCTGATTAGCTGTTTGGCAGCGGGGGGAGGGCAGAGAGGAGCGAGTGAGCAGGGGCCTCAGTGGTGGAGCTGGGTCAAGAGGAGGCTGACTGAGGGCGGGGCCTCAGAAAAGGGGCCAGCAGGGATAGCTCTAGCTTTTTTGACTCCCCAAGCACGGCAGTCAGGCAGCCTTCGGCAGCTTGCCTGCAGGAGGTTCCCGGTCCTGCGGCTTCGGCAGCTTGCCTTCTGGAGGTCCCCGGTCCCATGGATTTGGCGGCACGCCTGCAGGAGGTCCACTGGTCCCGCGGCTTTGGCGTACCCGCCTCCGAATTGCTGCTGAATCCGCGGGATTGGTAGACTTCGCGCAGGAGCGCCGCTGAAGGCAGCTTGACTGCCGCCCTCGCTGGGGCCGGCAGGGCGCCCCAAACGGCTTGCCGCTCCAGGCTCGCGCTTGCTGTGCTGATGCTTGGAATCACCCCTGGGGGCCAGAGTAGGGGCAGGAAGGGGTAGAGTCAGAGCTTAAGCACTTATCCGCACTTTTAGGTGCCTGAATGTCTGTGAAACTCTCCCCTTAGGTGCCTAAATCCTTTACAAATCTGTCCCAGAGAGACTAGTCCAAGGTCATACAGGAAGCATGTTGTGGAGTATGGCCTTGAATCCAGGTCTCCTAAGTTCTAGGGAGGTGCCCAGCCACTAGACCATCTGTCTTCTGCATGTAGTAATTGTTTGTGTTTGACCAGAGCTTCTGAACCAAAAGCTAAGGAAATACAGGACTTCCTCCAGCGTTCCGCTGAACCAGCTTGAGACTGTCAGGAGATAGTGTTACAGATGGGGAAAGGAAGTTTCTATGTCTAGTGAGTGAAGATATTAGAGACACAAGGTGGGTGAGGTAATATCTTTTATTGGACCAGTTTCTGTTGGTGAGAGAGACAAGTGAGTCAGAATGGTTTGTGTGGGTTGGGGGAAGGAGAAATGGGAACCATTTAGGCAACAGTTCAGAATGATACCGTTCAGATTAGACTTTTCAAACCCAGCTCTGAATTTCTTGAAAGTCTTGGATCTCAAAGGTTTTGTTCATCCCATTGGAGATAGGGGCTGAGCACAAAGTTTAGATCCAAAGCTTCCTGTAAGGTAGGGATGTTGGTAAATAAGGTTTTGATTTGGGTTCATTTCTAATTCGGATGACAATGTTAATAATGAAACTTGTCTTAGTTCCTCAGTGTGGAACACCAGACAGGATTAGGTAACAGTAAGAAACCTCAGAACCAAAACCCAGAAGAAAATCAAAGCAGGAGACAAGGAGCCAGTTCAGATATTAAATGTGATATGCCTTTAAGAGGCAATCCGTGATGTATCTATTTGGCAGTATTTTCACTTGATGGCGGGGGGTGGGGGGGTGAAATAGCAGAAATTGCATGCCTGCAATGCCAATCCACAGTACTATGAAGTTGAACCTGAGCCAGAAGACAGCTTGGTTCAACAGTTTTTCTGGTATAACCCTGAGCACACTGTTGGTGCTCACTAAGGGATAGTGCTGAAATCTGGGACCTTAGGGACTTTACTGTACATGTATGTGTCTGCATTGTTACAGACATACCTGCTGACAGGTATTTTGAAATAAATTACCAAAATACTTGAAACTGGCACTATTATATAGTGCTATTTTGACAAATAAAATTTGCAGAATTTTAAAATATCCTGTGCAGAATTTTTAATTTTTTTGGCATAGAATTTTTCATTTTTCAGCGTAGAATTCCCCCAGGAGGAGAATACGCTTGGCTGGAATTCAACGAGCAGGAAGTGATGTGATTTAATTTCTATTGATGTAGATCTTTTTTTTAAAATGTGCCCATCCATCACTCTAGGTTTAAGTACAAAAAGACCAACCCTTTCAAAGTTAGATGCCTAAAAACAGGCTCCAAACACTGAATGTAAGAACCTAATAGGAAATTTCCTTCTGATCAGCAGTGCTGAGCACTCCCAGTTCCCACTGACTTCTATGCAAGCAGCAAGTGCTGAGCACCAGTGAGAACCAGGCCATCCTCTTTTACATGCTCAATGAAGGATTTAGGTGTGGGATTTTCAAAAGCATACAGCATTGACCTAACTCTGCTCCGGCTGGAGTCAATGGGAGTTTAACCATTGACTGCAGTGGGAGCTAAGTTTAAGCCAACGCTGAGTGCTTTTTAAAATAACGCACTGGGTGTCTAAATTTAGGCCCCTGTAAGCATATTTGGAACACTGTGGTGGATATTATACGTCTCTGTTATTCCCATGCAACCCCTTTTGTCACTAAGAGGAGAATTTGGCTCTTTACTTTGTTCCCCTTTTCGTTCTTATAATATCATTTTTCATTCTTAGATACTAAAGGCCTGATGCTCAGCTGGTATAAACTGGCATAGCTCCATCGACTTCAAACTGAGATACACTGCTGAAGATCTGGCCCCACGATGCACAAACAAATCCCGTTGCTGACATCAGCAGGAGGGGCATGCTCCTACGAAAGGGCACATTTTGGTTTTACAGTTGCTCTCATGCAGAAATAGGTGTTAGTCCATAGCACAGTTTTTAATATCCAAATGTGTCCTGACTTTGGTTCCTTACCACCTGGTTGAAATGCCCCTGAAGAACACACAGCAACGTGCCCGTCACAATTTTAATGGCTTTTCGGCGCGGCGTCTTTCTTTGTTCCCCTTTAATCACATTTACACTCATTCGCCCGTCGTACCCAACGTTTTATTAAACTGTACAAACAGCACTGACATTTTAAAAATTCATGTTAACGGTTCTAATTAAACATGATCACTAGCGGCAAAAAGTGTGCACAGATTTCGCCTACATTTCATACAGCACAAACAGCGACTTCTCAAGAGGCAGGAGACTCACATTACTGGGATATTATTTTAACTGCACAGTGGTTTTCTTTTCTGTCTTAGATTTTCATACTGCTGCCCATCACCCTATTATGCTGAGTGTCCATTCCCTCACATGGGACCGAGGCCTCTGACACTGATATCCACAACGTAGGTAGAAAGCCTAAGACAGTTTTAATTGTAATGAGTCACTAACATTACATTGCCCTTGGAAATCTCTCAATATTCATACAGATCCTCGGCTGGAATAAACCAGCATAGCTCCACTGAAGTCAACAGAGCTACACATAGCAGAGAATCTGGCTCTTTATTTCTTTGACATGATAACCAGGCTAAATATTTCCATAAGACTATCAGTGAAAAGCAGTAGCTTGGAGGCATTAGATCTTTCCATTTCTATCTCTTGAATGGCAACTGAATAAATAGGATGATGGTTTTACAAATCTCAGAAGACAGCGTACATTTATTGTAAAGGATTTCCACGAAAATCTCATTACTGCTACAATAATTTTTTTGCCTGAAACAGAACATAATAGGTCAGCAATTTGTTGTCAACAGTTGAGAGAAAGTAATTGCCGTACCATGCAATGTATTGTCTCATCTTTAGAGTGTTGTGTGCAGTTTTGTACCTTGATCCAGCTTCCTGCTGAATACCAAAGGGCAGGGGCAGCATCATTTGGAGCAGTATTAAGTTGTTCAGTCTTTGAAAATACTGAATACTATCTGTCAAGTTAATACCTGCACAGCAATGACTGGAGGCCCAATCTTGAAATCCCAAAATAAGGTTTTGAGGAGAGTCTTTCCATAGTCCTGACTAGGTATTAGGCAGAGGGACAGCTCAGTGGTTTGAGCATTGGCCTGCTAAACCTAGGGTTATGAGCTCAATCCTTGAGGGGGCCATTTAGGGATCTGAGACAAAAATCCATCTGGGGCTTGGTCCTGCTTTGAGCAGGTGGGTTAGACTAGATGAAGTTCCTTCCAACCTTGATATTCTAAAAAAACACTCAACTCAGATTTTTCCCTGATGCTAGGACAGGAGTTTAGAGCAGCATTTCCCAAACTCAGCCAAGAGCGGTTTTTCTTGCAGCCATAGCCCCTGTGCTCTCTGTGTGTGTGTGTGCAGGGGAGTAACAGCCCCTCCCTCTCCCTGTTGCTCCTGGATGCACTAGCTTGGTGTTGGTTGCTGGGGCTGTCAGCAGGGGTTGGGCCCTGCCCCTCTCTGGAGACACCTGGGACACAATGCTGGAGGAGCAGGCAGCCAGAGAGTTCCCCACCTTCCCAAGGGTGATGGGATCAGGCTTTGGATTTCAGTCCTGGAGTGGTGGGCTGGTGGTGGGCTCTACCCCCCCCACACACTTCCCCTAGCCCCTCATCCAGGGCTTAATTTCTCCCCAGGCTTGGCAGGGCTGAGTAAGTCAGCTGTGAAAAGTGATATTTGTAGGCTAATATCACTTTTTACAATGGACTCACTAGCTAGCAATAAATAAATTATAATGATATGGACATGCATATGTGCATATTTAATTGTTTTTCTTAAAGCTAACTAAGCATTTTAGGAAGAGTTGGTGGCTGCACTCTGAGGCCACCAAAAAATTTGTCCTGAAAAGCCCTGATTTAGAGAGTCCTGTATGAACGAACACCCATAGGGTACATCTACCTTTGGAGCTGGGGAGTGTGATTCACAGTGCAAGGAGACAACCCACACTAGCTCTGATGGAGCTGGCGGGCTAAAAATGGAGTGTAGATGCAGTGCTGTGAGCGACTGGGGCGGGGGGGCAGGGTGGGTGGTTAGGGTGACCAGACAGCAAGTATGGGACAGGGGTGGGGGGTAATAGGAGCCTATAAAAGAAAAAGACCCCAAAATCAGGACTGTCCCTATAAAATTGGGACATCTGGTCAGGGCCGGCTCCAGGCCACAGCGCGCCAAGCGCGTGCTTGGGGCGGCACGCCACAGGGGGCGCTCTGCCAGTTGCTGGGAGGGCGGCAGGCGGCTCCGGTGGACCTCCCGCAGGTGTGCCTGCGGAGGGTCCGCTGGTCTGCGGCTCCGGTGGAGCATCCGCAGGCATGCTTATGGGAGGTCCACCAGAGCCACGGGACCGGGGAGCAGCAGAGCGCCCCCGGCGGCGTGCCACCGTGCTTGGGGTGGCGAAATTGCTAGAGCCGGCCCTGCATCTGGTCACCCTAGGGGTGGCCTACCTGAGTATGTACATGGCTGAGATGCTAGGCATGAACTTGGGGCACTTTGATCCTCACACTGCTTGTGGTTCCACAGCCATGCTCTAAGTTTAGCGCATTAGCTCAAGCAGAGCTAGCGTGGGTACATCTCTTTGAGCTGCAAATCACACCCCTAGCTTGAAGCACAGACCCACCCATACAATGCAGGTGAGATGAATAAAGCTCAGAGCTGAGCCTCAGTGCATTGACCTAGAGCGTGATGTTTAGTCTGTGGTTTGAAGATCACGTCAAAATGTCCCCAGTCTGTGCAAGTGTAAATCCCTGCCTGAACACCTAGGCAAATCTAACAATTATGTGCATGCAAGGGTTGGAATTTGTACCCACAAAGCCCATCTGTCTCAAGGCTTTTTTGTGAAGGCAAATGCTAACTCTTGCATAGATAAAGGCATTTTTAAAGAATGCAGGCCGGTGTTTGTCTTCGCCAAGTGCACATAGGTGGACATACATGTGCACAGGTGGGGGCTGAAATGAGACCCACCTGGAAAGGTAGCCTTCTAGGAGCTCCAATTCTTGAACACACAACCCTTTACTCAATGAAAGTTTTGCCTCAATAAGAACGTCAGGACTGGACACTGGAGTAGCAAATCTGAGACTCGCCGCTAGGGCCGAAATGTGGTTGTCTTACGCACACGAGGAGTTCCACTGGCTATGTGTGTGAATAAGGCGAACAGGATTTTGTATCTACTCCTTTTCTATTGCCTTCAAATCCAAGAGCATCCAGAAAAGAGAGTGAGACCAAGAGAGACCAGAAAGAGAGTTGGTCATTAGTGAAGTATGTTTGGCATCTGCTACAAGATACAATCAGGTGGAAACCCACAAACACAGTATCAGCTTTCACTGGTGAGTGCTTCTGTTCAGGTCCTTGTCCAAATGAACCATTCTTGGTTTTCAGTTGATAGAAGTGTTACTCAAATCAATTCACATAATTCCTTTAGCAAGGAAGGTGCTGGGGAGGCCAGATCTCAGGATAACATCCTCTCCATTTTAGGGTTCACAAATGAAAAGTTGCTGAACATGTTCTGGTCCATGCTGTTAATCAGTGCTCTGTCTGCACACGACAGTCTAGGTTTTTCATTGAGAAACTCCTTGTCAAAGTTGCTACAGTCACTTGCGGATTTCTTCAAGAAGGAAGAAGAAAAGAACGAAAAAATCAGTTGTTTCATTTCACAGCATTTGCCATTTATCTAAATCTAATCGAATGGTATATTTAAGGCACCCATATCTTTGTTATCTAAGGGGCATGTCTATCCTGTAGCACTGTAGTGTAGACACTTCCTACATTGATGGAAGGGTTTTTGCGTTGATGTAGTTAATCCACCACTCCAAGAGGTGGTAGTTAGCTCAACAGAAGAATCCTTCCATTGATCTAGCCACGTCTACACTAGGGGTTAGGTCGACCTAACTATGGTGCTCAGGGTGTAAAATTTTTCTCAGTCCTGAGCGATGCAGTTAGTTCAATCTATTTTTAAGTGCAGACCAGGCCTAAGTATCCATCATCCTGGGATTGGTTACCTTGGTATCAGTGTGGTATCAAAGTATCCAGTACCTTTGTGTCAATCGCCTACCTATCACCATGATATCTAAGTACTGTACGTGGGAGTACAGATTATATGGGCAACAGTGTGACCCCGGTGAATTCTACCAAGTAGGGACATTAGAGAATTGGTTTCTCTTTCTGTAAAACAGGGATAATTATGCTGATGTATCAGTCTGTGAAGGCGAATTAACCTGTGTTTGGCAGGGACTTTGAAGGTAAAAGGCTCTACATAAATGCTGTGTTGTACGTACTGTATAAATGCTCTTGATATTATTGACAACATCAATGTTCTCCAGATTTCACAGAGAAGCTGATGGTTTGATTTGGTTTTGTACCTTAATTCTGTGTGTCCTGATGAAGGAAAATCCTATGGGGCCAGTGCTTAATTTGTAATGAAAGATGTGCTGGGGCTCAAGGGATTAGGTGCTGGGCCTCAAACAGTTTTTTTTACATTCATAACTGATGCAGCAAGCCCAGAGGTGCCAGGGCTGAACTACCCAGCTCAGAGGTGCCTGGGCTCAGCCGTTGGCAAGGCCTGGAAGAAATTAAACACTGCATAGGGTACCAGAAGTTAGGTTCAGCATTTTCACATTTGGATGTCCATGATTAGGTGCTTCAGTATATACTAAGGCACTTAACCTAAGACCAACATTGTCCACCCTGTGTGTCCAAAGTCAATCCACGCTGAGGGATCAGGGACTGATTTGCAGAAGCGAAGAGTTCCCACAACGCCACATGAAGTCAATGAGTGCTGCAGGTGGGAAATCAACACATCTAAAAACAAGACCCAAGGTGCCTAACTGTGGGTTGAGGTCCCTGACATTAAACCCCAGAGCTTGAAAATGTTGCCCAGTGTGTCTGACCAGAGGCGACTACATTTGAAAGTGTTGGCCTGAATCCTGCTGGTGCTCTCCAGGCAGGCTGTTCTGATTGGCTGTTGGTGCCTGCTTCAGTGCTGGTATGGAGAACCAGTGGCATAGCCACAGGTGGTCCTGGGTCCAGCATCCAGGCCCACCCCCCAGCCCTGGCTGTGCTCTGGTCCCAGCACTTCCCCCGTTCCGCTTGCCCAATGCTCCAGCCGGGGAGTGGGATCAGGGTGCAGGGGCTTGCTCCACTCTGCCCACCTGGCGCTTCTGCCGGGGCCGGTTGGGTGGAGCAGGGAAAGCCCCCATACCCCAAACCCATTCCCCAGCTGGAGCACTGGTGGGGCAGGCAGAGTGGAGCAAGCCCCCGCGCACCCACCCCGATTTCCAGCAGGAACACCGGGCAGGCAGAGTGGGTGGGGATGTGGGAGCGCCCATTTTTCCAGGGCCCTGGGTTGGCCCAATGGCTAATCCACCATTGGAAGAAGGGCGAACAAGTGGGTGGGCAGTGGCGGTAGAGGAGATCTTTAAAAAAAGATAGGCCTGCTGCCTGGGGGAGCCGGGCCCCTGCGTGGGGCTGTGGCTCCTGGAAGAGAGCTGGGAGCCATGCATGCTGGAGAGCAGCATCTCCTCCCAGAGCTTGGTGTGTGCACAGGGCCCCGGGGAGCCCCTGGGCAGAGGGTCCATCCATTGCCCCCCCACAAGGCCAGCTGCATGGGGCGGGGAGAGACAAGCCCCCCCATCCCTGCTGCCCTCCCAGCCCCTTCATAATTGCCCGCCCACCCGAAGGTGGGGTCCACCCAAATATTCTATGCTGGTTACGCCACTGGGGCGAGTGCACAGTTCAGGAGCAAAAGAATGAGGGACCTAAGAATGGTCCTTACCACTCTGGGTTTGAATGGTGGCTCCATCGCCCGCTCTTCTAAAACCTCCCAGTTTATCTCCTGGAAAAAGGCATGCTGGCGGATGTTCCCCTTTGCTCCGAGCCGCCTCTCAGGTTCTCTCACGAAAAGCTGGAAGTTAGCAGAGAGCAGAGCACTTTACTTTTCTGTGGATAGCACCATCTGACTAGCACACACGTAGCCAGGGTAGGTGTCACCCATGGTACCTCTTTATTCAGTAAAAACGTGAATCTTGTAGGCAAAGTGGTGCTGATTCCTAGCCTCACATGCCAAGTGGGAAGCTGAATCACCTTGTCCTGTCCTCATTATTTCAGTTTGATATTTGAGGCCAGTTTTTCAATGTCAGCCATTAAGCTATATGCCCTCAAAACATGCTGGTGCACAAGTAAATGGTGAATTGTGTGTACAAAATAGGTGCTTAGATGCACAATTACTGCACCTGTTTGCCTGCGCAAATGCCTGTACAATTACAAGTGTGTACAATTACCTGTGTGAGGATGAATATTTTGTAGATAAATCTGAGGCATCAGTGTTGGAAAAATTAGGCCTTGATGCTGGAATACTCCCCACCTTCATTTTTACCAAGCATTCCAGTCATCTGGTCTTGCATTTTGTGAGGCTCTCTGAATCAGAAAGGTTGCTATGATGTGGCAAAGCTATTTAAAAGTCACTCCTTGCATCTGTGTGTTGTCTTCCCTTCTGTCGGCACTTTTACCATAACACCTTGGCCTAGGGGCACGGCAACAACGGGGGCTATGCCCTCCCACTTTTTACCAGCAGTAAGGACGAGCAATGGGGAAAAGGGATGGGGCCTCAGGGAAGGGGCAGTGTAGGGGCAGGACCTCAGAGGAAGAGGCAGCATGGGGGCAAAGGCTCAGGGGGAAGGGGCGATGCAGGGGGTGGGGCCACGGTTTGGGCCCCCAGGGCCCCCTACCTTTAGGAAGCTTCCACCACCCCACCATGGCCACAGGTTCCCTTGTTTATCAAGATCAGCTGAAAAGATAGAAGACTTTTCTAGCCCTAGAAGAAGACGGTTGTCTATGACACAGATTTTCAAAAGAGCTGAGCTCTCCTGCAGGCCCCTAAACGAAATGGCATGTAGAATGGGTCAGGAATGTTTTGACAAAATGTGTTTTCACTAGAAAATGCCAACTGGACAAAAACAAGACCTTCTGTAGGTGGGCAGTGTTGTGGTAGGCATGCTCGACCCAAGGTATTAGAGAGACAAGGACATATCAGGTTTAATTAAACTTTCATGGGGAAAGGTTGCTTAGGTCCAGGATGGAATTTCTGGATAGAGAGATAGAGAGAAAGACAGTCACCCAACATCCAAAAAGACCAGTGACTACAGAATCTGTTGAGATATGGGTAATCTAATTTCAAGACCCATCTCTCCCTGACTCAAACCTAGGTCTCATCACCTTGGCTACAGTGCATGGGTCTCTGAACAGGATAATTTCTTTTTAAATCTCGGAAACTTTTGCACGACAGGAACACCATTTCCTGCCCAGTGCTAGTGGCCACATTTTCCAAAGTGCTCAGCACCCAACAGCTCCCATTGTCCTCGACACAAAAAGCTGGCTGCTAAGCTCTTTCGGCAACCTGGCCCCCCAATTGTAGGTGCTGAGGTCTTTTGAAAATCTGGCCTTTTATCTGGGGCAGGACCACGACTTTTATGTGCATGCTCCTTAGCAAGCAACCACACAGCCGCTGCTCAACAACTAATAAGCAATAAGGTCTTGGGCCAAAGGTAGCCACCAAAGAATCAGGTGGAAGGAAATCCCAGCTACTCGTATATGAAAAGAATGGTGTCTTCGGTTGTGCACCAGCAAATCATAACCTGGCCGCAGTGTTGAAATAAACCAAAGGAGATTGATTGCACAGCTATAATTCAGCTATGCAGAGTCCTCTCTGCTAAATTAAGTGCTTACGCTAATGGAGCTAAATATTACAACATGTATAACTATATAAATTCAGTGCTAATGGGAAGTGGCCAACAACCAGGCTAATTGTCTCTTTCTCAGCAAGGGAGTTTAGTGTTTAGCAATAAGGATTATCTTTATTTCTGATTCTACATTAAATAAAGCTAACAGAGGCTCAGTCTGCTTGTGCGGAAAGATGGCATCATATGCACCAAAGAGACACCTAGTCAGACCTCCATAATCTCTGTCTCACACGTTGTGCATTGTTTGAGCAAGCATGTTTGTACTTCATTATTGTTTATTATTCTTATTATGGTGGTTCCTAGAAGCCCGAGTCCTGCTATCCTAGGTTCTGTACATACATAGAACAGAGGATCCTCTTTCTCCATTGTTATTATTATTGATGGAGCATTTATTGACACATAAATAACATGGTCCTTCCCCCGAGTCCAAATCAGAAAGATTAATATGAGACAAGAGAGAACAAGGTGGGGGATGAAGATGATGTGGAGATCAATGTAGGCCTTAAGACTCAGGGGGCCTGGGATCAGGCCCATTGTGCTGTGAGATCCTCAGACAAAACACTGTATATAATTGTGTGTCCAGGTTTGGTCCCCCCACTATAGAAAGGATGGGGACAAACTGGTGAGAGTCCAGTGGAAGGCAATGAAAATGATTAGGGGGTGGGGCACATGATTTACGAGGAGAGACTGAGGGAACTGGGCTTATTTAGTCTGCAGAAGAGAAGAATGAGGGGGGATTTGATAGCAGCCTTCAACTACCTGAAGGGAGGTTCCAAAGAGGATGGTGACAGATGACAACAAGAAGCAATAGTCTCAGGTTGCAGTGGGGGAGATTTAGGTTGGATATTAGGAAAAACTTTTTCACTAGGAGAGTGGTGAAGCACTGGAATGGGTTACCTAGGGAGGTGGTGGAATCTCCATCCTTAGAGGTTTTTAAGGTCAGGCTTGACAAAGCCCTGGCTGGGATGATTTAGTTGGCGTTGGTCCTGCTTTGAGCAGGGGATTGGACTAAATGACCTCCTGAGGTCTCTTCCAAGCCTAATATTCTATGATTCTATGAGATTATTTCTCACCATAGTACTAAGCCCATTTCTCTGCACACCAGTGAGAAGATGCAAAAATCAAAGAGAGATGTTAGCATTTGTCAAAAAGTATTTGACCTATAAAAGTGGAAGTGCTGTGTCTTCTTACCTTCACTAGGATGTCTTTTGCATCCTTATTGAGCCAGCGAGGGTAGAATGGATTATCCATGCGGATGGACTGGAAAAGCTCCTCTTCATCTTGGCCATGGAAAGGAGACTGGCCAATCAGCATCTCATACAGAAGGACACCAAAGGACCACCAGTCAACTGCAGTGTTGTATTTCTGTCCCAGCAAAATCTATGTCAGAGGGAAATTGGCAGAGAGTGAGAAAGGCAGACACAAAATATTTGACATTAACAGTCTATCCTCTCGGTAGTGTCCATTAGTGGCAGACTTGGATCCCTCTACGGCTACTTTGTGATGCTGAGGCAGAGCGAAACAGGCATGATGCTATTTTAAACAGCAATTGGACGATTTTCCTCAGCAACCTCCAGATGGCATAGACTTACTGGAGAACCCTTCCTCACAGTTGCCAGTGTGGGGTCAGGGCAGCTCTAAATCACAGCAACCCTAGGCTTCCTGAACCCTCCCTTTGGGCCATACACTGCTGGGTATAAGTCAGGGACTTTCCTGAGGCTTCTTTAACTGATCCGTGGCCACTAATGGAATCAGGGACAGAAAGGTGATGTAAAGACCCTTTTGACCCATGCCTTTTCCATAAGTTGCACCCAGAGCTGGGATGCAGCTGAGGATTTGGGCCAGGGATTTGGAGAAAGCAATTAACTGGCATCATCATTGTCATCATCAAGTGAATGGGCAACCAGCCTGTGGGTCAGAAGGCCTGGGTTTGTCAATAAGTTACTGTGTGACCTTGGGCAAATCACTTAGTCTATCTGTGCCTCAGTTTCCTTAGTTACAAAAACCAGGGATAATAACAATATGTACCCACCTTTGAAATCTATGCCTGAAAAGCTGTAAATAGCAAGTATAATTTTACTACACAGTTTGCTTTCCTGCAACAGTAGAAGACTAGTGCAATTTGCTGCAGGAAAAATAGACACACGGCTAGCAGTTAAAGGTGTGCTAAAGTTACATTATAAACCCTGCTGGTTTTCTGCTTACAAACATGGAGCTAAACTGTTGAGTTGCAATATGGGAAGTAGTGCCAGACCTAGATTCTTTTGCAAAATTCATCGGAAAAAGAAAAATCAACCCAGACTTATCATTTAAAGAAAAACCCAGTTTGTGAGGTGCATTGTGGGGCTTCTTTAATTAATCAGAGCTGCATTTTAAAGAACTGAATTTGGAACTGACTAGTAGTCTATACTAGTGTTCCTCCCTGTGAATCACTTTCTGGTAGCCCACAGAGAGCAGGTCATATGATGTTAGCCCCACCTAGTTACTAACCTCTTCTACAGGGCATCCATGCTCTTCATTATAAGGAAAAGCCCTGAGGGCTGGGGAAGCAGCTAAAGATAAGAAGGAAGGAGCCAGCCTAGCTGCATGTAATGTAATTGCTGTAATTCCCACAGGGACGTTGTGCAATTGTGAATAGGGTCTTTATTGGGAGGGGTGGCAGTATGCTAATCACACATTGTTTGTGGGGGAGAGGTAACCAATAGATTATGGACCTACTTCTCTGTTATATCCAGTTAATAGTGGATGAAGCAAAATATATGTGCGTGTTGGCTAGTAGGGAACTTGTTATTCTGCTCCGATAGCCTGAGTCTTTCCCCTGGCATTGGATCAGTTTAGAGCAGTCACGGGGCTGCTCTAAAATGCACCAGTGTGTTATTCCCTAAGGACCATATGTCAGCTGACTTTGTGCTCTGCCAGTTCTCTTGCCCATCTTGACACCTCCCTCCCCTAGCACTAGGGTCTGCAGGAAAGGAGTAACAGGAAGCAACTCTGCAGGCTCTATGCTGGGTGGGGATTCCCCCATGCTAGGAAATATCAATGCAAAAGTGGTGCAATAGGTCAGAGAAACTAGTCTGGCCTAGTTAGGATATGGTTCACTAGGTGAACAAGTTTAAACCTGTGGTCTTCAGCGTGGTCCCATAGCATCTGACTTTTTGAGAAATCAAAATCAAAACCGCCAGAATAAGGTTTAAAAATAAAATAATGTGCTCAAGTGTCAACAATCATCCAGTCGTTTTCACGGAGTTTTGTTAGGTTTCTTTTCTAATTACAGGTTTCAGAGTAGCCAGGTTAGTCTATATCTGCAAAAAGAATAGGAGTATTTGTGGCACCTTAGAAAGCTTATGCTACAATACATTTTGTTAGTCTCTAAGGTGCCACAAGTACTCCTGTTCTTTTTTCTAATTATGTTAACATGCAACTGGCCAGAAAGTTGCCTATCCATGCACTAGCCGTACTTCAGCCCTACACCAATGCATAAAGACTCTGTTAGCTGAACCTTAATTTAACAAGGGGTTTCATTTCACTCCACAGTTTAAAGCTGTACTGGATAGATTTTTGATTCACAGAAGAGAATGTCTCTGACAGCTTGTTTGCAACGATGACTCGGAAACTTCTTGGTTCCCAAATCCCTGTTCAAACAGGATCCAATTTCCACAGCAGGAGATACAAAAATCATCCTGTAATAGTCGAGTGTGGTGTCTTGTAAGGTTTGCTGTAAGCAGCTACATGGGATCTTTAATGTGTTCACTAGACCCCAGTTGTAATTTTACAAGCTATCTTCTGCTGTGGTGGAATCACCCTAAGTCAGGGATTCTCAAACTGCAGGTCGGGACCCCTTAGGGGATTGTGAGGTTATTACATGGGGGGAGGCGAGCTGTCAGCCTCCGCCCACGGCCGGTGCAAGGATGTTTCGCTCCCTAGGCGAAACTTCCACCTTGCGCCCTCCCCCCCTGCGCCCCCACCCTGAGGCACCCTCCCTGCGGCAGCTCCCCCCTTCTTCCCTGAGGCGTCCCCCTTGCGGCAGCTCCTCACCCTCCGCTCTGAGGAACCCCTCCCCCCACCCCAGCTCACCCCTGCTCCGTGCACGAACACCCCAAGCATGCTGTGGCCACTTCACTTCTCCCACCTCCCAGGCTTGCGGCGCCTATGCTGATTGGCACCACAAGCCTGGGAGGCGGGAGAAGTGAAGCGGCCACGGCGTGCTCAGGGAGGAAATGGGGTAGGGGTGAACTGGGGGAGGGAGTTCCCCTGCGTGCTGCCCCCCCCTTACTTGCTGCAGGCGGCCCTCCCTGTGCTCCCCTGCCCCAGCTCCCTCCACCAAAATGCCAGCAGTGACCGGGGCGGCTGAAGATCCGGCTGCCGCGGTCGCTGCTGAGGAAAATGGTGACCCCCAAATACCAGCACTCTAGGCGACTGCCTAGGTCGCCTAAATGTTTGCACCGGCCTTGCCTCCACCCCAAACCCGGCTTGGCCTCCAGCATTTATAATGGTTAAATATATAAAAAAGTGTTTTTAATTTATAAGGGGGGCTGCACTCAGAAGCTTGCTGTGTGAAAGGGGTCACCAGTACAACAGTTTGAGACACACTGCTCTAAGTTACCCAGGAAAGGAATGGGACAGCACAGAGGGAATGTCACTCAGCTATTAATAGTGCTTAAACTAAGCTTCATGTTACTGGCAATCACATGGCCACATTGAAGGCAATGAGTTAACAACGATGTAACTGAGAGCAGAATTTGGTCCGGCAAACCTACTGTGATATGATTGGTCCAGTTCTGCTCTCATTTACATCTGGAGTAACTCCCCTGTAGCCAGAATCTGGGTGATTGCATGGAGCCCAGAAATGACCCTTTTCTCGGGACAAGCCAGAGCAAGAAGAATATAATCCCAGGCCCAGTTGTGAGTGAGCAAGGCCAAGTTAGAAGGCCCTTGAGTGTGAGCCATTTGGCAGGTGGCAAAAGACACAGGTGTGGGCTTGCTGGCATTCACTGTTTGACTTGTAAGGGCTCTATTCTGTAGACCTTACGAAGGTAAATCTCCCTTTGAGGTCAGTGAGATAGGGCAACCTGACAGCATTCCAATGCCAGAAGCAGGATAGAGACATGATAAATCAATGGGCATTTTACCAGAGTCAGATTGCTGGGTTAAGCCTCAAATGCAATTGTACATTCAGTCTGCAGTGGCCATCCCGGAGCTGCCCCCTGCAAGGAACTCTGGGAGAGTCAGCCAGAATTCTTCCTGGGAACTCTGAGGAAATGACATCACTTTTCAGAGGGGTCCCTCTAGGGCCCTGGCCCAGCCCTCACCTCTCCCCTTTCAACCCTTTTTCAGACAGCTTCGGCCCACTGTAACTTGCCCATATTAAGGGGCTCAAGAAATGGAGGGGAAATTCACTGCAGCTCCTCCCCTATGCTCTTCAGCACAGGAGCTGATTACAATCTGACCCCGTATGCTAGAGTTGCTGTAGCTATAAATGGCTAACTGTGGAGATGATTAACACCACAGAACACAATTATTCTTATAAGTGCAGACACAGCCGCTGATGGCTGAAGCAGTGTGGTCTGGGGAACAGGGCACTGGTGTGGGAGTCAGGATACCTGGGTGCTATTCCTGGCTACTGACCTGCTATGTGACCTTGGGCATGTCACTTTACCTTTGTGTCTGTTTCCCTTCCCACCCTCCATCAGCCTTTTCTACTTAGCTTGTAAGCTCTTTAGGACTAGGTAAGTGCAGCACATAGCACAATGTGGCCCCAGTCTCAGTTAGAAACTCCAGGCACCACTGCAATACAAACAATAATAACTGGAACAGGCAGCTGTGCTTGAAATGCTGGAAAAAAGTCTGTTACTTGGCTTGAAAGATGATTAATCAACCCACCAGTTCTTTCAGTTTGTAGGGAAAAGGTTTTTCTATGCACTGGCTGAAGTTCTAAAATAAATGATGGTGCCGAGATAAAAGCTCCTGGCCTCTCCAGCTCGCATTAAGTGAAATCGCAGATAATGGATTATCTCTTGGAGACCGGGGCTCTGGTTTAGGATCAGAAAAAGATTCCTTTAAAAGAATGCTGAAGCTGAATAAAAGCCACTGGGGACTTGATTGTGATCTCACGCCCACCGGCATCAAGCTGGCGTCATTCCAATGACTTCAACAGAGCGGCTCCTGAATTGCACGGCTGCCGCTGAGATCAGAATCAGGTCCCCGGAGTGCAGTAAAAGACTGATGAAATATAGTGCGGGTGAAAACAGAACCTTTAAAAGCCATCTGGCAAGCACCGATATCCATCATGAAAACACTACACTCGGGGAACGGGACCTTGAAAGGCAAAGAAATGGATTTCAAAGCGATGCCAGGCATGCTGCATTGAGGGCTCTTGGGTTCTCTTCCTTCCTGAGAAACATTTGGCTTGCTGCTAAATTAGTCAAAGTCTCTCCCCAGTAAGATCTGCGTCTGCTTTCAGCTGCAGTCTGCACCCAGTAAGATCAACCACAAGGCCAGGCGTGCCGGAACAGTGTGAGGGCAGGAGGAAGAGGCATTGTGGGGGTAGGGCCTTGCGAGAAGAGGTGGAAGAAGGACAGGGCCTCAGGGGAAGGGGTGGAGTGAGGGTGGGGCCTCAGAGGAAGTAGTGGAGCATGGCCTCGGGGGAAGAGGGAGAGTGGGGTGGGGTCTCAGGGGAAGGGGCGGAGAAGGGGGCAGAGTCATGGTTTGGGCACTGGTGCCCCCCCTCCACTTCTAGAGAGCTTCTGGCACTCCTGCACCAGGCTACATCAGTCAGGGCACACAAAGACCGGATTCTGGTCTCTATGCACAGCTCATTAGCTGATGCATCCTGGTGAAAGAGAAGAGGACAAGGAGGAGTGCAGGAACAGAAGGGACTTTAAGCCACCTTTGTGTCTTCCTTTATCCCAGCCCGATACACTTTAGAGCAGCCTTGGGGTAAATAATGTTAAACTTTCCCCAGTCCCATCTAGGAACCAAAGGCAACTGAAAACAGTGAAAGCACAGTGACCACTCCCCTGATATTCCCTCACTGCCCATGTTGTGCACCATATATAGGACAAGGGGGCTACTTATACTCGGGTATTTCCCAGGGGCTGTTTCTGCCCCCTTGATGGGACTATAACGGAGAACTGGGCCCACTGACTTCAGATTGTCACTGGCATATGTGAGAGTCCCTATATATTTATATGAAAAAACAGTTGTGATTCACATAAGCTTGTACTGTGCCTTATTTAGGGCCCAGTCACGTTAACACTACTACTCAGCAAAGACCCTGATTCAGGAAGCACTAAAGTATGTGTTAGTCCACCCCTATTTCGGAAAGCCCTTTCAATCCATGCTTAACTTTAAACATGGGCTTAAATCCCATTGAAACTAGGGAGTATTCAATCAACTATTCAGGATTTTCTATTGAGTTTTGCGACAGGTCACTTTAATCACATGGCATTTCTGTCGCCAGATTGGATGACCTGCCTTTATAAACAGCTACTGCCTGAAATGAATTTCCTTTAATCACAGATCAAATCTCATTTCTTGATTCAGCCACCCATGGAGTCAGAGCCTATGTTCACAGAGAGCAATAAAGGGACCAACAAGCCAAACTGAAATCCAGTTTCTAACTAGGGGAACCATTCGCAAGAACCTTATATACCAGGCCAGCCTGTGGCTCGGGAGCCACTTGCGGCTCTTCAGAAGTTAATATGAGACTCCTTGTATAGTAGGTGACCAGATGTCCCTATTTTATAGGGACAGTCCTGATTTTTGGGTCTTTTTCTTATATAGGCTCCTATTACCCCCCATCCCCTGTCCCGATTTTTCACATTTGCTGTCTGGTCACCCTAAACAGGCATCGACTCCAGGGCTGGAGCTACAGGTACCAACTTTCCAATGTGCTGGGAGTGCTCACTGCTCAACCTCTGGCTTTGCCACAGGCCCTACCCCACTCCAACCCTTCCCGTGCCCTCCCCTGAGCCTGCCGCGCCCTCACTCCTCCTCCCCAGAGCCTCCTGCACACCACAAAACAGCTGATTGGGAGGTGCAGGGAGGGAGAGAGAGGCACTGACTGGCAGGGCTTCTGGTGGGTGGGAGGCACTGGGAGCGGGGTGTGGGGAGCTGATGGGAGGCTTCTTTTTATATACTTTTCACGCAAGCCTGCAAGTGATTAATCATTGTCTGTTTCCTCAAAGAAAATGATGCAACCCCTGGGCTAAATTATGCTTTCAGTAACAACCATGCAATCTCATTGATATTGATGGGCTTCATGCAGGTCAGACTGAGAAGAGATTTGACTTAAGTTCAGGTCATACCTACCTCAGGAGCAATGTAATCAGGAGTTCCACAGAAAGTGCTTGTCTTTGCATCTTCAAACATGTTCTCCTTACACATCCCAAAGTCAGCGATTTTGATATGCCCGTCCTTGTCTAACAGAACGTTATCCAGCTTCAAATCTCTGCAAGAGAAGAGCAAAGTAAACATCTCCTATGGAAATGTTATCCAGCGGCGTAAGCACATATATAATAGTACACAATGTGTTCTTGCAATGGGACAGTGGCAAGATTTGGTGATTTGAGAACTCAAGAGGGAGGTCAAGGTCTCCATCCTGACCCCAGCAATCTCTACAGCCAACTTAGTGAGTTCACCCTGTCTACTCTACTCCCATTTCCTCACCTGTCATATGGGCTTATAATAGTTACTGTACCTCCCATGCCTTGGAAGGGGGTTGTGTGAAGATTAACGGGGAGCAGCATGGAGCTGTCCTGCCTGCTCAGCAGCTCCAAGAATGAAATTGCCTGTGTAAGAGGGGCAAGAACACAGCCTCACCCTGTTCCCTTTGGGTTGCATTGACCCCCAGGGCACACAAGGAAGATGCACACCTTGCACTCAGGGAAGCACATGGGCTGTAGTTTTTACCTGGCTGCTGAGACAGGCTACAAAAAGGAGGAGGGTTTTTTTTACACTTTCTTTCTCGTTAGACAGCCCTGCAACATCCACGTTAAATAGCAGTATAAGCAGCTCTGCTCCCGGGGACAGGGGAGGACATTAGGAATTCATGGAGGCTGAGACAAAGGCGAAAATATACTTTCATACAAGTCCTGTCCCAAAATCAAATTCCGGTGCTAGCCTCAAGGGGTCTGTTTACACTGCAGTTAGAGATGCATGTGTGCTGCCGCATATGGAGATACCCCAGAGATAGCTTTGATCTAGCTAGCCCAAAATACAGTTGCAGGGAAGCTGCAGCCGGGCTGGCTTTGCAATGGCTGGGAGCACCCCAGAACATGAGTAAAACATCCATCATCTTTTCCCTCCTGGGGCTCCACTAGCTGACGCTGAAGTATTTACATAAGTCCTTCACACACTACTGCAAAGCTCTCCTCTGAGGTTGCAGATTCTGCAGGCTGCTGCGGGGAGCCAAGAGCTTGGAGAGAAATAAAAAGCAAGCCAGCCAATGAATCACACACATCAACACAGAACAAAGAGATGCCCACACAGGAACAACCCCTTAAAGGAGAAATGGGGTGATGGCTTCTTCTGGGTTAAGTATCAGAGGGGTAGCTGTGTTAGTCTGGATCTGTAAAAGCAGTAAAGGGTCCTGTGGTACCTTATAGACTAACAGAAGTTTTGGAGCATGCTCGGGGGTCGCGTAAACTCCATGAACTGTTCCAAAACTTCTGTTAGTCTATAAGGCGCCACAGGACTCTTTGCTGCTTCTTCTGGGTTAGTCTCCAGAGCTGACCTAAACTTCAAGTTACGGCTGATAAAATAGTGATTAAGTCACAGGGACCAATTTTCAAAGTGGTTTTCTAAAGAACACATTTTTCTGCACTTACATGCGCCAGCAGGCCCTTAAGCATGTGACTTAGCCACTTTACCTTGAATGGTCCCTTGAAATATGTGCTTACTTATGCAATCTACTCCACCCTGAATATTGAGCTGTGACATTCCGAGTACATTTCCCAGACCTGAAGAAGAGCTCTGGAGAAGCATGAACATTTGTCTCTCCTACCAAAAAAGCTGGTCCAATAAAAGATGTTACCTCACCCAACTTGTCTCTGTAATATCATGGGACCAACACGGGTACAACAACGCTGCATATAGAAGTGACTTATAATTTTGGGCACTCCACCTGAGGCACCTTGAAAGGGGCCTGACTTCCAGTGGGTGGCTTCCCAGAGCCTTCTGAAAATCAGAACCTGTTTCAAATTGAGCAGCCCAAAAATACAGGCAACCAAAATTGCTTAGGCTATGGGAAGGGATAGCTCAATGGTTTGAGCATTGGCCTGCTAAATCCAGGGTTGTGCATTCAATCCTTGAGGGGACCATCTAGGGATCTGGGGCAAAAATCTGTTAGGGACAGTACTTGGTGTGAAGGCAGGGGACTGGACTTGATGAATTTTCAAGGTCCCTTCCAGTTCTATGAGATAGATATATCTCCACACACTGCAGACCTTGCAGCTGTGCCACTGTAAGGTCTCTCATGTAGCTGCTCAATGCTGAGGGGAGAAAGCTCTCCCATCAACATAATTAAACCACCCCCCAGCAAGTGGTGGTAGCTATATCAGTGGGAGAAGTTCTCCTGCTGACAGAGCACGTGTGCACACTACCACTTATGCTGGCAACATTTATGTCACTCAGGGATGAGTTTTTTCACTCACCCCCCGAGTGACATCAATTTTGCAATCATAAGTGTTAGTGTAGACATGGCCTTAGTTGCTTCTGAAAATGGAGTGCACTCTATCTCAGTAGTCAACCATGAGCCATGTTGGACTCCTATTAAAAACTGAGGCGCCACTGAAAATCCCAGACAAAGCACCAATCTTTAAAAATAAGGACCATAACATCAAGAGAAGAAAACATTGTCAGAGGATAATAGTCTCCTGCTGCCAGGATAAAAGGCGAGACATTGATCAACAAGAAATACAGAGGCAACAGTTGTGTTCACTCTCCAAGCGGCAGATATTCATGTTGTCATCATTCCCAACTTCACTGACTTTATTTCTGTTATTCAAAAGAGATTAATCCCATTCTGTGATGTTTTGTCTGATAGAAGGAAACAAAGAACAGTATTACTTGCCCCCACCTCCATTACTGATCAGCCACAGTTTTATTGGCTCAAGGGACAAATGTTGAACATGCTTCAGCCAATTAAAACTCAGGCTGTTTATTAAAATGTAGAGGGGAGATGTAGTCGGATGCGGGAAAATGCTTGTAGAGGAGAATGGGAGCATGTGCTACCTGAACTACAACTCACATGAGTCATCAGGGCAGCATTTCCAAATCAAAATATTTTGTATTGCAGCCAAAATATTTTGCTTTTCGGCCAACATTTTTGGTATTGAAATTTCTGCCAAAAATTACTGATGTTCTGCAAACTCACATCCTCCTCCCTCATGCTTTTCATCCAGCTCTACTAAGAACTTTCAGTAAAATTCTCAAAAGCACCAAAGGGCTGGAATAAAATAAAAATAAGACACATTCAGATGCCGGATAGCATCTTCTTAGCTTAATGTCAGTGATATTGCTCTCGTATTGAGGTCATTGGTCAATAGAGATTATATAAACGGCTCCCACATGAATACTAATAACGAATAAGAAGAATTATGTCGAGTCAAATCTTTTGCTTTAATGGGCAAGTTGTTTGTAAACAAGTCATTCAACTGTAATTTCTGTTACCATGTTTACACTTCATGACTAACCTTGAAATAAACTGATTTTGGTTTCAGTAAACATTGTTGCTTCTGAGAATTTTCTAAATTTCTTTCAATGATCTGCTTGCATCCTCATTTTGTAAGGTAATAATTTAACAACTAATTTTTACCAGAGCACTGGAAGGTCAATTGTCCTGTAAAGAACTAGTTCAGTCTAGTTCCCACGCGTTCAGTCATTACTCTAAATGCCAGTGATTGTTGTCATAGGGAACGTGAGCCACAAGACTGATTTTAATAGCCCTTTCCACCCCTTATTGTTCCCATGCCCTGTTATTTAGGAATTAAATGTAATCCCTGTTTGTTATATACACACAAAACTGGCAGCCTGATTCCCCATACCTTGTCTAGTCATTTACACCTGTGCTAAAAGAAGGCAAATCAGACTGCTAGGATTTGACATCCATTTGGCAGAGGGGTATTTGACTACACAAGGTGCAAAGGAGGGAATCAGGCCCTGGATATTTACTAGAGCTGGGCAAAAAAACCTTTCATCGTAACCCTTCTCCATGAGAAAACACTGTTTACACAAAACCGACTTTTTTGTGTGTTAAATTATGTCAATTTTGATTCAATTTTGTTTAGAAAAAATGGGGGAAAATATTTAGAAAATGTTGAATCCTCTCCTCTCAATAGTTTCTGAAGGAAAAGATTTGGTTTTTCATTTGGAAATGTGACTTTATAAAAATAAATAAATGCAAAGGGTCAAAATCAAACCAAAGTGTTTCAAATTCGCTGAAACAAAATGAAACCATGAAAAATGTAAAAGTTTGGCTTTTGGTCCCAATTTTGAACAATTTCCCCCCCCAGAAGCTCACA
Source organism: Gopherus evgoodei (assembly GCF_007399415.2). NCBI lineage: Eukaryota > Metazoa > Chordata > Testudines > Testudinidae > Gopherus > Gopherus evgoodei. Next base: position 357,558,335 of record NC_044322.1, on the reverse strand, counting down.
ATTTTTCACAGGGCAGAAAATTTGTTTTCCAACCAGCTCAAGTATTTACTGATTGCTGGCAAGGTTAGTTTATATTAATGAAACCCTAGTGTTGGGTCTGATCCTCATTTATCCTGAGGCCACTTTACGCTTCTCTAGAGTATGTCTACAGAACCGAGGTTAAAGCGCTGCCGCGGCAGCGCCTTAATGTGGTTGTGTAGTCGCGGCTCCAGCACTGAGCAAGAGCTCTCCCAGCGCTGCAATAAAACCACCTCCACAAGGGGAGTAGCTCCCAAAGCTGGAGCACTATCTACACTGCCACTTTACAGCGCTGAAACTTGCATCGCTCAGGGGGTTATTTTTTCACGCTCCTGAGCAAAGAAAGTTTCAGTGCTTTAAGTGGCAGTGTAGACAAGGCCTGAGTCGTGTAAAGGGACTTTGAAAAGGGTGTAAATATAAAGTCACAGTAAAGTGACCTTAATGTAAATGAGAATCAGACCCATTAAATCATTAAAACAGGCTGGGCCTGAGGCACTTTGTACTGCTCTCGGAATGTGAAGTGGCATTTAAAGGAGTGTAATTTACATTTACATTCACTTTAAGGCCCTTTTACACTGCTGGAGTGGTGTACAGTAGCCTTTGTGTAGTTGAGAATTAGGCTCCTAGTTTGGCCCACAGTTTGTCCATCGTAAATCCAGTTTTGTGTCCTTGGTGTTTGCACCCCAATATTTCCTTATAAAGTGTCAGATCTTGGAAATTAAGAGGGATCCAGACATTCTTAATAATAATGACATAAATTCAGATGAAAAAATGAATAAATAACGTATTCATTAGACTACTTTTGAAAAACAATTCAGAAAACACCCAACAACACCCTCAACATTCGTACATATCTCCTGAGTAGAACTGATGGAAAACAAGAATTCCATTTTGCAAAACATTTTGAGGTTCCAATGTGGAACAAGCCCGTGATGTCTGGCAGGGTTTTTTGTGTGAAAATAAAATGAAACAGAAAGATCTCAGCTGACTGCCAATTAGCTAGCGAATACCCTGGTGATAAAAGCACTCACTAGGGTTGTAAGAGACCCAAGTTCAAGTCATTAGTCCCTGTCTGAAGGAGCAGAGGTTTCAAACTAGGTCTCCCACATCCCAGTTGCGTGTCCTGACTACTGCTCATTCTCTCATTTTGACCAGCAATTTCATCCTGGACCTCAGAAACCTGCCTGATTAATGTTTTGTCAACATTTCGGTCTTAACAAATTGGCATTTTCCAACAACAACAACAACAAATTTTGTTGAAAAGTCTCCAGTCAGCTCTAATCACAGCAAGCTGTGCTGTTTACATGCTGAAATATTGTTGGTAGTGCTTCCTCTAGTGACATCTAAGGATATTTCCACACTACTCACCGGATTGGTGGGCAGTGAGTGATCCAGCGGGGGTTGATTTATCGCGTCTAGTCTAGACACGATAAATTGACTCCCAAGCGCTCTCTCATTGACTCCTGTACGCCAGTGCCACGAGAGGCGTAGGCAGAGTTGACCGGGGAGCGACAGCAGTTGACTCACCGCGGTGAAGACACCAAGGTGAGTCAATCTAAGTATGTCGACTTCAGCTACGTTATTCACGTAGCTGAAGTTGCGTAACTTAGATCGATCCCCCCCCAGTGTAGACCAGGGCTTAAACTATCATGTTAGTACCATTGTGGAGGCAACACTTATGCAGAAAATGTAACGTCATCAGCTAAAGTGGTAGGGCTTCAAGGTCTCTACATTAGCTAACGGCAGGCAGCTGAACGTCCCCTTTCCCAGAAGCCAATTCCCAATATCAAGAGCTAATTAAAAGTTAGAAAAATTTCAAATTTTCAATATAATTTTTGTGCAGAAATTTTAAATGTTGTTCTCCAGAATATCTTCCATCTGATTTTTGCTGGTTTTTCAACCAGCTTATAGGGTGATCAAATTTTTTTAAAAAATTGAATTTTGAGGGAAAATTCCTGAACATTTCTATTCATTTCCTCATTTCTTCTGAATGAGTTTTCAGCATAGAGGGGCAACCCTCATCTTGCTCCAGCACATCCCTACATTAAATAAAACTGAGCTCAGTCCATATTTAGCATCGTAGTATCCTTCTGAAAAACTTTCCAATGTGCAACACTGTCCATATTATACATGAAGGATGTGCAAACCCTATTGACACAGTAAAAAGAAGGCTGAATGGTATTTTTTCTCTGCAAGGATGTAATTCCATTTAGCTACACTTGGAGTTATGGATGCAAATTAAGGGGAGACTATTCCCTTTAATTTAGAAGGTGCGGCGTTGGTGATTAATTAGGGGGCACTTCCATCTGATTCACTACTGAACCAATGGGGTTAGGGAGTCTTGCTTTAGTGGAGGTGCTATCGTTTGAGCTACTTCAGGTCATTAAAAATCCCATGTCATTTTCCCATCAACTAGGATCATTGTTAACTTTGGTGACCTGGATAAATTCCTAGTGGGTAAGAACATTTTGTTTATTTAAAATCCCTTTGCAGTTCTATTGAAATAGTTCAGTAGTGTATTTTTTTCCCCTTTTAATATAAGCTGCTGTCTTCCAATCTAGAAGTGGCTACATTGCAGTGGCAGGGCAAAGTGACCCTTCCATATATAAGGTCTAAGCATGCACTCCTGGTGCACTCGAAACTCCTAACAAAGTCAGAGGGAGTTCTGAATGGACATGTGCTGGAGGGGCTGGGCCCATGTTTTGCAATCATGTCTTCGGGATCTTTCAGTGCAAGGCACTTTATAAATGTCAATAAAATCTCAGACTGGCTTTGGAATACACAATGAGCATTGACCTCAATGGATGTAGGATGGGATCCCCAAAGGGGTGCATAAGATTGACTCTTTTCCAAGCTCTCTCTCCCAAAATAAAATAGGCGAATGGGATGAAAAATAAAGCGTGTTGTAAATTCAATATTAGTAAGAAGAACAAAGTACAAACTAGCAGGTAAAATCAATATGTTGAAGAAAAAACCTAACTGTGCCGTATATTAGATTCCAAAGTGTAAAACTACCTGTATATTATTCCCTTAGAATGAAGAAATTGCAGACCACAAATGATTTCAGCAGCATAGAACCTGGAAAAAAAAAAGACCGTGAATCAGAACTGATGTCTTCCCACAATAATTCTCCATTTGGGGCCAGATTCACAGCTGGTGTAAATTGGCATCATTCCACTGCAGTCAAAGGACTACAAGCAACGTCTTCAAAAGCAGCCGAGTGATTTTAGGACCCCAACTCCCTTTTTCAAACATGACTTAGGCACTTAAGAGCCCAAGTTCCACTGACTTTTGATTTTGGCTTCTGAGGGACAGATTATTTAGGCACCTAAAGATGCTGATAGCTTCCGAGTGGGATATTCTAAAGGGTTTGGTTCTAATTGCCATATAAATCACTTGGGAAATCAATGAGAATTGGCCCCTTACCTGCTTAAGCACTTTTTAAAATCCTCAGGTGCCTAGTGTACATCTTTAGGCAGCTTTGAAAATCTGCCTAAATCACTTTTGAAAATGGGACTTAGGCTCCTAAACCACTTAGGTGCTTTTGGAAATTTTACCCCATGTCAGTTTACACCAGCTGCAGATCTGGCTACTTGTGTCCTTTGTAGAGTCATTTTTTACCAAGGTTCTTTAGAGACCCTTGTTCACAGCACATTTCTGCACTGGGGTGAAACTTCACCCCAACACACAGGTCCAGTGTAGGACGAATACACCACTTAAGTTTCACTTCAGCCCTCAAAATAGGACCCCTCTGCCCAGTGGTGAATGTAACCCTAGGGCCATATTTCCACTGGATTCGACTGCATACTCTTATCAGACCTTGAATGTCCTAGGCTGGGGGCACAGTCCTCATCATTAAGGGTTTTTTTCAAAGAAAACCCAACAAATCAAACTTTTATTTAAATTAGGTTCTGCTATTTAAATAGAAATTAATTTCTAAGGTGTTTCAATATTGACTTTTACAATATCATTTGCTGGCATAAGGACTTAGAAAAAACTTTTCTCTATTTCAATTCCTCTATTTCAATCGTGCCTAAATACATTTTTAATTCTCCCTTGGCGTATTTACTTTTTATATACATTTACCTTTTTGCCATTTGATTTGACAGGATTCATGTCCCCATCCCACTTTTTTGCTGCTCGGTGCCGAAAACAAGAGACTCTCATTTCTTTCATAACACACTATTTTTGTCCAAAATAGATGGTCTCAGGAGCTCTGCATAACGGGGCATGTGGCTTACACAGTCATCCTAAAGCCAAAGAGCTTCAACTTCTGGGAATGGCTGAAGATTATGGGACTTATTTGTAGTCCTTTTGCTCAATGGCTTTTTCTAAGGGTACATCTACACTGGAACTAGAAGTGTAACTCCCAGCTCAGGTAGATGGACACATGCTAAATTTGATTGAGCAAGAACCTAAAAGCAGCAGAGTAGCTGCAGCAGTTCGGGAGGTGGGAGAGTCTAGTTGCCCAGAGTACAGCCCCACCCATCCCCATCGCCATCCTGTTTTTAGGCTAGGGCATATATGTCTACCTGAGCTGGAAATTACACTCCCAACTGTAGTGTAGACACACCCTAAGAGTATGGAGAGAGTCTTCTCCTGACTGCAAAGACTTTCAGCAGTCAAAGTGGGAAATCCTGGCTGCTTTATTTCCCCTGTAGTGGGAGTTTGTTCATTTACATCAGGGCTGAACACGGCTCAGTGTGAGCTGCCCACACACTTACAAGGCCAGAAGATGTCCCCAGACATTTGACACTGAGCACAGAGGCCTGATTAGCCTCACATTTACTCCAGTTTTACACTGCAGTAACTCCACTAACTTCAGGGGTTTTACTCCTGATTTCCATCAGTGGCAGTGAGATCAGAACCAGGTCCCACATCTGAAATTCAAGGTGCGGCACAATCTGGGGGAGGGGGTGGGGGAAGGGCAGGGGAGTTTTAAGCCACCTTTGTGCTCTCAAAATTGTGGCCTAATCGGGGCCTACCCAGCTCCCAGTGCAATTTAGGGCAGCCCAGGGGCTGCTCTAATTTTCAACAGCCACCTATGGGCTCCTGCACGGCCCAGAGTGTTCCAGCAATGGCACTGTCCTCTCCCAATTCTTGTCCTGCCCCAAGATGTGTCTTGCCAGGAACAGGGAAGGAAGGTGGCTTGGGGCTGCTTATGCCACCCCTGCGGAGTCAAGGGAACCCCTCCTTTCTGGGTAAATCCTCAGCAGCTGTTCTGTGTCCTTTTGTGGCTGGAGCCAAACAGAAGGGCCAAACCAAGGGACAGAATCAGGACACTGGTGTGTTGTCAAAAGCTCTGCTATTGCCTTACAGTCTTCTTCTCTGTAGATTACCTGGAGATGTGGATCAATGTAACCCCACCATCTTAGTTCTTTAGTGAATGATTCACACTTTCTATGAAAAGACCTACTTCAGCAGCCAGACTGGGCCCACTGATCCATGACTGGAAAAATCAGCTGAATGAAAGGCTATGCTTGACTGGAAGATCTTGAAATGGAACGTACACTTTGTGCTTTTGTTATGGTTGTACCTAGACCCCTCAACTGAGATTGGGGCTGCAAGGTGCTAGGTGCTGTACATACACAGTATAAAAGAAAGTCTCTGCCCTGAAGAGTTTACAATTTACACAGACAAGACAGAGAAATGGTGGGAGGGGAAACAGAGGCACAGGGAGAGGAAATGACATGCCCAAAGTCAATGGCTGAGGCCAGATGACAATAATCATACCAAGCCCTAATATAGTAATTTTCACCTGTAGGTCCAGAAGCTTTACAAAGGAGGTTCAGTATCATTAATCCTCTTTTACAGATAAGGAAACAGAGGCACAGAGAAGAGAACTGGCTTGCCCAAGCTAACACAGCAGGCCATTGGCAGAGCCAAAAACAAAACCCAAGTCTCCCTGAGCTTTATCCATTAGGTCATGCTGCCTCCCTATTACACTAAGTATGTGACCTACAAAGTAAAAGGCAATTAAACCATCTTACGTTGCTCTGGCGGTGTCAAACTTGTGACAGCTTTGGATATGAAACATTAGGTCTCCTCCATTTAGATATTCCATTACAAAAAAGAGGTTTTCCTAGAAAAACAATAAAAGACTAGAATTAGGTACTAAAAGGAAACATACCATGAAGAAGGAGTGGGAGGAGAAAGGGGAAGGAAAGAAGGGTATAATATGAAGTTGGATTTCTGAAGCAAGCAACCTATTTCACTGGTGTTTCCTTTCCACTTTTTTTCTGTTGACCTCCTACCTAGCTCCCACTGCCCAGATTTGTATAATCACTGTTAAAAAACATAATTATAAACAATCTCAAACTCACACATAGCATTTTTCATCAGCAGATTTCAAAGTGCATTGCAAAGGAGAGCAGTTTCATTATCCCCCTTTCAGATATGGGGAAACTGAGGCAAGGAGCAGTGAAGTGACTTGCCCAAGGCCAGCCAGCAGAGTGACAGAACTGCGAATAGAGTCCAAGGCTTTTGAGTCTCAGTCCAGTCCATTGATCACTAGGCCACACTGCCTGCCACGGGCCCCAGTCAGAGAGACACCTGCCCACGTTAGCAACTTTATGTATGGGAATGGTCCAATAGAGAGCTTGATCCTGTAATATACTGAGCACGTTGGCCCTGGTCCAGCAAAGCACTTAAGCACATGCTTAATTTTAAGCAAGTGAATAGTTCTGTTGATGGGGCAGTACGTAAACAATTATTGCGAAGGTTTAAGCGAATAATAAGTCTTGTAGTATGCCCAAAATGTGCCAACAGTTCACAGAAGCTTTAGAAAGCCACAGTTCCTGCTTCCAAACTGGATACAGACAAGTGTCCTAATACTGCAATTGGAAGACCCTGAGGCTAGTACGGTACCCCATTATATAAATGGGGTCCTGCACGAATGCAAGGGTCTGTCTGCAGGGAATCAATAGCAGGACTGGATTCCTAAGCTTCAATTTCAGTTCTTTGCGTATGGCCATTGCATATGGTTTTGATAGTGCAATTACATTAGGAACAGCTCTGTCACTCGAGCCTGCACAAATCTGAGTGTATGCCCTGGTCTAGTGGTGTCAGAACGCCACGGAGTCCTGTGCTAGGCTGGGTTCTTGCCCTGGCCCTGCCTCTGACACAGACTTCCTCTGGAGTCTTAGAAAAATCCTTTGACCTCAATGTCTGATTATACCAGGCTCTGAGGGACAGCCAGTGACATCAGCTCCCACTGTGGTCCTCAAGAATTTAGGGTGCCGAGTACCTTTCAGGAGGTGAGCAGGACTGTAGCCTGTGCATATGCAGAACTTGGATATTAATTACTGACCCAAAATCCTGTTGTAAACATTAATAAAACAATAACTTAGATTATGAATTTAGGCAAACTCTTAAATGAGTGTTGGTGCATAAACTGCATCATGCCAGGAAGCACTGTGCCTCAGAGATACCCTGGGAATCACAATTTCTCCCTTCCTTCTTTCTTGATCCTGAAGGGTAGTGATTTGCTGCTGGCCTGTACCAGCAGTAAATTATTCTTCCAATCCTGCTAGCTCAGCTTCTCTGGCCAGCCAGTTCCCCTCCTCTCCCTGTTGCCATGTTCCAGGGTGGGAGTTAGCTGGCAAATAGCCCTGCTTACTCCCATGTTCCTGGACTTGGATAGGATCGTAAGGGGGATTCTTCCTCCCATTCTTGGGCATATATTCTGGGTCAGAGTATAGCCCGATGTTTTCAGTGTCCCATGAACAAGAAAAACGCTATATACAGCTAGACATTCCTCACCTGTTAGAGTCAATCTTACAATGGCCTTTCCCATTCTAAGTACAGAGACGACTATAAATACCACAATGCTGTAATAAGCACCCATTTTTAATGGTGCCTACTGAGTGTGCTATGTGCTATTATCATGGCACAGGGAATTGTGTTGCTCCATGCTGTGCAATACACAACATTAAAGACATGTTCTGCCTTGAGGAACTGCTAATTGAAAAAAACAAGCCCACATAAGACAGTGTGCAATGGGAAACCATCTGAAAATGATGTCACCCTTCCTGGGTGCTGAGCACTCTGGTAAGGGGGTTGACTGATTTCAGTGGGAGATGCATTACATGATCAAACCCATAGTGCTTTGAGAAACAGAATGTACATTCTACCAAAGCATGTTGTATCACTTGCCTCATTGTCTACGTTCTCAGGGTGTGGCATGCATGGAGTTAAATCAGCATGCTCCCGCTTTACATGCAATGACGGTGAAAATGAACAGTTGCTGGCAGTAGTGATTTTGCCTTTATAAACAGGAAGTATGAAACAGGGCAGCATTTAAATGAATCTTGTGAAGGTATGGTCTAACTAATCCTATGACCAACTGGAAACACTCCACAGCACTTTCTCTGGGGTATGTTTATTTTTTAAGCATTGCATACATACAAATATAAGTCAGACTAGTTACTGAAGAGGAAGAAATATCTTCCCATGGCTTTAACGGTCACAAATATTTGACCCATTCATGCGGTAGGCATGCATGGTACGTACACCTGCTGTTGGTTTCCTTTATCCTAGCAAATGTGTGCCATTCTTGGGCCAAATTTCCAGATAGTGTAAATTCATATAACTCCACGGAGGTCCATGGAAATAGGCTGATTTACACCAGCGAAGGATCTGGCCCTCTAAGCCCACCTATATCAGTATGTATAGTCCTGCCTTGGGTCTGACCCTGTCCATCCTTAGATGCATTGACTTCAGTGGAACTACTTAGGTGATGAATGGCTTGTGCAGGATCCTACCTCTGTCAATTTGTGGTTATAGGAAGTACAGAAGATACTACTTGCAATGGAAGGTTTTGAGGACAATCGAAGCCTAGCTGCTAAAGACAAAATGACTGAGGGTTTAATTTTGTTCTTCAGTGCTAAAGAATGTTTTCCCTTGTGTAATATCAGCCTATTCGCTAGAGATGGCAGCATTTCCCACAGCTGCCAGCCAATTCAATTCAGTCCTCATCTCACACAATTAGCTTTTTATTCTGATTCTCGCACTTGCAGCATATTTTACTGCATGTTAAATAACCTGATTCAGGATGCTCTGCTTTGCAAGTTCATCTGCTTGGTTTAAAGCAGCAAACACATCTGAATATGTGTGCAAAGATGCAGGTGTAGATTACGATATCTCAACATACTAAAGGCCTCCTGGCATAATTCAGCAAAAGGCTAATTCCACCACTTAAGTCTCACTTAGGACTTCAAAACAAGAGTTTTCTGCGGAGCTTAAGTAGAGTAGCTAACCTACCCCTCCTACAAGGGGATAGAACTGCCCCTATTGCAGGTTTCAGGGCTGGTTGAAAATTTTCAAAAATTCTTTTCGAATGGAAAATTGGGTTTTTGATTAAGCAAAAATTGCCGTTTGCTCGAAAAATTTCCATCTTTTGTCTGAAAATCTAAAAATGCTCTAATTTTCAGCTGAAAACTGAAATTTTTTTGGCCAAAATACTTTAGTTTTAAATGTCTGATTAAAAAGTCAACATTTTCTGCGATGGAAAAAAAAAATCTGACCAGCTCTTCTTAAAAAACACAACCTATAGACCAAATGTTTATCTGGTATAAATGGAGCTGATTGTCAGAAGAGCAATGGATAGTCAATGGAGCTATGCAGATTTACTCCAGCTGAGACTATGGCTCTTTGTCATTTTAATAATCACTGACACCTGCTCTCCCCTTTTCCTTGCCTACCTGCTGTGCAGAGGGCAAAACTCAGCCCCCATCATGTACTGACATCATCTTTGTACTAGCAGCAAAGAATCCTGTGGCACCTTATAGACTAACAGACGTTTTGGAGCATGAGCTTTCGTGGGTGAATACCCACTTCCTCAGATGCACGTGGTATTCACCCACGAAAGCTCATGCTCCAAAACGTCTGTTAGTCTATAAGGTGCCACAGGATTCTTTGCTGCTTTTACAGATCCAGACTAACACGGCTACCCTCTGATACTTGACATCTTTGTACTGTAATGTCTTTTCAGTTCAGACTTTATATTTTTTATGTGACAACAATCCATTGTGAACTTGAATGTGGGGGACAATTGTGTTTTTACAACTTTTTTGAAAGCTAGTCTTTTGAATTGCACTGGCTTAAATTTGCATGATGCTGATATAGCAGCACAGTGACAGGCACAGAAAACCTAGCCAGGAATTTCCAACTCAAAGAAAAAAATCTAATAATTCAATATTTTTTTTGTCCTGAATCAGGATGAAAAGTAGGATTATTGAAATTTTTCATGGATCAAAATAGTCTGAAAAATTTTGATTCAGAAATGGATAAGCATTTCATCATTGTCGATCACAATGAAATTTGTCAATGTGCCCATACTGAAATGTTTTATTTTGGTTTGTTGAACTGATCTAAAATGTTTCATTTAGAATAAGTTCAAAATTAAACTCCATTTCCTTATGATGCCACATTGCCTCATGGGAATTTTAGATTGGGAGCCTGAAGGTCCCATTTGGGCCAGGGTTCCTGACTGGACTACAGGTTTCAGAGGGATAGCCGTGTTAGTCTGTATCAGCAAAAACAACGAGGAGTCCTTGTGGCATCTTAGAGACTAAAAAATGTATTTGGGCATAAGCTTTCATGGCTATAACCCACTTCATCTGATGCATCTGGACTACATTTCCCATAATACACCTGCAATCACGGGCAGGGCTGGTGCAACCATTTAGGCAAGCATGGTGCTAGGATTTGGGGGGTGTTATTTTCTTCAGCAGTGACTGTGGTGGCCGGATCTTTGGCCATCCCGGTCGCTGCCGGCATTTAGGCGGAGAGAGGGTAGAGGAGCGCGAGGGGAGGGAGGGCAGGGGAGCGCAAGGAGGGCCGCCTGCAGCAAGTAAGTGGGGGGGGCGGCACGCAGGGGAACTCCCCGCCCCAGCTCACCCGTGCCCCACCTCCTCCCTGAGCACGCCATGGCTGCTTCACTTTTCCACCTCCCAGGCTTGTGGCACCAATCAGCTTAGGCACCCCAAGCCTGGGAGGCAGGAGAAGTGAAGCAGCGACAGCGTGCTTGGGGTGCTCGTGCTTGGAGCAGGGGTGAGCTGGGCGAGGGGGTGCCTCAGGGCAGAGTGTGGGGGATGGGGAGCTGCTGCAGGGGTGGCGCCTCAGGGCAGAGGGCGGGAGCTGCCGTGGGGGGGGCCTCAGGGCGGGGGCTCAGGAACGGGGAAAGGCGCAAGGTTGAAGTTTTGCCTAGGGCGCGAAACATCCTTACGCTGACCCTGATCACGTGTGTCCTTTGATGCACCACACAGCTTGGTCAGAGGGGGAGTCCATGTTGCCCATAGGAGAGCATGGGGCTCCGAAGTACAACTGCCATTAGGCAATGCAGCACAATACGGAAACGAAGTTTAATGTTGAACGGACTCAAAATGTTCAACAAACTGAAATATTCTGATTAAGACTGATGGAAAATTAAAAATAAATAAATCAGCAAAATTGAAATGTTCCCATGGAAAATTCAATTTTCCAGAAACAACATTCTCTACATTCAATGTCATTTTGATAGGGAATTCCTGACCAGCTCTAATCAAGATGTAGGTTTGATATGTTGATAAAAGGATGACGGGGCTGCTTGTATCTATTAATGGCCTAATGCTGCATGGTACTGATGTTCACCGTGACATCCTGAGTGTGCTCCACACCCACTGAAGCTTTTTGAAAACTCTCAGCTCACCACAGAATTGGCTCCTCGATTTTTTTTTTTTAAAGGAAGTTACAGGGTCTGATTCTCCTTTACCCTAAAGCCTTTTATACTAGTCTGTCAGTGAACAGGAGTCTGAACATGTTAAATCCCATATGTTAACGTGACATGTTATGTCAAATTTGGCCCAGCCTTTAGGTGTTGTACAAATGAGCTGTTACAAAAGATAAGGCTAACAGCACAGAAATGTTTCAGTAACATTTGTTTTTAAACTACAATAAATATGGTTTTTATTTTACTGTGAGAGGGGCCTTAATGTAAATTAGAATCTGGGGTATGAAGTGAAACAAGCTGTAAATAAAAATGAAACTGACTTTCAAAAATAGAAAGTCTACTTTTATGATTCAAGCTGAGTGAAATGCAAAAATCAATCAATAAATGAAAAAAAGCAGCATAAAGAGTGAAGAGTTAATTCAGAGATTAACACTGTACCGGTGTCAATAATTTCAGGATTAGTAGCACAGGAATTATAAAACAGTTTTTACAGTGTCCCTTTAAATCACATAAAATAAAAGGTTTTTAACACAATATATAATTAGCCTGTTGAATTCACTGCTGAGATCACTGCGGCAAAAAAATAAATAAATAAAAAACATCTGAAAAAAAGTGCATCTTCATTTATTCTAAGGAGGCTAAAAATAACAAGTTGCCTGATTTTCATGAGTGCTGCATCTTCCATGAAAGTCAGTGAGAGCCGTAGGTGTTCAGCATCTTTGAAATTCAGGCCAAAGGACTATCAATTCTCATGCTTCATAGCATACATTGATCATCACTGACTGGGATCAAGCAGAACCCATCCCCCTGTAATGGATCATACTGTCCAAACTAGGTACATTAGGGAGATATTTTATTCCTTTGAAGACATGTGGCAGATATTGATGCTGATGAAGAACACTGGACTGAAAGGACTACTGGTCTGTCTCAGTATGGAGATGCCTATGTTCCTGTTTCTACTATTCTTTGTAGATGCATTCAGTACATAAAGGAACTCAGAAACTTCGCATTGCCAACAAATCAATATTTCAGAAAGGTTTCTGACGCACGCTTTTCTGTTTGAAGCCACTTATCAAAAGCCATTCCAGTGAAGCCTTCAAAAAGAGATTCCAGTAATAACTCTTAGGCATGGCTTCTACACACCAGTGCATCTGCTATGAAATGCTTACTCTGAGGATATTATGATTAAAACATGCCTCCATCGAGTGGGGAGAGAATGTCTGTGGCTTGTTACAGCTCTCTCATTCAGAATGACTTTCCTGAGTTGAATGATCACTGCTTGACTCGGAAAGGTCAGAGGAGAAAAACATAAGTCAGAAATCAATCAGTCTACAGGCGATTTGGATTAAAAAGACATGCGCCAACTCCTACAGCTATAGTATGAAATGAAGAGGCCAAACTGCTTTAAAATGTTGAAAAGTTGACTTGAGTAAGACCAAAGAAGACACGTAATGTACATTAAGAGGGCAATATAGATTCATGCAGTAGAGGGGGGGAGGGCTTGAAGTGATCACTCATTTGACCTCGTTGCATTTTTCAGAACTATTCACTATACAGATCCTTGTTATTCAGGGTGTAAACCAACCGTTGACTCCAGGAGCTTAGGAGAAGCTTGTCCTGGAGGCAGGTTACCCCATAACTGCCTACTGTAGGGTTTCTTGCACTTCCTCTGAAGCAGCTGGTGTTGGCCACTGTTGGTGACAGGATCTTGGACTATATAAACCAATGCTCTATTCTAGCAACATACACATTGCTATATATCATTCCCACTGGTGTCTCACCCAACCTACCCTTGAATATCAACCACCTCCACTGGGAGTATTTTCCACTTCCCAGTTGTTACTATTGTCAAGAATACCTTTCCTATTATCTAGTCTCAGTTTTCTTTCCTTAGTTTCAGGGCACTTATCTTTCCCCCACCATCAGCTGAAACTGTACACAATTTACTTCCTGTATGTTATGGGTATCCCTTTGCTCATCGTCCTGAAAGGATTAAAATAGATGTTAGGATTCAAAATTTCATGATCTACTGACACAGGAGTTCACAAACTTTTCCACAGTAAATTTCATCCACTGTCCCTAAACACGTGTTGTTTGGGAAGCAGCAGAGGTACTATTTATTTCCTATGACACTTGCTGCTCTGTTGTTAACCTAGCACTGAGCAACATCTAGCGTTGCTAAATTAGGGTATATGAATGAGCATTGAAGCCTCCTGAGATGAAGCCAGACCTTCCAGAGCTGCCTAAGTGAACAGAGTGGTCATCCCCAGTTAAACTTGTCGTAAGGCCAGTTTAAAATGTTACTATATAGACCAGTGGTCCCCCAAATGCCTTAGGGAGTGCAAAGGAACATGGGAGGCGGGGGCGCGAGGCCCAGGTCAGCTCCCATGGAGGGTGGGGAGGGAGCACTACCCAGCCCCACTCGACCCCCAGCTCTGGTGTGGCCCCGCCTCCCAGCTGCTTCTCCACTCCCGGCTCTAGCCTCAGTCCTCAAACCCTGGCTGCAGCTCCGTTCCCGTCCCCACGTTCCCAGGTGTGGCTCCAGCCTCGGCTTCCTTATCCCTGTCCATGTGCCCCTCCCGGGAGCCCCAGCCCCAGCTCTGAAGTGGGGGTGCGGACAGGGGTAAGGGGTGTGTGTGACTCTTACAAGTTTGAGGACCACCGATATACAGGGAAGGAAACAAACTAGTTCTTTTTTATTTGCTTGGTATGGTGCTTGAAAGGCTGGTCAGGGACAGAGAGAAAAACTCTGGAAGCTACTTTTTGCATTAGGTCGCACAAGGCTCATGCACTATTTAAGTCCCACTTAAGCCTTGTTTTTGAGAGCTTAAATAGTGATATGTCTTGTGCTGTCCCTCTGCACAGGACTGAATTTCACCCTTAGTACATACTGCACCCCCCCGTGCACCACAGTGACTCTCTGCACTAACAGTCTTAGGTGGGGAAAGAAGCATGAATCTATAGGGGCCAATGTCCAAGCATGTTCCTTGGAACGGATCAGCTGGCCAAGTGTCCTACCCACCCCTAAACCCAGCACTCGTCGGACGAAAGCTGGGGATAAGGTCTAAGTTTCTGAGGCACATGCTGAGACTGAAGATTCCTTCCTCTAGCCCTATTTTGTTTGAGAGAACTTTCCTCAGAGTAAACAGGCTCAGGCTTTTGCCCAGTAACAGGAGTAAAGCAGAGTGTCCCCAGCATGTTCTGGCACAACTAGAAAGCAGGTATTTACCTTGGTTTGGAATGTACAATATACATGGGTTAGAAATGGGTGCTCCCAAGCTAAGGAGAGGACTCTCTTTTCCACCATGGTGCATTCGACGTCATCGTCCATCAAAACCACATCCTTTTTCAGAGCCTTCACAGCGAAAAACTGATCCGTGTTCTTTAACTCAGCGAGGAAGACCTGGAAGGGGAAGGCAACTCATATAAGACGTGCATTTTCTCAAATCATGTTCAGACCTGTTTAAAGAAGTGGGTTGAGAATAACTGGCTCAACACCAAGGTTGAGCAGACAACTTAGAGTGGAAGGATGCTCTAGTGCAGGGACTGGCAACCTTTCAGAATTGGTGTGCTGAGTCTTCATTTATTCACTCTAATTCAGTGGTTCTCAAACTGGAGATCGGGACCCCTGAGGGGGTCGTGAGGGTATTACATGGAGGGGTCGCGAGCTATCAGCCTCCACCCCAAACCCCGCTCTGCCTCCAGCATTTATAATAGTGTTAAATATATTGAAAAGTGTTTTTCATTTATGGGGAGGGGGTCGCACTCAGAGGCTTGCTGTGTGAAAGGGGTCACCAGTACAAAAGTTTGAGAACCACTTCTCTAATTTAAGGTTTCGCGTATCTGTAATACATTTTAACATTTTTAGAAGGTCTCTTTCTCTAAGTCTATAATATATAACTAAACTATTGTTGTATGCAAAGTAAATAAGGTTTTAAAAATGTTTAAGAAGCTTCTTTAAAATTAAATTAAAATCCAGATCCCCCTGGACTGGTGGCCAGGACCCGGGCAGTGTGAGTGCCACTGAAAATCAGCTCATGTGCCGCCTTTGGCACGTGTGTCATAGGTTGCCTGCCCTCGATCTAGTGGCTAAGTCGCCCGACTAGGACTCAGGTAGCCTGAATTCAGGTCCCGATTCTGCCCCAAATATATAAGGCTTTGGGAAAGTCACTCAATCTACCTTATGCCTTAGTTTCCATTTGTAAAATATGGATAACGCTTTCATACCCCATAGGGGTGTTGTGGGGATAAATCCACTAATAACTATGAACTACTTGGTTCCTACAGTGATGCGGGTCATGTAAGTAGATGGAACACTTCAGACATGTGAAAACTTTGATGACTGAAACCAGTTTTATGCACATTTTCATAAATAATGGTTTCCATTTTCTGGCCACTCTGCTAACCACTACAGTACTCTAAAAGACATATAGGGGAGTATTATTTTGTCAGCAATATATAAAGGGAACATTTGGGGTCAGATCCTCAGCTGGGATAAATCAATGTAGCGCCACTGATTGACTGATTTACAAGAGTGCGGTATGAATAGAGAGGTTGCACTTCTACAGTATTTCTTGTCTGAGGATCTCATCTGAGTTTAGCAAATACTAATGAACTGAGTCGCAGAGAAATAGGCAAGCTTTATTATACCTCTTTCACTGAAGCACTCAGAGGCAAAATGACTGAATGAGCCGGTAGCAGTGTTGGAAGTAGACTGATTTCTTGGCCTACAGGCTAATTATAGTACTAGGCAACCACCTGGCTTAGTGGACAGAGCACAGTACTAGAGGACCTGGCCTCACTTCTTAACTCTGTCATAAATTTTCTAGATGATCTTGGGCAAGTCACTTCCCGCTCTGTGTCTCAATTTCCCCATCTCTGATATGGGGATACTGACATCCTTCATAAAATGCTTTGAGATCGATGGATAAAAAGCACTATATAAGAGTTAGGTCTTATTATTAACATGCCCCGTGGTTAGCTAAACATTCAAGAACAATCAATGAGACTTTCTCAGTACTGTTTACTGAACTGTAGCTATGGAAAAGTGCAGGGGATCTGCAACCCCCTTGCAAGTTTTATTTACTCTTCTGGTTACTTGTATGTTTAAATTATCAGTGTGTCGTGTATCGCCTCTCCCATGCCATATGGGGAATAATCAGTAATATTAATGCTGATGCTACAACAACTCTCTCACAGTGCCCTCTCCACGCTATGGAATATTCTTTAAGAGAGGCGCTCAAGAGATAGTAACCAGAGTGGAACTGTCTGACTGGGAGGCAGGAGAGGGTAGGAGACAATAGGGTCAATGCAGCGGCAATGGGCTTCTACACAGATGGCCCAGTACCATTGAAACCCATACTGATCTCTGGAGATCGGCAGGGTATGAAGGCTGAAGACCCTGCATCTTCTCCAAAGGAGGACACACTCCACTCCAACCAATGGAAGAATTTGGAGAGAATTCTGTCGAGGAAGCTTGTAGTATTTTATACTCCCACACGGTTTTCTGTGGAAGAGTCTGATTTGGACTCTTGGAAAGCAAAATGGAAAAAAAAATCAGATGTTTCATTAACAATTTAAGATGTGACCACTGCAATTGCATCAGTCCATAAAATATGCAAGAATCAGCCATACACCCAGGGGAGGTTCCATCTCTGATGTCTTTGGGCAACACGTTATCTAATACGTGCACACTCATTAGTTGATGCTAAATTGCAATGAAGAGTTGCTTCCGAAATGCCTCTCAAAACTGCATTAGTGCCAGATGAGTTCATCATGGTTAACATTATCATGGAGGATGCTTCCACGAATTAATAATGATCAGCCACACAACGTAAAGGGAGACGAACGAATCCACTGAAGGTAGAAGATTCATGTTTCAGATCCAAGGCACAGATCCCCAGCTGATTTAAACTGGTAGAGCTCCATTGACTCAGTGGAGCTACACAGATTTACATCAGCTGGAGATCTGGCCCCAAACATCTAAGAGATGTAGCTGAATCCAGCCTGAGTAAGGGGCAGAGCATAGTTGCACTGCCCCAAGAACAGGGGGCTTCATAATCTGGTCCCTGCTTCCTCTTTGCCCTGGAGGGGGAAGTAATCTACTCCAGCCTTTTTTCAGGTGCAGCTTACTTCCTCCTCTGAGCTAGCTCAGCTGTGGTGGCTCATAGCAGAGCCAGGACTCCACCCAGTCCATTCTCTGCCCACTTTCTCCCCACCCACATGCATAAAAGGGGAAGTAGCAGCCTGGCTGTGATGTGGGTAGCCAGTGCAGGGGAGGAAGAGGGCCATTAGAGTATATTTACTCTCCTATGCAGAGGTGGGGCTGGGTGTATGATTGAGCCCTGGGAGAATTAGGTTTCTATGCAATGCAACAGTTGGCGATGTTTAAATCTAATTTATTATTATGGACATTTGGGTCAGGGTTTCTTCCGAGGTTTGAAAACAGAGAGTCATGCCTTCTGCCCCTGGCAATGCAACATCCATGTAGGCATTGAAAAGCTGTTTATATTCTCCAGCAGTGCACTGTCTGGTTTTGCTTAGCACACATCAGCCCCATCTCACTTACCTTGCCAAAGCTTCCCTTTCCCAACATTTTGTGTAAGACAAAATCGTCGATTGTTAATTTCAGTTGCTCAGACTTCTGATCTTTTCCTGGTTCTGATTCTATAAGAGACTCGGGGCTTGTCACGTCTTCCACCGGAGTCTCCCAGGAGATTCCCTGTGGCTCTGAAATGAATGCCAAAGCAAAATAAACACCCAGAAACAAAACAAAAACTCCACATCCTAGTTTTCCATATTTCAAAGATACCCCGTGCCTATTAAAATCAATGGCAATCAGGTGTCCACATTCAGTAGGTGGATTTGAAAACCACAAGCATTGTACCTTAATCTCCTTCTAATTACATCAGTTTTTACAGTGGTGTAACTGCACTGACTTAAGTAGAGTGACTTCTGATGTTACGTGGGTGTAAATGAGAAGAGAAAGATGCCCTTTAACTGCAATGTTGCTTTCAAAGCTGAAGATGCTGTGCAGCTTTTACTTGACTTTGCTTCTTGCTGGCTGTCACACCATGCCATGACATCTTACCCTGGGGCCTCTTGCAAGTCCATTGCCAAGGTTGCTGTGTGAAACAGATGAGACACTGTTTATACTTCATGCTCCTGTCCCAGAAGTTCAGATCAGGTTGGCTGCCTTTGCTGTCAGTTCCTGGAGAGGGACTTCCAAGAGTTTCCTGGGTATTCTATTTATTTAGATTTATAAAAACCTGTATAGGAATCTATTCCTTACTGAACCTATCCCATAAACTCAAACACGCAATACCATATAGAGGATTGCTCAACCCACCTTGACAGATAAAATAAATATCCACTGTGGTGCCTTAGGTAATCTGGTCCCAAACTCCAGCTAGAAACTAACTGCAGATGTAATCTTCTGATCAGCGTATGTCAGACATCCTCCTCTGGGGCCAATTCACAAAGGATGCAAGTCTGGCTCTTTAGAGTCAGAGAATCACAGATATGTTGGGCTGGAGCCTGAAGCCCTGCGGCTCGGGGATGGAACCCAAAGCCACAGAGCTGGAGCCCAGGCTGGAGCCTGAACCCTCGTGGCCAGAGCCTACCTCCACACCACCCCTGGGCTGAAGCCCAAAGCCTGATCCCCACCACTCCTGAGAAGGTGGGGAACTCACCGGCTGCTTCTCCAGTGTTGTGCCCCAGGCATGTCGGAGCGGGGCAGGGCCCAGCCCTGGCTGGAAGCCCCAGCAGCCAACACCAACGCATCCAGGAGCACCAGGGAAGGGGAGGAGCTGCTGCTCCCCTGGCCCCGCCCCTATCACAGCCCAGGAGGTTATGGCCACAAGAAAAGCCCCTGGTAGCTGCATACGGTCATGGTGGCTGCATTTGAGAAATGCTGTCCTAGACCACCCTGGACAGATGTTTGTCCAACATGTTCTTAAAAACCTGCAATGATGGGGATTCCACAACCTCCATTGGTAACCTCCTCCAGCACTTAACTATCCTTAATGTTAGAACATTTTTTCTAATATCGAACCTAAATTTCCGTTGTTGCAAACTAAGCCAATTACTTCTTGTCCTACTCTGAGTGGACATGGAGAAGAATTGCTCACTGTTTTCTTCCCTTTACTTCTTACTCAAGCTGTAGAGATTCATGCTTCTGGTGTGAGAGGCCTCTGGTGTTGACCAAGATGGTAGTCATAACAAAGTCTCCAGAGCATTGGTATAGCATGCTTCTGATTGGCGACTCTGCTTTCATAAGTGGGCTGCAGCATTCTGCACAAGCTTCATTTTCCCAGTGGTCTCCATGTGCAGCCCTCATGCAGAGCAATGTGATCGTAAGGTGACAAGACCATGGATAATTGTAGCAAGGTTGGAAAGGAAACACTGTGCTCTTCTCACCATTCCAATGGAATCCAAGCTGGGAGCCCAATGTTGTGGCCTTTATTGGGTTTAAGCTTTGGTTTAGTTTTGCTTTTGTTCCTAACACATGTATTTTAAAGCTTGCAGCAGAGGTGATTTTTGTCCTACTCATTCTATGAGCTGTATTCATATGTTGTGCTACAGCTCTTGGATGCCAAGGTAACAACAGGCACTATGGACCAAAGGTGGGATTTTCCGACAGGTTGATGTGAGTTAGGAGGTCTGTGAAAGTCATTGGGACTTGTGTGCTTAACTCCCCTTGGGCAAATTCCCAGCTCAAAGGCTAGAAGACAATGTGCAAGGGTCCTCCACATTGGTCAATTGGGGAGGGGAACAGAATCCTTTTTCCAGGTCACTGGGCTCCAGCCCAGATCCACAGGCCTATGCTCTTACCCTATCCTGGTACCCTGTCCTGCCCATCTGAACTTCATCTCCGATAACACAGAACATGCTGTCATGGAACACTGCTTCACAGCAGGAAAGATAAGGAGAGCTTCCTTGTATGGCCTCCTGTTGGCTATTTCCAAATGCAGTTCTTTCATGTCAAGGTGCACATTAGCACTGCAGATTAGCAAGTATGCACCTTGATCTCAATTATCCAGTCACAATGATACTTGAACTTGGTAGGCATAGCATATACTGTAGTTCTTAAATCTACCGTGCAACTCAATCATTTGATTAATAGAGCCTCAGCTGGTGTTAATCAGTGTCACACCGTTCACTTCAATGCAGCTACTGTGATTTACACCACTAGGAATCTGGGCCAATTTGCTCAGGTTTCTTTTTAACTTTAAATCTTCACTGCTAATACTGAAAGGAATAAAAGCTATTGTGGTTCACAGGGGGAGGTAATTTCCAAATGTGGGAGCTGAAAGATTCCACTTAAAACCCACATTTTGATGTTTAGGTCAGCTCTGGGATGAGTAAGGTGGAGATTTTCCATTGACTTTCTACAGGAATGATGGCATGGCTACATGGAGACATCCAGGAAAATTAATCCAAATTAACTAAAGGTGTGAATTTGAAGCACACTTTGGAAGCGAATTAAAACACATCAAATTAAGGTCACTTTAATTCTGAATAATACTGTCTGTGCAGGGATTTAATGTGGTTTAACTAATTCACTTTAAAAATTAATTTGGATTCACTTTCTTGAGTGTCCCTGTGTAGACAAGCTCTTCAGCACCTAGTTGCCATTTATGTCTTTGAAAGATTTCCCCTCAGATGGTCATTTTTTTGTACACGAGTGCAGATTTTATTAAATGTGTGATTTGGCCATGCTATGAAGGCAGGCCACACTCACAAAGAAGGTCTCACAGCATCAATGGTCATTACCTGCAGGGATGTTCACAAAGCTAAGTACAAACAAAATTCAAGAGAGGTGAGAGAAGAATAAAGTGAAACAAGCCCTGGAAACACAATTAATTTAGCCAGTTCTTGGAACAAGTACACATGTCAACAGAGTGCAGCTTGCCAGCTGTGTGGCAGGGTACACAGATAAGATAAACACAACAATGAAACACTTGCAGGAGATTCACCTTTCTGTAATCAGCATAATTAGTTAAGACTATAACAACATGCATGCAGTACTAAAACAATAAATAAATAAGTAACAATTTAAACTATTATGAAGCTGCTACCTGTCAAGAACATTGCTCTTTCATTAGCTATAAGCCACAACACAGAGAAAATAATGAAACCGGGATATGAATTTTCAGTGGTGAGCAGATAGTTCAAACTAAACAGTGGGCGACGTTTCTTCTTGAGGTTCTGATGAATATGGTTGTGGGTGGGGGAAGTGGTGGGTATTGGGATACCTGACCTAAAGGAGGATTTGGGGAAGATTTTGTCAGCAGTGTGTGTGGTGCTTTGTGGTTCATGTCACTGGAGGACAGGAATGGATGGGTTAGGGCACATGTCTACAGAGAGGTGGAAGGGAATTGCACTGAGACCAGGGGCATTAGTTGCCCCTGTATGGAGTGGCTGGGAATAGTTTGAGGGTAGGTATGACAGAGTGTGGATGAGAGGGATATGCTTTGGTAGAGGCATGACTCTAGCGACAGATGTTGCTTTGTATTGACTAATGAACATATCACCTGGAGTGAGTTATTTTTTGGAAACTCCATTATTTGGAGCGTGCACTGGAATTGTTGCTGACTAGGTCTAAGCCATAAATCATGTCCGTGCTACTATGTCAGAATCGTGACATCACGTGAGGCTTGGAAGGAACCTCTTGTAAGTGTAAGCCACACTCACTTGGTGCGACTCTCTGTCTCCTTCTGGTGGCAGCGAGATGAGTCTTTCAGCTCAAGTAATAGAGGCTCATTTATGGATTTCCCAGATTTGATCCCTGCTGTCAACAAGCCATCCAGGGACATCAGCATTACAAGTGATGGTCCTTCCATGGAATCTAGCTGGGAAGCCTCTGAGGCTTGGGAAGTGCTTCCTGGTCATGGAGAGACGAAAGACACCACCAGAGGGGGACAGAGCACAGAGTGGGCGTGGCTTATATACGTAATACATAGGATGTCTGTACTACGAATGGACTAAGTTCATTATTATCATTGTCTGCGGTTAACAGTTTAAATAATTGGCACCGTGAACACACATAATTGGAGAGGTACCTCTTTTCCCAGTTGCAGGTGCTGGCACAGATTGAAGCAGAGTTACTTCTTTCATAGGAACAGGAAGGCCAATTTCAACAGGTCCTTCTCTGAAGATCTGTTCAGTGTCACGCAAACAGCGAGCCTGGGTCACAAGCAAAAAAGGAGCGATGTTAGGGGCTGAAAATGCCTACGAGCACAGGTATCTTATTAAACCTGCTTAATCTGCACAGGCGTAATTATAGAAAGACAAGGAGCTGGCTACTAACTGAAGTCATCGATTGAACGCATTAGGAAGGTCATGGTTTTGGAGTCTTTGTTTCTTTAAAGCAACACACTGTGGAAGTGTTTGAGTCTCTATGTTGTTACATATGTATTACAGCCATGCTTAGAGGCCCCAACCAAGATCTGGGTCCCATTGTGCTGCATGTTGTTCACACAAAGAGTCGGAGACAGTCCCTGCCCTCAAGAGTTTACAATTCAAATAGACAAGACAGAGTGGAGGGGGAAATGGAGAGGGAAATGATTTGCCCCAGCTCACAGAGCGGGTCAGTAGACTAGCACCCAGGTCTCTTGAATGCCACACCAGCACCCTATCCACTAAACCACGCCGTTTCAGCCCACGAGCTGTTGTACCTGCTGGGTGCTCTCTATCATTGCCAGTGCTTCAGCCATTAGTTTCTGGTTAACTCCACAAAGGTTTGCCACTTTTGTCTGGCACTTGTGATGGACGTTCATGCCACATGCTGAAAGGAAGAAGTTTATAAGGTGATCAGAGCCTGGGGAGGTTTGCATTATAAACAGCATTTGTTTGACATGAGGCAGAGCACTTCTATTGGCCTGAGCCAGAAATTCACCCTTCTGAAGCCCTATGTAGCTCAAGGCCTAAGCACCAGTTAAATCCTATTGGTGCACAGTCACTGTGCTGGCCCAACCTGAATAAGCCACAGGCTGGAGAGATGCATGCGGGCATTTTCCTCCCTAAGCCTGTGGACAGATGTGGATCCACTCTTCAACCCTATAGATCACGCACAGGGCCGGTGCAAGGATGTTTCATGCCCTAGGCAAAACTTCCACCTTGTGCCTTCCCCCAAGTCCCTGTCCTGAGGCGCCCCCCACCCTGCGGCAGCTCCCCACCTCTGCCCTGAGGCGCCACCCGTGTGGCAGCTCCCCACCCCCAACCCTCTGCCCTGAGGCATCCCCCCACGGAAGCTCCCCCCCCACACCCTGAGGCACGCCCCCCACCCTCCGCCCTGAGGCACCCCCTCCCCACCTCACCCCTGCCCCGCCTCCTCCCCGAGCACGCCATCGCGGGAGAAGTGAAGCAGCCACTGGGTGCTCGGGGAGGAGACGGGGCAGGGGTGAGCTGGAGCGGGGAGTTCCCCTGCGTGCCGCCTCCCCCACTTGCTGCAGGCGGCCCTCCTCATGCTTCCCTGCCCCAGCTCCCTCTGCCTAAATATCAGCGGCGACTGGGGCAGCTGAAGATCCGGCTGTCACAGTCGCTGCCAAAGAAAATGCCGCCCCCCAAATCCTAGCACCCTAGGCGACCGCCTAGGTCACCTAAATGGTTGCATTGGCCCTGATCATGCATCCTTGTGCATCCCTCAGAATGATCCTGCTGTGTGTGTGTGTGTGGGGGGGGATCCTCAGGCTCTGCTGTCAGCACGTCCCCTTACCACCAAGTATTAAGGAGCTATTTGCATGTGTAACATAAATAGGATTTGGCCTTTAAGCCTGGTCTACACTGGGGGGAGGGGTCAATGTAAGATACGCAACTTCAACTACGAGAATAGTGTAGCTGAATTCGACGTATCTTATTTCAACTTACCTCCTGTCCTCACAATGCGGGATCGACGGCCGCGGCTCTCCCATCAACTCTGCTACTGCTGCTCGCCCTGGTGCAGTTCCAGAGTCGACGGGAGAGCGTTCGGGGATCGACAGATTGCGTTTAGACAAGACGTGATATATTGATCCCCGATAGATCGATCACTACCCGCTGATCTGGCGGGTAGTCTGGCCGTACCCTTAGACTGCAGCTCCTTAGGAGAGCAGCCTTGCAAAGGCCCATTCCATCTACAGTTGCAGAGCAGCGGGACTCACCGTCACACTTTAACCCTTGCCTCGCCAGGCCCCAAAGAAGCGTGCCACAGTGCTCGCAGAACGTTGGGCTCTTATAGTTGTAGACCTTAAACCGGTGAGGCATATCTATCTTAAACCTCTCCTTGTGGAACTGCAAGAAAAAAAGACAGCAATGAAAATACTGCCCACTCTACACCGGCGCTGAATTAAAAAAAAGCAGTATTCATCATCCATATTATTCTATCTATTTTAGGGGGATTATACTGCTGCTCATCAAGTGGTCTTTGACAGCCTTATTATTAGTTGGCAGGGTTTTTACCATGCCCAGGGGAAAAAAGTCCTTGGGAATAAGCAATATATTGTACATAGAAAACAGGGTAGGAAAAAAAGTGACATCCATGCCAGTGCTGCATCTTTGTTATTGGGATTGACCAAACAGAGGAAATTGTCTATAGATTTACAAAGCCAAGTAGGGGATTTTGCCACAAAGCTCCCATCTTTGTCAACGGGAACTGTGTGGCTAAACCCACTAGTCAGCTTTGAGAATAACAGCCTGAAGTGTTTGAAGAGTGTAAACACCATGGAGGGATCAGAACTGATGAAGGAAAATGCGACATGGTGTAAATCGGAGCTGTGGGATGAAATTAACTAAGAAAAATGCAGTCTTAACATCAAGGCAGAAATGGCAGTTTATGCTCATTTTGGAAAAGGGTAGGGGAATGCTCCCTGGAACAATGATGTGAAAAAGCAAGATAAAAATCTTATAAAGGGGAACATGTCAACATACAGATCTCCTATTAACAATCTGCAAACTTTGGATAATATATACACTCTTGAAATGGTAAATTCCTCGATTTTAAGGCCAGAAGGGACCATTATGATAATTGAGTCTGACCTCCTGCATCATAAAGACCAACGAACTTCACCCAATAATATCTCCCTCATGCCCATAACTTAGAGGTATAACATCACTTTTGGAATCATAGAATCATAGAATATTAGGGTTGGAAGGGACCTCAGGAGGTCATCGAGTCCAACCGCCTGCTCAAAGAAGGACCAGTGGAAGATATCCAGTCTTGATTTACATATTGCAAATTCAGTTATTATATTTGAGTGCATCACAAATAAGAGATTGTGTGTGACTGATTAGGAAGGTGCAAGCAAAGGACACAAATCTGATCCATGACACCTATTTTACACCAGTAACTTTAGTGACTTCACTGGAGTTCCTCCTGATTTACATCAGCATGAGAAAGCTCAGAATGAAATCCCTATGCCGAAATGTGACACATACCATTGTTTCTCTGCTATTGATTGCTGATCCTGTGCACTTAGCTATTACTTTATCAATACACTTCTTATGAATGGCAGCATTGCATTCTAAAAGAACAGATAAGTCACAATATTAGGAAAAAATGCCATTTAAAAAACCACAACGGAATAAATAATGATAGTAATAAAATAAAGCTTCTTACGCCTGCACTGGTAGCCTTGTTTGTTAAGACCCCTGGAATAAACACAAAGCTGGTTAATTCTGAATTTTCAGAGAGCTAATGTCAGCAGTATTTATGCAACGAAAATTGAATAAAACCACACTGATTTTTATTAGCTCCTGTAGGGCTTATCTAGCTTAAGTATCTTTATTCACTTCAGCTAGTAGTTAGAATGACTGCCTGCGGCCCTCACAGCCGTTTTTGTGCACTTTTCAACTTTTAATTTTGCATCAGTTAATGGTAAACTGTTTATTAGAAACTTATGTGTCTTTTAGTCACTGCATAAAAAGTAAAAGATAAGAGTGAATGTTCACGTTGGTGCAAATGCAATTAGAAACATGACAATTGTGTGTGTCATATCCCGGGAATGAAACATGTAACACCTACATGTAACAGATAAAGGGCCTGATATCGTGATACTTACTCACACGAGGGGTCTTTATTCCTTCAAACAGTTCCAATGCCCCAAAACCTGAGGCCTTTTCTCAGTTTCCAGTCCTAATGAACTCAGGAGGTCATCCAGGGCGATCACACTCCCATTAAAGTCTATGGAAAGATTCTCAGGCCCAGATCTTCAGAGGTAGTTAGGCACCTAACTCCAATTGATTTCAAAGGAAGTTGAGAGGCTAAATACCTTTGGGGATTTGTGCCCGACTGACTTAAATAGGTGCTGGATTGGGCCCTGCTCAGACAAACTCTCACTGAAAAGGCCCATTGGAGTCAAGTATGGGAGTGAGAGTTGTGGGTGTCTTAATGGTGAGCAGTTATAATTCTTCACTGATGTTTGGAGGAATAGATTCTCCTGAGATGATGATTAGTATCTAGTGTGTAACAGAAGTACTTGGGGACATCTGACTACACATGTACATGCTGAATTGCACTGGGCTGTGATCCAGGGAAAGCACCTCACTTGCACCAACTGTGATGGTACCTCCCATAAGGCTTTATGGAAATATTATTAGAATGTGTTTTCTGCTACATATGCCATATAACATATCTCAAAGGTTATGATCTACTGAATGTATTAATCCTATTTGTATGCATGTATCGTTTTTGTATTTGAAGTTATGAATGTTATGAATGTTGGCTGTGTACTAGCTTGATTTCTAAATAATCTTAGTAGAGCATTTGGTCAGTTCCTGTAGAAAGGAATGTTGAAATTAAGTACCTAATCAAGAAACACTAAAAGGACAATGGATCTTGGAATGCTCCAATCCACATAAGAAGTCTATTTGAGGTTGTTCAAGGTAGCATGTAAACAATGGATGCTACCTGTAAAAACTGTGAGTCATGCACGGACATGTGACTTGCCCAGGTGACTCCTAAACTCCATCTTGGAGCTGGACTTTGCATAGGAGTGAGAAGAGGGTCTTCACCCACAACAAAAAGTCTATTTAAACCCCTGGGAGACCCCTCCATTTGGTCTTCAGCTGGCTAAAAAGAGAGCCTCTCCAACCCCCAGGATACTTGAAAGAAACTGGAACAAAGGACAGTAACTACAGGGGGTGTGAGAGATTCTGGACCCAGGCTAGAAGGAGATTAGTCTGTAAAAGGAAGCATTCTAGCACTGGTGAGGATCTTATCTGTATTCAGTTTGATTAGACATAGATTTGCTCATTTTATTTTATTTTGCTTGGTGACTTACTTTGTTTTGTCTGTTACTACTTGGAACCATTTAAATCCTACTTTCTCTATTTAATAAAATCACTTTTTACTTATTAATTAACTCGAAGTACATATTAATACCTGGGGGAGCAAACACCTGTGCATACCTCTCTATCAGTGTTATACAGGGCAAACAATTCATGAGTTTACCCTGTATAAGCTTTATACAGGGTAAAACGGATTTATTTGGGTTTAGACCCCATTGGGAGTTGGGCATCTGAATGTTGAAGACAGGAACATGTCTATTAGCTGCTTTCAGGTAAACTTATAGCTTTGGGGCAAGTAATTCAGACCCTGGGTCTGTGTTGGAGCAGATGAATGGGTCAGCAAGACAGGGTGCTGGGGTCCCGAGCTGGCAGGGAAAGCAGGAGCAGAGGTAGTCTTGGCACATCAGGTGGCAGCTCCCAAGAGGGGTTCTGTGATCCAACCTGTCACACCAACTCTCATTCATTTGTAGCCACAGAGTGCTTATGGAAGGGCAGCCAGTTAACATGACGGACAACAAGAATGACAGGTAGAGGAAACACTGAATCATTGTACGTACCAGACGAACTCATGGCAGACAGAGCAGAATGTGGGTTGCGGAAAAAAGGTAGCAGTGAACTCGTGACATTTGACGTTGTGAATTTTGGCTTGTTTGATGGCTCCCCGGCGCTGATGCAAGGAGAAAAACCCCTCTGTCTCGAAGTTAATCAGCTCTTTAGCATCTGGGAAGAAAGGAGACGTAAAAGTTCATTACAAAATTCAGTTATTGTCTATGTGTGTGGATATATACAGTATAAGTATATATACTGTAAGTACAGTATAACGACAGTGTGTGTATACATTCACTGTACTTATACTGTGTTTATACTCTGTGTTCTGAGCTGTGTTCTGAGCTGAGAATCTCATCAGAGTGCTTTACAAGCTTTAATAAATGAAGCCACACATCACCCTGGTGAGGCAGGTATTACATTCGACTGATGGGGAACTGGGACACAGAGAAGTTCAATGACTTGCAGAAGGACAGAGGCTATATAGTTGAGAATAGCAGGTGCAGCTCTAGACATTTCGCCACCCCAAGCACGGCGGCATGCCGCAGGGGGTGCTCTGCTGGTCAACGGGAGGGTGGCAGGCAGGCAGCCTTCAGTGGCGTGCCTGCAGAGGGTCCGCCGGTCCCGTGGCTCCGGTGGGCCTCCCACAGGCATGCCTGCAGAGGGTCCACTGGTCCTGCGGCTCCAGTGGACCTCCTGCAGGCGTGCCTGTAGTGGGTACACTGGTCTCGTGCCTGGTGGAGCCGTGGGACCAGCAGACCTTCCTCAGGCACACCTGCAGGAGGTCCACCGGAGCCGTGGGACCAGCAGACCCTCCATAGGCACACCTGCTGGAGGTCCACCGGAGCTGCAGGACCAGCGGACTCTCTGCAGGCATGCCGCCGAAGACGGCCTGCCTGCTGCCCTCCCGGCGACGAGCAGAGCGCCCCCCGTGGCATGCTGCCCCAAGCACGCACTTGGCATGCTGGGGCCTGGAGCCACCCCTGGAGAATAGAATCCAGGAGCTCTGAGTCCCAGCCCTACTCTCTAGTCTCCTCTCTGTAACTATGCTGGTGGAAGCAACTAATGTGAGACCAAACTTGCTCACATAGATACTTAGTATAAAACTTATAAGAGATTACACATGAATCCTCTGGTTAGAAATGAAGCAGGCAGAGTGCCCATGTCTGTTTCATGAGGGCTTTCATTCTACCACTTTAAAGCAGAAAGGGAAAGTCCTCCAAATAAGCAGTTAATTGGTTTAAATACCAACTTGCTGTTCTGAAACTACTGGTAGAGGATCCTTTCAGCATTTACAATGTGAACATATGATGGGGGGCATGACCTAGGAGAGGAAAAAGGTGGGGGGAAACAGCTAGCAAAATTCACAATGAGAATCCGAGCTGGGCAGAAAAAGGTCATTCTGTTTCAGGGAGGATTTTTATATTTCGTTCCAACTGGGAACGAAACCCCAAAATTTCAAAATTCTCATTGAAAAAGATCCCCAGCTCTGGGGCAGGCTGCTGGTAGGCTGTCTGGAAGTTGTGCACCCTGGAAACAGGGAGGTCCCCAGCAGCCTACCAGGTGGCCTCTGAATCTCTGGAGTCTGTGACTCTGAAGCAGTCTGCGTAGTATGTGTCCCTGGAGCCATGGACCATGGAACCCCTGAGATCCCCAGCAGACAGGCTACCAAGGAGTCGGGTGGGTGAGCTGTCACAAAACACTGCCTGGGTTCCATTGGAACTTTGGTGAAATTGAACCATCTCTGTGAAACATTTTATTTTTGATGAATTGGCAAGTTCTGACAAAATACTGTTGCACTGGGATTTTTCCGACCAACTAATGATAAAGTGGATTGAACTGTTTGATACAACGACAGTGTAGGTGTCCTTCATGTTGCATTCCCAGTGTAACACAGCCATAGAGCACACCTATAGGCAAGAAAATAGTTCAGTTTCTTTGTCTGTTCAATCAGTGTTTGGTATTGCTAGCTATTTTTGATAACGAGGTCAATTGTGCTGGTAGAACTATCCACTAGGAAATGGACTGATACCACCTTATTGCACCTGGGACCCCTGAATTTTGGTTTCTACTGACCTGAACTAGCGCTGAGCTGATGACTTAAGGGAGAAAATTCTAGATCCTACAGCCAATGCCTTGAGCCCTATCTGACTTTCTTTCCACCTCTACCCATATTTTAAATAGTGTGTTTGTTTCTCATACATGTTTACATTTAAATTCTAGAAGCTTGGGTGATGCTATTTATTATTAGAAAGAGGCTATTTCATTCTGTGGCAAGCAACATTATATGATAATCCCCCCCAAACTACAGCCCCATGCTTTTAAATATATGTTTCCAAAGGTTGGAATTGGCTTAACATGCTGAATTACAAGACAACAGGGACCAATGAATTGTTGCTAATGCAAATTCATAATATACAGAGCATAGGAGTTATTTAATGTGTTGTTTCCAGCAAATAATTTTCTTAAAATAAAAAGACATTGAACCCTTTCTGATCTCTTATAACCCGCAGAAGCAGAATGTGTCAATACAGACAAGCTCTTGTCTTCTCCTCTCGTTGGCTTTCACCAATGAAGCAGGGCTGGGTTTGGTTAGTATTTGGGTGGGAGATTTCCAAGGAAACCCTGGACTTTAAAGGAAGTGGTTTGTGTGGGTCAATAAGCAGTGCACGTTCCTCTATTCAGAATTGAACTAATGCCCCAGCAGTATGGAAGTGCTGCCATTGGATTCGATGTAAAGGAGAGAATGTGTCTGGAAAACAGTCACAAGTATCTCTTTGGGATGTTGTTGACCTCACTGATGGTACCTTGATCTAAATCAAGATCTTAAGAGAAACGAACAGCTAAAATACTAAGTGATGAAAAGTGTTGCATAAACAAGAGGAAACATTTTTGAGGCATGTTTTTTTAAAACCCACTGGGTGCTCTTTCAGATGCAGTTTCTTTGCAGTTCAAAGTACAATCTGTAATACTACAAAAATGTAGGGCTTGATCCAACTATGGGAGTTAGATCAGGGCCACGGGGTAAATATAAATGAAGCTGATTTCAAAAATATAGACCTTTCAACTCTTGACATGAGTGCTCAGGTGTAAGATTTTCAATTTACGTAGAATTGTTGCCCTGAAAAAAGTAGTTAGAATTACATATATAATTTGCTGAAAGATTGTTTTTGCATATTCCTTGTCATTCTACCAGGCCAGTACTGCTTTCCTATATACTGTATTCATGAAAATACACAGTTAAATTCCCAGTTAGCGTGATTCTGCAAGGTTTGCGAGGAAAAAAACCCAACTCTTGCTAAATAGAATAATATCCGCATAGTGGATTGTGCAACAATTCACCTAAGTATTCTGTAGGAAGTAGCCTGCACTGAAGTATTGATTCAGACTTTGCTACATGCAATTCAGAGATGTACTATACACCTAACCTCTCTAAAGGTTAGCCCTTATGATGGGTTAAAACTTCGGTTTCAATGCTTACCTGATACAGCGTGACAGCAGAAGCCTTACTACCCATCAGAAGTAGGAGTTGATGAGGAAAAGTACCAACATACACACACTTCCTAATGAATTATTTTCATTGTCTCATCGGAAGATCTTTCTAAGTTGAGGTTTTGTCATTAAGGTCAAAAGATGAAAATGTGTTTTACATGGCTATTTATGCATGTTGCCATGCCTTTATGTTGAGATTGCTCCAAACCAATATATTCTTAATGTATACATTTCTCAGCTAGGAGCTCTATACGGGGCCAGTCCAAACCTTTGAAATCAGTGGGAGTCTTTCCACTGTCCTGGATGGGAGCTGATCTGGAATTAGGTCCTTTTTCCTTCTGGGTCTACCCTAGTTGGCTTAAGGGAATGCATATGTAGGGCTGGCAGTTAGAGAATCCACTTTTTTACTGGTAAAGTTAGGAAAGTTGAATGCAAATAACTGAGGGACAGCAAGCATGGAACTCCGCAATGCTATATGAATCGCTCTGCATAGTGGAGCCGTATTCAATCCATTGCAATACTCTCAATACAAGTCTACAGGTGAATCATCAGTATTGAAATGAGCATTATTTTAAATGGTAGGTGTTTATCTGAAGGTGACTTGTCTGCCCCACATAACCAGAAATAGAATCAATTAATCAATAAATAGTGTCACTTGCCACTCATTTCCAGGAAGTATCTTGCATTCATTAGCATTCTCCCTTGAGGTTTCAAGTCTAGCTGGTTGAGACAAGGAGAAAGAAAACGTGTAGATGTTAGACAGCAATACTGCTTAATGGCAATCATGTTAGATGCTTGAGCGAACTCAAAGCTAAAGTCTAGCAATAATCTCAGCTGGCAAGAAAAAAAAATGAATTTCCACACAGAGTTCAATAAATGGCAATAAATGCTTGGTTTCTGTTTGTTCATTATTAGACACAGTAACTACTGGACAACAAAGTACACCAGAGAACAAAGTGTAAAAAAGGGCTGTGGGAGGAGAGAGAGACAGTTATAAGACTATGCTGCTTCTCATCAGAGGCTTGGGAACAGCATGCTAGAACATACGTAAGTATGGATAAAATAATAAATAAGGCTGAGATTTGCCAAAAGAGCTCGGTATCCACCAGCTTCCATCAAGAGACCATATCATTCCCAGTGGCAGCTGCTGAGTGCTAAGCACTTTTGCAAATTTGACTGTAAGTACCTAGCTCCCATAGGCTTTAATGGGAGTTAGATTCCTATTGATATTTTTGGTTTGCTGGCTGAATCAAAAAGTTTTTTTTTTTAATTGTTTCAGGTTGGCCCACAATGAAATTTTTCGGCAATTAGAAAAAGTAAAAAAACCTCAAGGAAAGTTTGATTCGACCCAACATGAAATGTTTCATTCTGTTTTTGAAAGATTTCTGCTTAAAAAAAAAACTCTCTGAGAAGCCTACACAGCAATGAATCGGCTCCACTGTCTGAGCCTCACAAGCCCAAGTTGGCTGGCATGGGCAAGCTGCAGGTTTTTCTTTGTGTGCAGACATACGCTGACCAAACAGGAAATGAAATTCAAAAGTTCTCGGAGCTTTTCCTGTGTACCTGGCTAGTGCATCGGAATTCAAAGTGCTGTCCAGAGCGGTCACAATGGAGCATTCTGGGATAGCTCCTGGAGGCCAGCATCCTCACTACCCCAAATTCAACCCAGCAAAGTTGATTTTAGCGCTACTCTCCCCGCCAAGGAGTACAGAAGTCGATTTTAAGAGCCTTTTAGGTTGACAGAA
This sequence comes from Gopherus evgoodei, assembly GCF_007399415.2. Classification (NCBI taxonomy): domain Eukaryota; kingdom Metazoa; phylum Chordata; order Testudines; family Testudinidae; genus Gopherus; species Gopherus evgoodei. The sequence continues at coordinate 357,524,558 of NC_044322.1, read as the reverse complement.
CAGGGTTGGTTGTGTGGACGCATTCATTTTGAAATCGATCTAACATGGCTAAATTTGACTTAACCCCGTAGTGTAGACCAGGCCTTAGACTCTATATACCCGTAGGCTCTGAAGTACCTAAAACTGTTTTTAAAATAGAAATGAGATGCTTTTGAAAATTTCACTCTATGGGTAAATCTTACAAGTTAGCATAGATGCCAACTCTGTGGGTGCTCCGGGGATGGAACACCCATGGAAAAAAAATAGTGGGTGCTTAGCCCCCACTGGCTGGTCCCACCAACCAGCTCCTCCCTCTCTCCCCAGTGCCTTCCACCAGCCAAGGATCAGCTGTTCAGCAGCGGGCAGGAGGAGCTGGGGAGGGGGCAGGAGGAGCAGGGGCATGAAGATGCAGAGTGAGGGCAGGGTGCACTCGGGGGTGGGGGTGGAACAAGGTAGGAAGGGGCAGGGGAGGGGCAGGGCCTTGGGGGAAGGGTGGAGTGGGGGCAGGGCCTGGGGCAGAGTGGGAGTGAGCATCCTTCGGGAAATTAGAAAGTCAGTATCTCTGCAAGTTAGTCTGAAAGCTGACAGAAAAAACTACCTGCCATTCAAGTAATTTAACATTTCTCCAGATGTCATGTCCCTATTAAGAGCACGACGATCACAAAAATACTAAACAGCATTACCTGCAGCCTACCTGCTGGGATTATCATGCCATGTAATTAATACTTCGAGCCTGTTTCATCACTGCGCTACTTCAGATTTACACCGCTGATGCAATGATATAACACTGAAGTGATGCAGCAGGGAATCAGTCCATTGATATTAGAAAGATTACATTTTAAGAGCATTTCTCTAGGGCACATAAAATAATTCATATGTAGCCACTCATATTACTATCTGCCCCCAAAGGATTATCTAATCAAATTTATTTTGTCTGCATGACTCATAGGAACCAGAATGCTTGCTAATATAAGGTCTACGTTTTAATATAGCAGTGACAGCTAATATGAAAGCATTAGGTTGCTCTTTTTGATGTTCATGGACTGCTTTCCATCAAGCAATGTACACAAGATGACTCCACATGTGCTCCTTGGATGGCAGACAATTTTTGTTGGCGTATCAGTTCCATTTGCAATCTGGTATGCACCTAGTGCCTCCCCTTATTCCATAACAGTTATCTCTAACAAGCCATCAGTGGTGCCAAGAACCCAACGCGCTTACCCATATTTCTGTCTTCCCATTGGTCTTCTTGCATCTGTCCGCCAGTACGTTAAGTTCGACCGTGGTTTCTGAAACCATTTCTGCGCTTTTGTCCTTCACAACAATGTGCATGACCCTACCCTTGTTGATATGGGCATCGAACGTGCTGTTCCAGGGTGGATACATGGTGGGCTTCTTTTGGATGTACACCTGGCCATTCTCTGTTAATGGAAAAGATATTTAGATGTATCAGGATGTCCACCTGAGAGGATGTGACAGAATGGGCCTGATTCTCATTTTTGCCAAGGCCACCATGCAAGCGAGAAGGGGCCCTTGAACTAGATTTAAATGTAATTTGTGCCTACTTACAAACCTCTTTATTCTGCCACAGTAATGTAAAGTGACTTAGTGTAAATAAGAATCAAGTCCATTTAAAATCAGTGGGGTTACACTGGTGTTAATCTGCAGTAATGCAGTTATGAATCAGGCCTTAATATCGTCTCGGTCAAAATTATTTTCCCAACATTCCTGCCTCTAAACTTCTTTGTCTTCCACGATGAAACCAAAACAAGTAAAGCAATTCCATGGTTATTCCCTCTGAACCCAAACAAAGAAACTGGCGGCTAGATCATTTCTGTGGAGGAAATGAGACCGGAGTCAGAGAACCTAGGCTTCTGTGAGAGGACAATCACTTGGTTTCCTCACAATTAGTCCATCAAGGCCAGAAACACTGAAGAAAATAGGGGCAGGAAAATGTGACATAGGAGATACAGGCGCTGACTTCTATTTTTCCCAGTGTGTGCTCCATCCTCATGCCGCCACAGTTGCCAACTTTCACATGGTAAATAAACACCCCGACTTTCCCAATAAGCCAGAAATCAAGCTAATCCCACCTCAAAACAAGGCCCAAACAAGCCAGTCCCTAAGAACCCCAACACTCTATGTGACTAGATCCCCCGGGGTGCAGTCTGGGACCGTGGTGGACCTGCTGTGCACCCCTGACTCTCTCCCGTCCTTGCCCCAACTTTCCCCCTATCCTTGCCCCTGTGTGCCAGGAGCTGATCAAAAAAAAAGAAGAAGCAACTAGCTACAACAAGCACAAAGCTACAAGCCAAACAAGCAACAAGCCAAAAATATTCCAACAAGCAACTCACAAACCAATTAAGCCAAAACCAAGCACAATTTCTGCATTTTTTCAGAGGTTTGGCAGGTCTGCACTCTGCCCTGAGGTCCTGCCCCTACTCCGCCCCCCTCCCCAGTGGCCCCGCACTCGCTCCACTTCTTCCCACCCCTTGCCCCACCCCCTCCCCTGAGGCCCCGGCCTGCCTGCCGCTCACTGCTCTCGGCCCTCTCCCGAGCACCTCCTGCCAGCTGCTGAACAGCTGATCAGCAGCCCTGCCAAACAGCTGTGGCTGGTGGGTGCTGAGCACCCCTATTTTTTTTCCTTGGGTGCTTGGGCCCTGGAGCAGCTATGGAGTCAATGCTTATGGTAGGAGACACGTCTTAATAGGAGGTGAGGTATCTTTGAGGCCTCCCATAAAACTGCCCAGCCAGTCTCAGTTATAATTCTCCTCGCTCTTCAGTCCAAGTCTCGCCAGACTCTGTCCCAATCTACTCCTTTCCTTAGATCCAGCTGTAGCTCTCTCTGCATCTGAATCAGACAGTTTCCTCCTCCACACTGCCTGGGTGCCAGCAGAAAGGTGACCGAGAGGGCAGGAGAAAGGCTGCCCGTCTTCAGTTCCAGTGCCCAAACCCACACAGACTTGGAGCAGCGGGGGGAAGCCATTATGGAGAAAGCTTTATCCCCATTGTGACCATAAAAATGAAAAGAACCTCACCCATCGTTCTCAGTATTATAACCGTCAGTTTATACCACATGTCAAGAACTTGGACTCTTTACTCAAGGTGAGCTCTGCTTAACAATAACCATCCTTAACTTTTCCTCTTATAAAATGTTAATTTAATGGAATAAGAAAATTAAAAATATAAAGCATGTTTAAGTGAATTGTGGGGTAATGATATTGCCCTCTGCCGAGTGTTAGCAGAGGTCAGGACCCTCCAGGCTGGTTTCTTGTTGAAGGAAAAATCAATGACGCAGGGCGAGGGGGTTTATCCTTACTGTAACTGGTTTATATACACAATATACAGGAATCCATGAATAAAGGTAGTCACAAACGACATGCAGGAAAAGCCCCACTTTCTGAAATCTTCACCCCAAAACCAATACCTAGTTCCCAGGAAGCAACTCTGCACCAAGTATTGACTGGACTTAGAGAAATAAAGGCAGAGAACAAACTCTCTTGCTGTTTGCAACAGCTTCCTTTAAAAGAAGCTATGTCAAAAAAAACTAACAACAATACAGCATTTATTCAAAGAATATACACTACTTGCATGCTGTGTGGAATGGTGCCATCTGGTAACTCCCTCTATAACAGTAATACTTTACACTTCATAGCCTCTTACTTCAGACAATCTACAAATGCTTTACAAATATTCATAAAAATACTTCTATGACTTCTTTATACATCACACAGAAGCAATAGAAACCACAGCACTGGACTTGGATTTAGGAGACCTGGGCTCTATTCCTTGGTTAGCCACTGACCTGACAGGTGATCTTGGGTAAGTCACTTCAGTGCTCTGTGCCTCGGTTTACCCATCTGTGAAATGGGGATAATGATACTGATCTCCTTTGTAAAGTGTTTTGAGATCTACTGATGAAAAGCGCTATGTAAGAGCTCGGTATTATTAGTAATTATCATCATCATCATCATCTTCATCATTCTTCATCAGGTCAACTTTAAATACTTGGATGCGTACAACCAACTGGAACCAGTTTAACTAAAGGTGGTTTTATAAACCAATTTGGTGACATTGGTATGACCTTTGGTTTAGACACTTATTTTTATTTCTCTTAATCCAGTTTAAAAAAAATGGATTAATTGGCAGTGAACCACTCTTAAACTGAATTAAGTGTGTCTTCATGCAGACTTGCACCAGTTTAACTAAATCAGTTTTCAAACTGATTTAAGGTAAATCACTGCACTGAATACCACTGTATTCAGACCAGGTCTTGAAGGAGCATAATTTTATGACAGCCCATACTCCCATGTAAAAGAACCTCCCTCCCCCCTGGTCTTTTCTCTAAGGGTCAAGAGTGTGTAGAGGCAAAGTAAGGAGACAGCAACCTACTGTTGATTGGGGCTCGGGGGAGAACCAGCCGTCGGCCACCTGCTGCTGCTGGAAGGGAGGAGCAGGAACCAGAGAAGAGGGAACATAGAATGGGGAGCACATGGAAAGCTTTTAATCTCCATTCCCTGTCTGGCTCACCCAATGACAACAGAAAGTTGCCTTTATTGCTCCTTTCCATCTCCCCCACTTTAGGAGTCCATGCCCTCCCCTCCCTTCCTGCAACTGGATCCCTGGAGAAAAAGGCAGAGAAAAAGATGTCTCTTACTGTACCTGGTGCTGCGCCCCAGTGTGACCTCTGCTAGGATGCTAGGATCCTGGGTCTCAGCTCCCTGGGTCTGTCCTATTTGCATATCACCACAGCAGTGATCCCTACACCTATTTTCACTAAGGAAGTAGATACAAGGGCTGGGAAAAGAAATATACAATCTTGAAGGAAGGATCTGGGATCCAGTCCCAGCTCCCTATATGTGTTGAAGTTTTATATGGTAAGGACCAGATCGTGAACGCTTTACTCACACTGGCATATTTACACCATATACACGGGTCCTTGAACAGAGATGGTCACAAATGTATGTTGGAAAACCCTGCTTCCTGAAATCTCAGCCCAAACTCTGATGTGTTGTTCCTCAGAGCAATTTTGCACCAAGACATCAGAGAAATAAAGGCAGAGAACAAACTTCTTATGGCTTGCCACAGCTTCTGCAAAAAGAACTTTTATCTCAAAACTAACAACACAGTGTTTCCTCATGTGAATCGGGGCTTCTCGTATGAGTAGAGGTTGCACCACTCAGTCCAAAGCTTAAATCTGTACATGGACTTTCCCAAAGTTCAAGGGAATTTGGGTCTAGATCAGGCCCATCTCTATAATTAAAGACCATCACATATTTAGTAAGTATGTGATTGGGCATATTTTACTCACACTTGAACACTGTATGTATGCAGATTTTTGCAATTAATATACTTAGATAATAGTCTACGGGCCTAATTCATTCCTGCTGTAATTCCTGGCTTTGATGGAGTTTCATCAGGGATTACTATGACTCTGTATGTCAAACAACAGAGGCTTGCTTCAAGGCACAAGCTCGTAAATATACATTCAGTATCTTTTGATAAAAAGTTGCACAAAAAGAAAAGCAGCCGAGTGCAACATAAACTTCCAGATGTCACTGAGAACAAAAATATTAACATGACTTCCTCACTGCATCACCTACACAACCACCCGACACAGAGAAATCAATTTATCCAAGAGACAGAATCATCTGCAAAATAAATATTGCAGTTTTCAGTGCCCTGGAAAATATATGGCTAAAATAAACAAAACTGGGATGGTAATGAATTGGCCAATGCATGAGGGCAAAATTCTCTCTGATGTAACCCCACTGAAGTGAATAGAGTTATATCAGGGATTACTTTACCTCCATGCTCCTGGAAGATGAAACAGCATCTGTCTTTCCTGTAGTGCAAGACTTTCTCCTTGGTTGACAGTGTCTCTTGATCAGTGGGAGTGCGTATAAAGTTCAAACACAGTGCAGAACCTCTCATGAGACAAATGTCATCAAGACAGGTGTTAAAAGGGCATGGATCCAGGTGGCCCATTAGGTCCAGAGCAGTTTTTAAAGGGCAGATTTTTTTATGCCTCAAAGGCTCCTGTGATATCTGAAAAGGTTTCTCTTGTGTAGTGAGCTGCAGTAGCACTTCCAACCACTTGACTTTTATTTTTGAGAATGGCAATGGCCTTTGATTAAATACTGTGATTCCTGTGTTTAAAATAAACAACCCGAAAACCTTGCCTCAAATTACAGAGTGCAGAAAAAACAGCATTCAACAGACACAGCAGTGAAAGATGACACCAATGCACATTGCAAAGTATTGAGGCAGAATCTCCTACCAAAATGGCTCCAGCATAGAGGGCCTGATCTAAAATCCATTGAAATCACTGGGGGTTTTAAGGAGCTTTGAATCAGACATAATGTAGCTGCATATCTGGGATAAGGCTCTGTGACATACCAGAGGGGAACCCAGACCAGTGCGGGGCTGTGTCACCCCTGCCCTATAACTTTGGGTGCCTTGCAATGCCTTGCTGCTATAGCCCCCAACCTGGATTGCTCACAAACGGCCACCAACATGCAGATCACTCCCAGATGTGTTTGTGTAACTGCACATCAACAGCCTTGGTCATACTACAGGGTGACCTCAATACACTCCCAGTCCCGGATTTTCCCCTGAAATGTATGTCTTATACTGCCCAGCCCCCTCCTGGACAGTCCAAATATATGAAGTCTGTTATTCCATGAAGAGAATAATACACAACAGTTATTATCTGAAACAGTTACCCAGGCACTTCAACTACCAATGCTGGATTCGATAGAACAATAAAACAAGTTTATTAATGACAAAGAGATTTTAAGTGAGTACAAGCAATGAGGCATAAGAGTCAGAAATGGTTTTGAGAAGAACAAAGATAAAATGCTTTTTAGTGCCTAACTGAACAAACTAGATAAGATTCAAGCAAAGTTTCTCACCACATGCTTCCAGCAAGGTTAAAACGCTTCAGATCAGTACCCCTCCCCACAAAGTCCAATGGCTGTTTTCCTTTGTTGCCAGAGACAGACAGGGAGAGACAGGGATGTCTTGGGGTGTTTAGTATCAGAGGGGTAGCCGTGTTAGTCTGGATCTGTAAAAGCAGCAAAGAATCCTGTGGCACCTTATAGACTAACAGACGTTTTGGAGCATGAGCTTTCGTGGGTGAATACCCACTTCCTCAGACATGCATCTGAGGAAGTGGGTATTCACCCACGAAAGCTCATGCTCCAAAACGTCTGTTAGTCTATAAGGTGCCACAGGATTCTTTGCTGCTTTTGGGGTGTTTGCCTCTCCTTTTTATAGTTTTTTAACCCCTCTTTGAAAAGCATCTCCAGCTGAGAACCAATAGACAGGCAGCCTGCTGGAGGAAAGTGATTCCAGGGTGTTTTTCGCTGAGATGCAGATCTCTTTGTCCCTGTCCTCTTTCTTGCCAAAGAATGGTCACTTGGTAGGGAAGGGCCCATCAGCTTTGTTTAGACCTGGCTGGGGCATCAGCTTGCTCTTTGTCTTTGGGAAACTGGTATAATCAATCTCTAGACTTATCTGGGAAACCTATTTCAGTCGTGATTTCAGCTTATGTTCTTAATTTTACATATAATGTGGCTATATAGACTTTACCATGCTATTACTGATCAGCAAGTGATGAGTTTTCAAACTATACCTCACAAGGCATACCTTGTACAAAGACTATTACAATAGCATGTAGGGTGTGACGACAGGGGTGTATTCCATCACAAGCTCATTCCATCCTGATATATCATTGGACCCAACTAACAAAAACAAATCCATTTAAATAATTTAAATTTGTGAAAGACACCAACAATAGCCAAAAGTTCATTGAGCATTCCCTGTGCTATAGTGGGAATTTAGCATCTTTTCCCCATAAAAGCCTTGGAGGTAGCATGGCCAGAGCGTAAGGCTCAGAGCCAGGATTCCTGGATTATATTACCAACTTCGCAACTAATTAACTGAATCTCCTTGAACTTTTCACAGAGCCCAATATTTTCATGCTTAGGTATCACATTTGGGCACCTAAATAAAAACAGCCTGATCTTCACAGATATTGAGCAGGATCTCAAGCATTGAGTGGATCTAATTTATCTCAGTTTCAGTAAGGTATTTGATACGGTTCCACATGGAGAATTATTATTAGTTAAATTGGAAAAGATGGGGATCCATATGAAAATTGAAAAGTGGATAAGGAACTGGTTAAAGGAGAGACTACAATGGGTTGTACTGAAAGGTGAACTGTCAGGCTGGAGGGAGGTTACTAGTGGAGTTCCTCGGGGATCAGTTTTGGGACCAATCTTATTTGATCTTTTTATTACTGACCTTGGCACAATAAGTGGGAGTATGCTAATAAAGTTTGTGGATGACACAAAGCTGGGAGGTATTGCCAATACAGAGAAGGAGCAGGATATCCTACAGGAAGATCTGGATGACCTTTTAACCTGGAGTAATAGTAATAGGTTGAAATTTAATAGTGAAAAGTGCAAGGTCATGCATTTAGGGATTAATAACAAGAATTTTTGTTATAAGCTGGGGACTCATCAGTTGGAAGTAACAGAGGAGGAGGAGGACCTCAGAGTATTGGTTGATCACAGGATGACTATGAGCCGCCAATGTGATATGGCCGTGAAAAAAGCTAATGTGGTCTTGGGATGCATCAGGCGAGGTATTTCCAGTAGAGATAAGGAGATGTTAGTACCATTATACAAGGCACTGGTGAGACCTCATCTGGAATACTGTGTGCAGTTCTGGTCTCCCATGTTTAAGAAGGATGAATTCAAATTGGAACAGGTACAGAGAAGGGCTGCTAGGATGATCCAAGGAATGGAAAACTTGTCTTATGAAAGGAGACTCAAAGAGCTTGGCTTGTTTAGCCTAACCAAAAGAAGGCTGACTGGAGATATGATTGCTCTCTATAAATATATCAGAGGATAAATACCAGGGAGGGAGTACCAATGTGGACACAAGAAAAAATGGATAAACTGGCCATCGGGAAGTTTAAACTTGAAATTAGATGAAGGTTTCTAACCATCAGAGGAGTGAAGTTCTGGAACAGCCTTCCAAGGGGAGTACTGGGGGCAAAAGACATATCTGGCTTCAGGACTAAGCTGGATAAGTTTATGGAGGGGATGGTATGATGGGATAGCCTAATTTTGGGAATTAATTGATCTTTGACTACTCACGGTAAATATGCCCAATGGTCTGTGATGGGACGTTAGATGGGGTGGGATATGAGTTACTACAGAGAATTCTTTCCCGGGTGTCTGGCTGGTGACGCGTGCCCACATGCTCAGGGTTTAGCTGATTGCCATATTTGGGGTCTGGAAGAAATTTTCCTCCAGGGCAGATTAGCCGAGGCCCTGAGGGATTTTCTCCTTTCTCTGCAGCATGGGGCATGGGTCACTTGCTAGAGGATTCTCTGCGCCTTGAAGTCTTTAAACCATGAGTTGAGGACTTCAATAGCTCAGACGTAGGTTAGGGGTTTGTTACAGGAGTTGGTGAGTGAGATTCTGTGGCCTGCGTTGTGCAGGAGGTCAGACTAGATGACCATAATGGTCCCTTCTGACCTTAAGTCTACGAGTCTATGAGAACAGCAGTATTGGAAACAAATGGTTACAGAAAAGTTAAATCATAGCATGCGTTCTAGAATCTAGACTTTGTTAACTAGATACGAGCCTGCCTTGTAGAGCAATGCTCACCCCAAATCCTTTCACCATTTGCCAGCCAGGCTGATGGTGACCCCACTTTCCTATAACAAACATGGTGTCAGCTTGCATCCTCCATGAACAATCCTGTGTGCTTCCTTGTATCCCTAGCAGCTCTTCGTCTTTAGTCACAATCAGGACACACCCTGCTGTTGTTTTCTTTCTTGTAGATTTCACAGTCTTTCCACTGGTATCTGGGTTGTGTACAAATAGGCATCTATGGTAAGACATACAGTATACATATGGCTAGACCCAGAGATGAGCCTCTGTTTCTGCCTGCCTGAAAGGAACATGTCCAAGGTTTGTCATCTCCTGGTGACCTTAACTCCCAGATATTCAGAACATAATTTTCAGTATGGATATATACGTTCATCAATATTGTCCGTGTATACATTTTGCAATTATTATGCCGACCAGTGGGCTACTGGCTCTTACTTGAGACTTCACATGCCACTCTTTGGTGAACAATAATGCACATATTTGACCAAGGGAATCCCTGGAAAGCCCTGGGCCCCCCTCTGCCAGTTGGTACCAAGTGATCCCTCAATCACAGGCTGTCACTGTTTGTATCTGGCACAGAGCTGAGAACATTGTCGGGACTCAGTGAACAATAACACTGGTCTAAAATTTTTGAGAAGTCGTCTGCTTCAGAGATAAAATGTGATATTTATTATGTATTTTGATGTGCTGAATTCAAATATGACAATTAAAACAACTGATTGGCTACTGTTTCTAAGATATTTAAGTTTTTATATTTTATGTCTATGTATATTGTGTAGATAGTAGAGTTTTAATCATAAATTGTAAACCTAGGTATTTTCATGTGTTTATGGTTGCTTTACAGGATAATATTTCACTTGTCCTGTTTATGTAACACTTTAAAAATCAGCAAAAGGGCTATATTTATAAAAAATAATTATGAAACAAAAGGCAAAAAACTATTATGTACATAGTTTAGTCCTATTCAGTGTCTACTCGGCGCTTCTTGGCTTGTCTCCTGTATTCCTTAAATGGAGCATCTCTTGTCACTGTCCAGCAATAATCTGCAAGCATTGATGGGCTCCATTTGCCCTGATAGCCTGCCAGGAGATTCTACTGCTGTAGTCTGGAGCCCAACAGCTCTGCCTTACTCTTGGGTAGTTCCAAATCCCTGACAAGGTCATTCAGTTCACCTTGTGTTATGAGGTGTGGTTCAGAGGAGGAGGATGGGAGAAAACGTGGGTCCTGTGACATTGATGGTTCAGGACCAGAAGTTTCATCCTCTTCCTCGTCTGACTCAAGTGAGAATGATTCTGGTGCATCAGGAACCGGCAGTCCTTCTCCGTGGGGTACTGGGCGTATAGCTGATGGAATGTTTGGATAATGCACAGACCACTTTTTCTTTTTGACACATCTTTCCCAACTGGAGGCACCATGCAGAAGTAACAATTGCTAGTATGATCTGTTGGCTCTCTCCAAATCACTGGCACTGCAAAAGCCATAGATTTCCTTTTCCTGTTCTACCACTGGCGAAGATTTGTTGCACAAGTGTTGCAGTATATGTGTGGGGCCCACCTCTTGTCCTGATCTCCAATTTTGCAGCCAAAAGAAAGGTGATAGGCTTTCTTAACCATAGTGGTTCTACTGCGCTTTTGTGATGCAAAAGTCACTTCACCACAAACATAGCAGAAGTTATCTGCACTGTTCACACAAGTACGAGGCATCTCTGCTCACTTTGGCTAAACAGAAATGTGTCCCTTTGCAAAATTAAACACTGACAAATAATAGAGCACGACACTATATGATTTCTAGAGCTGATAGAGGGGAATTTGTTCATTAGAGTGATGTAAGCTTCATTATGATTGCATCAACCATGACTTCTAGGAATAACATGATGCAATTCATATCATGTATGACACAATACCAGCTTCAGATTGCATCATTCATTGTTTTGCCTTAAAAGCAAGTACTGTCCAAACCCAGTCATAGATTTATTCATAGATCCAGTCAAAGATGTATTTTAGTCATTTCTGGTTTAAATTGAGATCCCTTCCCTTTATAACTCACTTATCCTCCGCCATTCCCAAGTCAAGGGTTGTATATACTGACCAAATAGCATATCTTGAAAACTAGAGCCAATCAACAATTTTAAGCATCATTTTCGTTCTCAGTGATCCAGAATTAGTAAAGTTGGACTACATTTATTTCAGAAGCATTTTGGCTGTAGAGCAGTGTAATCTGTTAAGCGAGGGACATAACTTCAGAGTCTTCTTTAATGGAATAAACCAAGATTCCCCAAATTTATTTTATTCCCTTCTGAACTGACAGAGGCTTCAGTCTGAGTTGTGGCTCCTTTAAAGGATTCACTGAAGAAGACACCCCAGCTACGAATAAAGCTGAATGAGAAAGTATTACTTTCAATCAAGGCTGTGAGTTTTAAGATCCTAAGGATCTGGTGGCATCCGTTGTTTTCCACCTACATGCATTGATATCCCTACATTTTCCAAAATCATTTAAAATATATTATGAAAGGGTGAATTTTAACACTGCATAAACAAACATAGTCCACATTTTCTTAAAAAAACAACAACCCACAGTTAAGTGTTGAATTAATTGTTTTAAAAGTATAAAAATCTTCTTTTACTAACTACTGTAACACCTTGCAGGGCTTGTGATATAAAGAGACTCCTCAGGCAAGTTGATTTCTAAGATAATCACCTGAATTATTATTATTATTGTAGCATCTCAGAGCCCCCGTCATGGACCAGGATCCCATTGTGCTAGGTGCTGTACAAATAGATCACAAAAGGATGGTTCCTACCCCCAAAAGCTTACAATCTAAGTATAAGGAAAGAGACTACAGATGGATACAGGCAGATGGGGGAATACAAGGAAATAATGAGACAATGGTCAGCATGGTAGGCAGTGGCCATCAATTAGTTTAATGATTAAAATAAACAATGGTCAAATGCAACAGTAAATATAAGAAATTCTTGAACAATAATTATGACCTGATTTTGCAAATACGTATGGATGTGAGTAACTTTAGACATGTGAGTAATCTCATTGGGACTGTTCTCATGCTTAAAGGCATGTGTGAAGATGGCTTCAGGACTACGGCCCATATAAATCATAGAATCATAGAATATTAGAGTTGGAAGGGACCTCAGGAGGTCATCTAGTCCAACCCCCTGCTCAAAGCAGGACCAATACCAACTAAATCATCCCAGCCAGGGCTTTGTCAAGCTGGGCCTTAAAAACCTCTAAGGATGGAGATTCCGCCACCTCCCTAACTAACCCATTCCAGTGCTTCACCACCCTCCTAGTGAAACAGTGTTTCCTAATATCCAACCTAGACCTCCCCCACTGCAACTTGAGACCATTACTCCTTGTTCTGTCATCTGCCACCACTGAGAACAGCCGAGCTCTATCCTCTGTGGAACTCCCCTTCCGGTAGTTGAAAACAGCTATCAAATCTCCCCTCATTCTTCTCTTCTGCAAACTAAATAAGCCCAGTTCCCTCAGCCTCTCCTCATAAGTCATGTGCTCCAGCCCCCTGATCATTTTTGTTGCCCTTTGCTGGACTGTCTCCAATTAGTCATTCCACTATCAAAACTGTAACAATGTGTGCATTTGCAGCTGGAAAACTGGCTACTTTAGTGTTTTCTCTTCATACCTAAGTGTAAAATTCCCTCAAAAATATATCTTATACAGGGCAGTGATTATGCTAAACAGTTAATTCAGTTTTACACGATTCTGCCTGTTTGAGCGAGATTTCCCAGCTTCTTCAAACAGAGAAATGGCTGCACCTGGCTGTATCTCTAAAAATAGAATGAACGTTTTAAGTTATACCCCTGTATCTCAGAGACACCCAGGCAATTTGCACCTACTTTGAATAAAAATGAAACATGACTTGGCTCAGCTAATTCTGGAGCAATGCATGCTGGGATCTATAGCCTCAGCACCCATGAGCCCACAGAAAAGATGAGGACTTTTCTAGGCTACCTTTTAAATACCTCATGGTCTTGAAGTCCCCAGTGAGACCAGTCAAGCCGTGCATGATGGAGGAATTATTCTACGGAATACTATTGTTTTTAAAGTTTGTTATTAAAAGATGCTACGAATGCTTATAAGGATCTCAGCACACATTTTATGCACAAGTAGCAATGCAGAGAGGCACACATCTATAACAACCATATAAGATGTATATCTTAGCATGTAAATGCTTACCTGATTCCTCTGCTTCTTTGACCATCACCGCACAATAAGGATTAATCACCTCCCCTTGTGATGGCAGGTAGGGGCCGCTGTCATAGTTTGATAAGCCAATCCGAAGAAAGGGTGACATGACAGATCCTGTGTTGAGGAAAAGAGAAATGATATTTGGGGGAGTCTAAAAGTTCCCTTTGTTTTAACTAGCGTCACTGGTAGTCAGGGGGCAAACTAGTAGCTACTTATCCATCTGAAAAGGGGCTCTATGATTTCCTCTTCTGCCTAGCAAGTTGCTTGACTAGCACAAAACTGTCATGAGGCTACGCATGAGTGAGGTAACATAACCAGACGTGTCAATTTTAAGGCTTAGGGGGGAGGGACAGCTCAGTGGTTTGAGCATTGGCCTGCTAAACCCAGGGTTGTGAGTTCAATCCTTAAGTGGGCCATTTAGGGAAGTGGAATAAAAATCTGTTTGGGGACCGGCCCTACTTTGAGCAGCAGGTTGGACTAAATGACCTACTGAGGTCCTTTCCAACTCTAATATTCTAGGTGTGACTTAACCAGTCACAAGGTATTTGCTGGAAATGCACTCAGCTGGCTTCAGAGTACCACTGATTCAACACTAGCTCACACATTGGAACTACAGCAAGAGTGAAACCAAGCCATATTCATGGGATACCCTCCCCTTTAGTTTATGAGCAGTTACACTCTCACAAAACAGAACACAGTGGGGAAACACTGAGTTTTGGGAACTCCAGTCTATTGGAAACCTGCAAGTAAAACATGACGCTGTGAAAAATTGAAGCACTGTTTATATGAAACATGGAAATGATGTCAGGCATCAGATCACTGGGTAGCAGACACTTATTTATTGACAAACCTTTGAAGTGAAAATGCTGCTCATTGGACCCAGATCTTTCTGGAGGGCCAGAGAGGAGAACACTTAGAGAATCATAGATTCACAGAAATATAGGGCTGGAAGGAACCTCGAAAGGTCATCTAATCCACCCCCTGCACTGAGGCAGGACCAAGCAAACCTAGACCTGACATATGTTTGTCTAACTTGTTCTTAAAAATCCTCCAACGATGGGGATTTGACAACCTCCCTTGGAAACCTATTCCAATGCTTAATTATCTGTATAGTTAGACAGATTTTCCTAATATCTAACCTAAATCTCCTTTGCTGCACGTTATTACTTCTTTTCCTACTTTCAGTGGACATGGAGAATAATTGATCACCATCCTCTTTATAACAGCCCCTAACATATTCATGCATTAACAGGTGTGTTGTGAGCAAGACACAAGAAGTCATTCTTCTGCTCTACTCTGCACTGGTTAGGCCTCAACTGGAGTATTGTGTCCAGTTCTGGGCACCGCATTTCAAGAAAGATGTGGACACCCCTGCAGATCCCCACTAATTATGACCTTTCAGTTTGACAGCAAGCTATGAATAACTATTCTTTGAATATGGTCTTCTGGAACAAGCTACACCCCTCTATACCGATATTCCAGTCATGAGATTTATACCACCAATTGATGCCAATTAAATCAGAATTTAGCTTACGTACAATACTTCCAGTTCTTCCTGTTTATTCCCCATGCTCCTTCCATTTGTGCATAGACATCTAAAGCCTGGTCTACACTACAGAGTTAGCTTATGCCAGCCTAACTGCATTTAAATTTCACCTCTGCTGATGTAACCGCCCTGCTATGCCACGTAATAACTCCACCTCCAAAGGTGGCATAGAGTCAAGGTCATTGTAGCTAGGTCAACCCAGTGTCAGTATAGACACTGCGTTGCTTATGTCCACTGTTACTGGCAGGGCCGTCTCCAGGTTTTCTGCCGCCCCAAGCAGCTAAAAAACAAAAAAGAAAAGCCGCAGCAGCACGATCGCGCTGCTCCATTCTTCGGCGGCAATTCCAGCAGGGACTGAGGGACCCATCACTGAGTTGCCGCCGAAGAACCGGACGTGCTGCCCCAGTAGCAGCCGGAGTGCCGCCCCTTGGTATTGGTTCCCCCGAGCACCTGCTTCCTTAGCTGATGCCTGGAGCTGGCCCTGGTTACTGGCTTTCAGGAGCCATCCCACAGTGCTCCACATTGACAGTGCAATCAATACAAGTGCTCCTGGTGAGGATGCACACTGACACAAGGAGCCAAGTATAGATGTAGTTCTTCTACAGCTTGCAGGGAAAAGATATCGCAAAGTGATAATCATGTCAATGGAATAACTCTTTATTTTCAGATTATTGGATGCCCACCACAGTCATATCTAGGTCCCATACAAAGCATAAAAGCTCAAGACTCTGGTCTGGCCCCTCCAGTGTCTCCCAGTCCACTACAGATGCCAGTTTAAGACTTTGCATCTAGTTGTCAGAGCCATTAATGCACAGGCACTGACTCCGGGGGTGCTCTGGGGCTAGAGCACCCATGGGGAAAAAATGGTGGGTGCTGAGCACCCAACAGCAGCCCCCCTTTCAGCACTTCCCCCACCCCTCCCAGTGCCTCCAGCCCTCTGCTGGGCCCCACGGATCAACACCTCCCCATCCCTCCTCGCATCTTCCATCCGCAGCAATCAGCTGTTTTGTGGCATGCAGGGAGGCGGAGAGGGAGAGGGGAGAAGTGAGATGTGGCACATTCAGGAGAGGGGGTGGAACTGGCTGGAAAGAGGCGGGGCAGTGGTGGGGGTTGGGGGAAGGGGTGGAGTGGAGTGGGGGAGGGACCTGCCCCACCCTCCCCCCGCAGTTTGAAAAGTCAGCACCTGTGCATTTATGGCTCAGGTCTTACCAACATAAGAGAGTGAATTTCCATCTATGAACCCCCTAAAACAGTGTGATTCTCTGGGACGATGAAGGTCACAAAGCCCAGAAATAAGTGTGTGAGAGCTGGAGGCAAAGCATTCCCTGTTAAGGGGATCTGAACTTCTAGAAAAGATGAGCTGAATACAGAGTCTGACCATTTTTAGAAAACACTGAAAAACCTTCTCACGTTAGAAAGGTTTTCCCACCCTATCCAGAACAACATTCACAAGAACAACCACCACATCTCACTTATACACACAAACACCCTCTGCCGAGCACAGCTTTTTATACACTGAAAAGTAAGACGTTCCAGAGACTGTATGAAATTCACTGGGAGGGATTTTGGCATTGCTAATCTATTTTTGCACAGAAAGTGCTCAGATATGGTCATGGGCAGCAGCACAAAAGCCTAAAATAAACAGAATCGACACATGCGCACGGTCCACAAATGGCAAACCTTGTCTGTAACCTCTTGCTGCCTTTTGAACAGCTTAGTTGCAGCATCAGTCAACCGGCTGATTAAAAGGATACACCTTGCACTGTGCTCCAAAAGCCAAACCAGGCCTTTCATGGACTATGAGTGGGAAATAAATCTCACAGTCCAGAACGGACAGCTGAGATCACTCAGCCACCAGTGCTCCTATGGACTGACAGTAAAAACAACCCAGCTGACCTCAAAGGTCACGCAAAGGAGGATAGGGTAAATAAAGCCATTTTTCTTACCTGTAAATGGAATTTTACTGATAGACAAGGTCAGTCTCTAATTATATGGGTTTTCCTTTTCATCACATCTGTAGAAAACATGGAGCAATGTCACTGCTGTCTCTCATTGTCACTGCTCCTGGGGCTGGACTGCCTTTAAAACTCTGGACTCTCTGTTTAAGGAGGTGGGAGAAAGGAGAATGAATGGGGGAGACGGAGCAAAACCGGGCCGCAGCCACTTGCCAAAATGGCAACCATCTTACCAGGCAATTTGGAGAGACGAGAGTCCATCCTCCCGCACTGTGCAGAAGTAGTGGGTGACTGCAACAGTCAGAAGGAGTCTTTGTAAATGCATGACTGTGCCCCACAACCTTAGCCTCTGGCAGATCCTCTTGCCATCTAAATATGGTAAAACCCTCTTCTTCCTGGTTTGGAAAATAAAGACAAACATCTACAATTAGGATTGGGCTTGAAACAAGATTTGGGGCAAACGCTTCAGGCCTGATTTTTCAAAGGCGCTTAAGACTCAGAGCTCAGCACCTTTGAAGGCTGCGACACCTGCTCTTTTCTTGCACAGGCAATGGGGCGTGTTTATTCACTGCTAGATCTTTTAAGGGGTTCGTCAAGGGATTTCTCAGATAAGTTGCACCAGTATAGGGACGGTCCACAACCTTGGCATTATTGTGAAGGTTCTCCTCCCAATTTTAGCTGAAGTGCCCTGTGATCAGCAGCTTGTGTAGCTGCTAATCTGGCTGAGACAGACTAAGCTCTAGGAGGAATCACATAGGCACTTAGGTACTAGGTCTAAGAAAGAGGAAAGCCTTTGGATACCTTGAGAGGGGTCTTATGTCTAGGAGAAAGAAAACTCCATGAGCTCTTCATAAGACCCCAGGCAGTGCACTGATGATGGTCAGACTGTGGCAGATGAAAATCTGAAAGCTCCTAGGGTCACTTCAAAAAACTACCCCCGTGTTTCTCTATAAGATCTCAGTGTGTGATGTTGCCCGCAAGTAGGAGAAACCATTTTCGGAATCATCTGTGATTTCTGACTTTCCCAGGAATTGCTGGGGAGGGTAAATCACAGGCTGGAACATCTGAAACTAGTTTCTGTACTGCAGGATAATACAGGGAATTAGCACCGTCCTCAGGTCTTGGGCGAGATATCTCTGGAGTTTGCTCAGCCCCTTGGAGATACATCAGTATTAGAAAGATAGGTCCTTGAGGGAAGCTGGTGAGGCCATCCTCATTATCAGCCCAGGCTTGGATAGGTTTGCATGGCAACAAACAGGATGGGAACAGAAATGGAGCAGCACCAAGAGCCCAGTGAGTAGAAACCCCCTCCAAGTTACTTATTAGGAAAGGGATCCATGATATTAAAGAAGATGAGGCATCAGGAAGAGGAGTGCCTTAGCCTGGATTGATGGAAAAACCCAATCCAAATAGATAGTAGTCCCCCCACAAGAAACAAATGCATTGTTCTTCTTTCTTTGTCTTCAACTATTCAAACTTTTCCTGCCCCCCTGAAATAAGAGGCATAGCTAAACTGAGAGGGTAAAAATACTAACCTGAGGAATTCTGGCAGCAAGATGTAAATATAAATGTCTGTGCCAAGTAATGGGCATCAGGGCAAACTAACAGGACCCTGAAGACAGCCTGGGGCTGACACTCAAAACATCTGCAATCTTCTGCGCTCACCTGTTCAAATATGAAGTAGGTAGAAACCCATCTTTTTAGAGGCTGACCCTGCCCACTTGGAGTGAGGAGATTAATCTGTTATATAAATAGCACAGTAGGAGTTTGGTTCCACTTTGCATTTGTTTACACCATCAGTTCTCCATTTTTTTCATTCTGCTAATGACCTGGCAAGAGAAAGATCCCTTAATGGGTACATGTCCCAACACCCTAATTCCCAACTGTTTGGCTCTCAAAACAGTCCACTCTGTGGACCCTCACGAAGGGCTGTGATCACCAGTAAGTGGTCCACTGATGCCATGCTGAGCAGCACTGGCTTACAGTCACTGCATGATGGCAAGGGATGGATCACTTGATGATTCCCTGTTCTGTTCATTCCCTCTGAAGCACCTGGCATTGGCCACTGTCAGATGACAGGATACTGGGCTAGATGGACCTTTGGTCTGACCCAGTATGGCCATTCTTATGATTAAAAAGTATAATATAGTACTTTGGGAATCTCTGAGCATGAAAATCAACAAAGCAATCTAAATATTGTTCTATAGCTTCTTGGCACAGAAATACCCCAAATGCAACTAAATCATTTTCTCAAACATTTAGAAAAACTTCACTTAGGTGAAAAGTATTGGGCTAAATCCATCATTAGTGTAATCCACTGAAGTGATGCATTTACTTTAGCAATGAACATGGTCCATCGTGTTGACAGCAAAGGTCAAAGTTTTTAAAAAGATCAGTTTTGAAGAGTGATCAGATCTCAAATCAGTACTAGCCTTAGGGCTCACCCCTCATACACCATCAGTGTTAGGAGCCAGGTCTGTATTCCGCTGGAGAGTCAAAAACCCTCTTTCCAATGGAAAATAGCATTTACTGTAGCCCTGGTTGGGTGCGCAGTAACTGACCTCAACAGCATGTCACTATATTCTATTGAAAATCAATTTTTGAGACTCTTACACATATTAGTTATAAAGAACTGGAGCCCTGGATTGGGGACATTCAGGGCACTTCCCATAAGCTGATCTATCACTCAGAGGTTCTAGAAATTGAAATGTCATGGCAATCAAGCAGTCATCAGCAAATGAGAGAGGATATTTTACATGGCTGTGTGGGCCCTTTGCAACCGAAGGAAACAGATTGTATCTGAGGGAAGGTTCATCAGGGATCTGTGTGAGTCTTTTGTGTTGTGTGCACTGACTTTCTATTCCATTGCTTTACAAAGAACAATAACTGCAGGCTCACTTTTTCTCCCCAATAAGACTCATAGAAATGTGTGAAGTCCCCACAGAAGCATCTGAGAGAAGACAGAGAGCAGGCCCCTGATAACTTGATGAAAGCAGAGGGCATATGGTACATACCCAGTCCTGGCATAGGGGATGGCTGGATGATCTAATCCTTTGCTTCATCTCCAACTTCTAACATCCTCCTATTTTCTGTAGCTAAATGCCTATATAAAACCATTTCTTTATTAACTACTCAGAAAGCTTGAAGCTGGATGGGACTGGACTTCTGGCAGATATCGTGGCCTGGTGCAGGAGAGCAATAGCGGAAGCAGATGACAGGTGAACCCAATGCCTTCATTGCAATATTAAGATGCAGCTCCTGCCCCTGAAAAGCTTATCCTCTAAGCTAACAAGAAAGACAGAGGAAAGGAAGCACCATAGTCTCCATTTCACAGATGGGGAACTAAGCACAAAGGGATTCAGTGACTCACTCAACATTACACAGGAAGTCTGTGGCAGAGTTGGGATTTAAACCCAGGTCTCACAGTAAGGCGACGTATCTAAGACACTTATATGGTGTCTATCAACATGCAATCTGAGCACCTCACAGCCTTTAACAAATGTATACTCCCAGCACCCTGGTGAACTAGACAGTGCTATTACCGCCATTTTACAGGAGGGGATTGAGGCACAAAGAGACTAAAGCCACGTCTACACTACCCACCGGATTGGCGGGTAGTAATCAATCTATCGGGGATTGATTTATCGTGTCTCATCTAGACATGATAAATCGATCCCTGAATCGACACCTGTACTCCACCTCGGCAGGAGGAGTAAGTGGAGTTGACAGGGGAGCTGCAGCGATCGACTTGCCGTCATGAGGATGGACAGGTAAGTTGAACTAAGATACTTTGACTTCAGCTATGCTACCTGAAGTTGCGTATCTTAGATTGATCCCCTCCCCTAGTGTAGACCAGCCCTGAGGGCCAGATCCACAAAGGAACTTTGGCATCTAAGTCCCAGTTTTAGGGACCACTGCAATCCACAAACCCCCGTCAGCTGCTGCCTAACCCGATGGCTGCAAAAACTCACTGGGCACCTAAAGTTTTGCTGTAAAAGTTGCGTTGGTGCCTAAGTTTCTGCTTCTGGGCATATGCACTGCTGCTTGAGGCAGGTGCCTTGGCCTCTGTCTCCAACTGCAGCCCCAGTGCAATCCTCACACCTGGGAAAATAGGAAGGGCAACTCTTTCTTGACTATATTAGGAAGCAATAGACTTAATAGTCTTAAGCAGATGAACCTGAACCACGTGGAATGTATGGACCAAGGCTCTTATTCAGCAAAGCACATAATCACACGCTTAGCATGCTTGACTTCAGAATGGTCTTAAGCATGTGCAGAAGTATTTTGCTGAATCAAGGTCTACCCGAGGGGAGATTTTAAACATTTCAGCTCTTTTTTCAGTAGCTAAATTCACAGTTTGTGGAGAGGATGGGATCTATTTCCAGCCATATTGCTGGCAAAACGGCAGTATTTGCACCTTTAGCTTTCTCATCTGTGACCACAAACAGATAGAGGAGCTGGTATTGTGGGTGAAAAATGTAACTCTCAAAGGGATGCTTCCCAGCTGAAAGACACTTGGACACGTGCAGAACTTTACACACCAGGAGTAGTCCCATGACTTCTGGGCTCCCAAACTGAGTTCAACAGGATTACTTTCCAGTGAATAAAGATGAGCACATGAGCATAGACGCAGACTCTGTAGCTGCTCCGGGACTGGAGCACCCATGGGGAAAAAATAGTGGTGCTGAGCACCCACTGGCACTCCTCCATCAGCTCCCGCCACCCCCCATTGCCTCCCACATGCTGGCAGGTCCTGCTGATTGGCACCTCCCCTTCCCTTCCTGCGCCTCCCACCCATCACAATCAGCTATTTCGCAGTGTGCAAGCAGGCTGGGAGGGAGTGGGAAGGAGCAAGGGGCAGGGGTGGGGCCTTGGGGGAAGGGGTGGAGTGGGGGTGAGGCCTATGGCACAGCTGTGGGGGTCGTGCACCCCCTGGCACTTTGAAAAGTTGGCGCCTATGAATACATGCATAAATCCTTGCAGGATCAGGACCAAATTTTCTCTCTCTCTGTCCTGAAATTCAGGAGAGAACATATGTAAATAATTCCCTTTTGTCATTTTCATTTTAGGGGTATACATCAACTGGTAGTGCAAAAGAGCTAAAACCAATATTTTTATAAAGAGACCATCTGAAAGCATTTTGGGTGGGACAGTCCCTTTTTCAGCCTGCCTTGGGCAATGGGAGGAGGGCCGAAAGGGAATTGGAATAGCTATTTAATTTCCCTTTTCTCCACAGCCAGCCATAGCATTTGCAGCCAGTGGCTTAGAGGGGGTGGAGGAAGAGTGAGAGGGAGTGCAGGGGAGCCAGTTGTCACTTTTGGAAATTTTACAGAATGAGACTCTATGTGGTGAAAACCTCCAAAAAGTTTACAATCAAATTTGATTCCCGCACGTAGAGGATCCCTAACTCAGTACCAGGCCAACACTCCCACTGATTTGAATACAGTTCAGCCAGAAAAGGCATTGAATGTTTCTGCCATGTGGATCAGATGGTACAGGGTTCAGAGCAGCCCACTGCAGCATTCAGGAGATGGGTAATTTCCCTTTAAATAGTTTGTGGAACATCCAGTGATGGTCTCTGTGTTCTATGTTTAGAGATATGCCACAGCAGCAGGGCATGAAGGTAGCTAGGCCTTGCATGCTATATAAGGCTAGTACATAGAGTTATTTGGACTCCACCATGCTCATGTGATGTCACAAAGTTTCAGGCCAGAAGGTTCATTAGATCACCCAGTGTGACGTCCTGTACATCACATTCATCTTATGCTTGTTGTGTGAAAAAGAAAAGACATAGCACCTAGACTGAGCCAAATCCCCAGCTGGTTTAAATTAGGTCCAGTGACGTTAATGTAACTAGGCAGATACTGTAGTTGAGGATCTGACCCACGGCTTCAGCCCACACTATAGGAGAGAAGGAGAAGGAGAGATCTCAAGGGTTGAACAATGGACAGCTGGAGACAAGTCTAATGGTGTTTGGCAACCTTAAAGCGACACTGAAATGTTAAGGGAAGGATTAATACTCTTCATTCCCAAGAGATGGACTTCCTGCAAGATAAGGATTATTCCATGCAAAAGAGATCTTTCCTAGATGCTGGGTACTTGCCTTGTTCCCTAATAGGCAATGGGAACATCTCTAGCAATTAATTTGGAGACCAGTAATTTTTACGGGCTGGTTTGACTCCTCTGCTACTTCTGCAGACACCAGGGAGAGGCAAACCAGGAACGCCAATAGGGGGACTGCAAAGATATTCAGTGAAAAACCTTGCTGAATTCCCAGTCTACTCAGCTATTGTATAACCATTTCTCTTGCCATCATTCCACGCACTGCCACCTCTGATGCTCTAAACACAAACACATCCTTACCTATTCCAACAGAAAGATGTACAAACACTATATTTACTTTCCTCTATTTCTGCTGCTTGTTTACTTTTTGCCTTTTGCTCAGCTATGCATAAGGAAAATTGACTGGTCAGTTTTGCTTTTGTTCCTAGTTAATTTCACGTCCCGCATTACCCCAGTGCTTCAACATCTGGGTGGCAAAAACCACAGGGAAACATTTAATTGTCTAAAAACAACTATTTCCACTGCATTTTTTTTTTATTTCATGAAAATATTTCTCATGGTCTTAGTTTTCTTCTAAGAAAATTTGACTGGATGGTGGTTTGAAGGAGCAGGGTGGATTTGACCTGGGAATGTTGCCAGGATATTACATTGGGGCTGAGAAGGAAGCTACCTGAGCTGTAACCTGGCCAGGAGGGGGGTTGGGAGAAGTGACCCCTTCTGCGCAGGAGACTGAACAAAGGAGAGGAGGTGCAGGGGGAGGGGGAAGAAAGCTGCTCCAGGAATTCTGAGTTTCAGTTTGGGCTGGGTGGTGCAATGCAGGGAACCCCAAGCTGGGGTCTAGCTCCCTGAACCCCCCAGAAGGACTTGATTGAGGGGTTCTGGTTGTACCGACACACTCTGCTTGGGACTGTGTTCCTGTCGTCTAATAAACGGTCTGTTTTATTGGCTGGCTGAGAGTCACGGTGAATCTCAGGAAGAGGGGTGCAGGGCCCTGACTCCCTCACACTCCATGACAGGTGGATCTTTTCATAAGGCTTTTTAACAGCAGTTGCATTCCATATAGTGTTGAGGGAAATCTCTTACACTGAGATACAACTGTAGTACCTTTCGCCCTTTTGTTGTCTTGTTCATCAGCCTGGTGGTTCCTGTATTTCTATAAGATTTTGGTATTGGTTAACAGACTTCCTGCTGTGTTTACTTTTAAAAAAAATGATACAGCTGGAGTTTTGCCTCAACCAATATCTAACCACCTTAAGTCAGAGTGGCATCTATTTCATAGCACTTCCTGCCCACATCGACTTCTGTATTTTTTTTTTCACTCTCAATCAAAAGCAAAAGAAAATGCAAGAGGGGGAAAAAATAAGATGGGCTTGATGTTTAAAAGGTCTCCATTTTGCAGGCCCAGTTTTGAACCCACACTTAATTCTGGACAGAAATATGGACTGCTAGCTCCCTGATCTCGCCCACAGATCAGGCACAGTAGCTAGATAATGGACATGCTTAGGGTGACCATGTTTTCCTGAAAAGTTGGACCAAGATTATCACACAGAGGAGCTGAAATCCATATTTTAGTACTCAAGTATGCTTATTTAGGAGCCTAAACTAGGATTAAGGAGCCTAATTTTAGGCCCTGTTTTAGTCTGAGAATGTCCCTGTTTTCATGACCTGTCCCCAGTGTTTTGTCCCAGTTTTTGTAATGCCCCTGCAAAATGGACACCTCAAGGTGCTGCAGGCCAGCTAGCTGATCAAATTGAAGGCAGACTGACAGAACACAGAGTCACCTCAAGAACATCCCCTGAGACTGTCATGTTCTACCCTTTCGCCACCCCACACCTTCAAGGAAACCTATATTCTCTGTACAAGAGTCCTTGAAACAGCTGAGCATCTAGCCCAGTATTACTGAACACCTTTGCATTGCTGAGACTCAGTTATACTATCATTTGGTCCCTTTAGTCATTCATCCTTGTCCACTTTCACTTGACCAGGTACCTTGTGGTTTCCTCTCTACTCCCTTCAGCTAATTATCTTAAAGGCAGCTGCATTTCTCTTGGACAAGAGGAGCATCCTTTTGCAGAACTCCACACCCTCTATCTCCATCCTCAGCTACGGTCTCCCATAGGTCTCTATTGCCCATAGCCTTGACTTTGAGCTCTCCTCCTATATCTACAAATCACCTCCACAAAGTTTCCTGGCTGCATCACTGCCATGAGGTTGAGGTCCTCACCTGTATCAGCATCTCCTCTTGTCATTATCATTGCAACACCCTTCTTTCTGGCTTTCCAGCTCCCAAGCTCTCCAGATTCTAGAATTCTGTCTGCTTTCTTACATTCTTAACACATCAATCCCATCCACTAACAACTCCGTCGGTTCCCCAGGCATTCCAGGGTCCAGTTAAAAATGGCATTCATTGTTCATGAAACCCTTTTGTAGCCCGATTCACAGCTCTCTGTCTGGTGGGATAAGTTCTAGAGTATTTACATTCAGTCCAGAATGGCGAGAATTAGGCATTTTGTCACATTCCCTCCTAAAAGTGTGAGCTTTCTGCAGGTGAGTTTCATCCTCTGGGAAGAACTAAGCAAAGATCAAGCAGCTATGACCTACAGCCAACTCGCAGGGGGGTCACTCCACGGCTGTATCAGTCTATGGGCTAGAACATCTTCCACTGCTCTTCTGTGTCCCTTGGATGCACCAGATCCAGGCTGTCACACATGCAGTGGCTTCTCTTCTGGCCTTCTTCCTGCACGCCCCTCTATGTTGGCCTATGTGGGGCACACCCAACCCACTCTTACACAGCATATCTCAGGATTTTGTGACATGAAGGGCCTTGCCCAGAATCTTCAGGATTCATCACAGGGTGAATTTCACCTTAGCAGCACAAACTTACTTTACTTGTATAGTATGATCCCATTCTTACTGTACAATGAATTGTTTAAATAGCATCTGTGGTTACTCACTAGAACCTCTGATGGTAATTGCACAGGTGGTCGTGATGCCCTCAGGCAATCCAGAACGTGTGAGTAGCTTCAGGGTTGCATTTCTTCTCTTCCAGCTCTACACATCATTTATTTATGTATTTATTTATTTATTTTTACAATGCAAATAAGCGATGGTCACATAAACACCACCTGATACCGGAAACCTAATGACAGCTATACTTAGCAACATGCTCCAGCTTTCATCCAGATCACATCACATGATCTGTTGTCTACAGCCAAGCCCTCAGATACAACCGCATTTGCTCCAATCCCTCAGACAGAGACAAACACCTACAGGATCTCTATCAAGCATTCTTCAAACTACAATACCCACCTGGTGTAGTGAAGAAACATGTTGACAGAGCCAGAAGGATACCCAGAAGTCACCTACTACAGGACAGGCCCAACAAAGAAAGTAACAGAAGGCCACTAGCTGTCACCTACAGTCCCCAACTAAAACCTCTCCAGTGCATCATTAAGGATCTACAACCTATCTTGAAGGATGATCCCTCACTCTCACAGACCTTGGGAGACAGGCCAGTCCTCGCTTACAGACAGCCCCCCAACCTGAGGCAAATACTCACCAGCAACTATACAACAAAAACACTAATCCAGGAACCAATCCCTGCAACAAACCCCATTGCCACCACTGTCTGCATATCTATTCAAGGGACACCATCATAGGGACCTAACCACATCAGACACACTATCAAGGGCTCATTCACTTGCACATCTACCAGTTATATATGTGATATAGGCCATCATGTGCCAGCAATGCCCCTCTGCTATGAACAGTGGGGGGGAGGGATAGCTCAGTGGTTTAAGCCTTAGCCTGTTAAATCCAGAGCTCTGAGTTCAATCCTTGAGAGGGCCATTTAGGGAACTAGGGCAAAATAAATAATTGGGGATTAATCCTGTCTTGAGCAGGGGGTTGGACTAGATGACCTCCTGAAGCAGGGGTGGTTCTAGGCATTTTGCCACCCCAAGCACAGCAGGCAGGCTGCCTTCAGCGGCATGCCTGAAGAAGGTCCGCTGGTCCCACGGCTTCGGCAGACCTTCTGTGTGACCAGCGGACTTTCCGCAAGCAAGCTGCCGAAGGCAGCCTGCCTACCGCCCTCATGGTGACCAGCAGAGTGCCCCCAGTGGCTTGCTGCCCCAAGCACACACTTGGTGTGCTGGTGCCTGGAGCCACCCCTCTCCTGAGGTCCTTTCCAACCCTGATATTCTATGATTCTATTATTGTAACATTAAAAACCAGTAGGAAAGCACTTCAATCTCCCTGGACACTCAATAACAGATGTAAAAGTGGTAATTCTTCAACAACAAAAACTTCAAAAACAGACTTCAATGAGAAACTGCAGAACTGGAATGAATTTGCAAACTGGACACCATCAAATTAGGCCTGAATAAAGACTGTGAGTGGATAGGTAACTACAAAAAGTAATTTTCTCTCTACTGGTACTCACACCTTCTTATCAGCTGTTGAGAATAGGCCACTTCCACCTTAATTGAATTGGCCTCATTAGCACTGACCTCCCACTTGGTAAGGCAACTCCCATTTTTTCACGTGCTATATATATATATACTGCTTACTGTATTTTTCACTCCATGCAACTGATGAAGTAGGTTTTAGCCACAAAAGCTTATGCTCAAATAAATATGTTAGTCTCTAAGGTGCCACAAGGACTCCTCATTGTTTCTATTTATTTCAGATTCATAAACACCAAGGAAGTGTAAGAACACATCGGAGGTTATAACTGGGAAACAGAAAATTTAGGCTGACTCTAAGAATGAATTTCCTGACAGTCAGCTCTATTAGAATGACGGAAGCACCAATGCATTTAAATACAGATGAGACAATACACTAGAAAATACACTGTAGGGAACAATTCTTAGGCAGGAACATGGAGTAAATCACTGAATGGGTCTTTTTCACCTCTCAGACTTTGAGGATTCTAAGTATTGGCTGAGGTGGTGTCTTTACTAATTGTCACAGTTTTCACTCCTAGGGCCAGCACTTTTTTTTTTCTTTCCCTTTCTGTATTTTTAAACACAGGGGAAAAAATGAGGGAGATGGGTGGGTGGAAGTGGCTGAAAAAGGAAGCTGGAAGGTGGGTGTTCGCTAGTTTACTAATGTAATAGATCTAAAGAGAAACAGTGTTCATTACTGCTTTACTGCAGGAGGGGAAGGAAAGGGAAAACCTAGGCCTGGCTAAATTCCAGCTCTGGCTCTTTTTCACCCTTCTGGGCAAATAATGGTGTTTCCCATAGTAGTACTTGGGCCTTTATTTGATTTTTACAGGCAGCTACAGTATGGCCTTGCCTAAATTCCATTCACGCTCCAATACAAATCTGCATACACCTCAACCTGTTCTTTTTGCACTAAAAATATTGTACCTGACTCTCCTCTGACTGGTCTCGATTCCCCCCCGTCGTTTACTTCGACAGTTATTTCTAATTTACTTTGGTGTAAATGTGCCAAATCAGAGGAGAATCAGGCCCATTGTTGCACAGAAGAGCCAAAGCAGAATCATGCTAATGCTGCATGTTAAAAAAAGACCATAAACACACCGAATCTATATTTTAAAATCTTGGGATGAAATTCTGGCCCCATTGAAGTCAACAGGAGTTTTGCCGTTGACTTAAACAGGGCCAGATTTCACCCTTGATTGTTATGAATTGTTTCATCACATGTGGTGCTCTTTAAAGGAAGAGGCCAAATTCTGAATTCTGTCACAGCTGTATAAATTCAGAGCAAGCCTGTTGATTTCAGCGGAATCCCTGTAGATTTACACCAGGGAAACTTTTAGCAAAATTTGGCCTAGTACCATTTATATTTTTAATAGGTTAAAAATGAAAAACATCTTGCTGGGCGGGCTATGTAGAAACCAGTGAAAGGGCCAAATTTGGCTTTGCAGCTATGGACGCACAACTTTCCATTGAGGTTGACAGGAGTCACATGTGTGTTTCTGACAGCAGAATTTGACCCTACATTTGGATTAGGGCAAAAGTCACACTGCATGTTGGGGTTCACTGTGCAACTCCACCAAAGCCAACAAGTCATTCTGAGACCAGAATCAGGCCCATTGGGCCTTAAATCTATATGCACATCTGAGTAAAGGTTACATGATCTACCCGCATGTGTAATTCTCCATGAGCCAAAGCCTTGCCCCATTGAATCGGTGGGAAGTTTAATATTCTATTCTGTTCTATATAGGTTCTTATACTGTGCTCATCACTGTAGTATCTGAGCATAGAATCTGAGAGACTTCAGTGGCACCATGTTTTGACATTAGAAAGACCTGCACTGTGGACAGGTATTGATATATGATTATGATTTATAAAGAGGCTAAATCCTGTGGTCTTTATGCAGGAAGGAAACCACTGGAAGTTAGCTTGTGTAACCCACACACCTCTTGGGTGTGGTGTTCTGTCCCAGCTAGTGGCACCAAGACCACTTAGAGTGAGGGATAAAATGAGTGTGTTCTCCAGTCTTAGCTAAGGAGGAGCTTGCTTTTAGCTCATGCCCTAAGCTCCAGAGGTACCCCAGTTCAAGCCTGCCTGCCGACGATCAGCATTACACTTGAATAAGGAGTGAGTAAAATCTGAGAAAGGATCTTAGGATCTGGCCTAAACTTTGGGCAAGTTTCTTAGCTGGTTTATATTTCCCCATAAATCATCAGACTATTTTATTACCTGATCCTTAAAAAACCCCAGGTGTCCTAAGCAGGCATCAGCAATTCAATGAAGGTGCTGTGATCTGTATATGCACATATTAAACTGCCCTGGCTCTCCAGGGTGGAGAAGTACAATATTACATACACACTCTGAGTTAACGTGCATGCTGAGAAATGGTCAAAATAATCAAATGCCAATTAGGTCTTGCACTTACTGGCTGAGAGGCTTATGTCGACTGGACTTGGTTTATTTTTCTTTACAGACAGTGCCTGGTGATATAACACAAACATGGAAAGAACTGAGCTTCATGGTCTGAAAAAGCACATTCTGCTGCACCTCCGTGCTTGTTTACTCTGGAACGGAATATCTAGGCTATGGGTGGTCTTTTACCTTTCAGCACAAAAAAGATATACCATCTATGTAGGTACTTGGATGGTCCTCCGTAACAGAGTATCCATTGACAATATACTTATCCAGTCTCTAATCTCACCAGCTGTGACTCAAGAACCTCTTAATGTCCACCGGCCAGGGAGTGCAATGGGCAGTGCAGGCATCTCCTGGGTTGGATATGTACCAAAGAATGGCATGTGAGGTCTCAAATAAAAGCCGGCATCACACTTGTCATCAGTATCATTGTGAAATTTATGTACAGAAACTGTTTAAGGAGTTATGCATATACACATAAAATACGTTCTTAAAGTCTGTCTCAAGGCACGGGTCACTGGCAAAGGTTAAAAAAACAGGTTTCATGTCAGACAAGAGATCTAGCTCTACCTATGTGTTTACATGTGAACTGAGTATTGTCTCGTTCACAGTGGATTTCCCATCACCAGTCTGAACTGAAGGCAAGTGAAAGACCATGGAAGGACTCTAAGGGCTAGTCTACCTTAGAATCACTACAACAGCATAATTATTCCACCACCCCAAACGGTGGTAGCTATGTCAGCGGGAGGGCATCTCCCACTGACAAGCGTTGTCCACACCAGCACTTAGGTTGGTGTAAGTTATGTTATATGTTATATCAAAATAAGCATTAGTGTAGACCTGCCCTCTCTCAAGAAGAGTAGCACAGCAGATGGCAGGGAACCCTGTCTGGAGATGCACATCAAAGGTTTTCTTGACTATACTTGGGGGGCAGAGAAAACACATGAGCACCCTTGACTGGGGACTAAAAGGACAGCAGTTTTGGTTCATGAAAAAGAGGTCTCAGTCAGGCTTGGTCAAACATGCTGAAGAGAACTTTGGAAGCGATAGACTTCTTTAGATAGGATGTTAACCTGTAAGTTATATGTAGTCTTCAGAAAGGGTGTTACGATTTCGTTTCATATGTAACCATTTATTTCCAATATTCTTATCCACTTTCACTTGAATCGCTGTTCTTTGATAATAAATTTATTCTTGTTTTCACTACAAATATACCTCAGTGCTGTAGTGCTAAGCAAAGTGATGATCCTGAGTTGAATCTTACAAGCTGGTGTGTGCTATTCCTTCAGGAACAATAGACCGGGTGTTTCTGTCAGTGTTCAGTGGAAAGGGGGCTGGACGCTGCAGGCAATGCTCCGAGGACTTGAGGGTTGGTGAGTGCCTTTTAATACCTGCCCAGCGAGAGTGAGGCCTGTGAAGGCAGGGAAGGCAGTGCTTGTGCTGCCAAAAGCTGTTGGTTTTAGGGAGCTGATCTGCAGCAGGCATAGACAAGACCCCTTCACAAGGGCAGGTGGTGGTGAGATGCCTCACAACCCTGGGAATCCTGGGAGAGCATTACACTAGTTTCCCCTCTCTCTCTCTCTCTCTGGGTTTAATACTGCCACCCATCACCATAATAATGACTTGGTGATCGTACTCAATTATGGCAGCCTCTTTTATCCATTTCTCCTATGAGCATTCTCACACCTCCCATGCTGCCTCATATGCATGGATCGTATGGCTTCCCATGGCCATTGCCCTGTCCTTCAAATCCCTTTCTGAGACCGAACTCTACACAATTTTTTTTCCTGAAAAGTGCCTTTATTCTATGGAAAATCTACATTTTTCATTGAAAAAACAAATGCTTGGAAATCAAAATATTTCAAGATATCCCATTATGGTGCCTCATGGGAGTTGTAGTTCAGCTTCCTCATTTCCCCATTCTCCTTTGGGCAGGCTCTCCGGTTGGACTACATCTTCCAGGATGCACTACAATCTGAGACTTCCATGATGCAACTGCATCCCCTCACATAGGGAGCCCGTTTTATAGAGGAGAATGGTAGCAGGAGGCAGCGAACTACAACTCCCATGAGGCACTGTGGCAGCACTTCAGAACCAAAATATTTCAGTTTTTGATTATTTTTTTTTGCAGAGTCAAAATTTTCTATGCTGAAAACCCCACTTTTCACTTTGCTCTATTATTTAGTGTCTCTTATTCACTCATCTTATTAAAATCAAATAAACGAACAACATTTGTGCACTTAGGCCCTGATCATGCATCATCTTACATCTGAGCAGACTGCTATGCCCATGTGGAGTCACAACCTAACTACGCACAAGGAGTTGCAGGGTCAGGACCTTAGTTAAAAATATATGCAGCCTTGCATTCTTACTGCTGTCATCCTCCTTTTTCTTCTTTCCCCTTTTCCATTCCAATTATGTTTTTCATCCCTCTGAGCCACCTGACACCTCTTTACATTGTTAGGGAGTGTCTTTTATTGCATAGTTGCACAACACTAGATCTAGGTCTAATCCAGATTAGGGCCTATGGGTGCTCCTGGAATAATAATAATAATAATGATAATTAACAGTTCATTTCATTGTCACAGTCTCTGAGGTTTAGAATAGGTTAAGTATAGAAGGATCGTTATGGTGGAATGAACATTAAAGGACCAATAAGTTATTGGTAAATTAACATATTTTTCGTTAATCATTACAAAGATAACACATTTTATAAGTGTTCATTTTAGGATAAAATAATCTGTGGCAGAATAGGACATTGGTCTTTTATGAGCAGGGTCTCAAACAACATTAGGAATGTGACCTAGCAAAGATCATGTTAACCATTATACAAGATAGTTTCTTCATTAAGAGTCTCTTTAAAAGAGAACTGGATAAATTCATGGAGGTTAAGTCCATTAATGGCTATTAGCCACGATGGGTAAGGAATGGTGTCCCTAGACTCTGTTTGTCAGAGGGTGGAGGTGGATGGCAGGAGAGAGATCACGTGATCATTACCTGTTAGGTTCACTCCTTTTGGGGCACCTGGCATTGGCCACTGTTGGTAGACAGGATACTGGGCTAGATGGACCTTTGGTCTGACCCAGTGCGGGCATTCTTATGTTCTTTCCACCTTTGCTCTCCATCTTTCCTGATGTAAGGGTTCAATCATGCAAGGAATATGCGAGGTTCATTCTGGCCCTGATACAGCAAAACGCTTACATCCAGACTTCACTTTAAATTCATGAGCAGTCCCACTGAGACTCCTTTGTAAAAGTGATGGCCTTAATTCTCAGGTTTCCGAAGGCTGTTTGAAACCAGAAGGTCACTTGGCCTGCTTTCCTTCACCAAAGTATCCAAGCACCTTACAAACATTCATAGCTTTCCTGTAAACTAAGGAAATATCCCCATTTTGCAGCTAGGGGATTGAATGATTTGTTTAAGACCACACAGGAAGTCTGTAACTGAGGGGGAAATTGAACCCACTGATCCTAGTGCCAATGTGCTATTCACTAGACCACCCTCCTCCCTGCTTTAGCAGTTTAAGGTGTCTTAACAACAGGTAGAAATATTAAGGCTCCTTCTCTCTCCCTTTACTATACTGCTTGAGTTGCGAAAAGGTGTCTTATTAGGCCTGATTCTCAGTTAACTTCTGTGCTAATTATAAAGCAGGCTGCAATGATTAAGGATCCATAATGATTTCCCCTCTTACCCTCTAGTCATTTGGAAACTTTCATCTCTTGGACTAAAATTTTCTATTCTTGGGGGCTCTCTCCAATGGCAGATTTGTTCTGAAGGCTTGAAGAAAAAGAGGGTCAGTTGTTCTTAAGCATAAGGAGTGTGGGAAAAAAAATACACTTTTTCCCATTGCAAAATAAAGTAAAAATAAAATAAAAATTCATGCATTCATTTATTTGAACACCTGTATGGTCAAAAAGGAGTTGCAATGTGACTTAGAAATAACCTTTCCTGAAAATAATAAAAATACTACCTAGCTCTTCTCATCTGTAGATTCAAAGCACTTTACAAAGAAGGCATCAGTAATTTCAGTTTACAAACAAGGACAGTGAAAACAGAAGCCATTTGCCTAAAGCAGTGGTCCCCAACCTTTTCCGGATGGCAGGCGCCGGATGATGAGCCACCAAGGATCGTGGCTGGCAGACAAGCATCTGCCGAAATTCTGCTGAGAAGCGACAATGTCAAGAGGCGTCGCTGCCGAAATGCCACCGAAAATCAGCGGCATTTCGGTAGCGACACCTCTTGGTGACACTGTTTTTTGGCGGCATTTCGGTGGTGACGCCTCCTGGTGACGCCACTTTTTGGCGGCATTTCGGCAGCGATGCCTCTTGATGAAGCCACTTTTAGGAGGCATTTCGGTGGATGCTTGTCCGCCGGCCAGTATGCGGGTGCACATAGATGCCCTGGCGGGCGCCATGGCACTCATGGGCACCGCTTTGGGGCCACTGGCCTAAAGTAACCCCAGTAGGTTTACAATAGAGCTGGAACTAGAAGCAAGTCTCCTGAGTTCTAGTTCAGTGTATTACCCACTGGACCACACTGACTAATTACCCTTGAGAAAAGTGGCAGCTTCGTGGTATACATGGGTATTCCCTTCACCCTATCCCTGCACAGGTATTCCATACCCTTAACACTTCCTGTATGCACCCTTTCAGGCCACATGTGCCCTGATGAGCAAGCAGCAGGATATGGGCCAAAATGCATGACTGTGTTTTAATATATATGATACCAAAAGAGTTGAGTAATGAGACAGCACAATTCTGTTCTAACCAGCTGCTTGAAGACAATAGCTCTAATATCTGACAACACTAAAACGGAAGAGGTTATCCACTGCTAGGACAGCTGCGTGTAATTTCAAGAGCAACCTGGCTTCATTCTAAATGAACCAAAAAATTAATAAACTTTTTCTCTGCTGCTGTATGCAGCATGGTCTGTGTCAAATTAAAAATCTCCAACAGGCCAGGAAAATTACAAACATTAACCTAAACTGACAATCATATGGATAATCACTTGAAGCCACCTACCAATAAGAATCTGCAGTTATTCTGCTACTGTTTTCTTTCCAAAATGCCCTACGATCAGAAATCAGACATCCTGGTCAGGATGTGAGTATGGGCTACAGAAGAACAAAACACTAGAATTGAAATAAGTGGTCATGGTTTCTGCTAAACTCAGGCCACTTCCTGATTTGAATCAAGGACCAGATCCTGCAAACCCTTACGCACAAGTGTAACTAAGGCAAGAAGTTCCTCATGTTCAATGGTACGAATCACAGGCAGAAAGTTACTCGTGTGTGATTGTGGGACCAAGGTCCTAGTTAGCACTATGCAATACATTCACATGTGTAGTTTTTAGATCTTCATACAAATGTGTTTACTTTCTTTTTATTTTCTGTTTTTCAAAATCAATCTTCAAAGCCTGCACAAAAAACTGCAGTCCACTTTCACAAATTCTTGCTTTAACAGGTTTGCAGAAACGCAAACAGCAGCAGAATCAGGATCAGAGTTTTTAAACTGATACAAACTTAAATCCATAAAAATTAACACAAAAGCCAACAGCAAAAAAGCAGATAAAATTATGGGGGATGGTTAATATGACATCATATAATACTCTGCCAGGAATATAGCTTTTTATGATCAAAATCCAACCAACAAGAGAAGAAATCAGAAGCACTCATCAAAGGTTAAAATCTACTTTTGACATAAGGGCAAATGCGAAAAATATCTCTTTTAACCTGCCAATGTGCAGATGTGATATATGACAAAGACCCAAAATGAGAAAAACTAAAAATGTTTCACGATGGGAAGCTAAAATGCTGGAGATTCCTTTCTTTAGTGTTGATGACTTTTTCCATAGCTGCAGTTTCATGGTTCTTTATTCTGATTTAAATATTCTCAACAACAGAAGAACAGAGGAGACTAAATTTGTGTGGACCATAGAACTTTGGGAATAGGTGACTTCCCTTGAAAGAAAGTACTCTTGAGGATGGGAAATAGAGTTAACCCCATAGAAGAGATTGTCAAG
Organism: Gopherus evgoodei; assembly: GCF_007399415.2. NCBI lineage: Eukaryota > Metazoa > Chordata > Testudines > Testudinidae > Gopherus > Gopherus evgoodei. Next base: position 357,488,227 of record NC_044322.1, on the reverse strand, counting down.
GCAGCCTCCTGTTTTAAGGGATCATTCAAATTACCACCATATGTAATGAGTACAAGTCTGCTCCACATTTATCAGATTAAATGGTCAACTCCATTGAGCAATTGATTTTTGTTAGTGTCTTGATAGGTATTTTAGGACACATTCCACTGTTAAAGAGAACGTGCAGAAAATTTACCATTGTCTTGGTGGACACTTAGGAGGATTTTTCCGAAATAAGAAATGTCATGATACTAATACAGGAACCCAAGTTTGGCAATTCAACAAGATGGAAGTCAAAATACAACCCCCCTGAACTGCAAACATTTCTATTTCTCGTTTTTAAAATAGCAATTCAGTGAAACTTTATCTTTTTCTGCCCTAGTAACCTTACTAAGTACTCTTTTATTAGCATGACTCAGTTGGGTGGCTGTCAGCTGGTCAAGTTATTTTTACTGCAATGAGCATTTCACTGGTGGAAAAAGAATGTAACTTTCTTCCAGGAGTCTAACTGTACTTCATTAGCGTTCAACACGCTAAGGTTACAATATAACCAAGGTCACATGACTGAGTGGACAGAGGCTGAGTTTTCAAATCCCACTCCCTGTGAAAGGAAATGCAGCTCACTACACTAAACCGGCAGGCAGGAGTTGGTTAGTTTCTCTAGGCCTCTCAAATACACTTTCAGATCTATCACAGTATTATTCTGTAGTGCCTCTCCTTACATGCTGGATGCCAAAATGATTTACAGAGTTAAACAGAGACATTGTCAACTTCAAAACCTCACGTTCTGACTAAAAATCCGTTGCCTGCCATTGTCACAAAGAGGCACGTCAAATGACTATATATGAAAGAGGTTAGAAGGGGGAAAGTGTTTTCTCTATTTTTTCCAGTTTGTTTACTTTGGACATTCCATAGCACTCTGTTTATAGCCCTTTTCTCTGTTCCCCATGTACAGCCAGTCATTTCCCCCTATTCTATGTATTACATACAGCAACAGGGGAGAGAAAAACAATTTTTAAAGACAGGAAAATGTGATTGTGAAACCACAGAAACTTGTGGGGAGCCTCAGATGTAGGACCTGAAACTTAATTTAAACTCTTTTTAAAAAAATGAGTAGGTTTCAGGTTGAGCAGGGCACTTTAAAATGAGAACAAAATGAGAGAGAAATTAAGGTAGAAACGGCATGTTTAACGTCACTCAAGTTTAATAAAATGACAACAAAAACATCCAGATATTCTCAAAACTTTCTTTTTTTCAGTTTGTGCTCATTCAAACACTAAAATTTGCTGGAACTTCAGACTTCCTTTTCTCATGCACATTTTACAGGCACAAACACTCTAGGTCACACAAACACACACATATATACGCTCTGGCACATATACACACAGCTGCACACTTCCACATATCAACATATGGTCACATACATACACCATCACTCTTCAACATGCTGTCATGTACATGGATGCCCATTGTCATGTGTCACACTCTCACTTGCACGCACACATATATGCTCCCTCACACACAAAGGTGTTCTCCAACACCACATTGTTTGTACATACACAAAATCGCTCCCACTGTTACACATCCGAGACGCTTCCAGTCTCCTCTGATGTTCACACTCACTCCTTCAGCCATCTTTCACAATCACACACACACTCTTTCTCTCTCTCACACCTCTATATGCTTCTCTCACAGTAACACACTGAGACCCCTTCACACAATTGCATTCACTCTCACCTATACAAATTCTCTCATTCTTGCCAATATGGATCTCTCACCATAACACACACAAACACCTCGGGGTGTATCTCTGACCTTACACATGGCCCTGTGTCTCTCTCCTCACACACCCTTGTGTGTAGTTCTCACCATTACCCACACACCCATCCCTGTGTGTGTGTATTGCTCACAATTACACACACCTATGTGTATCTCTCTCTCACACACACAACCCCTTCCCATCTGTATCTTTGACCATTGCACTTACACACACCCGAGTGTCTCTCTCACAGTTACACCCCATGTGTACCTATCACCATTACACACAGATGTGTAACACACAATCACACCCCTGTGTTTCTCTTTCTTGCACAGATCCACTGTGTATCTCTTATAATCACACACACACACCCTCACTGAGAGTCTCTCACCTCTACACATACACATGTTTGTAACTCACAGTCAGGGCCGGCTTTAGGAAGTGTGGGGCTCAATTTGAACATTTTGGGCGGGGCCCCAGCAGAGATGACTAACAAAAAAAAAAGCATGTAAAAAAAAGCCTTTCATTTCTTCCATGTACTATTTACTTTCCATAACTATATAAATAATAAAAATATATATTACGTACATTGCATCATATATGCTGTTGGTGGGTTATTAATGAGCTCCGTTTCACATGTGTGGGTCCCTGCCACTCCCTGGGGGTGTGCTAGGGTGACCAGATGTTCCGATGTTATAGGGACAGTCCCATTTTTGGGGCCTTTTTCTTATATAGGATCCTATCACCCCTCACCCCTGTCCCAATTTTTCACACTTGCAGTCTAGTCACCCTAGGGTGTGCACATGTGTGGGTCCCAGCTGCTCTCTGCCCCCTTCATTGAAGCAGGTATGCAGGGTTACTGCCCTGGGAACTGCAGGGCACCAGTCAACATGGGGCTGGCTGGAGGCAGGGCAGGGGCTGACTGGAGGTAGGATCTGGCTGCAGGCAGGGCAAGGGGTGCGGGGCTGGCTGGCGATAGAGGGGGGCTCTAGGGTCTTTTTAAAGGGCCAGGGCTCCAGCTGCCTCTGCCACCCCAATCCTTTAAATAGCCACTGGAGCCCCGCTGCTCCCCCAGGGCTCTGGGGGCTATTTAAAGAGCCCGGGGCTCCCCCGCTTCTGCCGCCCCGGCCCTTTAAATAGCCGCGGGAGCCCTGGGGAAGCGGCGGGGCTCCAGCGGCTATTTAAAGGGCCAGGGCGGTAGAGGCAGGGAGCCCTGGACTTCTTAAATAGCACTCAGGCCCTTTAAATTGCCCCCTGGGAAGCCGGGCTACCTCAGCACGGTGCACCAGCTCCTGCTGGTACGCAGTGCCGGGGCTTGGGCCCGCAGCCCGATTCAGGGGAATTGGTCAAACTGGCCTAAAGCCGGCCCTGCTCACAGATACACACCCCGTGTCTCTGTCTCACCGTTACACATACACACACACACCTCCCTGCGTGTCTCTCACCTCTACACATACGCACGTTTCTAACTCAGTTACACACCCCGTGTGTTTCTCTCACCATTACACACACACACCTCCCTGTGTGTCTCTCACCTCTACACATACACACGTTTGTAACTCACAGTTACACACCCCGTGTGTCTCTCTCACCGTTACACACCCACAAACACCCCCTCCCTGCGTGCCTCTCAACTCTACACATACACACGTCTGTAACTCACAGTTACACACCCCTTGTGTTTCTCTCACCATTACACACACACACAAACACCCCCTCCCTGCGTGCCTCTCACCTCTACACATACACACGTCTGTAACCCACAGTTACACACCCCGTGTGTCTCTCTCACCGTTAAACACACAAACACCCCCCTCCCTGCGTGTCTCTCACCTCTACACATACACACGTCTGTAACTCACAGTTACACACCCCGTGTGTCTCTCTCACCGTTACACACCCACAAACACCCCCCTCTCTGCGTGTCTCTCACCTCTACACATACACACGTCTGTAACTCACAGTTACACACCCCGTGTGTCTCTCTCACCGTTACACACCCACAAACACCCCCCTCCCTGCGTGTCTCTCACCTCTACACATACACACGTCTGTAACCCACAGTTACACACCCCGTGTGTCTCTCTCACCGTTAAACACACAAACACCCCCCTCCCTGCGTGTCTCTCACCTCTACACATACACACGTCTGTAACTCACAGTTACACACCCCGTGTGTCTCTCTCACCGTTACACACACGCACCCGCCACTCCCCGCTCAGCGCCAGCCCCTGCCCCGCATCTCACTCCGCTCCGCGCTCCGGACCCCAGCCCGGGACCCCCCCCAAACCCGGCAACGCGCCGCGGACCCACCTGTTCTCGGCCGCCTGGAGCGGGGCTCCGCGATCCCAGCTGCTCCCCCTCCGAGCTCCGCGCCGTGCCCCAGCCGCTGCATCCACCCACCGCCTCCGCTGCCGGCCGGGGGGGAAGTGAGTGGGGAGCTCAGCCTGGCTGGCTGCCACCCTGGGGCTCCCCTCACCTCCCCGCCCCTCTCGCAGACCCCTCCTCCCCCGGGCAAGGAATCCCCCGCCCCACCCCTCTTCTGGAGACTCAGTAACCTCCCAGCCTCGGGACACAGCCCCCACTCTGTGGATTTCCTGCTCGGGGCAGCATCATGCGCTAAGTGTGTGATTCACAGATCCGGAGAAGGCTAGAAAGCAGGGGCGCTGTGACCCTCTAGGGGACTTCCTATATAGCAAAGACAACTTCCCCAAGGGAATTCCTAGAGCAAATCTTCTAGCGAAACAGCCAGTCTTGATTTATAAATGATCAGTGGTGGAGACTCCGTAAGGACCCTTGGTAAATTGTTCCTGTGCTTAATTACCGTCAACGTTAAAAATGGACCTTTTACATTTGACTTTGTCTGGCTTCAACTTCCAGCCCTTGGATCTTGATCTCTCTTTGCTAGAATGAAAAGCCAGTTATTCAATATTTGTTTCCCATGCAGATATTCTAGACTGTAATCAACTCACCCCTTAACTGTCCTTTTGTTAAGCTAAATAGATCAAGCTTCTTGGGTCTATCAGCCCAAGGCATGTTTTCCGTTCTTTAAAACATTCTCCTGGCTCTTCTCTGAACCCTCTCCAATTTATCAACATCATCCTTGACTTGTGGACGCCAGAACTGGACACATTATTCCAGCAGCTGTCACACCAGTGCCAAATACAGAAGTAAAATAACAAGGGCCATCGATTAATCACAGTGAGCTCACACAATTAACTCAAAAAAAATTAATTGCAATTAAAAAAATTAATCATGATTAATCACAGTTTTAACCTCACTGTTAAAGAATAGAATACCAATTGACAATAATTAAAAATTTTGGATGTTTTTCTACTTTTTCATATATACTGTATTCTGTGGTGTAATTGAAATCAAAGTGTATATTATTTTTATTAGACATATTTGCACTGTAAAAATGATAAAAGATATTCTATTTTTCAATTCACCTCATACATGTACTGTAGTGCTATCTCTTTGTCATGAAAGTGCAATTTACAAATGTAGATTTTTTTGTTACATAAAACAAAACAATGTAAAACTTCAGAGCCTTCAAGTGCATTCAGTCTTAGTCCTTGTTCAGCCAATCGCTAAGACAAACAAGTTTGTTTACATTTAGAGGAGATAATGCGGCCAGCTTCTTATTACAATGTCACCTGAAAGTGAGAACAGGCATTTGTCTGGCACTATTGTAGCCGGCATTGCAAGGTATTTACGTGCCAGATATGCTAAACATTCATATGTGCCTTCATGCTTCAGCCACCATTCCAGAGGACATGCTTCCATGCGTTAATTAAATTTGTGACTGAACTCCTTGGGGGAGAATTGTATGTCCCCTGCTCTATTTTACCAGCATTTTGCCATATATTTCATGTTATAGCAGTCTCAGATGATGACCCAGTACATGTTCATTTTAAGAACACTTTCACTGAAGATTTGACAAAACACAAAGATGGTACCAATGTGAGATTTCTAAAGATAGCTACAGCACTTGACTCAAGGTTTAAGAATCTGAAGTGCCTTCCAAAATCTGAGAGGCACAAGGGGTAGATCATGATTTCAGAAGTCTTAAAAAAGCAACACTCCTATGCAGAAACTACAGAACCAGCAAAAAAGAAAATCAACCTTCTGCTGGTGGCATCTGACTCAGAGAATGAAAATGAACATGCGTCGGTCTGCACTGTTTTGGATAGTTATTGAGCAGAACCCATTATCAGCATAGATGCATGTCCCCTGGAATGGTGGTTGAAGCATGAAGGGACCAGGATCGCCCAGAGGGGGGAGCGAGAGGGGCAATTTGCCCCAGGCCCTGGGCTCCGCAGGGGCCCCCATGAGAGTTTTTCGGGGCCCCTGGAGCCGGGTCCTTCACTCGCTCGGGGGCCCCAGAAAACTCTTGCGGGGCCGGGACCAGGAGCTTCTTCCGCTCCCGGTCTTTGCTGGCGGGGGAGTCCTTCCGCTCCGGGGCAGAAGGACCCCCCACCATCGCATTACCGCTGAAGCGGGACCAGACGCCGAAGTGCAACCCGGTCTTCGGCTGTAATTCGGCCGTGGGGGGCCCTTCTGTTCAGGGACCTGCCGCCGAAGTTCCCCGAAGACCCGCGGCGGGGGCCCCCCGCCACCGAATTACTGCCGAAGAGCGGGCTGCACTTCAGCTGCGGGTCCCGCTTCGGAGGAAATTAGCCGGCGGTGGGCCCCCGCCGTGGGTCTTCGGGGCACTTCAGCGGCGGGTCCCAGAACGGAAGGGCCCTCCACCGCCGAACAGGGCCGGCTCTAGACATTTTGCCACGCAGCGGGCCCGCTGCCACTTGCTGGTCCCACGGCTCCGGTGGACCTCCCGCAGGCATGGCTGCGGAGGGTCCGCTGGTCCCGCGGCTCCGGTGGACCTCCTGCAGGCGTGCCTGCGGATGCTCCACCGGAGCCGTGGGACCAGCGGACCCTCCGCAGGCACGCCTGTGGGAGGTCCACCGGAGCTGCCTGCTGCCGATGGCCCCAGGCCCCCGGAATCCTCTGGGAGGCCCTGGAAGGGACATATGAATCTTTAGTGCATCTGGCATGTGAAGATCTTGCAACACCAGCTACAACAGTGCCATGAGAACACATGTTCTCACTTTCAGGTGACATTGTAAACCAGAGGAGGGCAGCATTATCTCCTGCAAATGTAAACAAAGGTGTTTGTCTGAGCGATTGGCTGAATAAGAAATAGGACTGAGTGGACTTGCAGGCTCTAAAATTTTACATTATTTTTAATGCAGATTTTTGAACATAATTCTATTTTTGTAAGTCCAGCTTTCATGATAAAGAGATTGCACTACAGTACTCATATTAGGTGAATTGAAAAATACTATTTCTTTTGTTTTTTTACAGAGCAAATAATCAAAATAAATGTAAAGGGAGCATTATACACTTTGTATTCTGTGTTGTACTTGAAATCAATATATTTGAAAATGCAGCAAACATTCAAACACTTTTAAATAAATGGGATTCTATTATTAACAGTGTGATTAATCATGATTAATTATTTTAATCATGTGATTAATCATAATTAATTTTTTAATCGCTTGACAGCCCTAAAAATAACCTCTCTACTCCTACTCAAGACTCCCCTGTTTATGCATTCCAGGATCACATTAGCACTATTGGCCACAGCATTGGACTGGGAGCTTACCTTCAGCTGATTATCCCAAATCTTTTTCAATCATTAAAAGGATAAAGCCCCCCATCCTGTAAGCTAATACATGCATTAACTGTATGAAAATCCCTATTATTTGCTTGCACCCAGCATACCAAGCGATCCATATCACTCTATTTCAGTGAGCAGTTGTCATCACCACTCCCCCAATTTTTGTGTCATCTGCAAACTTTATCAGTGACAATTTTATGTTTCCTTCCAGGTCATTAATAAAAATATTAAGTAAGATAGGGCCAAGAATTGATTCCTGAAGGACCCTACTAGAAGCACAGCCATTTGATGATGATTCTCTGGTTACAGTTACATTTTGAGACCAATCAGCAAGTCAGCTGTTAATCCATGTAATATGTGCCATGTTCATTTTAGATCTTTCTGTTTTTTTAATCAAAATGGTGTGCAGTACAAAGTCAAATGCCTTAAGGAAGTCTAAATCTATGACATCAACACCATTCCTTTGTCAACCAAATTTATAATCTCATAAAAATATCAAATTAGTTTGCCATCTATTTTTCATAAACCCATGTTGATTGGCATTAATTATATTACCTTCCCACAATTCTTTATTAATCAAGTCCCTTATCAGCTGCTCCACTATCTTGCCTATGACTGATGTCAGACTCACAGGCCTATAATTACCCAGATCATCCTGTTAATCCTTTTTTAAATACTGGCACAATATTAGCATTCTTCCCATCTTCTGGAACTTCCCCAGTATGCCAAGACTTATGGAAAACCAGCATTAACAGTCCAGTGAGCTCCTCAGCCAACTCTTTTAAAACTCTTGAGTTTAAGTTAGAAGGAGCTGGTGAACAGGAACAGCAAACAGGGAGAGGAAGGTTAGAGAGAAAGCATGAAAGCCAGATACACTTAATGCTCTGTAAATGTAGTCCTGTAACAACCTCCCCAAACCCAAACAATAACAACAAAACAACAAACAAACACCCACCTCTGCAGCAAGAATAAAAATAATTCAGGCATAAGTCCATAAGCAGAGGGGATGCTGCCCAGTTTATTTCACTTAATGTCATATGTAGGATTACCTACCTTCGGAGCAGGCAGTGTATGTGTGTATTTAGTGCAAGCAACATGGGTCTCAGAGACCGAATATGGGCTCTTGAGATCAGAGTGCCTGAACTGGAGATGCTAAGGGAGAAAGAGATGTACACAGATGAGACTTTCAGGACACCGGCCCCATATCTGATGGCCTCTGTGCTGTTGAGGAGGATGGCAGTCTCAGAGAAGGAGAATAGCAAACTGGAGTGGAAAGAAACTATCCCATGATTGGGACCTTCCTTCCAAATGATGCCATGGTGTCCTTTTGCACTGAAGAGATCCCTTGGCGGGGGGAACCTTTGTTATTAAGCACAGAAAGGTAATAGTAATGGGGGATTCCATGATTAGAAATATACATAGTTGGGTTTGTGATGACCAGGAGAACTGCCTGGTGAATTGCCTGCTGGGGGTGAAGGTTGTGGACCACTCAAAACCTGTAGATAGACTTATGTGCAGTTCTGGGAAGGAGCCAATGGTCATGGTGCCTAGGTAGGGAAAGGTAGGAGAGAGATCCTGGAGGCCAAATTTAAGCTATTAGGTCAGAGGTTAAACTTCAGTCCCTTCATGGTAGCATTCTCCAAAATGCTTCCAGTTCCATGAGCAGGGACTGTGAGACAGGCAGAACTGCAGGGTTTCAATGAGTGGATGAGACAATAGTGTTTGGAGGAGGGATTTCAATGTATTAGGAACTGGGGAACCTGTTGGGAAGATATACAGGAAAGATATGCTCCACCTACACCAAAACAGAACCAGATTGCTGGCATGCAAAATTAAAAAGGTTGTAGAGACGTTTTTAAACTGGGGGAAAGCTGACTGATGCGGAGGAGTACACAGTTCAGATAGAGGCATCACTTAAGGGAGGATTTATTAAAGGGGATATTCTATATCCTAGTAAAGGGGAGAGGATAGAAGTTGATGAAGTACAGGCAGGAGCTAAAGAGAAACAGTCAAATGAAAAAAGAGTCTCATTCAGTCACATCACATGTAGGCAGACAACTAAACATTGACAACTTTGATAAATGCTTGTATATAATTGCTCAAAGTCTAAAAACTAAGATGGGTGAACTCGAGTGCCTGGGATTAAATAAAGATACTGATATTATGGGAATCATAGAACATCAGAAGGCAGAAAGTTGTTGGAATGATGATAACCTATGGAACATAGTACTATCAGAGTACGAAATATATGGGAATGTGCTGGTGAGGGATTGGCAATATATATGTGCAAGCAAACACAGAGTCAAATATAATAAAAATCTTTAATGGTCCCACAGAATCTCTGTGTACAAAAATGTCATGCTTGAATAATAAAAGTATAACAGCAGGAATATATTTCCGACCATCTGAGTAGGATGATGACAGAGATTATGAAATGCTCAGGGATATTAAAGAGGCTACCAAAACAAAAACCCCAACAATATTAGGGGATTTCGACTGTACCCTTATTGATTGGATACATGTTATCTCAGGACAGAATGCAAAAACAAAATTTCTAGACACCATTACTGACTGCTTTTTGTAGCAGGTACTCCTGGAACCCACAAGGAGAGAGGCACTTCTTTATTTAGTACTAAATGTCACAAAGCATCTGGTCCAAGAGGTGAATATAGCTGAACCTCTCAGTAATAGAGACCATAATGTAATTAAATTTAACATCCTTATAGGAGGGCAAACACCCAATAAACCCACCATAGAAGCATTTAACTTGAAAAAGAGGAACTATACAAAAATGAGGAAGCTAGCTCAATGAAATGGAATAGCCACAAGAGTGAAATGCCTGAAAGCTGCATGGAAACTTGTTTAAAAACACCATAATATAGGCTCAAAGTAAATGTATGTCAATAATAATAATAATAATAATAATAATAATAATAATAATAATAATAATAATAATAAAATGAAGAGGACCCCCAAAAATGCCACCATAGCTAAACAAGAGAGTAAACAAAGCAGAGACGAAAAGCCATCCTCTAAAATTTGGAAGACAAATTCTGATGAGGAAAATAGAAAGGAGCTTAAACTCTGACAAGTCCAGTGTAAAAGTATAATTACACAAGCCAAAAGGAAATTTGAAGAGCAACTAGCAAAAGACAGAAAATCTAACAGCAATTTTTTTTAAGTACATCAGAAGCAGAACCCTGCCAAACAATCAGTGGGGATACTGGACAATCAAGGTGCTAAAGGAGCACTCAAGGAAGACAAAAGGCTGTTGAGGAGAAACTAAATGAATTCTTTGCATCAGTCTTCACTGCAGAGGATATGAGGGAGATTCCCTTTTCTGAGCCATCTTTTTTTACTTGACAGATCTGAAGAACTGTCCCAGACTGAGATGTCAACAGAGGAAGTGTTGCAACAAACTGATTAATTAAATAGTAATAAGTCACCAGGACCAGATGGTAGTCACCCAAGAATTCTGAAGAAACTCAGATATGAAACTGCAGAACTACTGACTGTGATCAGTAATCTATCACTTAAATCAGCGTCTGTACTAGATGACTGAAGGATAGCTAATGTAATGCCAATTTTTTTAAAAAGCCCCAGAGATGATCCTGGCAATTACAGGCCAGTAAACCTAACTTCAGTGCCAGGCCAGCTGGTTATAACTATAGTAAAGAACACAATTATCAGACACATAGATGAACACAATATATTGGAGAAGAGTTAAAATGGCTTCTGTAAGGGGAAATCATGCCTCACCAATCTATTAGAATTCTTTGAGAGAGTCAGCAAACATGTGGACAAGAGTGACACAGTGGATACTGTGTACTTGAACTTTTAGGAGGCCTTTGACAAGGTCTGCCATGAAAAGCTCTTATGCAAATTAAGCAATCATGGGATAAGAAGGAAGGCCCTCTCACTGTTTAAAAGATAGGAAACACAGGATAGGAATAAATGGTCAGTTTTCACAGTGGAGAGAGATAAACAGCAGTGTCCCCCAAAGATCTGAACTGGGATGAATGCTGTTCAACATACTCATAAATGATCTGGAAAAAGGGATAAACAGTTAGGTAGTAGTTTGCAGATGATTCAAAATTACTTAGGATAGTTAAGTCCAAAGCAGACTGCAAAGAGTTACAAAGGGATTATGCAAAACTGGGTAAGTCGGCAACAAAATGGTAAATGAAATTCAATGTTTATAAATGCAAAGTAATGCACATTGGAAAACATAATCCTAACTATACAGACAAAATGTTGGGATCAAAATTAGCTGTTACTACTCAAGAAAGAAATCTTGGAGTCATCATGAATCGTTCTCTGAAAATATCTGCTTAATGTCTAGCATCAGTCAAAAAAGCAAACAGCATATGAGGAATCATTAGGAAAAGTATAGCTAATAAGACGATAAATATCATAATACCACCATATAAATCCATGGTACACCCACAGCTTAAATACTGTGTGCAGTTCTGGTTGCCCCATCCCAGAAAAGATACATTAGAATTGTAAAAGACACAGAGAAGGGCAACATAAATGATTAGGAAAACAGCTTCCATAAAAGGAGAGATTAAAAAGACAGAGACTGTTGAGATTAGAAAAGAAACAACTAAGGGGGAATATGATAGAGGTCTATAAAAGCATGAATAGTGTGAAGAAAGTGAATATGGAAGAACGATTTACCCCTTCACATAACAAAAGAACCAGGCGTCACTGGATGAAATTAATAGGCAACAGGTTTAAAACAAACAAAAGGAAAGACTTCTTCATACTATGCACAGTCAACCTGTGGAACTAGTTACCAAGGGATGTTGAAAAGACCAAATGTATAACTGGGTTCAAAAAGGAATTAGATAAGTTCATGGAAGGTAGGTCCATATAATGGCTATTAGCCAAAATGGTCAGGGATACAACCTATGCTCTGGGTGTCCTTAAGCCTCTGACTGCCAGAAGCTGGGACTGGACACCAGGGGATGCATCCCTCTGGCCCATCCATTAGATGTTTGGAACCCCAGATTAATAAGAATTGGGTGCATACATATATCCTAGGGGTGGGGTTTAGGGCCTGCCACTTTTCTCTGCATTTCACTCCCAGGTAGCTTAGGCAGTTCTTCACTCAGTTTACTTGCATCTGAGAACACCTTCCTTAGGTATCTGTCTCTCCTGATGCATGGTACAGGGAGCCAGGGCACCAGCCTGGGACCAGAGGATTCCACTAGCTGACAGGGTGTCTAAAGGTGAGGTGCTGCAAGGCCTAAATCCCTTTGCACTTTTGCTGGGGCGAATCATTGACATTTGACATGAGGAGCAATTGTCTGTCAGATCTCCCAAATCCGGCCTTAGAAGGGGCAATGCGCTCTTCAGCATTTTCAAAATGAATCATTCGGCAGCTTTAGTTCTAAGTTTAAAGCACTCCAGGATGGTTGTTTGAATGCTGCTGTAACAAAGCAAGATGCTATTGTATCACCCTAACTGAGGTTTCCTAATATATCATCCCAGCAAGCCCAAAAGGGATCTCAAGGAAAAGAAAAGGCTATTCGGCTTTTGGAAGTCAGAGAGTATATAAATGTACAACCTTCCAACTGCCCCCTTCCTCTGACATACACTAGCGCAATTTCAATCAAGTACAATACATTTTCTTGTTACTGAAACAAAGATCAACTCAGGGAACGCAAATGGCATTTCATGAGAGGGACAATCTCGCATCTTAGCTGCGCTCATTCCATTAAGTTACATATGCCGCCTTCTTGTCCACATCAGGGTGTATTATATTTGCTTTTGGTATCAAAAGCGGTCAGGACATAAAGGTTTCCTTGACATCCAAAACCAAAGGAGAGTTGCAGAAAACTAAATTGTGAGTTTTATATAGCGCTAGAGACGTGCCTGGTGCTTTATACAACACAGTCCTGGCCCTGAAGTGTTTGCAGTCTAATCAGTGGTCGATATCATTATTACCATTTTAATATTTTTTTTAATAGCACCCACAGTGTCACTGATCTGCCCCCTGGCAGCCCACATAGAATAAGCCAGGGGGACTCAGCCTTCTAAATCTGCAGATCATTCCTGATCTGGAAATGGAAAGGATCACGGAGCCGTCACTATTTAGCTGAAAGGAAAGACCCTAACTGACCTTAAATCAGCAGGTGCTGTGATGGAAGTGAGAGTTGGCAGCAGAGTTTTTCAGGCCAAAAGCTAGATTTTATATTAGGGCAAAACTCACAATGGGAGATTTCAATGCTGAAGTCTAATTCACTTGTCAGTGTGTGTTGCGGGTCCCCCTCTGTGCCTGACCCACTGAGGCAGTGAGTCTGCTACTGCTACCAGCCTCGGGATGTAGTTCTCCAGCTCAGTCTGTACGTGCTGCTGGCTTTAGCTCTAGAGATCCCTGGTCATGGTCAAGAGGAAGGTGGGTGCTACAGAAAGAAAGGACCGTGGGCTCTGTGTCTATGAATTGGAGGAATAATGCAGCTCGCATGGTTTCTCATCAGAGCGGATCACCTTGGGCTGCATGCTGCTGAAGCTTTGGTGGCAGCTGATGCTGAACTTCCATTGCAACATGTGTGCCTGGCATGTCTTACTGCTGCCACTTCGCTCTGCACGCACAGCTAATTGGGCATTACCTTCTACAGCACAGGAGGCCCTTCAAAGTGGGTGTAGGCATTTGGAAACCAAAAGCCCTTAAAGCTGCATCTTTCTGGTGGAAAATATCACCACAAGCCGTTGTGTTTTCTTTCCTGTATTTGAAAACCACCCACAGTTTTTAGTAAAAAATGCAGCTGATGAAGGATTTTTACCCAAGCAAAGGGCCTCTTTGCAGTATCGCACCTCAAAATATTTGTCAGTGTTATTTTTTCTTTTCTTTTAATGACTGGCTATGTACAGCTATTTATTAGCCATAAGGGGATGTTAAATGGCCATGAGACCCAAATCCAGTAATTGCCATGGCAGAAGGCTAAAAAATGCTCTCCCTCTCTGCGTTCAGTTAGTTGGATTTAAGCAGTAAGTAGCCAGTGCACTTGCCATATAAAAACGAACACGAGTCATTACTGTGGGTATTTTCAGTGCTAATGCTTTTCTTACAGTAGGAAGATTGGAGATGCAATACTAGCTCATACCATTTGCCCATCTAGCCTGCGACAATTCCCAATAACAGATGCTGCAAGTGAATTGGGAAAAGCCCCACAGTGGCCAATTATGGAATAATCAACCCCAGGGCCAGCTCTAGGTTTTTTGTCACTCCAAGCAAAAAAAATTTTGGTTGCCCCCTCCTCAGCCCTGGGCTCCCCCCAGCACTCTCCTGCTGCCTTAGTGCTGGGTTCTCTCCTTTCCCTCCCCCCACCAGTGCATCCCCCCACAGGCACCTCCCTGCCACCCCAGCCCCGGGCTCTCCCCCGGAACCTGCACCCTCCTGCTGTCCCAGCCCTGGGTCACTGGTAACTCACTTCCAGAGTGGGTCATTCAGCAGGAATTTTGGATGTGCACAGAAAACAGACAGGCTTGGTTCCCATATGCTTACAGAACAGCAGTAACATGGAACAATTTTCAGTTTGTGTGACTGGAGGATATCTGGATGCATATTATAAGACTGTCCTACATAAATGAGGAAAAGTTGAGGTGCCTTTATTATTCTTTTGTTCCACTCTTTCTTTCTATGGGGAATTTGCCAATGCAATATCACTGTCTTCCTTTTAAACAAATAAAACTTTTTTTTTAAAGGCAATGGCTGTTGAAAATAGCAATTCCAGTGCTAAAAATCCACTGGGAAGCATTTCTTGCTCAATTTTATGCTACTTTTTTTTACAGCAAGTTACAGTGGATCAGTATATTTGATCTGGGAGAGATGAAGTAACAGCTACCCAAATTGAGCGTGAGCATTCTTGAATTTTGAGGTGTTCAAATCTGGAAGGCAGGTGCTAGATTCTCTTTCTGAATATTAGCTAAATCTGGAAAGGAAAAGTCAATTTCTGCTTCCATGGCTCAGAAGTGGATATCCTCCTATGTGCCTGGTATCTAAAGCTGCCAAAGTCCCCTGGCAGAGCCTCCCCTCTCTTACTCTTCATTTTAAATTCCAGTGGGATCCACGTACCTCCCTTGCTAGGCTTCAGATAGAGAGGTGCACTGCCCATTTAGTCCACCCAACTCCTTCTTTGGGGGCTGCAAGGTGAGGTCACACCAGTATCTCTAATCCAGTCTGGGGAAGTCTTCTGAAGGGGATATCTGGGGCAAAGCCTACTCTTTGGGCATACTTGTTCCCCATTCACAGTGCCACCCCCTTCTAGCAGCTCTCCACTCCCAGCAAGCTGTAGCCTGGCTCAGCTACCTCACTCCTTCCCTGTCCCTTTCCTGTGGATAGCTGCAAGGGATTGCTGGGAAATGTAGTTCTTTCCCTGCTCCAGGGCTGGCTCTATAGGTAGAGAGCTAAGTAAGGAACTACAGTTCCCAGGATCCCATGAGTCCTCATCTGCCATGCTGGATCACCAGGTGCTCCATGGCTCCACTTCTGCAGGTTTGAGAGGGGAGGAAGTGAGTTAAAAAAAAAAAAGGGATGGCCAAAATGATGCCCCCTGGAAACATGCCCCCCCCAAGCACCTACTTGTTTTGCTGGTGCCTAGAGCCAGCCCTGATCAACCCACGGGGAAGGTTCCTTCCTAGCCTCCATGAGTCACAGGTTGGATTATACCTTGAGGCATGTGGATTTATATCCCTTCCAGACTTCAAACAGAAGTTCTATCATTATTAATTATTACACTAACAACTAAGAGCCGCAGTCATGGACCAGTATCTCATTATGTGAGGTGCTGGACAAACACAGAGCAAAAATAATGGTCCCTGTCCCAGAGAGCTTAACAAATTGTTTTCATTTTAAGTGTTCAGTACCTTTTCTAAATCCTGCTAAGCTCTTGGCCTCAGTGATCATTGTGGCAATAAGTTCCACAGGCTGTGTGTGTTTAAAATGCTTGACCCATTTAAATAAGTAAATGAGAAATGTAACCCATGAGTGACCGGGCTGGGTAGGTGTGTTTTTTAATATATATTTGAAAATGTTGGAAAATGAATGCAGAGCTAGTGGATGGTCCTGAACTCCTGGAGATTAACATCTACTGTTGACACATCACAGTGTACTCATGCTACCTTCCAGTGTGCCTCAGCCCCTTTTACATATGTGATGTATACCCCAAGAGAAGTAGGCAACAACAACAACAAAACAAATAATGTTGGGTTCTTTTATTTAACATATGTTATGTCCATATCTATCTTCTACTCAATTCAATGAGGTTTAATCTACATTTCTTATGAACAACACAATTTTAGCCTGTGGAACTCATTGCCAGCAGAAAACATGAAGGACAAGAACTTAGTAGGGTTTTTGATGTTGATGTTTATTTTTTGTAACATTATGCTTGTGTAACATGGTACTCTGTCCCCTCAGAGTGACTGGATTGCATAGATGTTTATGAGTTTGCTATTGCCTTTGAGATAACAGGATTGGGGTTTTAGCTGAGAGGGTAAACATTTATAGACTGTAGATGCAGAAGGTCTGGGTTTGAGTCCTACTAGTGACAATCCACCTACGAGTATTGTGTTATCGAAGTGGTGGCCTGTACCAGGATCTGAGCTCCAATGAAACTTGGAATTTCAGGATGACCTTCCCTGTCAGGGGGAGTGTGCATCTCAGGCTTATACAGTGTAGCACTCTCTGTCCCCCTCTAGTGGCTGGCTCACATGGAGTTGTATGAGGCTGTACAGCTTTTGAGCAAAGAGCTGCCTGGGTCTTTTAGTTCAGACAGAAGAGACTCCTGGCTGTTGATCCAGAGATCTCAGGTTCGTTCTGGGTTCGCTCCCTGCTCCCAACACCCCAGCCAGGGGTGTTGCATTATGTTTGCACTTCTGATAGCCTCATATTCAAGATTTAATATTTCTGATGTAAAACAACGGACAGGAAAAAGCCATAAGATAACACCAGGGAAAAGGCAAATTTGTGTCCCAAACAAATGATGTGTCATGTACTAAAGAAGAGTTGAGAGGCTATGACAGGATCCCAGGGGTGCAACCTGGGACTGTGGGACTTCTGTGCCCCCTTTTCTCACTATACTGGGTTGTCTCTCACAATGCCTTACTGGTGGCAAGCAGCAAACCCTTCCAGGTGCTGTTACCATTCAGTACAACCACATGTGGAGCCCCACACCGAGCTGGATTGCATGAATGCTCCCAGAGCCACTCATGTATCAAACAGAGACACCAGCCAAATCTCCCCAGCTCCCAGCCTTGTGCTTTAGGAATCTACTGTCTTGCACTGCTTGAGACCCTTTCTGCTTACTGAGACAGCAAATGAAGATGCTGCTTAAGGCCAAATGTGGTGGTGGTTTTGTGCTGCGGACACCGGACAGCTGTCTCCTGGAATCTGGGCAGGGATCATGGACTCATTTCAACAGCCATCGGTCAGTGGAAGACATTCGGGGCTGGGTTCCAATCTCATGTCGGTTTGATGCCAAAGTAACTCACATAGCTTTGTTACTTGTATGGCGGTGGTGCTGAGGAACCCCAATCAAAACAGGGCCTCGTTGTGCGAGGTGCGAGCCGAGCTCTCCCGTGACAGGACAGCCTCTGCTCCCATCCTCTGTGTGACACTCCTCAGGGTACAACTGCTGAATTGTGTCTCTTCAGTTCCCCACCCTGGGCTGCCTTTTACACTGCTTTACCAGTGAACAGCCACTCGTGGCCTGGTAACAGCCTCCAGCATGTAAGCTGCTCCCAGCAACCCAGCACTGAGAGCTACTCGTTAGCCACTCATTAATTATGCTGCAGAAGAACACCAGCAGATTCTCCAGTGCAAGACTTTCCCCCAGAAATGTTTCCATTCCATATGGCTAAATGCAATGCCTTGTATGGTGTCAAGTATCAGTGGAGTAGCGTCTGCCCATGCGTCTGACGAAGTGGGCATTCACCCATGAAAGCTGATGCTCCAATACATCTGTTAGTCTTAAAGGTGCCACAGGACTCTGTTGCTTTTTACAGATCCAGACTAACACGGCTACCCCTCTGATACTTGACCCCAGAAATGTGTGTCTTGTACTGCCCAGCACACTACTGGACAAAACAAGCTCATCTGATGTCCATCATTTCATCAGTGGAAAATGATATGCACTAGTCTTCTTATCCCAGATGGAGCTTCCGCACACACTTTAATCCAAACACACTGGTGAGATAAAGCAGTGAAACAAGTTTATTAACTACAGAAAAAAAAGAAAGATTTTACGTGACTACAAGTAATGAGGCATAGAAGTCAGGATTGGTTATAAAATACATAAAAAATAAATAAAATGCAAGCTAAATGCCTAACTAACAAGCCAAGTGAACTTAAAAGCAAAAGGTTTTTTTTCTCACCATAAGCTTACAGCAGTCCATATTGACTGAAAAGTCTTCCAGCCAGGACTCCCCGCCACCCTCCCCCCCAGTTCAGTACTTTAAGAGCCGTTGATGGCCTGAGCAGAGATGAAGGAGACTGAAGTCAAGTGTTTTTCTTGTGCTAGAAACATCCTTGCTGAGTCTTGGTGACAAACAGTCACTTCTGTGGAAGTGAGGTTTGAACCGTCCTTCTGATGAAATGCAAATTTCTTGTTGACGCCTCCCCACTGCCAGAGAATGGTAGCTCACCTATGTGATAGTTCTCTTGACTGTGTTGATACCCGTCTGGGGCGCCAGTGTATCTTTGTCTCTGAAAAACTGCTTTGAACCTGTTTTTCTAACTTGGAATATATGACAGCAATGTTATACAGTAAAATCTTATAACTTGACACACAATGTTGGTATGCACCCTGTATCAGGACAAAAATATTAAGCAGATGATGAGTTTTCAAATGATCCCTCACAAGGCACACTTTGTACAAAATTGGTCATCATTCTGGAAAAGTGGTGAACATATTGGTATAGATTGTAACATTTTGGTTTGCCCCGACAGCTCAGAGACCTCTTGTGTAGTTGCCACGGTACAGTTTACAGTGTTTCACTCCACCACCTTCTGCATACTGACGCAATCACAGCTTTTACAATGTCCTCCGGCGGTACTACCCCTTCTCCAAAGGTGGGGGAAGAAAAGGTGTCTCTTCCCAGATAATGCGCTTTTGTCAGGCCCTACTAGCCAGTCTCTCCCTCTTGCACTCCCTCCCTGTGTTCTTTTAGCCAGCCTCCTTGTGAATGCGCAAATTAGCTCAGTAGCTGCCCAGCCCCAACCTGACTGGGAACTCTCCTCCTTAATCAGGCCCTTCCTGGGGCCCCAGTTGGTTAAACAGTGACCAGCGAGCTGCATCAGTTGCTGAGTCTCTGTACTTTGTCATGCCTAGGGAGACAAGACAGCAAGTGTGGAAAATCAGAAAGGGGGTGGGGGGTAAGAGGAACCTATATAAGAAAAAGATCCAAAAATCAGGACTGTCCCTATAAAATTGGGACATCTGGTCACCCTAGTCACGCCCTCACTGTCTGCTGGCCTTGAACTGAGTCCACCTCTCTAGCTAAGATCATTAGTGTAGCAGCTGAGCACGGGGAACTCCAACAGATTTAGCATCATGACACCCCTGTGAGGTAGGGCAGTACTATTCTCCCCTTTGGGGGAACTGACACGCTCAAGCCCAGATCCACAAAGGCACTTTTGGTTGCTAAACCCCAGACATAGGACTCTAAGAGTACATCAAAACATTGCAAGTAACCCCACATGGTAGCAAATCACTGAACCTGGTCAACTGACTTGGGCTTGCAGGGCTCGTGCTGTGGTAATAAAAGTATCAGGGTGGATGCTCCATCTCAGGCTCTGAAATCTGGCAAAGGGGGTGGGTGTCACAGACCCAGCCTCTCAGCCTGCTTTCAAGCAGCTAGCAGGGAGAGAAAAAACACTCACTGGCTTTTGGTCCTAGACCTCCCACCTCTGCCACCATGTCAAGGTATTATTCCCACTTTGAACTTCAGCGTCCAGAAAGTGGGGACCTGCATGTACCTTCTAAGCTTAATTCCTAGCTTAGATCTGATAATGCTGCCACCAACCAAAAATATAGTGTTTTGGTACACTTTCTGTCCCCCAAAACCTTCCCTGGGGGACCCAATACCCAAACCCCTTGGGTCTTAAAACAAAGAGAAATAAACCATTCCCCCTCCTTTCTCCTTCCCAGACTTTCCCTGAGAGATCACTGTGATCCAAATTCCTTGAATCTTAAAACAGAGAGGAATTAGCCTTTCCCCCCCCTTCTTCCTCTCCCCCCTACTCCCTGGTGAGTTCAGACCCAATCCCCTTGGGTCTTACACAAGAAAAAAAAATCAATCAGGTTCTTAAAAAAGAAAGCTTTTAATTAAAGAAAGAAAAAAGTAAAAATTATCTCTGTAAAATCAAGATGGAAAATGTTTACAGGGTCTAAGCTTATACATAGACTAGAGGGACTCCCTAGCCTAAGATACAAGTTACAGCAAACAGAGATAAAATATCCTTCCAGCAAAATACACATTTGCAAATTAAGAAAACAAACATA
Source organism: Gopherus evgoodei (assembly GCF_007399415.2). Lineage (NCBI taxonomy): Eukaryota > Metazoa > Chordata > Testudines > Testudinidae > Gopherus > Gopherus evgoodei. The sequence goes on along the minus strand of NC_044322.1, from coordinate 357,467,298 downwards.
AAACTAATTCATCTTTTCTAGCCAGTACTTACTATTCTGAACATGAGAGACTGTTAGAAAGAATGGAGACAGATCTGTTTGCACATCTGGTCCCTCTTAGCTCCAAGAGCGAACAAAGAACAAAACAAACAGCACAAACAAAGACTTCCCTCCATCAAGATTTGAAAGTATCTTGTCCCCCAATTGGTCCTTTGGTCAGGTGTCAGCCAGGTTCACTGAGCTTGTTAACCCTTTACAGGTAAAAGAGACATTAACCCTTAACTATCTGTTTATGACACGCCCCCCAAATCTCAGACAGTGTGGAACCACACTGGCTGTGATTTCTTCCTAGAACTTTAGAATAAACAGATTAATAACACACATGCACCGTTACATATACTACTAATTATGTAAAACTACAAGATTTTCCACATTTTAAGGACAATTTTTAACCAGTTGAATCTGGGAAACTTTCACGGGAGAGTGCATCAGCTACTTTGTTAGAAGCTCTTGAAATGTGTTGAATTTCAAAATCAAAATCTTGGAGAGCTCCATCGAAGCAGTTTTTTGTTGTTTCCCTTGGCAGTATGAAGCCACTTTAGCGCAGCATGGTCAGTTTGTAGCTGGAACCGCTGTCCTCAAACGTATGGGCGTAGCTTTTCCAGAGCGTACACAATGGCGTAGCATTCCTTTTCACTGACTGACCAGTGACTTTCCCTCTCAGACAGTTTTTTGCTGAGAAACACGACAGGATGGAAGTTTTGTTCCGGTCCTTCCTGCTTTAAAACTGCTCCCACCCCATGCTCAGATGCATCCGTGGTTACTAGGAATGGTTTGTCAAAGTCCGGGGCCCTGAGCACAGGGTCAGACATGAGAGTCGACTTAAGCTGGGTAAAGGCCTTTTGACACTCATTAGTCCACTTAACTGCATTCGGCTGGGTCTTTTTGGTCAGGTCTGTTAGTGGGGCAGCGATTTGGCTGTAGTGTGGTACAAAACGCCTGTAATACCTGGCCAAGCCTAAGAAGGATTGGACCTGTTTTCTTGACCTTGGGACAGACCACTTTTGTATAGCATCCACCTTGGCCTGTAGGGGGTTTATGGTTCCTTAACACACCTGGTGTCCCAGGTAAGTCACTCTGTTTTGGCCTATTTGACACTTTTTGGCCTTAACAGTTAGTCCTGCCTGCCTGATGCGCTCAAAGACTTTTTCCAGATGTTCTAGGTGTTCGGGCCATGAATCAGAAAAAATGGCCACATCATCGAGGTAGGCAACTGCAAATTCTCCCAATCCTGCTAGGAGACCATCCACAAGTCTTTGGAAGGTGACGGGTGCATTTCGCAGCCCAAAAAGAAGCACATTAAATTCATACACCCCTGCATGGGTGATGAAGGCTGACCTTTCTTTGGCGGGTTCATCTAGCGGTACTTGCCAGTACCCCTTGGTTAAGTCTATTGTAGAGATGAACTGGGCACATCCCAACTTTTCCAATAGCTCATCGGTGCGTGGCATTGGATAGTTGTCGGGACGAGTTACCGCATTTAGCTTACGGTAGTCCATGCAAAAGCGTATTTCCCCATCTGGTTTGGGTACCAGAACCACTGGAGATGCCCATGCACTGGTAGAGGAGCAGATTATACCCATCTGTAGCATGTTCTGGATCTCCCGTTCTATAGCAGTTTGGGCATGAGGAGACACCCGGTAGGGTGGGGTTCTAATTGGGTGAGCATTACCTATGTCAATGGAGTGGTATGCCCGTTCAGTCTGTCCTGAGTGGCTGAGAACAATGGGGCGAAGCTAGTGCACAGCTCCTTGATCTGTTGCCGCTGCAGATGTTCCAAGGTTGTGGAGAGGGTCACCTCTTCCATGCCACTGTCACTCTTTCCTTCATAGTAGACACCTTCAAGCCACTCAGTGTCATCTTCTCCCTGGGCTTTAAACTGACAAACCTTTAAGTCTCTGGAACAGAAGGGCTTGAGAGAATTAACATGGTACACTTTAGGCTTTAGTGAGGAATTGGGAAATGCTATGAGGTAGTTAACAGCTCCCAGGCATTCTTGGACTGTGAATGGCCCTTACCATGATGCTTCCATCTTATGGGCCTGTTGCGCCTTCAAGACCATAACCTGGTCTCCTACCTTGAAGGAACGCTCTCTGGTATGTCTATCATATCAGGCCTTTTGCTCTTCCTGAGCATCCTTTAGGTTTTCTTTAGCAAGGGCTAAAGAGTGTCGAAGGGTGCTTTGTAGGTTGCTTACAAAGACTAGAATGTTAGTTCCTGGAGAAAGCGTAAACCCCTCCCATTGCTGCTTCACCAACTGTAATGGCCCCTTAACCTCGTGGCCATACACAAGTTCAAACGGTGAAAACCCTAAACTGGGATGTGGTACAGCCCTGTAGGCAAAAAGCAACTGCTGTAACACTAGGTCCCAATCATTGGAGTGTTTATTGATGAATTTACGTATCATGGCCCCCAAAGTTCCATTAAACCTCTCCACCAGGCCATTAGTTTGATGGTGGTATGATGTGGCAACCAAGTGATTCACCCCATGAGCTTCCCACAGATCTTTCATGGTCTCTGCCAGGAAATTAGTTCCTGAATCTGTAAGGATGTCGGAGGGCCAACCTACCCTGGCAAAATTGTCTGTTAAGTCTTGGCACACAGTTTTAGCCCTGGTGTTGCTTAGAGCTACTGCTTCCGGCCATCGGGTAGCAAAGTCCACGAAAGTCAGTATGTACTGCTTTCCTCTGGGTGTCTTTTTTGGGAAAGGACCCAGAATATCCACAGCTACTCGCTGAAATGGGACCTCAATTATGGGGAGTGGCTGGAGAGGGGCCTTTACCTGGTCTTGGGGCTTTCCCACTCTTTGGCAGACCTCACAAGACCGGACATAATTGGCAACATCCTTGCCCATCCCCTCCCAGTGGAAGGACTTCCCCAACCTGTCTTTGGTTCTGTTCACCCCAGAATGGCCACTGGGATTATCATGGGCTAAGCTTAAGAGCGTTCCCCAGTACTTATTTGGAACCACCAGCTGTTTTTGCGGATGCCAGTCTTCCAGAAAGAGTCTCCTTGTATAAAAGTCCTTGTTCTACAACAAACTGGGATTGGTTAGAAGAGCTGAGAGGTGGTGGGGTGCTCCGTGCCGCCGCCCAAGCTTTCCGAAGGCTGTCATCTGCTTCCTGCTCAGTCTGGAACTGTTCCCTTGAGGCTGGAGACACCAGTTCCTCCTTAGACTGTGGACTTGGGCTTGGTCCCTCTGGAAGCGATGTAGGTGGTGGGGTTGTTTTCATTGCTGGTGAACTGCTCTCCGCTGGTGCACCAGGTGGTATTTCAGGCTCTGGCTGAGCCTCTTGGGTAGGGTTGTCTGCTGCTTCTGCCAGTTCAGGCCCACTGGCGCCCTCTGGCGTTGGGGTTGGAGATGGGTTTGCAAGCACTGGTGTCAGTGCTGGCAATGGTTCTGGTGCTGGTTGCTTTTCCAGTTCCGGTTCTGGGACTGGAGGTACTGTGGCTGTTGCCATCGTTGGCAGGGGATCTGGGTCCACTACCTCTGTTTGGGTCTCTGGTAACACAGACGGGGCCCTTGTGGACGGTTCAGGAACAGGGATGGGTCTGGAAGCTTGCCTGGTCTGGCTGCACGTAACCATTCCCACCCTCTTGGCCCCTTTACCTGGTTGGCCAAGTCTTCCCCCAGTAGCATGGGGATGGGATAATTGTCATAGACTGCAAAAGTCCACATTCCTGACCAGCCTTTGTATTGGACAGGCAGTTCAGCTGTAGGCAAGTCTACAGATTTTGACATGAAGGGTTAAATTGTCACTTGGGCCTCTGGGTTGATGATCTTGGGGTCCACTAAGGCTTGGTGGATAGCTGACACTTGTGCCCCTGTGTCTCTCCATGCCATAACCTTCTTTCCACCCACTCTCAAAATTTCCCTTCGCTCCGAGGGTATTTGAGAGGCATCTGGGCCTGGGGATATTTGGTGTGATGGTGGTGTAATGAACTGCATTCGGTTGGGGTTCTTGGGGAAGTTGGCCTTTATTTGTCTGAGTTCATTACATTTAAAACATCGCCCAGCTGACTGGTCACTGGGTCCAGGGGGTTGAACTAGATGACCTCCTGAGGTCTCTTCCAACCCTAATCTTCTATGATTCTATGAATCCCTCTGGATGTCTGGATGCCTATCACCTGCTTAAGCCCCAGAGTGATCCACATAGTGGGGAAGACACCTGTCCACCTAACTCACATGGGGGGCCCAATCCAGTAGGCAGCTTCTGAGCATGCTTGCTGGACCGGGTCCCAGTCAAAATCCAGCCAGAGGAGGCAATGGTGCCTACTTTATACTCTTTATCCCAGCGGGTATAACCAGGTTCAGTTGGGGTGACCAGAAGCAAGTCTGAAAAATCAGGACGGGGGTGGGGGGTAATAGGAGCCTATATAAGAAAAAGACCCAAAATTGGGACTGTCTCTATAAAATCGGGACATCTGGTCACCCTAGGTTCAATTCTCCCTTCTCTGCAAGAGCTGGAGAGAAAATTTGAACAGGACTCTCCCGTCTCTCAGGTGACTGATCTATGGGTATGGGCTGCCCTATTTTACATTGGAGGCTCAGCTGCTGTCCTCTGGTGCCAGGTGGTATTGACCCTCCCTTAGTTGGCCCTGCAGCCAAAGCACAGCTGGGCCAACAAGATAGTGGTAAATACTTGTTAGACTTTTTCTTCCCATATTTTTAGTTCTCTGCATTAACACTGTAACATCTCCCTAACCCTTGAGGAGACTGGGATGATGATAGACTATGAAGGTCTATCAGTGTCATAGAATCTTTTAATACTCCCTGAAAATTTCCTGTCCACTGGCAGCTTGATTTAGGAGAACTTGGGTGGCAGTAGATGGTATTCTGTTTCCAGATGAAAATCGCCAGTGTGCAGAGATCTCCCGAACAATTGGATAACTATGAGTAAAATGTGGTATGTGCCACAGCAAAGTTCACGAACTTAGTCATCTCAACTTTGTTGTTTAATTACAATGTACGGCAGTCCACTGGAAAATAACAGTCCCCGAGGGTTGCTGTTTCAGACCTGGCCATCCATCTTGGTTTATGTGGGGGCAAGAGACAGGCTTGCTGGCTTCATTCCTTTTGGAGGACAGAGTGGAAAGTCAAAGGATTTTTCCGATGCTCTGCAGTTGTTTGTGAAAAGTGCAATTCTCTGTGTGTTTACCGTCACCTCTAACCAATGGAAACATGTCAAGCTGTGGTAAAGAGAACAGATGTCACGTCCTTTCCACAACAGCCACAAAAGTCTCGAGATGAGGACTCTCCAGATGTTGACTTATCTCATATTCACTGGGCGAGGATAGGTCTCTAGGTCAACCTTTTGACACTCAACATTAGAGACCACTAATGACAATGATTGTCATAGTTACTAGGAAGGGAGTGAATAAGCTAATGAGAGGATATGCTGGCCTTCCAGCAGAAACTACACTAATGACTCTGGTAAGCCACAGCTATTGCTTAGTGTGACCTAGATGTTTCCAAAAGACTGAGCAGAGTCAGTCTGAGCTGAATGCTTCTGAGGTTAATAACAGTACTAGGGGAGAGTTTGATGTCTGCGTTGTCCCCTTTACCCTGAGCCGGAGCAGTATAAAGGGGCTCTAGAGTCGGCTGGGGAAAAGGAAGTGAGGAGGCCACGGGCTGCCTTAAAGCGCCCCCTCAAAAGACCCGATGTGTGTGGGGGGAGAGAATAGGAAGGGCCTGTTGGAGGTAAGGCAGCAGCCTGCAGAGATTGTGGGCAGTGCTGTGGTCCATGGGACAGACTGGGCCGGATGCCGTAACTTTAATACATAGGAGCCCAGGATTGGGAGAGTGAAAAGCTGTCTTAAAGCCACCATAGCTCTTCCTAGACCCTGAGTTCTGTGCTTTCTGCGCAGTCCAGACCCTCACCCACGGTGCCTTCACCCCAGCCACACTGGCTCCTGAGTGCTCACTAAATATTAAAAGGTCACTGAAATCAAGGCTGGTGAACTCTTCACTCTGGTGTTAGTGGTTGAGCGTTCTGCTTCCCAGACAGTGTTAATCAGGAAGAGAAACACATGAATCATTTCTAGCTTCTGGTTCATTTGATTCTTACCGAGAGTTCTTGTAGAGGTCCAGCTTGCCGGAAGCCTGGTCAGTATTGCCTCCTAGTCCAAAGGACAAGCCTGAAATCAGTTCCCTGGTGTCTGATCCAAACTGGGAGTATATAAAGAAAAGCCTGACCGTACTCTGAAAACATTATAATAGATCCTGGTGCAGGAAGCTAACTCACCATTTCACTCCCACTGCAACACTCTTTTGAAGGCTTAAGTAATGACCCCGGGTTTCATCTTTAAATAAGGATGTGAAGGATTGATTCTTTTTCTTCTAAGCCATCAAGACATGGTAATACTCAATCTGGTTCAAAAATTAAAATGGGGACCCGATTCTTTTAGTCCATGCACACAGCACCTACACTGCCTATTTTCCCCTTATAGTGGTTGCCCAGTCTTCCACTCCCTGTAGCATTAGTCACAGCCCCTTTCCAGAAAAGCAGGGAACCCGGGGCACCCTTTCTCATCAGCAAAACAATTTGAATGAAAAGCCTTAAGTTCCCAGGCCATCTCAGCGGGAGGGTAGCTACAATAACACAGGAAGCAGGGAGTGACAATAACGCTTTTGAAAGGTCAGTGCCTATCGCCACACCCTGGGAACTTGAGGGGCGTGGGTGATATTCAGTGTGTGTTTCCCTTAAAGTCAGGGCAGAACTCTTGCTCAATGTGATTTCTTATTCCACTGCATATGCAGCTCCACACTGCAATCGGCAGCTCACGCAATATACATAGCTCTGATTTTTTAGCATGTCGATACACTTATCATTGAAGAAGACTGTCAGCTAATTTTGAAATATCCTTATATTAACTGTCCTTCCTCCCTCCGCTTTCCCCGAATCTTGATGATCTAGATCATACACTCTTTGGGGTAGGGGCTGTCATTTTCTGTATGTTTACAATGGTGTATAATATATCTTTCACCCACCCTTTGTCTGTCTTGTCTATTGACAATATAAATTCTCTAGGGCTGAGGCTCTCTCTCACTCTGTGTTTATATAGTGCCCAGCACAATGCGGCCCTGACCATGATCAGCACTTAGGCACTGTGATATTAATTCTTTATAAAAAAGCTGCCAATACAGGCCAATTGTGGTGGAGTATGAATTCATTTAATTCACGTGACACATGACAGATGGCAGTCACATAACTGAATGCACTACTGCAAGGCGGTTAGATACCACAATGATGGGCCTAGGATAAGCACTTGAGTAGAACAGGGTGGCATAAATTAGAGAGCATAAAGCAAGAATTCCATGATCAAGAACTTGTAAGAGACCATGAAGCCACTGTGTCAATTTTCATGACCACGTTGGTTTCAGTTTGGATCCTTCATTACTTAATTTTATGCTAAATGAAGATTCCCATGAGTGTCCTACTAATGGAGCAGTTGAAGATACCAAAGGTAAATAAAAAAATGAAAGGTATTTCATTTGCAAATGAAAATTCATTTAATTTTGCACGATTAAGCCATCTAATATGAAGACTGATGATGGACCGTTAATAAGTCAGCTTTTTTTCCTGCGCAGCTTTTGGGGGTGTTTGCATATGCAAATTACTACAAATGGTGCATCCTAATCACTGTCCTTTACATTAGTAATATTTAGATAGCATGGATAGAATCTCAGTAATGTGATCTCTCTTCTAGCTCTTTGTAAGTCCTGAAACAGTTTTTGCACATGTGAATGAGTCTAAGGGTACGTCTATACAACAACAACAACAACAACAACAACAACAATAAAAAGACCCACAGAAGCAACTCTCAGAGCCTTGGTCAACTGACTCAGGCTTGCGGTGTTTGCACTGGGGGGCTAAAAATAACAGCGTAGACAAGACATTCCCTCCTTGCTTGGCCCTGCCCGAGCCCAAATGTCTACACTGCTATTTTTAGCCCTGCATCTCAAGCCCAAGTCAGCTGGGCTCACTGTGGTGGGATTTTTCTGCTGGGTAGATGTACCCTACGGGACAGAACTTCAGCAGGTGTATATCAGCATAGCTACTATTGGCGTGAATGGAGATACACTGATTTGCCTTAAGAGTTTTATTACTATCCGAGTGGGGCCAAGGTGCCCTATTAGGGATGGGGACCCCATTGTGCTAGGTTCTGTACAAACATATAATCCCAGCCCTGAAGAGCTTCCAGACAAACTGGGCAAGACAGACAAAGTAGGAAAGGGGAAACAGAGAGTTCAAGTGATTTGCCTGAGGTCACACAGCTGGTCAGTGGCAGAGCCAACAACGGAATCCAGGTCTCCTGACTCCCAGCCCAATGCCCTATCCCAGAGAAGAATCTAAGGGTACGTCTACACTACAACCCCCACAACTACAGTGCTGCAGCCACACTGCTGTAGTGTAGACACTACAGCAACAGAAGGGGTTTTTCAACCTCTGTAGTAAATTCACCTCTCTGAGAAGTGGTAGCTGGGCCAACCTACTTTCAACCTACCTGAGTCTCCAGTGAGGGTTAGGTCGACCTACAAGCATTGTGCAGGGTATGAAATTTTTCACAGCCCTCAGAGATGTAGCTCGTTTGACCTACATTTGAGGTGTAAACCAGGTGTTAGTAAACGTGAATTCGGGAGCACAGTTTTGCAGCAAGGAGCAAAATTTATGGTGAATTCCATGGCAATGGAATAATCCCTGGTATGGGACTAATCCATAGGGGTGGATTGAGAGCCAAGGACTCAAACCCAAACTTCTCCCACTAGAAATTCATTGGAGTTCATATTTGATATTCCAATCCTCGCCCACCTCTAGTTTATATAGGTCCCTCATTTCTCGGGCTAGCCAATTATGTAGCTTGGTGCCTGAGGGGTCATTTTTTTTCTAACACAAGAAAAACTCGCAAGATTTTGACACTTTCCAATCTGAACCCCAAACGTCGACCCCGTTTCAGCCTGAAACCTTAACACTGGACACTAGTTCGCTGCTCATTCAGAACAGGATCTGAATAATGCATCCTTGGTGTATCTTTCTATGATGTACTCTAGCTACCACCTCTCAGAGAGGTGGGTTTACTACAGTGGTTGAAAAACCCCTTCTGTTGCTGTAGTGTCTACACTACAGCAGTGTGGCTGCAGCACTGTAGCTGTGGGGGTTGTAGTGTAGACGTACCCTTGGATTCTTCTCTGGGATAGGGCATTGGGCTGGGAGTCAGGAGACCTGGGTTCCGTTGTTGGCTCTGCCACTGACCAGCTGTGTGACCTCAGACAAAACTTTCAGTTTGCGTGCTACTTTATAACCCTCAGATTACAAAGCTGTACCTAAGTGCCCAGTGTTGACACCCAAGAGCAAGCAGGACACATTGCACACCAGCACCACTGTCACTTGGATATGGCGTAGAGCTCTACAGCCAGCAGGCACAGATAACCCAATAGATTTTAGTGCAATATAAATGTATGGGATTCCATTTCCCTTTGTCTTTCACATGCCTCATGATTCTTGACCCTACCTGGCTTTATGAATGGGAATGAGGCACTTTCTGTTGCAAAGGACTCCCAGGTCCCCATAGCAATTGGCTGTAAAACGTTAACCACCAGTGATGCTCTCTCCCCACCAGGCAGCCTGCACATGGGAAAGGCCAGCAGTACTCATGACTCCCGCAGCAGCAAGTTCCTTCACATGCAGCAAAGACCACATGGAGAGCAGCCTTGGAGTGGGGCTGTGCCAGGGAGGTGGGGGGCACGCAAGAACCCCTCCCTGCATCTTGCATGGCTTGCACCGGGGCTGCTCACAGTACCAGTCTCTGCACTGTGGGGAGCATCCAGGGGGCAGGACTGTGAAAGGGGATGGGGAGAAGGCGGGGTCATAGCCTGCTTCAGCCTGTGGGGTGGGGACTGTTGTGTGTCAGCCTAAAGGTTGGTCTGAAATGTGCTTCTCACCAGAGCTGGAGGAGATTGAACCTGCCTGAAGTACAATCTGCCCTGGTGTTTCTCCTGCGTGACGTAGCTGCCTACTGTTCCCTACTCATGGCTTGTAGCTGACTGCCACAGTCCTGAGCCTGAGCCATAAAGCACAGCACTTGAGCAGAGTTTTCCTCCAGGTGTCTTTTATAAATCATTCAATCACTGGCATTTCGTTTTAATCGAGAAAATTATGTTGGCTGCTATGAGGATTTGATGGGGTGGGGCTAGGGACTCCTGGCTAGTGGTAATTACAGCCCTGGGTGCTTCAGAGTTTGGGGTTAATCATCTGCATGTTCTGATTGCTGCAGCTCTGTTCTGGATACAGTGAGAGGTTCAGCAGAGATTCCTGGATATCTACTGCTTGTAATATGAGTAAATTTTCGTAAGCATCAGGCTCGGGTATCGGCTTCCAATTAATGAGCTAAAATTAAGCAATGGTGTTCTGGGGAAGATTTAGTGCTGGTTACTAGCCCGGATTCTTGTTCTGTCTGGTACAAGTTAAAAATAAAGCACCTCTCTCTCTGAGTCCTGAAAAGTTTGTGATTTGTAGTCATTCTCCTTGCTCCCCAGGAGCTGTTTAAAAAGCGCAATGCAAACACAGACAGACGTCTCCGGGTAAACCATTTCTTCAATATCCATCCAGGTTAAAACCCAGGTTCTTGATGACTGTCCAGTAGCTCTTTTCACAGCAATCGGTGTAAGGTGTCTGACTAACCTCAGCAGAATTCAATTTTTATTTGGTTGTCAGTTGATGGTTAACATCGATTTTTATTTTTCAGCCTTTTTGTTAGGTTTGATTGATTTTAATGTTCGTTCCTGTGTGAAATTAGGGGTTTTCACTTCTTTAGTTTTTATTTTTATCTGTTTAAATGCTGACGATTTCAGGAAATAAAGGGGGAGGGGTGTCAGCCAGGAATTTTTTAGTGATGCTGGATCACTGCAGGAGCAAGGGGCACGGAAGGCTGTAGTCCTGGTGGCGCAGAACAGAGACCCCCAGCCAGGACTCCAAGGAGGAGGATTAGCCCCTGGATGCAGGGGAGGGCACCTGGCTGGTGAACAGCTCCTACCCTGGGATGGCCTCTGCACTCCTGGCCGATGAATGAGTGAGCAGGGCCATGACAGTGTGGGCCGGGGAGCTGGTGCGGGGGAGACTGCACTTGCTGACTGATGGATACCTTTTCCATCAGTTTCTGTGTGTCAAATGAAACTGACTGATGACTGATTTTAATCGAATCCTGCCAAGCTTCTGTGTGACACAGTATGGGAGGGTAGGGGCTGTGGCTGTATTTAAGTAGATATTGGTCCCTGAAATCTTTCTCCTCACAGGCCCTCGAGCCAGGCATCCCGAGCGCTCCTCTCTCAATCCTGCAGAACTTAAAGCCTGATCCTGGAAGGACCAAAACTGAATCTCCGCAGCTGAATAATGACCTTTACGGCCAGCTGCTGGCATAACTGTACTCACGGAACCCACGAGTTTCATAGAAATACATTTATTGTGGCATTGCCCTTTTAGTCAAAAGGAAAAAGCTTAACTATTTGGAGCTCTGTTAATGGAAATGCATCATAGTCTCTTTAAGTAGCAGGCGTACCTATTGACACCATAGTCCTATACCTCTTTCTGCTGGAGTTAATGGGATACCGCTGGTTTCAACAGGAGCTGGATGGAGCCCCCTGATTGTATGATTATGCAGTGTCCTAATCCAGCATCTGTTATTATTTATATTACTGTAGCACCTAGAAGCCCTGATACTAGACCAGGACCCATTGCACTAGGGGCTGTATACACACAGAACAAAAAGACAATCTCCGCCCCCAGGGGCTCACAACCTAAGCATAAGACAAGAGACAACAGATGGATACAAACAAACTGGGGAGTGCAGGTAAACAATGAGACAAAGCATTGGTCACCATGATAGGCTGTGGTCTCAGTGTAGACATCTCAGTTACTATGCAAATGAAGATGAATGCTTAAGAGCTGATTCAAGTATCTAATTGTGGTTCTTTGATCCATCCCAGTGTCCAGGCCTTGTTGCAGAATCAGAACAGAAAGTCACTTCTCACACATGCCCCACCCCTCTGCGCTGGGTATGCAATCTATCTCACATACTGGGAAAAGCGCTGCATTTCCAATAACAATTAGTCATCCATCCATTGTACCCCTCTTCCATCCCATGGGGGACAAAATAAAAGAAAGACATTGCCTTGCTGAGTAATCCTTTGTGTCAATAAAGGATGAACAGGCTCTACCTTAAAACAATGTAATGATTCGTAGACTTCCGTTCAGCTGCTGTGCGACAGTTTTGACTTCGGGCTTCAGGTTGTTTAATTAGTGACATTAATCCAGTAAATGAAGGGAAAATGCTGAGTAATGATGTCTAACCGGGGGCCTTTCGGGGGAACCTTGTTGTTTAATTAGGAGGTAATTGATGAGAGTGCATGGAGAACAAGGTTATAAAAGGCTCTTGCATGTCAATTGGTCTTGTGCTGAGCTCGATACAGTAGCTTTTGAAACGGGCTGTTCAAATAAATCACCATTATTATGGTACAAGGGTTTAAGAGTGGGGTCATTAGTCACCATGATTTTTATTTAGCATTTATTTAGCAGCAGCCAACTAGAGGCAGCCAAGAAAGGAAGGAAGAGAGAGATCGGGACTAAACTGACGATTTTCAAGGGAGGAATGCCAGTGACTGTGAATGGAGGCAGGTTCCATTTACTAATATCCTAAATATATTCGTGGTGCTGAGAACAATTGTCCTGGCAGTGCCAGTGAAGCTACTCAAAGCTCAAATCCTCAATCAGAGCTCCCACTGAAGCCATTTCAACTGATCACTGAACTCAATGGGAGTCTTTCCCTTGACTTCAGTGCATTGGGATCCAGCCCTGAGTAAGGATTGATGGCCACATTCTCCAGTCCTTCCTTGAGCAAAAAGAGGTGCTGAGCGAATCCCCAGAGGGGCAGGAGAAGAACAAAGAGACGAGAGGACCACAAATGCCAAAGGAGGGCAAGTGTCTGCTACTCAGTGACAAAAGCAGGGCAGGGCCAGTGCAACCATTTAGGTCGCCTAGGGCTCTAGGATTTGGGGGGCGCCATTTTCTTCGGCAGTGACTGCGGCGGCCGGATCTTCCGCCGCCCCAGTCGCTGCCGCAAGGGAGGCACCTCAGGGCGGAGGGGGGAGCTGCTGGGGGTGGGGGGGGCTCAGGGTGGAGGTGTGGGGGGGTGCGCAAGGTGGAAGTTTCGCCTAGGGCACGAAACATCCTTGCACTGGCCCTGGAAATAGGGAGGGATGGATGAGAATGGAATAGAGGCTGAGATTTGACCAGGAAGGAGTCAGCTGTAACTCTAGCAGTAAGGCAGAAGGACCAGAAGGGTCTGAGGTCTATTCTTACTGGCCCTGCGCAGTTCTTAATGGATCCAGTGTGTGGCATAGTGACAACCATGAAATCAAAGGTGGCCATGGCTTTGCAGCCATAATAGAATTATGCATGGAAGGGTGATTACCGGCACTCAGTTGTAGCCTCATTACATAGTCTACAAATGTCTGAGGAGTCTATGAAGACTGGCCTGGTGCCAATATGTACATGGTATACAAGTCTTTTATGGAGTATAGCTGGAAAAGGAAGCCTTTGCAGGCAGGGGTTTAGAGCCGTTTCACAGCATGTCAGTCGCTGTTAAATAGAGCTGTGCTGCTGTACACTCAGCTGGTTTGTTTTGCAAGGGCTGATACAAACGTTTCCTTCAGTTTCCCCGCAAGCGTGTTTGCACCTCTTGAGTTTCACATGGAGATTTTGGACCAAAATTTTTGGTTTTGAAATTTCCCCCAATACAGGGGTGCCCTCTCCTATTACTTCTTACCATGTAAACTGTCTGTCCAGATGAAATATGTCTGGCATAGCTTTTAGCTGCTGTGCAGAGCGAGAAAGGATAGCCCACTGGATAAGACGCTGGCTGAAATAGAGGAGATTGGCTCTGTCAGAGACTTCCTGCAAGCCACTTCATCTCTGTGTTCCTCATCTGGGAAAGGAGGCTACTAATACTTCTACCTGTCTCGTCTGTTTTGACTGCAAGCTCTTCAGGGCGGGAGGTGCCTCTCCCTGTGTGTTTGTACGGAGCCTCAGTCTCAGTTGGGATCTCTCAGTGCTCTCCTACCGCTGCTACTCAGAATAATTGGAACTTGTTGCAGTGTTTTATTTGGAGATGTGCCTGACTCAAACAAGCCAGGAACTCAACACCTTTGTAAAAACTGAGCTCTAGACTCAGAACTGAACTTTAAGGCTTGGGAGCCTATCAAGTTATTTTACACAGGGGTTTTGCACTTTTATTTTGGTTCCAAAATAATATGATCCTCTGTAAATTAGCATAGCTGAAATGAAGATAATTTATTCGAGGACCTTTTCTAATCATTTCCAAATGCAGGTATTGTTCTAGCAAATGCATTGTAAGCAGGTATTGTTCTAGCAAATATCCTTTATAGCAGCATAGAATTTTCATGCTTCTAAAATCCAATAGAGGGTAGATGTGGTTATAAGGAGAGAGAGAGAGAACATGCAAAGATTAAAAAACACAATTGTCATGAGGCATTTTAGTTATTTTAAAATCTGAACATCTTGATTTCTACAATAATTTGTGTTGGGAGATGGTGTATTTGTAAAAGCCATGTTTAAGAAAAAAAGTTGGTGAAAGTATGTTATTTTGGGTCTGACACTGACTGGTGCCAGGCATGGAACTTCTGACTAACTTTTCATTGGATGCCATGTTCAGCAATCTCGGGATTAACTAAAATGCCACATTCTATGCAGCAAACTGGACAGAGATTCTGTAGCAGAATCTTTAGATTCTCATAGGCCTGGTCTACACTACAAGTTTATTTTGAATTTAGCAGCGTTAAACCGAATTAACCCTGCACCCATCCACACAACTAAGCCCTTTATTTCGATATAAAGGGCTCTTAATATCGATATCTGTACTCCTCCCCAACGAGGGGGGTAGCACTGAAATCGGTATTGCCATGTCGAATTAGGGTTAGTGTGGCCACAATTCGATGGTATTGGCTTCCAGGACCTATCCCACAGTGCACCATTGTGATCACTCTGGACAGCAATCTGAACTCGGATGCACTATTCAGTTAGACAGGAAAAGCCCCGCAAACTTTTGAATTTCATTTCCTGTTTGCCCAGAGTGGAGGACTGATCAGCACAGGTGACCATGCAGAGCTCTTCAGCATAGGTAACCATGCAGTCTGAGAATCGAAAAAGAGCTCCAGCATGGACTGCACAGGAGGTATTGGATCTGATCGCTATAGGAGGAGAGGATTCTGTGCTAGATGAACTACGTTCCAAAAGACGAAATGCCAAAACATTTGAAAAAGTCTCCAAGGGCATGATGGAGAAAGGCCACAATAGGGACTCACTACAGTGCTGCATGAAAGTTAAGGAGCTCAGACAAGCCTACCAGAAAACAAAAGAAGCAAAGAGAAGGTCCGGGGCAGGGCCGCAGACATGCCGCTTCTATGCTGAGCTGCATGCAATTCTAGGGGGGGCCACCACCACTACCCCACCTTTGTCTGTGGATTCCGAGGAGGGGGTAATCTCAGCCATGCCTGAGGATTCTGCAGACGGGGAAGATGAGGAGGAGGTGGAGGAGCTTGCAGAGAGCACACAGCACACCGTTCTCCCCAACAGCCAGGAGCTTTTTCTCAGCCTGACTGAAGTACCCTCCCAAGGCAGTATCCCAGATCATGAAGCCACGGAAGGGACCTCTGGTGAGTGTACCTTTGTAAATATAAAACATGGTTTAAAAGCAAGTGTTTTTTAATGATTAATTTGCCCTGAGGACTTGGGATGCATGCGTGGCCAGTACAGCTACTGGAAAAGTCTGTTAATGTATCTGGGGATGAAGCGGAAATCCTCCAGGGACATCTCCATGAAGCTGTCCTGGAGGTACTCCAAAAGCCTTTCCAGAAGGTTTCTGGGCAGTGCAGCCTTATTCCGTCCTCCATGGTAGGACACTTGACCACGCCATGCTAGTAACAAGTAATCTGGTATCGTTGCATGACAAAAGCTAATTGCGTATGGTCCCGGTGGTTGCTGGCATTCAAACAACATCTGTTTTTTATCTTGCTGTGTTATCCTCAGGAGAGTGATATCATTCATGGTAACCTGGTTGAAATATGGGAATTTAATTAAGGGGACAGAGGTGGCTGTTCCTACTGGGCTGTTTGCCTGTGGCTGAAAAGAAATCCTTCCCTGCAGTTAGCCAAGCTGGGGGGGTGGTGCATTGGTGCTGAGCTTTTCGCGTTTGGCTAACAGGGATCTTCCCTGATACCAGCCACGCGGTGTAGGGAGGGGTAAAGTGATCATCCCAGAGAATTGGATGGGCGGGAGGGCTTAGTTTGGTTTCTGCTGCTGCACATTAACAGGAAAACCACAGCACTCAATGGGCTGTGTTTGGCATGTGGGAAAGGAGGACACTGAATATATGATGGCTGCAGAAGCCTAAAGACAATGGCTTACCATGGCTGCATGCAAGCCAAATTCTGTTGCCTGGATCTGCATCTGTGATCTCTAACACCAAAGCCACAGACACGCAATATTAAGATGCAAAATTAGACCTTGTACTGAAATCACATGTGCTATGTAATGTGAGTAGTGTTGTTCACTGTGAAAGAGTATAACCATTGTTCTCTAAAATGTATCTTTTTAAATACTTCTCTCCCTTTTTTCCCTCCCTCCTGCAGCTGCAAATTTTTCAAGCCTCCCTCTTCCATCCCGAAGGCTATCTCAGGTAAGGCGGCGAAAAAAAAGGACACGAGACGAAATGTTCTCAGAAATCATGGAATCGACCCTCAATGAAACAGCTTATCTGAATGAATGGAAGGTCACCCTATCCCAGTACAGGAAAGCTGCCAGTGAATGTGAGGCCATGAGGGATGAATGTGAGGAGAGGAGAGAGACTTGAGATGAGAGGTGGCGGGATGCAACGCTGGGGCTGCTGCATGATCAAATTGACATGCTCCGACGTCTGGTGGAGCTTCAGGAATGGCAGCAGGATCACAGAGCGCCGCTACAGCCCCTGTATAACGACCCTCCCCCCTCACCATGTTCCATAGCCTCCTCACTCAGACATGTAAGAAAGCAGGAGGGGGAGGCTCCGTGCACCCTCCCACTCCACCCCAGTGGACAGCCCAACCAAAAGGCTGTCATTACTTTGAACTTTTTTAGTGGCCTTTTCCTTCCCTCCTGTCCTCCTCCCAAACCACACCCGGGCTACCTTGTCAGTTCTCTCCCTCTTTTTATAATCAATTAATAAAGAATACATGATTTTTAAACAATAGTGACATTATTTCCTTAGAAAGCAAGCTGTGATCGAAGGGGTGGAGGTAGATTGCTTACAGGGAATGAGTCAATAAAGGGGGCGGGTTTTCATCAAGGAGAAACAAACAGAATTTTCACACCGTAGCCTGGCCAGTCATGAAACTCATTTTCAAAGCTTCTCTGATGCACAGCGCTTCCTGGTGTGCTCTTCTAATCACCCTGGTGTCTGGCTGCATGTAATTTGCCTCAGCCTCTCACCCCGTCATAAAGGTCTCCCCCTTACTCTCACAAAGATTGTGAGCACATAGCAAGCAGCAATAACAAAGGGGACATTGGTTTGGCTGAGGTCAGAGCGAGTCAGTAATGTGCGAGTCAGTAATGTGCACCAGCACGCCTTTAAACGGCCAAATGCACATTCTACCACCATTCTGCACTTGCTCAGCCTGTAGTTGAACAATTCCTGACTACTGTCCAGGCTGCCTGTGTATGGCTTCATGAGCTGTGGCATTAAGGGGTAGGCTGGGTCCCCCAGGATAACTACAAGCATTTCAACATCTCCAGCTGTTATTTTCTGGTCTGGAAAGTAAATCCCTTGCTGCAGCCAATTAAACAGAGTAGTGTTCCTGAAGATGCGAGCGTCATGAACCCTTCCCGGCCATCCCACGTTGATGTTGGTGAAACGTCCCTTGTGATCCATCAGTGCTTGCAGCACCACTGAAAAGTACGCCTTGCGGTTTACGTACTGGCTGCCCTGGTGCTCTGGAGCCAAGATAGGGATATAGGTTCCATCTATCGCCCTCCCAGAGTTAGAGAATCCCATTGCAGCAAAGCCATCCACTATGAACTGCACGTTTCCCAGGGTCACTACCTTTGGTAGCAGCAGCTCAGCGATTGCTTTGGCTACTTGCATCACAGCAGCTACCACAGTAGATTTGCCCACTTCAAATTGATTCCCAACTGATTGGTAGCTGTCTGGTGTTGCAAGCTTCCACAGGGCTATCGCCACTTGCTTATGAACTGTGAGGGCTGCTCTTATCCTGGTATTCTGGAGCTTCAGGGCAGGGGAAAGCAAGTCACAAAGTTCCATGAAAGTGCCCTTACGCATGCGAAAGTTTTGCAGCCACTGGGAATCATCCCACACCTGCAACACTATGCGGTCCCACCAGTCTGCTTGTTTCCCAGGTCCAAAATCTTCATTCCATGGCTAGAACCTGCCCCATTAACAGTATGATCTCCAAAGCACTGGGGCCCGCAGTTTGAGAGAATTCTGTGTTCATGTCCATGTCCTCATCACTCTTATTGACACACTGCCGTAGCCACCTCCTCCTCACCTGGTTTTGCAGGTCCTGGTTCAGCATAAACTGCACGATGATGCACGAGGTGTTTACAATGTTCATGACTGCTGTCTTGAGCTGAGTGGGCTCCATGCTTGTTGTGGTATGGCTTCTGCACAGTTCACCCATGAAAAAAAGTGCAAAATGGTTGTCTGCGGTTGCTTTCACGGAGGGAGGGAGAGGATGTACTCAGAACTACCAGTGACAATGTTTTTTGCCCCATCAGGCACTGGGATCTCAACCCAGAACTCTAATGGGTGGGGGAGACTGCAGGAACTATTGGATAGCTACCCACAGTGCAAAGCTCTGGAAATCGATGCTAGCTTCAGTATATGGACGCACATCACCGAATTAATGTGCTTAGTGTGGCCACGTGCACTCAACTTTACACAATCTGTTTCCAAAAATTGGTTTCTGTAAAATCAGAATAATCCCGTAGTGTAGACATACCCAAAGACTCAAACTTTAAGGCCAGAAGGGACTGTTGTGATCATCCAGTCCAACTCCCTGAACATTTCAGATCACAGAACCTCACCCACCCACTCTTGAAATAGACTCCTAACCTCTGACTGAGTTACCTAAGTCCTCAACTCATAGTTTAAAGACTTTAAGTTACCGATAATTCACCATTTACACTAGTTTAAACCAACAAGTGATCCATGCCCCATGCTGCAGAAGAAGGTGAAATCCTGCCCAGGGTTTATGCCAATCTGATCTGGGGGAAAATTCCTTCCCCACCCCAAATATGGTGATCAATTTCACCCTGAGCATATTAGCAAGACCCAGCAGGCAGACACCTGGGAAGGAATTCTCAGTAGTAACTCAAAGTCGTCCCCAGCCAGTGTCCCATCTCTGGCCAATGAGGGTACCTGCAACTCACCATGCAGATGGGCCATATGCCACTGTTGACAGTCTCATCAAACCATCCCTTCCAGAAACTTATTAAGCTCAGTCTTGAAGCCAGATAAGGTTTTTAACCCCCACTGCTCCCCTGGGAAGGCTGTTCCAGAAAGTCACTCCTCTGATGGTTAGAAACCTTTGCCTAATTTCAAGCCTAAACTTGCTAATGGCCAGTTTATAGCCATTCATTCTTGTGCCAGCATTGGCCTTTAACTTAAATAACTCCTCTCCCTCCTGATATTTATCTTTCTGATGTATTTGTAGAGACCAATTGTATCTCCCTTCAGCCTTCTTTTAGTTAGGCTAAACAAGCCAGGCTGGTTGAGTCTCCTCCCCTAAGGTAGGTTTTCCATTCCTTTGATCATCCTCGTAGCCCTAAAAATTCTGTGCCACCTTAATGAGGATTCTGTGGCAGCTTTAGATGAATGTAGGAGGTATTTATTGAATTAAATATGAACACAAATAATGGTCAGTCCAGTATCTCCTTATGTTACTTAGTATGAGATTAAATTAATTGGCTATGACATTTTTAGTTTTCAAAATGCCACACGTCGTCATGGTAGCTTCAGAGTCAACCGCTTATTAAGATGAACAGGACAGGTCCTACATCTCAGCTATTATTTCAGGCTCACTGCAGATGCAGGAAAACAACCCTGCATTGGTTTATACTCAGCTCCCACTTTTCTTCATAACCATGAGGCCTAGAAATGTGTTTCTGTAATGTCAGCTGGAATGCTGGAGCACAGTCATGCTGCAAGCAGAGGCGCCGACTTTCTGGTTTCCCGGGGGCTGCTCGACCGCAGTCCCCGTTCCCACACCACCCCTCCACTGCTCCCCACAAGGCCCCACCTCTGCCCCACCTCTTCCCACCCTGCTCTGCTCCTGCCCCTTCCCACCCTGCCTCTTCCTGCCCTGTTCCATCCCTTCCCCTGAGTGTGCCCTGCCCTC
Organism: Gopherus evgoodei; assembly: GCF_007399415.2. Taxonomy (NCBI): domain Eukaryota; kingdom Metazoa; phylum Chordata; order Testudines; family Testudinidae; genus Gopherus; species Gopherus evgoodei. Next base: position 357,446,798 of record NC_044322.1, on the reverse strand, counting down.
ACTCCTCCTTTTCCTGCCCCCATTCCTCCCCTCTCCCCCAATGCCTAGGCCCATCGCAGAACAGCTGAGCCTTGGCGGGCAGGAGGTGCTGGGAGGAGGGGGAGGAGCTTATTGGCAGAGATGCTGGTGGGTGTTAAGCACTCCTTATTTTTTTTCCCATGGGTGCTCCACATGGAGTTGGCACCTATGTGTAAGCAGGGGAATGGTCCCACTATTGTGGGGAACTTTCCTGGCTTCTGCACTACCCCAGTGAAGTGGGCTAGTAAAAGGATCTGAGTCCTCGCTCCCACTTCCTTTACCCAAAGGTCTCCCTGCCCTTGAGGACTCCCCTTCCACTCTCTTGTCTGGCAGAGTCCTCATAACCCCAACAAGGCTGGGCCCAGGATTCCTGGGGGGCTCAACCCCCAACCCTGCTCTAGTCACCTAGGTCAGGGGCTAGGGTGTCCCCACTCTGGGGTACCCTCTCTGCACTGGGCACCTCCCTGACCCACTGATCATTGCATACAACTTAAGCAACTACAAGTTGTTTAATTAACAATTTTAAAAAAGAATAAGGAAAGATGGAACAGGTTAAAGGAAAACACATCACCCCGCTCCGTGGCAGGGCAACATTACAAACAGTGTCTCTGGACATCAGGGCACGTCACAGTCTGTTCCTTGTAGGTCCCAGGTCTCCTTCTCAGGCCCTGGCTGCGCAGCAGAGATGCGCAATAGTAGTGGCCACACACCTCCAGGCTTTGGGTGATGGGATCCTTCTTCCCAGCGTCATCCCCCTGTCAAGTTAAAATCCACCTCCTAGTCTGGCCTACAAGGACCCTTGGCTGAGGGTGTCTTTCTGCACTGGGCCCCTTGCCCAAGGTCCCTCCTTGGCTGGCCCCAGTTGCTCACCACACCTGGTTCTGTGGCTGCAGCTCTGCTCCCAGCACAAGATTTGCTCTCTTCCTGGGCTGCTTCTGTGACTCTGCTCCCAACCCTGACCTGCTTCTTGAGCTGCTTTTCTGGCCCTTCTGGATCTAGCACGGCTCTGCTCCCCAGCTCAGCTTGGGCCCCTGCTTTCTCCTTAGCTCAGCCCCACTTCGTCTGACCCAGGCAATTCCAGCTCACACAGAGGAGAGGACCCCCCTGGCCTCCTGACTCCCTGATTAGTCTGCCTACCCTGTCAATCAGGCTCAGAGGTTGAGGCTGACCTGGAGCATTGGCCACTCCCCACTCTTTTAGTGCTGGGAGCTAGCCAACCAAAACACCCCCACTGAATGTTAGTAAGGGGGCAACAGTCCCCTTACATATGGCTGCAAGGGGCAGTAAGTTCTGTGACCTCAGAACTGTGGCGTAGACAGGGTCCTGTTTTTAATGAACTCTGGTGGCAAGAATATTCTATCTTCTCTTGTGTTTTCATTGAGGCATTTCTCTGTTATGATATGCAAAAAACCCAAATGACTAGCCCATCTCCTGAGGAAAGGAATATCATAGAAGATTAGGGTTGGAAGAGACCTCAGGAGGTCATCTAGTCCAACCCCCTGCTCAAAGCAGGACCAACTCCAACTAAATCATCCCAGCCAGCGCTTTGTCAAGCCTGGCCTTAGAAACCTCTAAGGATGGAGATTCCACCTCCCCCCCAGGTAACCCATTCCAGTGCTTCACCACCCTCCTAGTGAAATAGTGTTTCCTAATATCCAACCTAGACCTCCCCCACTGCAACTTGAGACCATTGCTCCTTTTTCTGTCCTCTGCCACCACTGAGAACAGCCCAGCTCCATCCTCTTTGGAACCACGCCCCCCCTCCAGTAGTTGAAGGCTGCTATCAACTCTCCCCTCACTATTCTCTTCTACAGACTAAATAAGCCCAGTTCCCTCAGCCTCTCCTCATAAGCCATGTGTCGCAGCTCTCTAATCATTTTTGTTGCCCTCCACTGGACTCTCTTCAATTTGTCTACATCCTTTCTGTAGTGGGGGGGTGGGGGAGGCAAAACTGGACACAATACACCAGGTGTGGCCTCAACAGTGCTGAATAGAGGGGAATAATCACTTCTCTCTATCTGCTGGCAATGCTCCTACTAATGCAGCCCAATATGCCATTGGCCTTCTTGGCCACAAGGGCACACTGCTGACTCATATCCAGCTTCTCGTCCACTGTAATCCCCAGATCTTTTTCTGCAGAACTGCCGCTTAGCCAGTCAGTCCCCAGCCTGCAGCAGTGCATGGGATTCTTCCATCCTAAGTGCAGGACTCTGCACTTGCCCTTGTTGAACTTCATCAGATTTCTTTTGGCCCAATCCTCCAATTTATCTAGGTCACTCTGGACCCTATCCCTACCCTCCAGCATATCTACCTCTCCCTCCAGTTTAGTGTCATCCACAGACTTGCTGAGGGTGCAATTCATCCCATCATGCAGATAATTAATGAAGATATTGAACAAAACTGGCCGTAGGACCGACCGCTTGATACCGGCTGCCAGCTAGACATCGAGCCATTGATCACCCATGCGCCTGACAATCTAGCCAGCTTTCTATCCACCTTATAGTCCATTCATCCAAGGCATACTTTTTTAACTTGCTGGGAAGAATACTGTGGGAGACCATATCAAAAGCTTTGCTCAAGTCAAGGTATATCACGTCCACCACTTTCCCCATGTCCACAGAGCCAGTTATCTCATCATAGAAGGCAATCAGGTTGGTCAGGCATGACTTGTCCTTGCTGAATCCATGTTAACTGTTCCTGCTGTCCTTTTTCTACTCCAAGTGCTTCAAAATCGTTTCCTTGAAGACCTGCTCCATGATTTTTCCAGGGGTTGAGGTGAGGCTGACTGATCTGTAGTCTTCCAGATTCTCCTTCTTCCCTTTTTAAAAGATGGAAAAAGGCAAATATAGTTCCCAATAATCTGGGAACTCTCACAATCACCATGAGTCTTCAGAGATAATGGTCAATGGTTCTGCAATCATATCAGCCACTCTTGGATGCACTGCACACAAGTCCATGGGGCTGGATATGTCCAGCTTTTCTAAATAGTCCTTTACCTGTTCTTTCAGCTTAGCCAAATGCAAGATTGTACATCTAGAAAAAAGGTAGGTCACATTTATAAGATGGGGGAGTGTATCCTGGCAAGTAATGACTGTGAAAAGGACCTACAATCATGGAAGATAACTAATTAAACGTGAGCTCCCAATGGGGTGCTGTGGCTAAGAGAAGAGGGTGAATGTGACCCTTGGATGTATAAGTGGGGGAATATCAGGGATGTGGTGTTAGCTCAGCATGCCGCATTAATGAGAGCATTATTGGACTATTGTGTCCACTTTGGATGTCAAGCGATTGACAGACTCTAAAGTGTTCAGAAAAGTCTGGAAAATATGCCTTATGATGAGAGATTAAAGAAGCTTAATCTGTTTAGTTTATCCAAGAGAAGGTTAGCAGGTTTAGAGTCTAACCTAAGGTGGGCAGGATTGCAGCCTCTGAGTTTTGGGAAGAGTAGAGGGCTAGTACTGAGCTACTGCGCCTAGGAGCAACTTGCCAGAAAGAGTGCAGGGATGGTGGGAAGTAGATGGAGCCATGACTCCATGCCAACACCCAGTTTGCCAGTCAGTGGTCACCTTGCAGGGGATATGGTGGTGAAGGGTGTCACCTACTGTGCTCCCCACCAGCAGAGCTGGGGCATTTTGGGAGACTCCTTGAACAGTGTTACCAGGCACCTTCTCTTAATATAGCTCCACACTAGTAGGATGATCTATCTATATCAAAATAAAGCAAATGAATCAGTTTCTGGTAGATGAGTACCTGGGGCCTGATTCTTTCTCACTTACACAGGGGTAACTCAGTTGAAATCATGGCAGTAACTCTAGATAGACACTGGGATAAGTCAAAGCTGGATCCGCCTGATTCCCAGTTGGAGGTGATGATTTTTTTAAAGTAGATCAGAACTCTTCCCACAGAGGTGATGTTTTCTTTTCTTAATTTTTCCCCTCATCTCTCTGGCTCATCTTAGCCTTTGAAGAATGACCCCCAAAGAGCACATCCATCATCATCATCACCTGAAGGAAAGAACTTAATAATGAACTTTGTAATAGAAAAACACAGTCCCACAGGCATCTCCATCGCAGTATATTAAACTAAGTTCCCTTGATCTACAATACCAAACTATACAGAGAATGTTAGTCACAAACTATCTATAATCACCAGGCGTCAAGTCAGCCACTGAAGGGAATGACTGTAATGTATCCCATTGGCGTCTGAACCCAGCATCTTCAGCACAAGCATTTACCACTCGAGTTAGAAGACTAAGCCCCAAAGAGGAGAGTATTAGGAGACTCATATACCTCTCAGCAACTAGAGGGGGACAAAGACCCATGTTTTCCTAGCGTGGGTTACACCCACCCAGGACTTATCACTGTATTGCTTCAGAGATAGGCAGATACTGTGCAAGCATTCCTTCAAACTGTAAAGCTAGTTCATCTCTGCTGTGTTATGACTATTCTGTTGGGATTCCCTCTGAGACCTCTTTCCATTCAGTTTCCCAAGAACTCAGTTTGACTCCAGCCTTAGTCACTCACGTATCTTTATTTGGCATACAACAATGCCATGCTAAGTTGATCAGACTCAAATACAGGAGGGATGGATGCAGGGTACATCACAGCTCTAAAGTTACAAAGAAACCCTCTCCCTTTATATACACATGACATCTCACTGAATTTACTATACATTGCATCACACCTTTTTGGATTGGCTTGGTTACTATGAAGGAACCAATCCCTCTGCAGCATGTGCTGTCCACACACATGATTGGACTTCCTCTTTACCTCATCTCTACTTTCCATGTCGCTTGTTATGTAGTTCATAGTAAATCGTTCCCTGGGTGTTCTCCCTCTTATCTTAGTTGGCTCATACAGTCTGTCTTATTAGCCAACTGACTTAGCTAACTGTTTACTTGTCTTATTTAACACAAACATTCCGTTTTCAACCTAATAATGTATTTCTTTCCCTAATCCTATCTTCTAAAAATGAGGCCCCCCTCTATGTGTTAATTACACATTTTAGGACAGGCCTCAGCTACATATTCTAGTGAATGAGTTTACCAGCAGAAATGTTCACCAAAGGGGCCACGTTTTAAGATAATATTGCAGAATAGTCATGGAAAGCAAATTGCAAATTAATAATCTTAAATATTTGGACTGCAAACCCAATTCTAAGAGTTACACTCACCCAGGCAGGGGACAGAGAGGTACCGTGTGCCCTGTTTATCCAGTGAAAACAATTCCAGTCTGGACTACTGAACACTTGCAACTTCTTGCCCAGAATCAGATGATGAGGAATTATTCACAGAAACTATTTGCCAAATATTTTTGAGAAATCACAATCTGCCTGTGAGCAACGTGCAAACAGGAAGAGAGGCAAAAATTGACCAGTAGTTATTTGGTGTGGATTTGTGATGGGGCACCTGCTCCACACTGGCCCTGAGAGGGTTAAAGCCATCCTAGGGAAGCAGCCAGAGGAGTGGCTGCAGGGGAAACAGCCAATTAGGGTGGTGGCTGCAGACAATTAGGGCGGCAGCTAGACCAGCCAATCAGGGCCCAGATGGCCCAAATAAAAGGAAGCTGCAGAGCGAGTTAGTTTGCTGCAGGGAGCCCTAGGGAGAAGACTGGCTTCCTAGAGGGCTATAGACAGGGCCGGCTCTACAGTTTTCGCCGCCCCAAGCAGTGTGCAGAATTGCCACTGCGGGCGGCAGAAGCAGTCCGTGTGCCCTTAGGGCGGCAGGCACGTTTCCGCGGTGGCGGCAATTTGACGGCAGCTTCTATGTTTAGCTGAAACTACTGCGGACAGCTAAACATAGAAGCTGCCTTCGAATTGCCACCACAGCAGAAACGTGCCTGCCACCCTAAGGGCGCACGGACTGCCCCCACCGCCCATGGCAGCAATTCCGCACGCTGCTTGGGGGCAAAACAGGGACTGCCACCCAGGAGCGGCGCCAGAGTTTCTGGTGCCCTAGGCAGAATTCGGGGGGCGGCATTTTGTGTGCTCCCCACGGGGCATGCGGGAGTTTCCGATTCCACTCCCATTGTGCCACCGAAGGAACCTCCACCGGAATGCCGTGATGACAGCGGCAGTCATTGGGCTGCTCAATTGCCTGCCACTGTTTTCCATGGCACGTTGACAGAAGGTCCTTCGGCGGCACGACAGGAGCGGAACCGGAAGTTCCCGTGCGCCCCGTAGGGAGCACATAAAATGCCACCCCCCGAATCCTGGCACCCTGGGTGACCGCCTAGGGTCGCTTAATGGAAGTGCCAGCCCTGCTGCCGCCTCTTGCAGAATGCCGCCCCAAGCACGAGCTTGGAATGCTGGTGCCTGGAGCCGGCCCTGGCTATAGAGGAAGGGCAGGTGCTAGCAGGGACCGGGGGAGCTCTTGACAGGCTGCCAGGACTTGCAGGCTCAAGGCCCTGAGATGAGGGCAAAGGAGCTGGAGCCAGAAGCAGTGGGGAAGTGGCCCAGGGAGTAGAAATGGTGAACTGGAAGGAAGAGGCAGCAGGAAGATGCTGTTTGCAGGGTCCCTAGGATGGGGCCTGGAGTAGTGGGCAGGCTTGGCCCTCCCCACTAGCCGCTGAAGGAGCGGCCCGGCTTTGGACTGCAAGCCGCTGTGAGGAGAGGCTGGGCTCTTTTTGGAGGAGTCCCCCAGAAGGGGGACGGGGGGGGGGATGGATGTGACACAGCCAGAGGGCCATGAAGCAGAAGCTGAGAGGAAGGAGCAGTAAAGGGTCTACAGGCACAGGCAAGGACAGGAGAGCCACCAGCACCTGAGGGTGCACCCACTGGGATTGAGCTGATTCCCAAAATGCCCAGCAGGAGGCGCCAATGTGGTGAGTGATCCCAGGACAGGATTACTCACCCAGCTCTAATGATGAAATGGACCGTAACTGGCAAAGAAAAAGTTAACTAAGGCGGCCAGGGGGGCGGGTCTTACAGCCCAAACCAAATGCCTTACGGTCTGACCCAGTGTCCATGGAGTCAATGGAAAAATTCCCCTTTGACTTCAGTTGGAAGCAGACATTTTTCACAAAACAAATTCAGTTGAAAGCCCAATTTTCTCACTCCATGAGCTGCTGCTACCTCTTTGTGACTTAGCCTCTAGCCAGGTCGCCAAATGATTTTCCCATCCTGGGTTGGAAAGTATCTTACCACAAACTGGTTCAGGCAGTCTTCTTATTCATTGCCTCATGGTGCCACTCGGTCAGTGGCTGGCAGGGGAACCTGGCCTACCCCCTACCCCGGGTTCTGGCTCAGGGACCCTCCCGCTAGCAGTCAAGGTCTGTTCCTCTTTAGACCTTATTGCTTTTCCCTGAGCCTTGTCCTATCTTCCTGACTTCCCTCTGCTCTGGGTTTGCCAGCCTGAACAATCCTCCCTTCTCCCAGGGAAGGACTGCAGACCTTCCCAGCAGACCCCTTCTGCTGCCAATTTCCTGCCTTTTCATCCCAGCCCAGCTTGTTCCTCCTCAGCAGGGCTTCCTCATTCAATCAGGGGATTGATTAGCCACCTGGTTCCTCTGAGCTGTGGCCTGTTGGGTTAATTAGCCCTGTAGACAGGCAGACTCACCCCTGAGGCGCCTCCTGCTGGTGACTTCCAGGAATTAGCTCATTTCAGCTCTGGAGCGCCCTCTGCAGGTCGGTGATCTGCCTGTCTTCTGGCCCTGTGTCCCTTCCTGGACCCGATGCCCTTTTACCTGGGGTGCTGCCCCTGGCAGTAACCTCTCAGTTTTAGCAGCAAAGAATCCTGTGGCACCTTATAGACTAATAGATGTTTTGGAGCATGAGCTTTCGTGGGTGAATACCCACTTCCTCAGATGCATGACATGCATCTGAGGAAGTGGGTATTCACCCACGAAAGCTCATGCTCCAAAATGTCTGTTAGTCTATAAGGTGCCACAGGATTCTTTGCTGCTTTTACAGATCCAGACTAACACGGCTACCCCTCTGATACTCTCAGTTTTAGGGTCTCCCCTCCCCAGGGAACCCCACCCAGTATCCCCACCTTGCTTCAGTATAAGGCTACTGCCAGTCATTGTCTAGCCCCCACGCCCTGGGGCAGACTGCAGTGTCAGCCTACTCATCACTGGCAAGGCTGGGTTTGGACCTGCTGCCTTGGCCTACCCCTAGGCTGCCCTCTGCAATCCCTAGTAGCTTTTAGCCCAATGCTAGGCCGCAGCCTGGGGGCTTTCCAGGCTGGAGCTCCCCAGCTCCTCTGCCTTTCCCCAGTCCTGCTCCACTCAGGTACTTTGTTTCTAGCTCCCTGCAGCCAGGCCCTTCTCCCTCTACAGGCAGAGGGAGACTTCTGTCTGCCCCTGGCTTCTCTGCCGTTATAGGCCCAGTTCAGTCTGTTTGGGGCATGGCCCCAGCTGCAGCCACTTCTCCCAATCAGCCCAGCCTAAAAGCTGCTTTCTCTAGCCACAGCCCCTCCCAGGGCTGTTTTTAACTCTTCAGGGCAGAAGCGGGGGTCCACCCCTCTACAAGCCCCCTTCTCCGTCTGCATTAGCCCTTCCAGGGCAAATGTGGGGGTGAACACCCCATCCCACCAGACCAACTAAACAATGAGTAAAGGGAGGAAATGTCCACATACTTCTGAAAGGTGTTAACATCCAGGACAGAGGGGAATTATTTTGAGTGGGTTGAAGAGAATGTAGGGCCTGATGCAAAGCTAACTGAAGAAAATGGACATGGGCTTTGGATAAGACCCTTACTATCATTACTTATTGATCATGTGTATTATGGCAATGCCTAAGGACTAATCAAGAATGTGCTAGCAGTAAACAGTCCCAGCCCCAAGGAGCTTACGATCTAAATAGAGTAGACACTCACAGGTTGGGGAAAGGGGTAGAACACACAGGTAGAGTGAACAAGGTGATGGCAGCAAACCTCATAGTAATGATACAATTCTATTCTTAGGTGGATTTAGTTAGGAGGGAATCAGCTAAATGGAAAGAAAAGGGAAAAGTAGGGGAGGAGGAGGACGACAGGACAGGGGAAGAGAAGGTCAGGAGGCAGGTGCAGAGTAAAGTTAATATGAAGGTAGATTCTCTATAACTTGACGTCTTTAAATCATGATTTGAGGACTTCAGCAACTCAGCCTGAAGTTAGGGGTCTATTACAGGAGTGGGTGGGTGAGGTTCTGTGGCCTGTAATATGCAGGAGGTCAGAGCAGATGATCATGATGGTACCTTCTGGCCTGAAAATCTATGAGTCTGTGACTGTGGAAGAGACGAAGGGTGACGGTTGGAGCAAGGAGCCAGTCGGCACAGGGCAGAGAAAGTCACAACATTCTATAGGTTTGACTAGAACGTTCAAAGGTGGAAAAGGTCCTTGATTCTGCCCCTGCCAACTGGGGTCTTTCTCTGGCTCCTCTTGGCAGTTTTACCCCCAAGGCCACATGGTGATGGGGTGGAGAGCAACCAGCTGGATCCTACTTCCCCCAGAATGTGAGTATGTGTGGAGGGGTCTGCCCTGTACAGTTGTGGGTGCTAATGGACCAATGGCTCTGCCTAGGCTGTATTTTACCCCCTCCTAGCTGCTTCTGTTACTACAGGCTCCATGATTTGTTGGGGAATAGAGGAGCTAAACAGCTCTGTGCAAACTTTTTCATAGATTCATAGACCCCAAGGCCAGAAGGGTCCATAGTGATCATCTAGTCTGCCCTTGTGCATAACACAGGCCAGTGAACTTTCCTGAAACAATTTCAAGGTTTCTCTTTTAGAGAAAACATCCAACCTTAATTTAAAAATTACCAGCAACAGATAATCCACCATGACCCTTGGTAAGTTGTTCCAATGGTTAATTATTCTATTAAAATTTTACACCTTATTTCCATTGTCTGAAAAAGAAGTAGAAGCTTCAAATACTGAATTTGAAATCTGTAAATCTTTAAAACTTTCTACCCTGATTTGATTGTCAGCAATCCACTACACTGCCATGGTACCTGTATTTCAATATACTCAGCATTTAGACCTATGAATATTGGTTCCCTTAACAAATGGTGTGCATGCCCTTGGCATGGTGGAGACTTAATGAACTTAGTTATTCTATCTGGCTTCCTTTAAAAAAAGAAAAGAAAAACACTCTGAATCTAGAATATATCATCAGCCTGGTGCTACACAACAGTACACCACTTTAATCACAATGTTGCGAATCACAACAGCACAGTGAGATTAACAAGGATGTTAATTGTTGCCATGGAAGATGCATCAGAATAGATGTATAGATGTAATCTCATAAGAACATAAAATGGCCATACTGGGTCAGACCAAAGGTCCATCTAGCCCAGTATCTTGTCTTCCTACAGTGGCCAATGACAGGTGCCCCAGAGGGAATGAACAGAACAGGCAATGATGAAGTGATCCATCCCCTGTCGCCCATTCCCAGCTTCTGGCAAACAGAGGCTAGGGACAACATCCCTGCCCATCCTGGCTAATAGCCACTGATGGACCTATTCTCCATCAACTTATCTAGTTCTTTTTTGAACCTTGTTATAGCAGGGGTAGGCAACCTATGGCATGTGTGCCAAAGGCGGCACGCGAGCTGATTTTCAGTGGCACTCACACTACCCGGGTCCTGGCCACGAGTCCCGGGGGATCTGCATATAAATTTAATTTTAAATTAAGCTTCTTAAACATTTTAAAAACCTTATTTATTTTACATACAACAATAGTTTAGTTATATATTATAGACTTATAGAAAGAGACCGTCTAAAAACGTTAAAATGTATTACCGGCACGCAAAACCTTAAATTAGAGTGAATAAATGAAGACTCGGCACACCTCTTCTGAAAGGTTGCCGACCTCTGTGTTATAGTCTTGGCCATCACAACATCCTTTGGCAAAGAGTTCCACAGGCTGACTGTGCACTGGGTGAAGAAATCCTTCCTTTTGTTTGTTTTAAACCTGCTGCCTATTAATTTCAATCTCCTTTGATTCACAAGTGCTTCTAAGCATTTTTGATATAGTAAATCATGAAATAAGGTGCAGGTAACTCAGAGGCCCCAGCAGGAAACCACAGAACTAGGGAAATCACCAGGTCCGCCAGAGGATTCAGGGGGCCTGTGGCAAAGCAATTTCAGGGGCTCCTTCCATAAAAAAAAGTTGCAATACTACAGAATGCTATATTCTTGTGGGGGCCCCTGCGGGGCCCGGGACAAATTGCCCCACTTGCTCCCCCCCCCAGGTGGCCCTGGAAGTCACTAGATGTTTGACTAGAGTTCTAGCCTTAGCTGCCCCCATTTTGCCCAGTCAATGTAGTACTGAAAGGGCCAGGTTTCCTCCCTGTGTGTCCCAGCACAAGCCAAATTGAAGTCCTCTGGGGCAGTGAGTTTGCCTTGACACAAGACATTTGCTGAGTGTTGGGGAAGTGCAGCTGGCTGCGCAGCCATGATTAGCTAGGAGTAGGTGTGGGAGGGATGGAGGCTGGCTGGCTCAGAGAGATGCTGATTCAGTGCCTGGTCTGAGCCACCACCTCCGGCAGAGCTCCTGTGGTGAGCCAGTTGCCCTCTTCTGGTGGAACCTCCTGGGGAAAGCAGTGGTGACCCTGCCTCTGATTTCACCTGATGATTCTCTCTCTGTGGGAGCAGGGGGATACAGCTTGCACATACACACCCTGCCTGTAGGGAGCAAATCGGTCCCATAGAGCAGGCAGTGTCCTGTACATGGACAAGGAGAATGGGTTAGACCAGCACAGAAGAGCTTTTTTTAGAGACTGAGCCACCAAAGTCGATGGGAGTCAAAGGGCAGGTCTTGGCTTTGTCAAAAGGTTCATAGACCTTCTGTGCTAATCTAGGCCCGGCTTGGAGTAACCATAGCATGCTTTGTGCCCTACAGTCAGAGAATTAGGAGTCTATAACTGGCTACCTGAAAGCCCCTCACCCCTTTCCTGTGCTCTGCATGTGCTGGACACAGCAGACAACCTGGCCCTGTATCTTAATTTTTTATTTTAAAGAACCTAGTTCCCCTTGGGAGCTGAACTAGCAATAATTATTGCACCAGTGGTTAGCATACCATTTTAAAAGGGATAGTCCCGTATTTAAGCCCTCCTGCAGATGTCCCAACTTTTTCTTAAAAATCAATAAATTGTCCTATATTTTCTGTCTCCCCCCATCAGTACTGGCGGGTCCTGCTGCTAGCTGGATCCCTGCTCACCCACCACTTGCCCATCAGTTCCTCGCTTCCTCTTCAGTGGCACTTCAGCAGCAGCTCAATCGCTCCGCTCAATCAGGCTTTTCTTTTTCTTTTCTTTTGTTTGCCACTTGGGGTGGCAAAAAAACTGGAGCCGGCCCTGGCCCTGGGAAACCCCAAGACCCTCCAGCCGAGGGTCCTGGCCAGGAGGAGCCGAGCCCTGCATGTGCAAAAGCCCTGCACAGCGCTGGCATGAGGCAGCCTCTCCACCCTTCAGTTAAGCTCTGGAGCATCGGGTTGGGGAAGCGATTTCCAGCCTTTTCATGCTCTGAACCTGCAGGGAGCAGGGGCTTAGCACCCTCTTCACCTGTGCCCCTCCTGCCTGGGTCCTGCTCCCAGGGAGTGTGGGGCTGCTCCATCCCCTAGGACCACTCCCCTCTGGCTGGGTTCGCTGAAGCCCCTGCAGTCAGCTTCCCTGGGCCCTGGCGCACAATGTGTCCTTAGGACTTAACCCCTTCCTGCCTGCGCTGTAGCCGGGGGACAGGAGGCCAGCCTGGAGGTGTTAGCTGCCTTTCGACACTGTGTGGGCAGGAAGGGACTAGCTGCTTCCAGCCACAGGGAGGTGGGGGAGGTGAGAGAAGAAGAGTTTTGCAAAGACACGGGGCAGGTCATCCCTTCCCCTTCTCCTCCTCCTCTGCAGCTGGAAGCAGCTCCCGTCCCTCCCTCTCTCACAGTGCCGAAAGGCTGCTGCTGGCCACATTCTGGTGTGAACCCTGGCAGAAATCTGGGGAGGGTGGGCATGTGATTCTATGTGCCCCCCGACCATGGGTTGCCTCAGGACGATGTGGTGCCAGGTACCAGGAGAGGCAGGTCCATGCCAGGAGTCCAGTCAGGCATGGAGGATGGAGAGCACCAGGCAAGGAGGGTCAGATTGGTTGGTCACAGTGAGAGATGTGTACAGGAATGTGTGTGTGACGCCCCTGCCCATGTGAACCCTGAAGCCTTAAAGATAAGAAGATAAATAAAAAGAATCCAACTACACAGTATTTCTTTTTAACAGGGGCTCAGTGAACTTGATGTTACTTTGAACGTTTGCACGACGGATTGCCACTGAACTCGAGTAATTTTACCAGGTGGCCCGTATTCAGTATCGGGAAATATGGTCACCCTACGTAAGAGCACTGTCCTATCTCAGTGGAACACTGGGAGGATAAACATGTTAAAGACAGTGAGGCACTCGGCTACTGTGGTAATGGGGGCCAGATAAATACATTTGAATGATTGTGCGGGCAAACATTTGCAGCAACTAATACCCTTAAATTTCCTTCCGTTTTGTACCTTTAATGAAAAGGCTGGGTCATTTTGCCTAACGTACTCACACAATGTACAGTTAAGTAGACAAACCATCCTCAAATGAGTCGTCCTTTCTTAGCAAAGCACACATTGTTTCTGTATAAAGTCAAATAGGAAAAGGGAAATCAAACAGATTGTCTTTATTACTGAATCTGTTTTTCAAAAAGAAAAAAAAAGATCAAAAAAATTAAATACTCCCTTAGCTTCACCAACACATATTAAACCCTGGTTTTTCACCCCACATCACAAGCTCACAGTTATTATAAAGATGCCCTGAACCATAGAGAAGCAAGGCACCCATGGTTTCTGTATAAATTCGAATAGAAAAAGGCTTCCACTGCCAAAAGGAGTAAACAAAGCCAGCTGTGAAGTAAACCCACTGATGGCAGCCTGAGTCTTTTCTCATGTTTCTCACACTAGTGTCACCATGATGTAACTCTCTAGACTCGCTCGTATTGCTCCTGGTTTCCCCCAGAGTCGGGGACTGGCGATTGAGGCACAGTGCTTGTTTATGACTGACTCATCTTTTCCACTCTGGAGGGAAATCAAACGGATTGTCTTTATTACTGTATCTGTTTTTCAAAAAGATCAAAGAATTAAATACTCCCTTAGCTTCACCAACACATTAAACCCTGATTTTTCACTCCAAATCACAAGCTCACAGTTATTTTCTATTAGACTAAAAATGTTCAGCTCTGAAAGATTACTTTGGGGGTTAGGGGAAGTGGGGAAGGGCAATATGAACCGTTGGTCATGGTAAAGACCTTGAATTTACCAGACAACGGCAAAATTCGGTAACCTATTAGTCATGTGAATTTTTTGGCTGAATGCAAATGATGCAGTGTTTTTCTACAGTATTGTTTTGTGCTAGACTGTTTCTTGGTGTATTCTGCAGCAACTGATGGCCCCAGCAGAGACATGTTGTGTAGCCATGTTAATCAGGATTGGCTCTCATGCAATCCTGCATAGAAAGTGCCATCATCTTTACTAAAGAGGAAAGAAGTTTCTATGAAGGAAGCTCCCAATCCTGCAAACACTAAAGCACCAACAGAGCTTTACTCATGTGAGCATGCTGAAGGGTGAGGGTAGAATTCAGAGGCAGACCAGTTTAGTGGATAGGCCTCCGGGTCGAGAGTGGGGTTCTATTCCCTTGACCTGTTGCATGATCTTGCCCAAGTTGCCTTATTTCTCTGTGCTTCTTTCTCTTAGGGTGACCAGACAGCAAATCTGAAAATTCGGGACGGGGGGTGGGAGCTAATAGGACCCTATATAAGAAAAAGACCCCAAAGTCAGGACTGTCCTCACAAAATCAGGACATCTGGTCACCCTAGTTTCTCCTCCCCCTAGATGGTAAGTGCTGAGCTGCAGGAATTGTCTCTTACTATGTGTTTGCCCAATGCCTGGAACAAATGGGCCTCTGTCTCAGTTGAGGCACGTTGGAACTACTGTAATAATAAATGGCGCAATACTGTTGGTTTTATGATAGCTTTGCTGAGCAGAGAGCAACTAGCATGGCTTTGCCAAAGTCAGGTATCATTCAGCAGCATACCTAGGATTAGAACTCCAGAATACTGTCAACTGGACAGGGGGTTGGACTAGATGACCTCCTGAGGTCCCTTCCAACCCTGATATTCTATGATTAAGTTGTAGTGGTTGGAAATGTGATTGATAGAGCTGGTCAAAAAATGTAGCCCATTTTTCATGAAAACATTTCAAAACTTTTCATCAACATCATGGAATTTTTGAAAAAATTCAACTATCTTCTCTATAAAGTGATATTAATATAGTAAAAGGTTTTCACAAAACAGTATGAAATATTTTTGCAACAAGCATTGAAACTTCAGTAATATAACCAGCTCCTGTGGTTGAGAGTTTCGATGTCATAAATTAGAATACCTTGTTCTTATATAGCACTTTTTATCAGTAGACCTCAAAGTGCAACACAAAGGAGGTCAGTAGTATCATACCCATTTCACAGATAGGGAAACTGTGGCACATAACAGAGAAGTTCATTGACAGCAGGCCAGGCATAGAACCCCTGTCTCCAAAACCTTAGGCCAGCAGCTTAGCCACTAAGTTATACTACTTCCTCCCAGAAGAGTACCTTTTTTCCCTGTAATTATATAAAGCCGTGGAAGTTGTTTGTTGAGTGGGGACTGAGCAGGGTAAAGGGATATATATCTATCATCTCTGAGCCTATTAAAATATACCAAATCTCAACTACTGTAAATCAGCATTGCCTCATTGAAGTCAGAGTGACTCCAATTTATATCAGCTGAGAATCTGGCCTAGTATTTTTTATTTTTGTACAGCAGCCGGAGCAGTGGATGGATATTTTATAAATAAAGAAAAATTAACATAAATTAAATACACAGTACATCTCAATGGGTAGTGTGGCATTTCAACACACATTAATGTCAATGGAAATTATGTGTATGAATAACGAGGTGACCACGGTGTAGAAAAGCCAGAATGTTAAAAGCGACCTAAAAATTCAGATGTACAAAACAATAAAGTGTTAAATAAAAACTGGCATTTGAAAGAGCTGGAATGCTAATTTTACAGTGAGAAGAACTTTTAAGATGAGATTTTCAAAAGGGTTGACTTCAAGAGGAGCAGAGTTAGGCCAGTGCTGAACATCTCACTATATAAACTGTGTTGCGATACTGGCCACTAAAGTTCTTCCCCTGGTGGTATAAGAGAGTCTCTTCTTTTGATCTAAATAGCACAGGGGTGTGTCTGTTTCATAAAGGTGGGCAATGGAGAGGAAACAGCAAAATTAAATAGACATTTTCGCCATTTCTGAGGTCTTATTGAAGTTACTTGCATAAATGAGACATTGAAATCTCAAGGCAATATTCAGCTGATCTCAAAGCAGCCCTGGTTGAATATGTCTGCACACATTGGCATTATTCTTCTGAGAATCACAAAGTTCAAAAACTGGAAAGAAACAGCAGAGTGGAAAGAAACCTGAGTAATACTCTTAGGTAAGGTGACCAGATGTCCCGATTTTATATTTTTCTTATATAGGCATCTCTTTCTCCCCCCCACCCCCGCCCATCCTGATTTTTTACACTTGCTGTCTGGTCACCCTAATCTTAGGCCCAGATTGCCAAAAGTAACTAGCAATTTGGAGTTTGCCTCCATTTGGTCACTGCCCACCTGGAGACACTTAAAGGGGACAAGATTTGTACAAAAGGCCGAGCCCTCACTCTCTGAGTCAAGCTCCTTCAAGGTGTCTCTGTTTTGGCATCCAAAAATGAGGACCCCAGAGTCACTAGTAACTTTAAAAAGAACAGGAGTAGTTGTGGCACCTTAGAGACTAACAAATTTATTTGAGCATCAGCTTTCGTGGGCTACAGCCCACTTCATCGGATGCTTATGCTCAAGTGAATTTGTTAGTCTCTAAGCTGCCACAACTACTCCTGTTCTTTTTGCGGATACAGACTAACGCGGCTGCTACTCTGAAACCAGTAACTTTGAAATTCTTGGCCTTAGGGCCTGTTTGCATGGGGAAATCAACCTCCATAGCTATTCCAGAATAGGTCTCATTACGGACACACTTTTCTGGAATCATGAAGTTAGTCTGGAAAAGCTAAAGTGCTTTAAATTCATACCCCCAACATCTGGAATGACTTCCCCATGTAGACAAGACTTTAATACTAGAGCAGAATCCTTTTTAAGGAGGCAGGGTTGGAGCAGTGGGCTGTGACTTAAGAGCTATAGGGTCTAGTCCCAGTTTAGCCACGGGTCTGCTGGATGACCTCAGGCAAGTCATTTCCCTCTGTGTGCCTCAGTTTTCCATTTTTAAAAGGGGGCTGACCTCCTTTGTAAAATGCTTTGAGATCTACTGATGAAAAATGCTATTTGAAAGTGAGGGATTATTCTCTGTAGAGAACTCAATGATTGAAAGGTGCCAGGCTGACAACCTTCGAGCCTAAGTCCCCTTTTTTCACAGAAGATCCATTGGCCTTGTGAGCTTTCCTTCTATACTGTATTTCAATCTTTCCCTGCATAGAATTGGGAGAGGAATCCAGTATCCATGGCCCATTCAGTCCTGGGCCTCTCTGCTGACATTGGCACTTAGTGTAAATCCTGGTGATGAATTTTTGCTGTGAACACGCATACCTTAGGAACTGAAGTCTGATCATGCAGCTCGTTTCACAGAAGATACCAAACAGTCTGCAGAGGTCAATGGGTCATTATTTTGCCAGCATTGAACCAGTAACCTGGAAGCAAAAGGTTTTTAATCCCACTACAACCCCATTGAAACATCCTGTCCCAGATCCCTCCCTCATTCCCATGGACACTTTGGTCTAAAGCCTAATCGCAAAAATGCCTGACTTGCAAAGTCATCATTTTGCCTTTGTCAAATTGTTCTTGGTTACCGCCTTAATTCTCTGCAGCAGTTAGGAATCACATAGCCTATAATGCCATTATTCAGTAGAAGGGAGAATGATTCTGTACTATATCAAGTCAGATTGGTCAGGGAGAAGCCAAGTGTTGTGTTCATGTACAGCAGAGAGACTAGACAGTGGGGAGGAGTAGCTCAATGGTTTGAGTATCGGTCTACTAAACCGAGAGTTGTGAGCCCAATCCTTAAGAGGGGCACTTAGGAATCTGGGGCAAAATCAGTACTTGGCCCTGCTAGTGGAGACAGGGGGCTAGACTTGACTTGACAACCTTTCAGGGTCCCTTCCACCTCTATAAGATGGATATATCTCCATATAGTTAACACAGAGATAGCAAGTACAGCTTTGATCTGCCCAGGTACCCTCATTCATCCAACTGTCTAAGCAGGATGTGAAGCCATTTGCCATGAGTTACAAAGGTGTCAGCAGGCCTTGATTTCTTTTCCCCTCTTGCTGCGGAGGTGGGATGTGTTAGATTCACCCTTGAAAAGGCTAGAATAATGACTGCAGTTTTTCTAGAGGCAAGAGAAGGAGTTGGTCTGAACTTTGGTGTCAGAGCCCACGTGAGTCTATCTGTATATCAACAAGGCCCTCATCATTATAGCAACTGAGCGCCTCACAGTCATTAATGGACTTATCCTCTTTAATATCCCTGTGAGACAGGGAAGTATTATGCCCATTTTACAGAGGGGGCACTAAGGTATAGGGTAGGATAAGTGACTTATTCTAGGTTAGTGGCAAAGCCAGTAAAAAAAACCACGCAGGTCTCCCAAGTCACAGGCCTGTGCCCTACCCACTGGACCATCCTTCCTACTAAATGGTCTTCAAAGGACTTTAAAAGAAAGAGCCCAAAGGTGGTTGGAGATGGGAAGAAGGTCTAGAAAGCAGGAAGCCTGAAGCAGAGAGCTTGATTGTGCCTTGTAGATAAAGCCTAACGTTAGGGCGGTGTGGCTCTACCTGCCCACTGTTACACCCCTTTACAGAGTGCAGCTTGCTGGGCCCGTGGAGCCAGCCAGTTAGCAGGTTGGGGCTGACATAGGAGGCCCACCTCTGCCTTTCATTATCTGCAGAATCGTGCACCCCCCAAGAAGTAGCAATGGGACAGCCCCTGTGCTCCTTCAAGTGCAACGACTGCAAATCCGCTTGGCCCTCGTTCAGGCCACTCAAGCAAAGTCTCCGGACGCTCTTCCCCTGTCCTGTGCACCTGCACCAGAGCTCACCAGAATCTAGCAATGAGTCAGCACGGGCTTGATAGCCAGATGTCGAGCTGATAACACAGACAGTGAGGCAAACAGAAGGGGGGAAGAAGTAGAAGGTAGAAACAGAACTCTGGAAACCAAGCTAGAAAGAGCTGCCGATCTGGGCTCAGAACAAAGGTGCCCTTCAGAAGAGAGCCAGGTACGAAGGGTCCAATTCTGATCTCATGTACATTAGAGACAATCAGTGCCACCAATGGAGTGACACCATAACGAGAGCAGAATCCGGCTCTTAGGTAGAACACCCCAGTGCGTTCTGGGTAATCTTCTTTGGCAAAAACAATGTCTGAGCTAAAACTTGGAAACTTTCTAAATCTCAAATATTTTGATTATGATCAGTCTTGTTAGGGGGAGATCAAACTACTTCAGAGGCCAGGGGGAATCTGGGAATATCATCCTTCAGGGACCTGCTAGTGAAGATACTTGCCAATCGGAGTGGCCTCATACACTGCACAATGGCAGAACATTTGTCCTCAGGCACATGCATCAGCCATGGCAGTGACAATGGATCAGTGACCGGGGAAGTGAATGAATTTCATTGTAGGGGCCAGGGAAGATTATGGTGGCATTGCTTGTAGTGCCAGGGAGGCGGTGCCAGGGAATGGGACGACTGTCTCCCCATCTCCCTTCGAGCCTGACACTAATAATCCAGGGCACATTGCCTAGGAAAGCGATGAGCCTGGTGTTTGAAAACTGGGGAGGTTCCATCGAATTGCAGGTGTATGGAGAAGGAATTAGTAGAGGGATGTGCTCTGGATTACCTTAAACTGCTGCTGGGGATGGATTTTTCAGTCACTTCCAGGGCTCCTGGAGCACAAGGACAGGGGCTTTTGCTGAGCATTTTTATCCATCTGAAACATGAAGTGCAGTCATTTTGCCTTTTCCTTCTAGGAACAACAAAGATCATGAAGCACAAAGGGCAGCTGATACAAGTGCTGCAAGGCTTGTACCCTGCAGTTACCGTGGGCTCTTTGATGCCTGTTTCCTGTGTCGACTGAAAAAAAAATACTGTGCCTGTACATTTTTTTGATTTCCTTTTAAACTGCATTTGATGTTTAAACTTGCCCTTGAGGCAGAAGGCGGACCCTTTTGCTCCTCCCTGCCCCCTTCTGCTCTGAACTATGGGGAAGGCCCCCAAAGGAGGCCACTGGAGCTGCTGTGCAGAGCTTTTTTAGGCCTCAAGGCTTCAAGGAACAACATGCAGGTGTCTCTGTGGGCACATGAACTAGAAACTCCAGGGGGGCTCTGTACCCTAACCCTGCCTCTTTGCAGGATCAGGGCCCCACAGCAAAGCCAGATGGGCTATAAGATCACAGCCTGGATTGGAGGGAGGCCTTTGCTCTAGTTTATTTACTCATGGCTTTGGTGTGTGCATTTTGGAGAGGTGGGGGGGAGGGGGAAGGGGACAGGCTGAAGCCCCCTCTCCCTCTGGTAACCAGAGGAAGAAGATGTTGTCTCTTGTGGTTAGAAAACCAGACACGTGTCAAACATTAGTACTCGAGTCCTCAAGAAAAATATCACGTGAGCTTCAATACAGCTTGCGGCAAAGCCCCAGTCTGTTGGGCCTGCCAGCGTGTTGTTTGGAGTGGAAAGAAATGGAACTGAAGTGGCAGCAGAGGGGATGGTGCTGTAGTTCACGACGGTTTTGCATTGTGAGGCTCTCTTCCCAGCCAGCAATATGGAATGGACATAGTATTTACATCCCCGATCCCTACTCGGGACCCCCCCTGGTGTAGAACAGCAAGTTGTGGCCCACGTGCAGAGTAACCCCCTGAGAAATAAGTTTTTGTGAAATTTCTGCCATAAAGGGTTGCTGTTTCTTTACAAAAGCAGATCATGTGCGACTTCTCTGATCATCGCTCCATGGGGGTGATAGTCACCCTCACCGAGAACCAAGAGAGGGCAAATGGGTTTCGTGCAGATAACTCCATCCGGCCTGGAAGTCAGCAGGTTGTGAGGCAACCTCTCTGCAGCCAGTAGTCCAGCCTGGGGGCTGGAAGAGCTAGCACAAGCCTTACATGGCAAAGAGGCTCTTATTTGTATTGCAGCAACACCAATAGGCTTTGCAGGGCCCTGTTGTGTTAGGCACACATAGGGCATGGCTACCCGGCACATCCAGCCTCAGTTTGTGAGATCTGGGCTTGTGGACTCAATGTTTCCAAGCCTATGCTTGAGTGGCCACGCTGCATTGTAAACCTGGGTTCACAATTGCTAGACCTGGGTTTCTCAGCCACATGAATATGTCTATTCTGTGCTATGCAGACCTTTGGATCTGCGGCTTGAGCTGCGTCCACACAGCAAAACGACAGGGCTCGGACCCAAATCACAGCAGGACTCCTGCTCTGACTGGGTCCTGAGTGCTTGCTGACCTGAGTCAGACTTTGTGTGAGGCTCATACCTGAGTCGGAGCCTGTGCTTAGCATGCTGGACATACCCTCAGTGAGAGACACTAAAGGAATGTATAACTAACAGAATAGACAACAGGTGGGAGGGTAAGAAAGGAAGACAAAGAGATGAAGTGACTTGCCCAAAGTTACATAACAGGCCAGCAGCAGAGCAGGGAACAGAATGTGGGTCTATAGAAGCCCAGACTAGCGAACTAGCCACTAGACCATATGGCCCACCTCTTGGCACCTGCTGATTAACATAACTGTATGTGTATTTGATCATATTTCTCACAGCTGCTCAAAATGTTCACTCCTTTCTTTCCCCTTGCCTCCATGTTTTGAACAGCCATGATACCCCTTGCAACGTCTAATTCACATTTTAACAAAGCTTTTCATAAAGATTTCAATAGAAGTTTAAAAAAAAAACCCTGATGTTTTTTCACTTACCTTTACTAGTACGATTTCGGCAAGAATGTGGAAACACAGTACGCTCTGTTTAAATGGGCATAAGCTATACCGTTTTATCCTCAGGCACAGAAAAAAAAAAAGCCAACATATTTTTATAGCACAGCACTATTCATCAAAACACTCCCTTTCCCGATCTCTACTAACTCGTTTTAGTGGAAGATTACCCTTGATAGGATTTTTTCCCCCAACATGCCTTGCAGGGGCTGACCCTTAAACAGGGCGGAGCCAAATGGCTTTAACGCTAGAGTAGCCATAGAATCTCTGGCAGTTGCAGCTCTTCATTTTCATGCTGGTAACGACTGGTCGTGTTTTCTATCTCTAATTGGTAAGGCGATGGCAAATCAACTTCTATTAAGAATATTTCTTAAGTCTGAGGATGCTTCTTTCTGCCCTACACGTATTAAGTGGCACATGTTTTAAGACCATCATTGAGTGAAGTGACCTTTTCGTGTTTGGACAGTTACGGACTCTTCAAAAATGACTAGTCGAGTCACTTTGCAAACACCTTCCCCTGTGCCTCCACCCCCGAGTGGAAACAATTTAAAGACTGAATAAGGCTTTGAAGTCATCTGGCTGGCTCTGTATCATCTTCACTCGGAGCTGTGGTTGTTAGCAGGATGGCGTGATGCAAGACCTTTGCTGTAAATCAGGTTGGAAAGCTTGAGGAGATAGAATAGGAAGAGTCTATGTTTAACCATCACAGGGTGGTATGGTGTGCTTTTCTGAAGTGTGACCAGTTCCAAATGCTCCTTGCTATAGCTGCTCGCTTCTAAAATGTCATATAAAATTGCATACCCTCTGGATGATACAGGTCAGAGAATTTCACCTAGTAATTGCCGCACTAAGATTAATAACTTATGGGTGAACTGGAGCATTTCCAGTTAAGGAAGCTTGAATCTCCCATTACTATTATTCCTTTGGAATTGTATTAGATTATATTAGGTTTGCTTGGTATATATTTTTTGTTTTGCTTATCAGAAGCTAGTAAATGAAGTACAGATATGGACCAATTCTTTCCTGTTACAGCTTGGAAGAATTTTTAGTAACACTTGAAGGAAGTAGTGTAGGCAGGATATTCATCTTAACTAAACTAATGGGAGCAGGCAGAGACAGAGAGGGGTCATGGCATCTTTAAGAGTCTAGCATTGAGGTTAGGGGGAGTAGATTAAATGTTGTCAGTGTAAAGCAAGTGAAATCTGTCCCTCCCAGATATTTAAAGCATTTAGAAACCAGTTAATTTGACTTTGCTTTCCTAATTTGCTGCCAAAGGCTTTTTTTCAGCTTTGGACATCAGGGTAAAGCTGCTGGCGGGCTGGGCAGGTTTGTTTATCTGGAGTGTCTGCAGACCTGGAGGCCCGCAGCTCCCACTGGCCGCGGTTCGCTGTTCCCAGCCAATGGGAGTTGCGAGAAGCGGAGCGGGCCAAGGGATGGGCTTCCCGCAGCTCCCATTGCCCAGGAACAGTGGACTGCGGCCAGTGACAGCTGCATAGCTCCATGCCTGCGGATGCTCCAGATAAACAAGCCGGCTCGGCCCACCAGCAGTTTTACCCTGACGGGCCGGGTGCCAAAGGTTGCTGACCCCTGACCTAGAAATACCATATTCCTCTAATACTATCTAGTGCTGTCATGTTCACTCAGACATAACAGATTATCATCTGCAAACACTGGGATCTGGTGTTCCTTCCTATTTCCCACAATGCCATGTACATCTTTTGCTGCAAGAATTGCGACTGCTAGTCAACAGGAATGGGAACAATGGGCTTCATCTCTTAATGTAAAAGGTTCTATCTGTTTGCCATTCAGGCTGTCGTGGTGAATTCTTATCCTAGTATATAACCGTATAATCAGAAAGTACAGGAGCCCTAGTCATGGAGAGGATCCCACTGTGCTTGGTGCTGTACAGACGCAGAAGGTGATTGTGAGTTCTTTGGGTCCAGGAGTCTTAGTGGTGGTTGTTTAACACTGTTAACACAAGAGGGCACTAACCTCTTTCTGGGATTTTTAGAAACTACCGTAATAGGAAAAATATATAATGCCAGAACAGTTTGACAGATGTCAGTCAAAGTGAAATTTCCCAACAGCTGTAAAAAAGCAATTCCTTGACATGCCATCAGAATTCCTTTCTGCACTTCCCGGTGTTGCTCCATGTCTGTCTTGTCTCTTGTGAAATGCGTCGCTTAGTTTGATTGCATTGGTTTGGATTATGCAGCAACGTCTTCAGCTTCCTAAAATCTCCTAAAGTGCCTGAGAAACGTACATACAAATATGGTAAAGAAGCCAAACCCTTCTAGGGTCTACTTAAACAGAGCTGCTGCAAGTGACTTTGGAGTCATTTTGGACAAGAATACTTGGAGCCTTAGTCATTTCTCGGACTCTTCCACTATCAGCCACCTATAAACGCCATCACTTTTGGTTGTTTGCCTATGGAGGGTGTAACTATTCCTCGACCCAGCTGGTTGACCACACCTAAGCTGGTGATAAGCAATGACTACTGCTTGGTGCATGACACTCCCGCTTTCCTACTATGACCGTAACATCCTACAGTTGTAAGCTCTTTGGGGGAAGGGGCTGTGGATCTAGGGGCTGTAAAGATATTTAAGAAATATGAGGCCCTGCTCTCTGATTGGGGCCTCTAAGCACTGTTGTAAACCACATAATAAACAATAATGACTACTTTGATGGCCTTCATCTCTTGAACACATGGCAGGATGGACTACATTGTTATGAACAGGAAGAGATCCTTAAGATCCAAACACATAGGCCCCTTGTGACGTGTCATTCCATATTCTTTATGAAAATATGCTTATGATATGAATATGACATCAGGGCCTCTGAGAGCAGGTTTGGGCCCCGGTGAAAAAAATTTTTCAGGCCCCCCAGCAAGGGCGAACTGGCTAAACAGGGCTGATGAAGCCGGGGAAGACGGGACCCGGGCCCCCTTCTGGACTACTGGGCCCCGGTAATTTGTACTGGCTTCCCCCCTCTCTTGTCGGCCCTGTATGACATAACTGAAATATACTTTATGCAAGATAGCTCATGTGAGATATCATTGCAAAGGTTATGATTTACTGAATGCAATTATTCTATTTGTACGCACGTATCATTTCTGTATCTAAAATTAGGAATATTGACTATGTATCTGTATTTCAACTATGCTACAGTAGTTTAGGTGATGCCCACTGCCAACACTTCAGGTACAACTGTGGAAAAGCCAGACAGGGCCGATGGCCCATCAGCAAGGACAATGGACTGTAAAAGATCTTAGTCTTCCTGTGACCGTGTGGGTCAGCCTGTGAAGAATGGCTACAAAGGCCCTGCAGAGTCAGGTGGTCTTGTCACCTGATACTAAAACATTACATGAGACTTCTTGTAACTTTCCTCTGGAAAGGAAGGGGGGTCAAACTAGGAAACAAAGGACTCCCACCTTATGCAAATCCTATTTAAGGGTGGGGAGTGAGGTAATCTGAGGTCATCAGTTCTCCCCTGCTACCCTACCCAGGATAACTGCTGGAAACAACTAAGACTGAACAGGGGGAAAGAATTGGGCCCAGCCTGGAAGGACATCTGGCCTGGAAAGAACCACATTTAGGGTGAGAACTCATGTGTAACCAGTTTCTTTAGTGTATTAAGTTTAGTTTGTGTGATTTGTTTTATTTTCTTAGTAATCAGTCCTGTTCTGTCTTCTATGTCCTTAACTACTTAAAATACACCTGTTCTAGTTAATACATTTATTTCTGGTTTATAATACAACCCAGTTTGTGTGACTGCTAACTGGAGAGGCGAGAAATTGGGCATACCCTCTTCCATATTGAGGGAAGAGGCGAATATAATCTATCTTTAGGTCTGTACTCCCAGGGACTTGGACATCTGAGTGCTGGAGCAAGTCCCTGAAGCTGAGTCTTCCCAGAGCTAATCTGCAGCTGGGTGTGACCCTGCCTGTGTGTGTTAGAGGAGGTTTAAATAGCCTGGCTCAGCAAGACACGTTAAAGGGGACCCGTGCTGGCAGAACAGGTAGACTCAGTGCTATCTCTGCACATCAGGTAACTTCTCAAGGTGTCCATCCTGTCACACTCCTATTAGGCTAAAGAGAAACCTCTGCTAGATATGGCAATATTAGGATTATTTATTGCTTTAAAAATCTATGACCACAGAGGGGGTAAACTGAGGCACAGAGATTGCAGTGACTTCCACAAGGTCACACAGTGTGCTACTGCCAGAACTGGGACTAGATCCCAGAAGCGTGAAAGAATCAATTATTTCTAAACAGCTGTTTTATTAAAATGACTCTCAGCCCTTCCTGGTTAAGCATCAGAACTCAAAGGAGTTAGTCATTTACAGAAGATAATAGCAAACTTAACAAGAAGCCCTAAAGGCCACTGAGGCTGTTTAGAGATGATCAAGAAGAAAATTGACTTTGAATAAAAAAAAAAACATAATAAACTCATTAACCAAGAGAAATCCAGCTATAGTCTCTGCTCATTTCTTGAGGGCCTGTGCTCTGATTCAGTCATGCATGTTAAATATTTGGATTGTAACTACAGATGTGTCAAAAAAAATTAGGACTGGGAATTGATTGGTCTTAATCAGTCAATTGGCAGGCAGCAAATTAGTGTGAATTTGAGAAGAGGTGTCCGTGTGTTTAACAGAACAGAACATATTTGTGTGGAAAGTGCATCCATTCCTCAAGAATCATAGAATCACAGAATATCAGGGTTGGAAGGGACCTCAGGAGGTTATCTAGTCTAACCCCCTGCTCAAAGCAGGACCAACACCAACTAAATCATCCCAGCCAGGGCTTTGTTAAGCCAGGCCTTCAAAACCTCTAAGGAAGGAGATTCCACCACCTTCCTAGGGAACCCATTCCAGTGCTTCACCACCCTCCTAGTGAAAAAGTTTTTCCTAATATCCAACCTAAACCTCCCCCACTGCAACTTGAGTCCATTACTTCTTCTTCTGTCATCTGGTACCACTGAGAACAGTCTAGATCCATCCTCTTTGGAACCCGCCTTCAGGTAGTTGAAAGCAGCTATCAAATCCCCCCTCATTCTTCTCTTCTGCAGACTAAACAATCCCAGTTCCATCAGCCTCTCTTCACAAGTCATGTGCTCCAGCCCCCTAATCATTTTTGTTGCCCTCCACTGGACTCTGTTCAATTTTTCCACATTCTTCTTGTAGTAGAGATACAGTGAGTGGTGAAAAACTGTTTAGGCAGTGTGATCTAGTGGATAGCACACTATCATGGGACTCAGGAGACCTGGTTTCTATTTGCAGCTCTGTCCTTGGCTGCTCGGGTGATCTTGGGCAAGTCCATTTCTCTCTTTGTGCCTCAATTTCCCTAACTGTAAAATGGGGATAATGCTACCAATCTTCTTTGCAATGTACTTTCAGATTTACTGATGAAAAGTGCTATGTAAGAAAATTTTATTATTAAAATGGGTCCGTCACCATAATGCTAATTATGCAACACAAATGATGGTGATAGTGGTAGATATGGGAGTGAAAGGTGAATACACCATATAACAAGGAAATGGTTTACCTCTGAATGGTCCTAAGAATGGACAATTGAACTGAACCCCTCAGGGGAGAAGGATAAGAGACAGTGACTCCAACAATTTACCTTGCCCGTGGTCATGGAGGTCGTGCTGGTTTAGCTCCTATGAAGCCTTAACCTGATTTGAGAGTTGATTACTCAGTACCATCTTGGGAACTTGGACTCCATCCCCAACTAGTGTGTCTCAAGAATGACCACTTAACGAGGAATGTGGTGGATTCTCCATCACTTGTGGACTTTAGGTCAAGATTGGATGTCTTTCTAAGATATATGCTGTAGTTCAAACAGAAGTTATGGGCGTGATACAGAAATGACTGGGCGAGGTTCTCTGGCTGGGTTATGCAAGATGTCAGATTGGATGATGATCGTGGTCTCTTCTAGCCTTAAAATCTATACGTCTTTGAGCTACCCACCCATTCAGTGAATGCAAGATTATCTACACAGATTAAGGGCTGATGAGACCATATCTTTGGGTCTCCAGTGTATATTGGTAATGGCCTCTTATAATATAATTTAGCAAAAGTGTTCTCTCTGACATCAGACCTTACACTGAGATGTTTAGGGACCCCTCACTTTCTACATATGAGGTTCCTGTGGTGCCCTTTAATGATGACTAATGTGGAGATGAAGTTTGTTGCTATTCCTTGACATTGGCTCTGGCTAGCTATACATTTTTTGTATCAATCTGTGGCTTCTTGCATTACTGCAGTACAACAGGCTTGAAGAGCCAAGTGGAATCATTCCTAGATCACTGAAGATGGGAACGGGATCACAACCACAGGAATAATGCTGAGGCACACACCAAGCACTGGTTAACTTCTTGGGTGGGATGGACAAGGATGAGTTTCTCAGTGGCCACCAGTGATATGAGGAGGGATCCTCATCTGGCTGTTATGCCAATTAATGCCAGCTGAAGATCTGGCCCATGGGGTCACATTTATTGGTGAGTCTGATGCTAAGCAGGCCAAACTCTGCTATGGCATTATTCCAGGTTTATCCTGGTGCAAATAAAAGTGTCATGACCCAGGTCTTAAACCTGGGTCCACAGAGGTCCTGGGGATAGATTATCATCATGCACCAACCCTCCACCTGCTCATTTACTGCTATCTACTAGAACATGGACTCCTTGAAGCCCAGATCAGATAGGAGGCTCCATCACTGGGCCCCAGTTGGTGGAATTGTGAAGCACCTGATTGGCCCATTCCCCCTACTTAAGCCAGAAGGAGAAATGGGAAGTTGTTTGTACAAGTGAGCTCTGTCTGGCTTTGGGCTGCTTCTCTGCATGGCCTGCTCTGGTTTCCTGACTCCGCCTGTTTCCTAGTATCAGACTTGTGATTCCTTGTTCTGGCTCCTGACCTTCTGGTTCCGACACTGGCTGGTGCAGGGACTTGACCCTCTGCCTTAGGCAAACCACTGCCCATGTCCCAGCCCTGGCAGAAAACAGATTTTCATCCAGTGAGCTTAAGTCAGTTTAGAGGAAATTTGTTGCTGTTTTTTCAAGTCCCCTCAGTGTAGCCTGAATTCAAATTTACATTAAGATACGTTTACCTCACTCTAGCACTGTAAAGTGGTCAAAGAGTGGGTATTTTCTCACCCACTCACCAATAAATCATTTACACCCAATGCCATTACATGATATTACTTCCAAATATGGCCCCTCCATCAAGGATTGTTAGTTTGTGGATTCATGTTAAAATTCCCGTTTGCATGGGTGCTCTACACAGTACATCCAACACTCTGTTTATCAGTCTAAAAAATGAGGAAGATACTTATTTACATAACAAATCCTGCTCTAGGTTGTCTCTCCAGTTCTTGCAATATTTGTTCTGAATGCTTCCAGGGATGCTCAATTTCCAGCTGTCGGATCTGAGAAGTGCGTGCTACCATCATGTAACAGATGTTTTCTCTTGTTTGGCCATATCTATACAGTCATTAATGGATTAGCCCCATTAACAATGTTCTATACAGATGCCTCTTTGCTGGTTGCCATATGGTTTAATTTATCCTGATTGGTCAAAGAGCTGCAAAAGGCAGAACTAACTTCACATCCTAGTCTTGTAGTTCTCATTAGTGTGTAAAAGGTATCAGGCAAGAATTTTACTGCTTGACAGAGAACAAAGGGCTTGTCTACATTTACAGGAGGATCGATGCTGCAGTGATTGATGAGATTGACTTTTCCCTTTAGTGTAGACAAGGCCAAATATTGGTTCAATTATGGAAGTGGGATATGGTGTGCGGGGTGGTGGCTGGGAAAATATGCAGTGGGCGGGATGTAGGGGAGGCGAGAAGAATTGTTTTCCCAAGCAGAAAACTTGACAAAAAATGATCAAACTGCTTGGGCTTGAAAAGCAAACAAGTATAATAAAACAAATAGCCACGCAACAAAGGTAAGTGTTTGCTTTGGACACAGAGAGGTAAATAACAGCCTTCCAGCCATGGTCACAGTTCTATTAGCAAGTACAGTAACTCCTCACTTAAAGTCATCCTGGTTAACATTGTTTCATTGCTGATCAATTAGGGAACATGCTCGTTTAAAGTTGTGCAGTGCTCTCTTCTAACATTGTTTGGCAGCCGCTTTGTCCACTGCTTGCAGGAAGAGCAGCCCGTTGCTGCTAGCTGGTGGGGGCTTGGAACCAGGGTGGACCGGCAGCCCCTCTATCAGCTCCCCTTACCAGCTCCCCATTCCCCTAAGTCCCCTGTGCAGCAAATGCCCAGCAGGCTATCAATTGCCAGGCAGTTCAGCTGTCC
Source organism: Gopherus evgoodei (assembly GCF_007399415.2). NCBI lineage: Eukaryota > Metazoa > Chordata > Testudines > Testudinidae > Gopherus > Gopherus evgoodei. The sequence goes on along the minus strand of NC_044322.1, from coordinate 357,416,492 downwards.
CTCCCCCACTGTCATGTGCTGCTCCTGCCCTCTGCCTTGGAGCTGCTCCCCAAGCCTCCTGCTTACTGTGCGGGGAGGAGGGGAGGACGAGGGGGGCTAATGTCAGGGTGTCCCCCTCCCCCCTGCTCCTGCACCCTGCTTACCCATTTTCCATAGAGCAAGGGGGACACACGACAGGGCTCAGATGGAGGGAGCTTGTTGGCAGCAGCTGCTGTCTCAGCAAGCTGATCTAATTAACGAGGCAGTGTACTAAAGAGTAGTGTCAGCGTACTTAAAGGGGAAATGCGCATCTCTCTCACACACACATGGTCTGTGTCTCTGTCTGCGATACTGTCTCCCCTCCCTCCAGTCCTGCTGCCTTGTAAAATGTGAGAGTTAACCCTTGAGGGCTCAGCCAATTGCTAGCTCATCATTTAGCAGTAATGGAAATATCCCACCCTCTGACTCCACCACCTCAACCAAGCTTCACAATCATCATCACTGTGTACCAGTATTAAATTGTTTGTTTAAAACGTATACTGTGTGTGTGTGTGTGTGTGTGTGTGTGTGTGTGTGTGTGTGTGTGTGTGTGTGTGTATATATAATATAGTCTTTTGACTGGTGAAAAAAAATTCCCTGGAACCTAACCCCCTCATTTACATTAATTCTTATGGGGAAATTGGATTCGCTTAACATCATTTTGCTCAAAGTCGCATTTTTCGGGAACATAACTACAACGTTAAGTGAGGAGTTACTGTAGGCATTCAAGACTGTTATCACTAGCTGTAACTTAAAGCTGCCTGCAGTGTATCTGGGAGCAATCCTGCTGGGTGGACTAAGTTAATCTCTAATGCAACTTCCCCAGGGATGGCTTTGTCCCACTAAGAACTGTACAGAGAATCCTAGAAATGTGTAGCTGTGTGAATCTTGCAGTTCTTGGTTCAAAGGAGTTTGAAAGAACCCCCTTCTTTCCTGTTTCATTCCAGATAGGTTTATGCTCCTAAAAGTTGGGGTTTGAACAGCCCTCCCCAATTTAATATGCTATACTGCACATAATCTGGCCTTGAAACCACCCTCCTCCTCCAGCCAGATTTTAAATGGGACACAGTCTAGCAGGCAGCTGCTGAGTACACTTACTAGATTGGGGCCCATGCAAAATGTAGGCAGCCAAATGCCTGTCTTCTCGGTGTCAAGTATCAGAGAGGTAGCCGTGTTAGTCTGGATCTGTAAAAGCAGCAAAGAGTCCTGTGGCACCTTATAGACTAACAGATGTTTTGGAGCATGAGCTTTTGTGGGTGAACACATCCTATACAGCAAACAGGAAAACATCAAAAAAGAGCTCTCCAACCTGGAGACTCTCATTAATAACCAAACTTCCATACAAACGGACTTCACTAAAATAAGACAGGAGATCTACATTACTCACTTCGCCTCTCTACAAAGGAAAAAGGACTGTAAGCTGTCTAAACTCCTACCTGCCACATGGGGCCACAACCATGGTACCCCTAACCCACCCAGCAATATTGTCAATCTATCCAACTACATAGTCAGCCCAGAAGAAAAGTCTGTCCTATCTCGGGGACTCTCTTTCTGCCCTGCCACCCCCACCAACATGATACAGTTCTGCGGTGATCTGGAAGCCTACTTCTGCCGTCTCCGACTCAAAGAATACTTTCAGGACAACGCTGAACAGTGCACTGATACACAGATACCCTCCCACCAACAGCACAAGAAGAAGAAATCCACATGGACTCCTCCTGAGGGTCGAAATGACAGTCTGGACCTATACATTGAATGCTTCCGCCGACGTGCACAGGCAGAAATTGTGGAAAAACAACATCGCTTGCCTCATAACCTAAGTCGTGCAGAACGCAATGCCATCCACAGCCTCAGAAACCACCCTGACATTATCATCAAAGAGGCTGATAAAGGAGGTGCTGTTGTCATCATGAACAGGTCTGACTACCAAAAGGAGGCCGCCAGACAACTCTCCAATACCAAATTCTACAGGCCACTTCCCTCAGATCCCTCTGAGGAATACACTAAAAAACTGCATCAACTACTCAGGACACTCCCTACACTAACACCGGAACAAATCAACATACTCTTAGAGCCCTAACCAGGGTTATTCTATCTACTACCCAAGATCTACAAACCCAGAAATCCTGGACACCCATCATCTCAGGCATTGGCACTCTCACTGAAGGACTGTCTGGATATGTGGACTCTCTACTCAGACCCTATGCCACCAGCAGTCCCAGCTATCTCCATGACACCACTGATTTCCTGAGGAAACTACAATGCATTGGTGACCTTCCAGAAAACACCATCCTAGCCACCATGGATGTAGAGGCTCTCTACTCAAACATCCCACACACAGATGGAATACAAGCTGTCAGGAACAGTATCCCTGATGATGCCACAGCACAACTGGCTGCTGAGCTCTGTGCCTTTATCCTCACACACAACTATTTCAAATTTGATGACAATATATATCTCCAGATCAGTGGCACCGCTATGGGCCCCACAATATGCCAATATTTTTATGGCCGACCTGGAACAATGCTTCCTCAGCTCTCGACCACTCACGCCCCTTCTTTACCTACGCTACATGGATGACATCTTCATCATCTGGACCCATGGGAAGGAGATTCTGGAAAAATTCCACCACGATTTCAACCGCTTCCACCCCGCCATCAACCTCAGCCTGGACCAATCTACACAGGAGGTCCACTTCCTAGACACCACAGTGCAAATAAGTAATGATCACATTAACACCACCCTATACTGAAAACCTACCAACTGCTATGCCTACCTTCATGTCTCCAGCTTCCATCCCGGGCACATCACACAATCCATTGTCTTCAGCCAAGCACTGAGGTACAACCGCTTCTGCTCTAACCCCTCAGACAGAGACCGGAACCTACAAAATCTCCACCAAGCATTCTCAAAACTACAATACCTGCACGAGGAAATAAGGAAACAGATCAACAGAGCCAGACGTATACCCAGAAGCCTCCTACTGCAAGACAAACCCAAGAAAGAAACCAACAGGACTCCACTGGCCATCACATACAGTCCCCAGCTAAAACCCCTCCAACGCATCATCAGGGATCTACAACCCATCTTGGACAATGATCCCACACTTTCACAGGCCTTGGGTGGCAGGCCAGTCCTCGCCCACAGACAACCTGCCAACCTGAAACATATTCTCACCAGTAACTGCACTCCGCATCATAGTAACTCTAGCTCAGGAACCAACCCATGCAACAAACCTCGATGCCAACTCTGCCCACATATCTACACCAGCGACACCATCACAGGACCTAACCAGATCAGCCACATCATCACCGGTTCATTCACCTGTACGTCCACCAATGTAATATACGCCATCATATGCCAGCAATTCCCCTCTGCTATGTACATCGGCCAAACTGGACAGTCTCTACAGAAAAGGATAAATGGACACAAATCAGATATTAGGAATGGCAATATACAAAAACCTGTAGGAGAACACTTCAGCCTCCCTGGCCACACTATAGCAGATCTTAAGGTGGCCATCCTGCAGCAAGAAAACTTCAGGACCAGACTTCAAAGAGAAACTGCTGAGCTTCAGTTCATCTGCAAATTTGACACCATCAGCTCAGGATTAAACAAAGACTGTGAATGACTTGCCAACTACAAAACTAGTTTCTCCTCCCTTGGTTTTCACACCTCAACTGCTAGAACAGGGTCTTATCCTCCCTGATTGAACTAACCTCGTTATCTCTAGCTTGCCTGCATATATATACCTGCCCCTGGAAATTTCCACTACATGCATCTGACGAAGTGGGTATTCACTCACGAAAGCTCATACTTCAAAAAGTCTGTTAGTCTATAAGGTGCCACAGGATTCTTTGCTGTCTTCTCTGGGTTTGTGAATTGCTCCTGGGCTGAGGCAGGAGATAGGCATCTGGACAAACAGAGTGAGGCTGCAGTGTGTGTGTGCTGGGAGGCAGAAACATAACCTCCTAGGGCAGGGGTGGCCAACCTGAGCCTGAGAAGGAGCCAGAATTTACCAATGTACATTGTCAAAGAGCCACAGTAATACGTCAGCAGCTCCCCATCTGCTTCCCTGCCCCGCTCCCAGCGCCTCCCGCCCACCAGCAGCCCTGCCAGTCAGTGCCTCTCCCTCCCTCCCCAAGCCACCCGATCAGCTGTTTTGTGGCATGCAGGAGGCTCTGGAGGAGACGGGGAGGGGACAGGGCACTGCAGGATCAGGGGAGGGGACAGGAAAGGGTGGAGTGGTGGCAGGATCTGTGGCAGAGCCAGGGGTTGAGCAGTGAGCACCCCCTGGCACATTGGAAAGCTGGCGCCTGTAGCTCCAGCCCCGGAGTCAGTGCCTATACAAGGAGCTGCATATTAACTTCTGAACAGCCGCATGTGGCTCCAGAGCCACAGGTTGGCCACTCCTGTCCTAGGGAACTTCCACCCTGAAAACTTAGGCACCAGGTGAGTTTAGGCACCTATAGGGTTTGGTGGGAGTTTTGTGCATCGCTAGGGAGCCAAAACTGGGACTTTGGTGCCTACATCTGGGGTACAGATATCTAAGAGCCTTTGTGGGTTCCTACCCTCAGTGGTTCTGAAAATCAGGCCATATTACAAGGTGGGACATGTGGTCACACTACAGCCCAACCACAAAGAGCACTAGAATTAAAATAAATCCATGAAAAATGTTAGGCCATTCGAATTTCGCAAGTCAAGGTTGTTGCAGTGTTACTGAATGACCTGCAGACATGGGTTCTCCATAGAAATGTACTATACATTTTCAGAATACAGGTGATAGAACATGGAAACAGTGCACATATAATACACATGTAGATGGTGAGTGCCAAGTATTTAAGCCTGAATTCCGTCACACACAAAAAGCCCCTTGTTTACATTAGAATGGATAAATGTACACACAGCTGACACTTGCACATGCAATTGCCTGTTTTGTGTGTGCAAATGCTCATTTCTCTGGGCAACAGGTATGCACACAAACTGCATCGTGGTAATAACTCGCAGTGAGTGATATCCACAAGGGCAAAAATCCTCTGCTAAGGAGGGAGGTTGTGATCACTGCTCCTGTTGGGCTAAGAATTGTGTACATCCGACTAGATTTGTTACTTTGTTATTCTCAGACCACTTGTTCGTCTTATCCACCTGTTCTGCCTTGTCTCTTAGACCGTAAGCCTTTTGGGGCAGGCACTGTCATTTATTATGTTTGTGGCACAGAAGAACGGCCATACTGGGTCTGACCAATGGTCCACCTAGCCCGGTATCCTGTCTTCCAATAGCGGCCAGTGCTGGATGCTTCCGAGCAGTGGCTCTCAACCTTTCCAGACTCCTGTACCCCTTTCAGGAGTCTGATTTATCTTGTGTACCCCAGTTTCACCTCACTTAAAATTCACTTGCTTACAAAATCAGACATAAAAGTGTCACAGCACACTGTTACTGACAAATTGCTGACTTTCTCATTCCTACAATATAATTATAAGATCAATCAATTGGAATATAAATATTGTACTTACATTTCAGCATATAGTATATAGAGCAGTATAAACAAGTCATTGTCTGTATGAAATTTGAGTTCTTACTGACTTCACTAGTGCTTTTTATGTAGCCTGTTGTAAAACTAGGCAAATATCTAGATGAATTCATGTACCCTCTGGAAGATCTCTGTGTAAGCACACCCCTGGTTGAGAAAAACTAGTTCAGAGGGAATGAACAGAACAGGACAATTACTGAGCAAGCCATTCCATCTTCCAGCCCCATCATCTATCAGTCAGACATTTAGGGGCACGTAGAGCATGGGGTTGCATCCATGACCATCTTGACTAATAGCTATTGATGGACATAGCCTCCAGGAATGTATATAATCATTTTTTGAAACCCAGTTATACTTTTGGCCTTCACAACATCCAGTGGCAATGGGTTCCACAGATTGTCTCTGTGTTGTGTTTGTTTGTTTGTTTTAAACCAGATGCCTATTAATTTAATTGGGTGATGTCTGGTTCTTGTGTTATGTAAAGGTTAAATAACATTTCATTATTCACTTTCTCCACCTTAATGGTCTCTTTTTCAAGATGAACAACCCCAGTCTCTCTAATCTCTTCTCATATGGAAGCTGTTCCATACCCCTCATCCTTTTTATTGTCCATCTCTATACATTTTTCAGTTCTAACATAATCTTTTCTCAGATGGGTGACCAGAACTGCATGCGGTATTCACAACGTGGGCATCCCATAGATATATATAGTGGGATTCTGATATTTACTGTCCAATTATCAATTCTTTCCCTAATGGTTCCTAACATTCTCTCCGCTTTTCTGACTGCTGCATCCCACTGAAACTTGCTGCCAGAGGATGCTGTGAAAACCAAGTCAAGCTGGTTAGGGAAGCAACCCCATGCTCTCAGTGTCCCTAAACCTGTGACTGCCAGAAGCTGGGATTGACGGGCAGGGGATGGATCACTCACTGTTCTGTTCATTCTTTCTAAAGCATCTAGCTCTGGCCACTGTTGGGAGACAGGATACTGGGCTAGATGGACCATTAGTCTGTCCCAGTATGGCCATTTTTATGTTCTTATGTATATTATTAGATATCTATTTCATTTTCTTTAGTTTCTGTTTATTTTCCCTGGAAAGGGAAAATGATTTTGTGACTTGGCCAGAGGGCTAAATATTAAGAAACATTTGTCTACGAGAATGGGGAAACTGAGGCAGGGTCTGACACTGGATAAGGTAAGATCCTGTTACAGGAAGGTTCTGTGACAAAAATGTAGTTCATTCTCAGGAATTTCCTAACCCAGGTTCAATTAAGCTTTGGATAATAACCAAACTCAGCCTTCCAATCTCTTGTGGGTTGCCCAGCACCTATATACTTTGTAGAGATGGCTGAACACTGTTTGCTGAAACATTTGTTTATTGTTTTTAACTGGGTTTTCATTGACCAACTGAAAATGTTCCAGGTTTCCACACCTCCAAATTTTTCATGAAACTTTTATGGAAACAACAAGCTTTCACTTTCTTTTTCTTATTTTTTTTTTTACTGGAAAATAAAATACAATTCCTGTCCACCTCTTGTGTTTAGCATTTAAATATATTCCCACTGCAGCTGGAGCAAGGAAGCTGAAATCTGATTTTTTCCCCCCATTGTGACAAAGCTCTGTCTTTGTCTCTCTGGGTCCCTCACTTCTTGGTGGATTTCGCTAGCCTCAGAGGCTCACTGTTATCCTCCATGTAGCCCTTCTCTCTCTAGAGGCAAGGGTCACAGCCTAATGAGCCATTTTCATCATAAACCAGCAAGGGAGGTGAGGAGAAGCTACCTTGCACAGTCTCCATTGTCTCACAGTCTCAGTGATTAATTGGGGAGGGGAAGGGGGAGCCCGGGCCCACCCTCTACTCTGGGCTCCAGCTAAATGGGTTGTAGCCTAATAGTAGCAGCTATGGTAGCTGACCTTTTGGAAATAAGATGCGTACAATTCCCTGGGCCACTTCCCCACAGCAGCCCCCACTCAATATCTCCTTCACTGTTTCCTCAGGGCCTCCTTCCTTGCACCTGATATGGTTTGTACTGCTTAGTTCCTCCAACAGCACAGCTTCCTCCTACAGCTCCTGGCACATGCACACACCTGACTAAATGAGAGGCTTTTAACTAGATTGGCTTCAGGTGTCCCAATCAACCCACTGTCTTCCCTGCCTTCTGGAAAGATCTTAATTGGTCCCAGGTGTCTTAATTGACCTGGCACAGCTGCCATTTGCTTATCCTGGTAGCCAGGATTTGTTTAGCCTGTGGCTGATATATCTGTCTCTCATGACTTTACTATAGCCATCTGGCCTTGCCCTGTCACACCTTTCAAAACTGAACATAGGGGTATTGTAGGTTCAGATTCCATTTTTGTCCTATGTGCCGAAGCTCAGGTAGATCTGGATGAAACATCTGGAGCCTTGAAAGATCATGATTCTTATCAACAGAGAAGTGGAAGAATTTTTTATACTGTCAGTGTTCATGTTATATGCCATATATGCAGCAGATGTTTGTGCTATGAACAGCCTATATACACAGTGTCTGTGTGTAGATACATTGGAGCTAAAACATTGGATGGGCCTACAGGAAATATGCGTTCAATGCTTGGTTCTGCCACTGATTCTTTGTATGGCTGGGGGCAAGCAACTGAGGGTCTGATTTAGCAAAACACTTAACCATATAATGAATTCTAGGCATATAAGTAGTTCATTGACTTCAATGGAACGTAAGCATGCATTTAAAGTTAAGTGTGTGCTTAAGGTGCTTTACTGAACAGTGAGGAGATTATTCAGGTGTCTAAAGTTCCATGTCGTTGAATTGCAGCATTGATCTCTCTAACTTAGTTCCCTAGCTGTGAAATGGGGATAATACTTCCTTTCTTCACAGGGTATTGAGGATAGATCCTCTGTGTGTGCAAAGTGCTCATGGACTCCAGTGGAGAGGGGACATATAAATATCTAGGTGGCTAAGGAAGAAGCCTCATTGACTCAGAACTTTTTATCTCATCATGCTGCCTTAGTTCAATTGATACAACCAGTTGTCTGGCCCTGGAATATTCCACATAATGAAGTCATTGCCACCTAGTGTTCTTTTCGTCTAACAAAACTGAAGGAACTAGGCCTTCCCAGCCGTTTTCACCTTTGCCAAAGAAAGACCGAGTTTCTCAGGACACCTGCCCATGTCTGCCTCGGGGTAACTACTGCCTGTGGAGAGCCCGGTGTCATTTTTCTGTCTGTTCTAAACAACTTCAAGGTTGGCTGGTTTTGCAGGAGAGCATCTCTTGGTGCCATGGGACGCCATTGTGCTGGCAAATGCAGAAATAAGAGCTGACACTCAGGAATGGTTTTACTTTCAAAATGAAAAATGGTCTGGGAAAGATTTAGAACATATTTGGTTAACACTCTGACCTTTTCTCCCCCACGCCGTCATCTGATGAGTTGTCTAAAGGCTTCCCCCGTGCAAAGGAAACATCTGACAGAGAAACTATTCTGATTATGCAGTTTGCATCTGTGTCTCGGGGACTTTAAGAACAAAACATGGCCCAGGAGTAGATCTGTTCATTGTGAATAAATGGTTAGAGGAATTTTTAGCCCCTTTTTCTTGTTTCTGGAATCACCCACAATCCTTATTTCAAATGAATTAATCATAAATATTCACCAAAGAAATGGGGTGTTTACCACGGATTTGTTCCAGCCGTTTACAGTTCTTTTGCAGAGTGTGTTCGGTCAAATGGATGTTGGCAACAAAACTGAAAGGGGCAGAAATGCCTTAAGTTGCACACCCATTCAAAGGAATGGGTGTGAACACTGGTTTGTACCATTGGATTATATTTCTCGCTCTGAGGATACACTGAGTCTGAACTCTGTGGCTCTGACTCTGCCTGCCCTCATGTCCACATGCAGTGCAACCACAGCCAAAGGGGTGCGGGTGGACCCAGAGAGAGGGCGTATGCCCAGGCTATTGGAGGAGTGGGGGAGGGTAGTAGTGGAAGGGAAGTGGAAGCACACTGTGTAGGAGAAGAGCAGATGGATTGTGGTGGTGGTGGGGAATTGGTATATTGTGGGGGGTGAGGGAGAATGCATGGACTTTTGGGCGGGAGGACAACTGGTCGAGTGTTAATGCGTGAAGGGCATTCTGCCCTGAGCACCTTGGCCCAGAACCACATAGGTATTAGGTTCCTAACTTCCACTGAACTCTCTGGAAGTTAGGAGCCTTGTTGATCTGGGTCCTTAAGCTGATTCTACTCAGTGATGGTGTTGTGGTGACGGCATTAGACTAGTATCTGGGAGTTTTGGGTTCTATTCTCAACTCTGCCATTGACTGGATAGATAGCCTTAGACAAGTTACTTAATAACTCTGCTGCTGCCCCCCCCAGCCGTATAATAGTATCTCCCTACACCACAAGATCTTTGAGTTGCTGTAGAGAAGCCCATAAACAAATATTTACACCTGTAAGTAAGGAGGGTGCCATGAAACTGCTGGGTACCCAACATAAACCCTCCTATGGAGCTGGAGAGAAGACTTTCTGGTGAAGGGCCCCTGGCTCTGGCATTCCCTGTGAAAGAGGATCAGTTCACATCTTGCATTCCTCCAAGCATACTGCAAAGGCCTTTGACAAAAGCCAACACCTTTGAGTTCTATTGCCTCTCAAAGAACAATATAACACAGTCTCCTCAGAGGCAGGGCCAGAGAAAGATAGCTCTGCCTGGATGACAGAGACCTGTTAGCTTCCAGGAGCCAGCTACAAAAGTTATGGTGTTCAGCGCTCTAGAAATAGATGGTGCTTCATCTCTGCAGAAAGGAGTTGTCCTGGTGGGCTAAATCCACTGTGCACCAGCAGAGCTATGGGAAGACCATCGCTACCTCTTTTCCAAAGGCTAACAACCCTCTCTGCCAAGCATGCATCACCCACCCCCAATGGAGGGCGTTATGCTTTTGAAAACCATAATGTTTCTCGACACTGCTGATTTGGCAATGAACCTTCTCCTCCTCCCCAGCGTGGCTAAGGGAAGTTGAACCAGTTTCACTTTACTAAGCTGGTTCAAAACCAGATTGCTAAATTGCTAAACTGATACAAAACCATCTATATACACATATGGTTTTAGAGTGGCTGGTTGCAATTTAGCTTAAGCTAGTAAGGAATCAATTTAACCTAACTCTGAAAGCAAAGGGTGTCTACATGCAAACATGACCTGCTTTAAATTGGTTTAAAAACACACACCTTTAGTTAAACTGGTGGAAGTCTCTGTGTTGGCATACCCCGGGGGCCTTAGGCATCATAACTTAGCCCTCAGTGTCTGTGAAGCATTTAAGATTACATGGATACCAGGTGCTATCCTGCTTTGCACAGCTAGCATTATATCGTGTCATTAGAAAGCATACCTCAGGTTTCCTTTTTCAAAGGGTTCTGTTGTGATGACCTCACGAGGCTGGTATGCTCTCCAGAGGGAGAAACGTGGTTAAAACACAGCATGTCTTGCTACTGGGCCAGAGGCTCAGCTGGCATGACTCAATGCAGCTCCATTGGAGTCAATTGAGCCCGGCTGATTCTCACCAGCTGAGGCGCTGGCTTGCGTGTCCGTTCCTGTGTTGTTTGTTTGATTTCTGTTTTCTGTAGGTTGTGATCCAAGGGCAAACATCCTCCAAAATATGGGGATGACAACCAGACCAAGTACCTAGCTGTTCAGGCCTCTTTTGGGGAATCCTGTTTAGTAGATGATGATGCTTTAACCTCCAGACCTGTGCAGAATGGAGTGAATGATTCACTTGTCTTACTCAGCCTCTCTTCATGTTTATAGGACTGGAAGGGACCTTGAGTGCCTATGACTTTTAGACTCAGGCACTAAACGCCAGAGGCCCCAGGTTCGATCCTGCCCAACGACAACCAAGGTTTGTCGGTGTTATAGCAGGTCAACAAATGGGTGCCTCCGCCCCCCTCAGAAGAGAGTCACCAGCCACCACTACCCTACATTTCCTCCTCAGAGTGGTGGCTGTGATCCTCCCAGCTTTGGGGCTACATGGCTTCTCCTCCACTTTCGGAGGTGATTCTTCATTGCTCATTGCCAGAGCAGTATAACAGTTCTTTATTGCAATGGTGGGTTGGGAGTAGGGGTGGAGCATGGCCTGCTGCCTGAAGTAACCAGCAGCCAGTGTCCTCCCTGTGACAGAGCCATATCCTCCTTCTCTGTCCTCTCTAGCTGGTTAGCTTCTTCAGCCTTGGAGTCCCCATATGAATACTCTCAAGGAATTCGTCATGGTCTCGGATGCTCCTCAGCCTAGACACCTCCTTCTGTAGCTCTCCCACCTGCTTCCTGAGAGATTCCACCAGCAGTCACCTCTCACACTGGACTGCCCCCCAGCCTGGCTTTCTGAGAGTGGGAAATGTAGGCCACAGTCTCTGCACATCTACAACAGGATCTGAGTAGAGCATCCATGGTCAGGTTCTCTCTCTGGATGCAGGCGCAGGTGGAGGAGACAGGAGCAGCACTGGCACTGGCAATGTGGCCCTTCTTAACCATAGCGATTATATTATGACACCCCCTTACAAACTCCCCTGTTTCTAGTCCCCCGTTCACTAGATCATGGATGAGCTCAGAGCAGATCTCTGTCCTTAGCCACTGTTTCTGACACCTCTTTTGGGAATTCTCCTTTCCCTCCATCTTTTGATACCCACCCCCTCTCCCTCTCTTTGAGGCTCCCTCCCCACCTACACCTAGGGATTTTCCTGTTCTCTGAAGGTGGCAGGCACAGCAGGAGCAGGGTTTGCTTCCCCACACCTGTGGCCAGAAAGGAGAGGAGGCCTCTCTCTGAGTCTGCTCAGCAGTGATGGGGAAAGGGGAAGCAGCCTCTCTCCTGAGCCCAGACTGTGAAGAGTGATACCATTAGTACCTGGTTCAAGGGCTAGTAGTTGGCAGGAGGGGAGAAAGGGTGGTAGTTCAGTTGCCTCTGTCCAATCTGATCGGATCTCCCTCCTTAACACCTTTCCTTTCCAGCTCCACTCCTTGCAGCTGTGGACTGGATTGTTCAGCTCCATCAGGAGGGAGATGGAGGGGAGAATCCCCGTTTTCCACCCTGGAGCAAGACAGAACACTCACAAAGTAACACCCAATCCTCTGAAATGGAATTACACAAGAGGTGGACTGGGCTGAAACAAAATCATTTCTAAATTCCAAGAAGTACATGCCCCCAAAAGAATGTGCCCAATCTAGTTTGAGTCTCAGACTAGGGCCTAGCCTTGACTACACAGAGCCAGTTTCTGCTTTCCAAACACACAACACCTTAGATGCTGACAAGAGTTTGCAAGAGTGCAGATTATTTGTATTATGGTAGCACCAAACAGCCCCAGTTGAGATTGGGGGATGCTTTGTGCTAGATGCTGGACAGACACACAGTAGAATGGCTCTGTCCCAATGAGCTTCTGATCTAGACAAGACAGGCAGCAGGTGGGAGGTGAAACAGAGCTAAAGTGACTTAAAGACACCCAGCTGACCAGTGGGAGAGCCCAGCATAGAAACAAGGTCATTTGAGTCCCTTTCTAGTGACCTATTTGCTGACTTCCCATGGAGGTGGGATTTACTGCTTTGTACCACATCCTGTAATTAGACCCTCATCTGCACCTATAAAAAGCCATTAACGTACATGGTGCTGCACACTTGGAAAGCAGAAAGTGGCTGATTTGTTTTAATTCATAACCTTCTTCCCTCACTGTGATGGCTGGATCAGTTCCAATACATCAGGTTAGTACAAGGGTAAGTACTTAGGTTGAAATGCACCCAGGAGTGCTGACCCCGCCAATGACCTCTACAATGTTTCAGCCTCTCTGTGTGGGGAGGGGGTGATCGGTGGGGAAGGGCAGCAAAGTGCTGGCTCCAAAGGGGCTGGCATGGAGGGGACCATAAAGAACAGGATGAGGGCGAGTTCAGAGGGGGGAAATGGAATCCATGTTTACAAGCAGAAGAGATGTGGAGGGACACTGGACTTCACTGCAGTCTGCCTGCAAGTTCCTGACACAAACCCAGATCACATAGGTTTTGGGAGAATTTAACCCAGGGAAAATCATTTTTAGCGACACACATGCAGGTCATTTCCACCTGGTAACGTTCTTATCTTCGGGCTGTTTGTGGGAGCAAGGATATCAAATCATGCTTGAAATGATAGCATGGGCAGCGAGTGAATGTACTGTTGGGGGAGGCTAGCCTCTGGCTCCTCCGCCTCTGCCCGAGGCCCCTCCCCTTCTGCCCCCCCCACCTACTGGAGCCCAAATCCCCCCACACACACAGCTGCTGCCCCCCCACTGTGCACCCCACAGCCCCGGAGTGCTGTGCAGATGGCACAGTCGCAGATGGATGGGCAGCACGGTGTGGCCCCAGCCCCGGGTCTTGTGCGCACTGGCCCTAGCCTGCCTGCCCCAGCTTCTGGGCCACAGAAGAGCGGGAAGGGTTTGGGAACTGGAAGCAGGCAGGAGGGGGCTTCAGGGCGGAGCATGGGTGGGGCCATGCAGGGCTGTTTGGGGAGGCACAGCCTGCCTATGCCACCTGCTGCCCATGAATGATGGGAAACAACAACACAATCTGAAATTGAAAAATGGGGGAGTAATTTATTTATAACCACCATGTCATCAGCTGTCCATGTTGCTGCCGCTGCAGAGAGATCCAAACTGAACGGGGCTGCCATGTTCATCTGAGCCTGGCTTTTGTGCCATTGTACTCTGCAGCTAACATAATTTAGTGCTGGCTAATGCATATTTAGAATGAAGTGTAGCTAGACTGATGCATGGCTGAATTTAGAAAGGATACGTTTGGAATTTGAGACCAGTTTCCTAGTGACTGGTGGAAAAACCTGACTTACAGAGACAGTTAATCTTATCCAAATGCAGGTTGGAAAAAGAAATGGAATTTTCCACTAAACAAGAGATAATCAATAGCCTATATTTTAGGTTCCATAAGGATTTGTGTGCAAGATTCTCTTAGCATTTACTGCTGATGCTGATCCTTGGTTACAACAGGAGTGTGTATTTCAATCTTTGTTTGCATTTAAATGGGCAAATTTCTATCCCATTTCACTGCAATTTTTCTGTAACACAAATATGTATGAAAGATATTTTCAAAAGTCAAGACTGACGGACTGAAATTTACCATCTTATTTGCACTATTGCTCTTGATTCCACTTTCATTAAAATTACTGATCTCAGTGAAGGGTTTGCATCTGATTCATTGAAAAGAGTGGCAAATCTCCCATTAACTTCAAAGGAGCAGAAGCAAAGTGTCTTATGATTCAATATCTATTTAAGTCAGAGGTTTCTCTAGCTAGGAGCCTACTAGTCAGCTGCCTAATGCAGCAGATTTCTGTAAACTCACTCTGGTTCTCTCTATAAGTGGTGGATGAGGCTGGTGGAAGCAGCCTCCAGCCAGGGCTTGGAGGAGCAGGAAGCAATCTCAGCTGGGCTATTGCCGAAATACCCCCAACCTCTCTCTAGTTGCTCCCTGTCCTTGGCGTGGGGACGACTGTGGCTGGGCCTCTGGTCAGGGCTGCTCCCACAAATGTTGCTGGTGCTATGACCACAAATGCAGTGACCCATCTGACTGCTTGTCGGTTCCCAGCCTGCACCAGCCACTCTGTACCCCACCCCTGCTGCCCTGGCAGCTTCTGGCCACTTCCCTGGCCTCGCAGTGAGATCGCTACTCCAAGTCCACTGTGCCCAGACTCTGGAGGCACTGGCATTGTCAACAGCGAGGAGTTCATTGGGAAAGGTGTAGGCAAGGGGTGTGGAGGGCCAGACCAGCGGTGGATGTGGGGGTTACTGGGGGTGCTGAGCTGGGGTTCGCCCGCCTCTCCAGCCCTGGACAGCTGATGCTGACCTGAGTGTGCAGGGCGGCCCCAGTTGGGGGCATCGCCCACACAGGCAATGGATCCTGGCTACTTGCAGGGTCCAGGGCAGAAGTCAGAGGGACTTTCGGTCTGGCCCTACTCAGCCAGCCCAGATGTCAGCCTGCTCCCATCCTACATGGTTTGTCCCTGAGGCCCAGCAGCCAGGACACCCCTTCAGCCTCCAACCTTGGCTTGTGGGTGGGTTGGCAGCAGAATGGAAGGCACTGGGGGGGTCTTCCATAAGCTTCCAAGGGGAGCAGGAGGGAGGGAAACACACTGAGGTTCTGCCTAAGGCAATAGGGTTGCCTTGAGCGGCCTCTGATCCACACAGTATCATAGAATATCAGGATTGGAAGGGATTTCAGCAGGTCATCTAGTCCAACGCCCTGCTCAAAGTAGGACCAATCCCCAACTAAAACATCCCAGCCAGGGCTTTGTCAAGCCAGGCCTTAAAAATCTCTAAGAAAGGAGATTCCATCACCCCCCTAGGTAACCCATTCCAGTGCTTCACCACCCTCCGAGTGAAATAGTGTTTCCTAATATCCAACCTAAACCTCCCCCACTGCAACCTGAGACCATTGCTCCCTGTTCTGTCCTCTGCCACCCTGAGAACAGCTGAGCTCCATCCGCTTTGAAACCCCCTTTCAGGTAGTTGAAAGCAGCTATCAAATCCCGCCTCATTCTTCTCTTCTGCAGACTAAACAATCCCAGTTCCCTCAGCCTCTCCTCATAAGTCACGTGCTCCAGCCCCCTAATCATTTTTGTTGCCCTCCACTGGACTCTCTCCAATCTGTCCACATCCTTTCCATAGTGGGGGGCCCAAAACTGGTCGCAATACTCCAGATGTGACCTCACCAATGCTGAATAGAGGGGAATAATCACATCCCTCAATCTGCTGGCAATGCTCCTACTAATGCAGCCCAATATGCCGTTGGACTTCTTGGCCACAAGGACACACTGCTGACTCATATCCAGCTTCCCGTTCACTGTAACAAACGAAGGGCTTTTTATTAGAGCACCCTCTTGCCACAGGAGGTGGGATTGTCGAGGTGTCTGACTAGGGGGCGTGAGTGTCAGGAGTACTGGGTTCCGGTCAGGGGTAGGTCACTGATTCCCTTTGTTACCGTGGCAAGTCATCCAAGCAAGTTGTGCTGGTAAAATGGGTACAGCAAGACTTTCCCCATCTGGGTAGTGTGAGAATTACTATTTGTGAGAAGCTGCTAGAGAAGCACAAAGTACATCTTCGGGAAGAAGCTATTCATTGCATGTTTGGATAGTTATACTGACTATTGAAACACTGCCATCTCCTTATCTTTTTAGCTCTCACCCTTCTGGTGCCAGTGGACAGCTCCAAAGCCCACCCACCACAACGCTGCCAACCCCTGGGTAGCCTGTATTAGCAAGTGTCAGCTCAAGCTTATTTGAATAACCATCTAGTATGTATGCTGCTTTAAGCCAAATGCAAAACCTCTTTAAGTACAGAACACATTACCCAGAACAGTGGGAAAGAACTTTAATTATTCATGCATACTCCAGCACGTGGTCGATCTTTCAACTTACAACAGGAATCATCACGGTGATGTCCCATGTTTAACAAAGAAAAGGGGAGGGGTGGAAGAGGAACATTTCTACTATGGGAAGCCTGAAGTTTGAAGAATTAAAGCCTGCTAAATGTCTGCTTGATCCTGGCCAATGGGCAATAAAACATATTTGAGACAGGGTTTAGGATGTGAAACAGCTTTGTGTTTCTACTGCACTGTTTGTTGCAAAGGATATTGGGCACCTTTCCACTTACAGGGATGTAAACGTGCAGGACTCCCCACTTTGGTGCCTCCTGCTGATCTCTCAGGGAATTAGCACTTTTCCAGCCTTCGCAGCACCTTCTGCAGGCCAATGTCCCGCTGCCGCTGGCCCCCCATGTCCCTCCCAGACCCAGTGCCCCTTGTCTTTGGGGTGCTGTCCCCTGGCAAAACCCCACAGATGTGGTTCTCCTCTCCCTGGGGAACCCCCACCCTCTATCCCCACCTTGCCTCAATCTGGGCTACTGCCAGTCACCATCTAGCCCCTTTCACTGGGCCAACTGCAGTCTGTATAAGCCAGTCATCACAGGCAAGGGAGGTTTTGAGCTGCTGCTTTTCCCTGCAAGCCAGTACCTCCAGGGCCTTGGACCAGGCCCTGCAGCCTGGGGAATTGCCAGCCTGGGGCTCCCCTGCTCCTCTGGCTCTCCCCAACCCTGCTTCACTTCCAGTACCCTTTCTGCAGGCAGCCAGGCTCTGCTCTCTCCCAGCCTAGGAAGACACTCCTCCTGGGCCTCTGGCTCACAGCTTTCTTATAAGGGCCAGCTGGGCCCTCATTAAGCCAGCCACAGCGGTGGCTGCCTTCCCAATCAGCCCAGCCTTTCCCCTGCCACAGCCCTCTTCCAGGGCTGTTTTAAGCCCTGCAGGGCAGGAGTAGGGTAATCACCCCACTACAAGGGAATGTTTCACTCCCTAGTCCTGGCATTCAGCCTCCTGCTGTGCTTGGTTTAGGACAGGAAGCAGGGGCAACTCCAAGCACCAGAGTATGAAGCGCGTTCCTGGGGTGGCAAGCTGCGGGGGGTGGCCTGCCGGTCACTGTGAGGGCAGCAGTCAGGCTGCCTTTGGCGGCATGCCTGCAGGAGGTCCGCCAGTCCTGCAGTTTCAGCGGCAATTCAGCGGTGGGTACGCCGAAGGCGCGGGACTGGCGGACCTCCTGCAGTCGTGCCGCCAAGTCCGCGTTACCAGCGGACCTCCTGCAGGCATGCCGCCGAAAGCCGCCTGAGTGCCATGCTTGGGGTGGCAAAATACTTAGAGCCGCCCCTGACAAGAAGTGAAGAACGTGAAACCTGGGGAATTTAGGTGGGCAGAGTTATTAGATTACAGTGCCACCTACAGACCAAAATCTATCTAAGGGTTTTATACTGCAGCCCATCACCACAGTATCTGAGCATCTTCCAAGAAACATCAATAGCCATGTCCCTAGTAGACTTCATGGATTTTCTGGTACTTTCCCCTTTTGGGGATTAACGCTCCGCTTGGGATAGGTGTGTATTTAAATACTCTAGCAGGGGCTAGGGTTGCAGGGCTGTCAGTGTGGAGGGTCATTCTGACAGGGGAAAGGATTTTTTTGATGAGGAAGAAGGGGATCCGATTAATGCTGGGTGTTGTACAAACACACATAGCAAGAGACAGGCCCCACCAACAAAGAGATGATCATCAAACTAGACAGGATAAAGAATGGGAGGGGAAACAGGTGATGCGCATTACCCAGGTCAGTGGTAGAACCAGCTCGGTCTCCTGCCTTCCAGTCTGCTGCCCTATTCATTGGCCCATGCTGCTATGTTAAATTTATGTAACTGACCGCCAGGGCTCCCCTGATTCCCATGCAGAGGTTATTCCTGAATCCAATGGGGTTTGGCCCCATCTGTAATTTTCACATCATGATGAAAAACTTGATTTTCCCTGCAAGTGCTGGTATATTAACTACAGTACTTACAGAGCTGGCGTTAATTGGCTGCTATTACCCTCCCAGGAGTTACCATAAATATTTTGCTGTGTGGGGGCTGAACGTAGGGGGCTGAATTCATCCCTGGGGCAGCTCCATGGATCAGCTACAGAGCAGTTTCCCTCTCAGCAGAGTTGCCATGTGAATGCAGCAGTGCGTTAAAACAAATTGGGGCTTTCAACCCTGCTCGACTAGTATTTCACCCAGAGTTCACTATGAGCAGGTTTTAATGGCAGAAACCACTGAAGATGCCAGACCCCAAAGAGAACTCTTAACACAGAAGAGAAAACACCGGTACCTTGCAGAGAAAGCCCAGGGGAAATTAGTCCACATGACAGGGAGGGGGTCTGGTAGCTGATGTGTTATGTAAATAGTTTACAAAGGGGAGCGAAACATTCAGCCAAATCACATTGACAGAATTTTTGCACAAATAAGCAGAACATCCCTCTGGATGACTTGCGGCTCTGAGGTCTGCCATTTGAGTTTCACCCACCGGAGGACTGAACCAGGAGATAATATTCCACTTCTGCAAAGGTGGTTCTTTGTTCTGTGGTCTCATTGATTGCTCTAATGGTGGGGCCTGGGGCTGCCCAACAAGAGATAAGCACCGTTATGTTCAACCATGCACAATCCCATACAGACACTCCCCGACTTACGCAAGTATTCTGTTCCAGAATGCCTTGCATAACTCAAATTCTGCATAAATCGGGAACGTATACCCAACAATTACACAAAACAAATAAACAAAAACCTATTTCTAGCTTACGGAACTTTTTCCATAAGTGAAGAAGTCGGGTTTGCGTAACCCGGGAGGTGTCTGTACTAACATAGGCTCGTTGGGGTAGGGACTATCATCTAAACAGACACAACAGGGGATCCCATTGTGGTAGGTGCTGTGCAAATAGAGAGAGAGAGACAAGCCCCTCCAACAAAGAGATGATCATCAAAATAGGCAGGCTAAAGAAACAGGGAGGCAGGGGAAATGGCAGCACAGTCCTGCCTTGCTCAAGGTTACAAAGTAAATCAGTGGCAGAATCAGAACTAGAGCCTCCCAGACTAGTAGCCTACCACTGTCATGCTGCCTCACTTCTGTATATATCACAGTGTATATTAGAGTGACCAGTCAGCAAGTGTGAAAAATCAGGACAGGGGATGGGAGGGAGGGGTAATAGGAGCCTATATAAGAAAAAGACCCCAAAATTTGGACTGTCCTTATAAAATTGGGACATCTAATCACCCTAGTGTATATGCTACAGTCTTAAATTAGTATCCACCAGCAGTTTAAACACAGGGATCACCATCTGCCTGCTGATGGCAGCTGTATTCTTCCAAAAGAGCGTTTGCAATAGTTGAACATATTGATAATTCCAAACAGGAAACAAACAACCCAACTGAAACATGGGGCTAGATCCTCAGCTGGTATAAATGGGCACTAGCACCATTGACTTCCATGGGAATATGCTCTTTTACACCAGCTGATGATCTGGTCCATTATTTTCAGTCTATTCTTCAAACAAAGGATCCCTGAAAATGCTATATCTTGTCCAGTATGCATTGTAGATAGAAAGAAAGTCACTGGGGACTGCCTTTGCACTTCTTCAGAATCAGTGTAATAGAGGCGGCGGTAGGCAGACTACGTTTAAATAGGGTATAAATCGTACTTATGCACATAATGGGTCTAATGCGTTTTGCCCAGCCTTCATAGGGTCATTATTTGTATTGGCACAAAATTGCAGGGGAAACAAGGTGGTTTTGGACAATAAATTAGGTCAGTTGGGTTTCTAAGACCACGGCTGTACCCACAATGCTTTGCATCCAGAAAATCTTGTTGAAAATTTGCAGTTGCATAGTTCAGCACATTTCAGGGAGGAAATGTCTCGGTTGTGGGAGCACTCACAGTTAAAGCCGGTTGAAATTCATAATGTATGTTCCACAGGAACTTTTGACATTTCTTTTCATTCCAATTCAGAACAAAAATTAAATTTCTAAGTTTCCTGCCCAATGGGACATTCAGAAAAATGGGGATCAATAAACACATTGTGTCGTTAACAATGAAATGTTCCATTACTTTATGACATCAGACTATTTCAAACCAGCAGATCAAAACATTTTTTTCCAGACTGTAATTACGTCAGTCAATGCGTTCCTGCGACGAGTTTAGATGTTGATGAAATGGCATTTGCTGAGAGGAAAAATAATCCACTGGAAAATTTTTGACCTCTTCTTCCTGCAACTTTAGCTCTGCTCCATTGTGCTAATGCACTAGGGTAGAGTCTTTCATTACATGATCACATACTATTTCTCAAGTAATACTGTGTCATGTAATCTACGACCTTAGATACACATATAGCATCTTGTAATAATATTGTGGCATACGAAGGCCATGTATGTAGGTGAAAATCAGTATGTTGGTACCTGAGCCTGTTTCCCTGATCAGCAGCTTCCCCAAGAAATTCTCTCAGCCTCCAAAGTGTGCAGCAGAACACTCTCCTAGATTAGTGCAGGCTCCAAGCCATGTTCTGAGCTCAGAATCTGCACTAGCTTACACTGGGGTGGTCTGCAGTCTTGAGGGTGGGGAGAAAAACAGGGACACTAGTAGGTCTCCTCATGGACCCTAAGTCTATGAAGCCCCCTGTATGACTCAAGGGAAGAAGTGAGGCTGGTACTTCCATCTTGCCATATGGCCGCAAGGAGATTCACCCATTGCCTCCATGCTCACTTCTCCAGGGCGCAACTGGCATCGTCTTTGCAGGAAGGTATATCCTCTGGCTTAGGGTTGCATGGGAATCCTTGAATGCAGACTTTGGCTCAGTGTTCCTTACTTGACCTCTGCGTTACCAAATCCTTTGGCATCAACATACAGCCAAACATGTGCCAATGACACCAGCCCAACACTTCAAAGTACGATGTGCAAACTGTAGTATCACATTGTATTATGCTGATCTAATTCTGCAATGCATTGACATCTGCTTTTCTGTCACAAGTTTTGTTTATAAAAATTAACAGACCAGAGTACCAGTCCTACCTAGTTTATTGCGAGTGCCACAATACTTGCTATTTTTGTAATGTCCCAGCTCTTGGAGTCATGTGAGCATATGAGAATCTTTGCTTTCATTTAAAAAAAAAGCTTCTAGCACTTGTGGCCCCAGTGAGAAGTTTGTAAGTGTTGAACCCCAAAGGCTCAATGACCAGAAGGCAAATAAAAAGGACCTCAAATGTATTATTTTAAAATTGTGGTTTTAAAGAAAGTTTTTGGGGCTGATTCCTGAACAACTGGGTCTTGCAATTCTTTCTCCTGGCTGCAATTCTTCCCCCCCCAATGAACTGGACCTCAGAATTTGGTCCATTTTGCCTGCTAATTAAACCCTGTGCACTACAAACTTTTCAAAGCTGAATCACCCCCTTGCTCGGGAAGAGAGATGGTTAATGAGTAAAAGTAGCAAGTTCAAAAACCTATTTCTATTGCACCCTCTAGAGGCTACTGCAATCAAGGATCATAGTCCCATTTTTCTAGGCACAGTTATAATGAAAAGATGGCCGTGCTCCAAAGAGAATACAATTTAAGTTACATTCTGGTACCTTCCCCAGACCTCCTGGACATGCAAAAGCTTGAACCTTCCTCCAAAAAAATTTGGGCCAAGAAAAGATATTACCTCGTCTACTTCATCTCTTTCTATAGAAGAGAAGAGACAGATACAACCAAGAGATGATGGGAGAATAAGATAAGCGAAAAGATCCCTTAGCAGAAATCAGGATCAGCACACAAATATTCACTAACTAAAACCAGGAGCTAAACATAACAAATAGTCAACAGAAATCCTTCCACCCAGTAGAGTGAGAGAGGCTAATACATTGATTATCTGCCATTATGAAGTATGACACAAGGGGGCAGCAAAACTTAATCCAGTTTTTGCTTCTCATCTCTTTCCAGCCTCTGCCATAAATAGACCCTGTTTGGATAACAAACCTCCAGTCATCTCATGTGGATGCCTGTTAAATAGTCCAATAAAAAAGTAACTATAATTAGATGGAGTGCACAGTTTCAGCAGTTATGACAAAGACAAAGATTGACTTAGATTTCTGTTCAGGCGCATTCAGTGCCCCACCCCCACAATTGTCTCTGGATATTGCATTGTTAGTTCTTTTTTACAGGGCATTGCTGCCATTTGTGCAAGTTCTTGCAGCATTTCTAGTCTCCAGGGAAATTACACTTTTATGCCTCTCATCAAGGTGCTGATGCTCCCTTATTTCTGCGAGAGTGTGTGCACATGATGTGTGTGTGCCTAGCCATTATTTTCTCTAATTTCCTCCTTGGCAGGTTTTCAGTGAATACCAAAATCATGATTCCGTTTTTTTAAGCAAAGCGCTGGGAGTGAGGGACTTGGTGACATTTTAGGGGATAATTTAACAAAAAAAAAAATCTTTAGCTACAGCCCCCTGTTCCTCCCCCCAAATAAATAATAAAACCCCCTAAACCTGGAATTTTATCCATCAATAAATGCAACTCGTGCACATCTATTTCAATAGAGATGTAGACAGCAGTCCCTTTACATCCCTGGACGCAGCCTCCTTTACTAACATGGAACTTATTTTCATATCACCCCAGCTTTACCACTAGGGTAACTTTTAGTTTCTCATTATACAAGAGATAATGATTAGCTCCCAGGTGAGGAAGGTTTGCAGGATCGGGCCCTAAAGGACAAATTTTAAATTACATAAATTATTTTGCAGAAGAGGGCTCTAAAACGTGCCATTTGTTTAACACTGGTCTTCTTACTAGAGTGCATAAAAGTAAAGGAATTGCAGCATATTTAGTTAGAAGAAAGTACTTTTTCTTTGGCCTTAACTTCTGCTAAGATGCAAAGTATATTAAAGTGGGGGCAGCAGGGAAGAGAGGAAGATTCCATAAGATATCGTAGCTGATAAGAGCTAGATATGACCTTTAGTTTACAGAGTCCATCCCTCTGGACCTACAGGATATGGTTCTCTGATAGTGGATGTATCAATATCAAACTGATAGTATGTTACAAGGCCTAAGGGAACCTGAACATTCAAAGCCTCTATTCTCACTAGCAACAGTAACTGAAGGATCCCAGCCCTTCCCAAGAGGCACTCAACATCTCAGACCCAAAGCCAATGAAAAGCAAAAGACTTTGGCCCAGCCTGCAAACCATTATTAACAGGAGTGATTCTTACTCATTTGAAAAAACAACAAGAAGCCCTAGTGGCACCTTAAAGACTAGTGGTTTGAGAATTGACCTGCTAAGCCCAGGGCTGTGAGTTCAATGGGAGGGAGGACATTTAGGAAACTGTAGTGAAAAAAGGTCTGGGGATTAGTCCTGCTTTGAGCAGGGGGTTGAACTAGATGACCTCCTGAGGTCCCTTCCAACCCTGATATTCTAAGATTTGGACATAAGCTTTTGTGGGCTAAAACCCACTTCATCAGATGCATGGAGTAGAAAATACAGGAGTCAGGTATGAGTAGCAGCAGAGAGATAACTTTCTTGTCAACTGTTTGAAATGGGCCACCTTGATTACATTGGCCTCATTAGCACTACAAAAGATGATTTCCCCTCCCTTGGTAGTCACTCTTTCTTGTCAACTGTTGAGAATAGGCCACTTCCACTTTAATTGAATTGGCTCATTAGCACTGCCCCACCACTTGGTAAGGCAACTTCCACCTTTTCATGTGCCGTGTATTTATACACAACTCCTGTATTTTCCACTCCATGCATCTGATGAAGTGGGTTTTAGCCCACAAAAGCTTATGCCCAAATAAATCTGTTAGTCTCTAAGGACTCCTCGTTGTTTTCACTGATACAGACTAACACGGCTACCCCTCTGAAACCTGTTCCTCATTTGAGTACTCCCAGTGGAACTGCTCAGCTGGGTAGGGAGTAGTCACATGATTGAGGGCTTACTACTGTGAAACTAGTGAGTCAACATGTTTATTTGCATTACGGTATCACAGAGAATGCTTCATCTTCTCACGGCAGTGCCCTTAATGCATTGGGAAGCTTGTGTGTTCCAATGGCCCCGAGCGCTAGGCAGGTGGCAGTTTTACCTCCTCGTAAAGCCCCATCCCCAAGGCAGACCGATCAAGGGATTGGGATCTGATAGAAAGCAGTCCACTGATCCTGCAGGTTGGGGCATGAGCGCAAGAGGCCAGTAACCAATCCTTGTAAAGAAGTTTTAGAAACACAACAGGGTCGTTATTCCAGCACACAGCACGATAGACGGGATGATAGAGCCTTGTTCATTGTCTAAGTGATGATGGATGGCGCAGGAAGGATACAGCCTCAGAGGCCCTAACTGAGACCCTTTTGTGCTGGGCACCACATATACATGAAGATACTTACAGTGTTGGTGGACAAGATAGAAAAACAGTGGTGTCAGAAACTGACGCAAGGAGGGTCAGGCCTAGTGGTCAGAGCTGGGGTCAGGAGTCAAGAACAGGCCTGGAACAAAGCAAAGTAGGGCTGGGAGTGAGGTTCAAGTAGAGGAGAGTGCCAAGCCACAACATAACATTCAGCAAACTCAGCTGCTGTTTCTCCTGTAAGGCTTATATACCTGCCCCAAGAGTCACCAGACCAGCTCCTGGCTTGTGGATTGGCTGGAGCCTAGCACTGGAACAACTCATCCCCCTGTGACAGGTTGGATCCCCTTCTGGGTGCCACCTGATGTACTGGGGTTCCACTGAGCCTGCCCGTTCCACCAGCCTGGGCTCCCTCACCCTGTCCTTCTGCACATACACACACAGGGAGGGACACACCCAGTTTCAAACAGACACAGAGGTCAGCTCTGTTTGGGAAGACTCAGATTGGAAATTGCTCAGCACACTCTGTAAGTCCAAAATGATATTGTCTTGATGTGTATAGCGATCGCTCCCTCCCTCCCTCAGTGTGGAGGAAGATATGCATGCCTTTTTGTCCCCCTAGTTTTGAATTACACAGCTAGTTATAGACTAAACAAAAAACAAGTTTATTAACTACAGAAGGTAAATTTTAAGGGATAGCAAATAGAACAAAGATTACTGAGCAAATAAAACAAAACATACAAACTCAGCTTATTACACTAAATTAAATGGTTAATATTAGCAAGTTCTCACCCTAAATGTTGTTATATGCAGGTTGCAGAGTTTCTTGTGGAGTAAACTGCATGGCTTGCAGCACATCTCCAGGTATTCCTTTCACAATCTAGATCTTTCTCGCCTGGGCTCAGCCCCTGCCCCCAGCTTAGTTCCTTTGTTTCGTCAGGTGTTTTCAGCAGTTATTCTTCTTGGGCAGGGAGGTAGTGGAGAAGATTAACTCACTCCCCAGCCTTAAATAGGATTTACATATGGCAGGAATTCTTTGTCTCCTAGTTTGACTCCCACTCCCTCTTAATGGAAAAACACTAGCATTCCAAGATGGTGTTCAGTACCAGGTGATATGATCACCTGACCCTGCAGTGTTAAAGCAGCATCTCAGGATACTTCTCAGGAAGGAGGGAGATTAGTCTCTTCAAAGTCCAATTGTCCTTCCTAATGGTGCATCCAGGCTGATTGCCTACGGTCTGGTGGGCATTCCCCAGGTGCAAGCACTTCTGCAATTGATACACAGTTCATATTCCTGACTTCAGATACAGAAACGATACATGCATATAAAATGGATAATCATTTTCAGTAAATCATAACCTTCCCAGTGATACTCCACATGACCCATCTTGCATAAAACATATCTTAGTTATGCCATATTCATATCATAAGCATATCTCTATGAAGAATATGGGGTGTAGAATCACACCCCCATGTGACTTAATCAGGCTCTGGTTCAAGAATGACTCATTATATCACAGGTGGAAGCAGGGAAGTATCATCCTGGTTTTACAGATGGAAAACTGAGGTTGAGAGAGATTATGTGATTTGCCCAAGGTCACACGGGCAGTCTGTGGCAGAGAAAAAGAACTGCCTCCTCGTTTCCTTAGTCCTTGTCCAGGCTCTTAAGACTATTTTGCTTCTCTGAGGGATTTAACATGGCACACAAAAACAGAAATGCTCACTTTGCACATGCTTTAAATCACAAACAAAAGCAGGCAGAAACCAGTATGGGATAATATGACTGAAAATGCCCACAATAAGACATGCTGCCACCTGTGTTATAATCCTTAATACTGTTGTGCATTTGGGCCACAGATGATAAGAGGTGCTGTGTGAAATGTGTCTGTATTATCACAGAAATCTGATAAAACAAACTTCACAACAAGACAAAAGTCTGACCAAGCAGACCCAGATTTTGTCTTGCTGTTTGTTTTATGGCAACAGATATCACGGGGGAATTTGCTTATCTGCTGGGCTTAATACTTTCCTTTGGCCATAGCATAATGGTCCCAAACTTGCATTCCTGATGTACAGAGAACTCAGGCTGGAATAGACTTGAGTTTGGGGTGTGCATGGAATGCAGCATCAGACACAATAGGGTAAAATCAAATCTAGGGCATTGTCTCCTGCATCAGTTGAGTGGTAATATTAAATTGAAGTTACTGGACTCTTACAGTATGGACTATGCAGCTGTTATAGGCAGAGACAGCTATGGGCATACGGAGAGGCTCTGATATTCCTTCTCATGTTAAATAGTACCCGATTCCCCAGGTATTAGACTCAATCGGGCTGCTTATGAGTGAGATACTACTCAACGTGAATAAGGGCATAAGGTGACAAATATTTGGGTTCATCATACAGGCTGCTTAATTAGAATCAAGCCCTTTCCGTGTTAGACCTATTCACATTTTACTGCTCCTTGTGCGCATGGCACTTGGCAACAGTCATACCGAGTGAAATCAATCTCTGGTGTAAT
The DNA here is from genome assembly GCF_007399415.2 of Gopherus evgoodei. NCBI lineage: Eukaryota > Metazoa > Chordata > Testudines > Testudinidae > Gopherus > Gopherus evgoodei. The sequence continues at coordinate 357,388,740 of NC_044322.1, read as the reverse complement.
ACCTTTGAAGTTGCTGGCATTGCACTAGGATTTATCTAACCTATTCTTTGCCCTGATATTTTCAGAAATGGGCCTGATCCTGATTGCACCAGATTTACCCCAGTCTAATTCCACTGATCTCTGACTGCATTTCAGGCAGAGGCGGCTCTTTCTTGGCAGCAGGATTAACACTTTCCCTACCAGTGCCCCCTGCGCATCCTATCTCATATGTGCTGAATTCCCATGTTTCCTGTATAGCGATGGAATTAAGCACATGCCTAAGTGCTTCCTTGACACAGGAGACTGCATCCTCTATGTCATGTGTCTCAGCTAAAAGGGATACAGTGACAATCGTTGCCAAGGGACGCGGAATGTATTCTATCTCTAGTGTGGAGAAGGAAGGGAAACTTGCAGTTATGAGTAAAAAAAGATCTTTGTATTTCCTAGTATTCGTATCATTGCTCACAATCATGAGACAATGAGTGGGCCCTTCTTCAACTTTCTAGCTAACCGAAACATAAAAGGGTTGAAAAACTACATCACTTTTTATAATGTCATTTTAGGCTAAAAGGAAGCTCATTTGAAAAAGGATGGTGATGTGAGTCTGGATAAAGATGTTTTTGCATAATTCTTCATCAGAATATGACTCACTGACATATTTGGGGGCAAACTGATTACTTGTTTGTCTGTTGCTTTATATAGCAAAACACATTGTGACTTTTTGATCCTGACTTTGAACTACTAGGGATTTTTTCTCTCCTTTTGTTCCCATAGGTGATTTAGGGCTCATTCCTTCAAGGTAGTCAATGGGTTTCCTAGCGTGCTTATATTTACACACGCGCTTAAGGGCTGGATTGGAAAAGAGATCACTTGGGGCTCAAATCACATGCTGACTGTTCTACTTTGAAAAATAAAACTTTTTTGGGGAAAGAATAGAATTAAAAATTAAAATCTTACATGTTTCTCCCTGACCAATGTCAACAGCATTATTCAACTCCAGAGCGTTTTAGCTATGGATTTTCAGCTCTGACCCTGGAATCAAACGAGATGGTTAGCCCAGCACTTGTCTATGAAGATGGCTAATAATTAAACTCCATTGTTTCATTCAAATACAACATGACTCTCACAATTTGTAACCAGAAGCATTACAGCTGCAAAGAACAATGTTGGATAAATATGCCCTTCAAAGATCAAAAGATGCAGAGGTTTGTCAATGGAAAAAAAATGCATAGCTAAGCTGCTGCTTCTCAGCCACTATTGTAGGGTTAGAACTGAAGCTGTATAAATTGTTTTGCTTTCATTTCTTGGTCTCTGGGGGATCGTTATTCACCAGAACCACATGGGAAAGCCGACACACCCAGAGATGTTTGTCGAGAGGTTGAAAGAAGAAAATTAAAAAAACACTCAAACAAATTAAAAGTTCAAAGGATTGAACATGGCCTCTGTGTGAGCAGTGCATCCTGTGACATCTATTACTCAGTTAAAGGATAAAAACACACAAGAGAAGGGGACAGGGGGGAGGGGACATGAGCATAACACAGTTTTCTTTGTACCTGCACTGTTTGCTTTCCCTTTAAGGTGTGAAAAAACATGGTCTCCGTTGCGGATTTTGCACTCAGGCCAGCCACCAATTGCGAGCCATTGCTGTGGCTGTGCAAGAGTAGATAAGAGAAGCTTCAATTCACACTGGAGGTGCTCACCTCAGCATCCAGCAGTGGTGTACAACCCATGCGAAATACAGCCAAGAGTGATGTCACCTGTTTACCCCCATGGCTGGCCTTTGGCAGAAATCCCCAGTGGGAGAGTGTGCACCGATTTCTATAATTGGCATAAATCAAACACCTAAACGGTAACCTTTGCTATGATTCAGGAAAGCATCCCTATTCAAGAACACACTTAAGTATGTTCTTAAGTCCCCCTGAGAGTCAAGCATGTGCTTAAAGTTAAGCATGTGCTCAAGTGCTGGCCCGAGTCTTGGCCTCCTGTGCTGATCACCATTTCAGTCAAAAGCAAAGCTAAATTTATATTGCAGTCAAATGACAGATTGGTCATTGTTATAAACTGGGCAGAAAATAAATATTGGCCCGGATCCATAGCTGGTGTCAACCAGCATAGCTCCGTGGAAATCAGTTTACACAACCAAGGATCTGGCCCATTCTTTAAAAGATTATTTCCATGGAAAGCTGTTTTAAAGCCAGGTTATGTTGGTGCTAATCCTGCCAGGAGAAGCAGTTCCCCCACCCAAGCTCTTTGAGAGATGCCCAGTGCTAATGGCAAATGAGGGCTGAGGCACACGTTGAGTTTGGCTTTGACTTGAGTCTCTTAAATGGGATTCCCAGCACTTGCCTTTCTGCATATGGATTGTCAAGCAGGGTGAACCGTTCAGGGGACTAACCCATTCCCCAGACACTCCCTCCCCCTCACATACATACAGCTGGCCACGCATTCCACCCAGAGAAGAAAAGACAATTAAGTCTGATGGTGCAACCCTGGCTCATGTTGCTGAGCATTTACTCGTGCAAGTAGCCCCAATGACTTAAAAAGTGGAAAGAGCTGCATTATCTTGAATGGGTCCAATGGGGACTTCTCTGACCAGGAGTTGTAGGATTCAGTCCTTCTTTATAACATGCATCACCGTTTGAGGCCTGGTTCTATCAGACTTGCTCTCACAGTGTTGTTGTCACTGTGTCGGACCCAGGATATTTGACGGACAAGGTGGGCAAGGCAATACCTCCTATGGGACCAACTTCTCTTGGTCAGAGAGGTAAGTTCCAAAGCTTATCTCTCACGTCAACAGAAGTTGGTCGCATAAAAGATATTACCTCACTCACGTTGTCTCTCTAGACATGCTCTTGCACATAGGGACCCATCATGCAAGGTGCTAAGCATCTCTTGGGAGGAGCTCAGCACCCCTCGTCTCCTACTACTTAAATGGAAGTTGAGGGCAATCAGCCCTCCCAGAAGGTGCTCAGCCTCTGGCAGGATGTGGCCCACATTTTGTGTGCTTGTACACAATGCTGTTCACACAAAGTGTCAGCCTCATTTGCAGCCCTTGGCATCTTAACAGACTCAGACCAGCCAATGCTCCTCCGGATTTCCTGAAGTGAGCCCCCTGAAGGACAATCTTTACTTGCCGCTGTAAATTGACTCTGAGGGCATCTGTACACTTTGGTGCTACCTTTTCATAGTCATCTGATACCGAATGCTGAGAATGGCTTCATATTTTCCTAGCAGTCAGAATACTGTGCAACCAATTCTCACACCACTCCTGACAGGCCTTTCTTCACTGCTAAAGAAGGGTGTGTTTTTACCTTGGGGTAAGTAATAGGTGTGGGCTATGCCAAGGTAAAAACACAGTGAAGACCAGACACTTGAGTTTTATTGAGAGGTGACCAGCCCTATTCCCCTTTGACCTTGGCAAATTTACCTCACAGTAAAACTAAATCGCCTAGTCTTCAACCATGTTTTTACACCCAGATAGCTCATATGTGTTCGTTACTGAGCTCTGTGTCAGCTCGAAAGCTTGTATCTCTCACTAAGTTGGTCCAATAAAAGATATTATCTCACCCACCTTGTCTCTCTAGTATCCTGGGACCCACATGGCTACAACAACACTGCATATAACACTGCATATAATTATCCTGTGGTAAGAAATGCACCTTTTTAGCAGTACAAAAAAAGTCACATGTGAGTGATAGAATCAGAGATGTAAGAGCCGGTAAAAGACCTGTTAAGTCCCCCAGTCCATCCCCTGCCAATGCAGGATTGTTTCCTACAGTTCTTTCACTAGTGTTTTGTTGAGACTAGTTTTTAAAAGTCTCAAGTGCTGGGGCTGCCACTGTTTTCTTCAGGATATAACATCATGGCCCAATACAGCTCACACTCAGAAAGTTTTGCCTGCTATATGCAGCACAATATTTTCCCTTTATTAATTTCAGCCCATTATTCGTGCCTAGATAGCTCCATGATCAGTGCCCTATACATATCCAAAATAGATTAGATACTTGTACAACTACATTATTTCTCACTCTGCTTTTGGCTTTGCATTCCTTCCTTGGCTCTTTCCAAAGCACTTTTAGCTGAAGCAAGATTAAAATAAATTAATCTCCTCAGTCCTCTGATCACTTCAGATGTTCTTCTCCAAAATCCATTCCGTTTATCAATATCTTTCTGGTAGTGAACTTCCCAGAACTGATTGCAATACATCATGGCAGATCACAGCAGAGCTATGAATGAAGGTGCCAGAAGCAAGATCTGAGTTAAATGCAGTGATTAAGTTGGTTTATTTCCATTTTGCTGATACGGAAACTAAGGCAGGAGTTAAATAACTTGCCCAAGGGTAAGCTGTAACTTTGTGGTAGAGTTGGGATGAGAACTCACATATCCTAACTCATAGTCCTATGCTTCAGCAAGAGGAAGACCAAGGATAGGGTAGGCCTGTTACTCCATGAGGGGAGAAAAACAATAACAGAAAATGTGGAAATGACAGAAGTGCTAAATGACTCTTTTGTTTCAATTTTTGCTGAAAAGGTTAGCAGTGATTGGACGTCTAACATAGTGAATATCCGTGAAAATGAGGTAGGATCAGAGGCAAAAATAAGGAAAGAACAAGTTAAAAATTACTTAGATAAGTTAGATGTCTTCAAGTCACCAGGGCCAGATGAAATAAATCCCACAATACTCACCAAGATGACTGAGGAGATATCTGAGCCGTACGAGATTATCTCTGAAAAGTTATGGAAGATGGGAGAGATTCCAGAGGACTGGAAAAGGGCAAATATAGTGTCAATTTATAAAAAACGGAAATAAGGGCATCCCAGGGAATTACAGACCAGTCAGTTTAACTTCAGTACCCGGAAAGATAATGAAGCAAATAATTAAGAAATCAGTTTTCAGATAGTAAGCTGATAAGTAACAGTCAGCATGGATTCGCCAAGAACAGGTCATGTCAGACCAACTTAATAGCTTTTGTTGATAGGGTAACAAGCCTTGTGAATGGGGGAAAGCAGTAGACATGGTATATCTTGACTTTAGTAAGGCTTTTGATACTGTCTTGCATGACCTTCTTATAAACAAACTAGGGAAATACAACCTAGATGGAGCTACTATAAAGTGGGTGCATAACTGGTTGGAAAACTGTTCCCAGAGAGCAGTTATCAGTGATTCACAATCAAGCTGGAAGGGAGTAATGAGTGGGGTCCCACAGGGATCAGTTCTGGATCTGGTTCTGTTCAAGATCTTCATCAGTGATTTCAATAATGGCAGAGAGAGTGCACTTATAAAATTTGTGGATGATACCAAGCTGAGAGGGGTTTGCAAATGCTTTGGAGGATAGGATTAAAACTCAGAATGATCTGGACAAACTGGAGAAATGGTCTGAAGTAAATAGGATGAAATTCAATAAGGACAAATGCAAAGTACTCCATTTAGGAAGGACCAATCAGCTGCGCACATACAAAATGGGAAATGACTGCCTAGGAAGGAGTACTGAGGAAAGGGATCTGGGGGTCATAGTGGATCACAAGCTGAATATGAGTCAACAGTGTAACATTGTTGCAAAAAAAAAAGCAAACATTATTCTGGGATGTATTAGCAGCAGTGTTGTAAGCAAGACACGAAGTAATTCTTCCACTCTACTCCGCACTGATTAGGCCTCAGCTGGAGTATTGTGTCCGGTGCTGGGTGCCACATTTCAGGAAGGACGTGGACAAACTGGAGAAAATCCAGAGAAGAGCAACAAAAATGATTAAAGGTCTAGAAAACATGACCTCTGAGGGAAGATTGAAAAAACTGGGTTTGTTTAGTCTGAAGAAGAGAAGACTGAGAGGGGACATGATAACAGTTTTCAAGTCCATAAAAGGTTGTTACAAGGAGGAGGAAGAAAAATTGTTCTTCTTAACCTCTGAGGCTAGGACAAGAAGCAATGTGCTTAAATTGGAGCAAGGGAGGTTTAGGTTGGTCATTAGGAAAAACTTCCCAGCTGTCAGGGTGGTTAATCACTGGAATAAATTGCCTAGGGAGATTGTGGAATCTCCATCATTAAGTGTTTTTAAGAGCAGGTTGGACAAACACTCTGTCAGGAATGGTCTAGCTAATACTTAGTCCTGCCTTGAGTGCAGGGGACTGGACTAGATGACCTCTCGAGATCCCTTCCAATTCTATGATTCTGTGAATCAACTGTTACACCACAGTTTCTCACCTTCTGTGGGAATGGTGGAACTCTTTCACTTACGTTTTGTCATTTCTGCATCCTTGGAAACTGAAGAGCTATTATTTATTATTGAGTTATTTAAGTATGAGCACAATATATGAAGAAAAGGGTGGATATTCTGGTGACCTGGAAAAAGGGACCTTTGATGTAACTGAAACACCCATGACTTCTTTCATTTGAAAAAAAGGGGTGGAGGAGGCAGATCATCAATTGGTATAAAACTGTGGCCCTCCTCTGACTTCATTTACCCTAGCTGAGGATCTGGTCCAATAACACTAGTGTGAGAGTGAAGTTAGCAATGCCACTTATTCTTTCCAATTGTTTCCTTTAATGAGAAACAATAGGAGATGTATGCTGCATGCCTTTGTGAATAGATGACCATTGACCTCTCTGTAAATAAGGCAGGTGAAATGTAAGTACAGTGTCTGGCAATGAGATTGATGATTGGCAGGAAGGGTGATGGAGGGAAGGAGATGTGTTCTTTGCTGCTGAGAGTCTTCCTGGACCGCCACAGCTTCTTAGCATGTCATCCAGGCTGCTGTTGTCTCCATTTCTTTTTTCAAAGCTCATTCTAAAAGCATTTCTTTACCCCTTGTCCTGTGGACAATAAGTCTCTCTCTGTTGCTCTTATGGCTCAGTTATTTCATGGAGTCAGCAAAGAATGTCTTTGCCCCACAGTTTTCTGTAACTTCTGCCATAAAGTATCCTATCATGCAGGCTACCACTGGCCCTGCCTGGGGGTAGGGAAGGATAAGTGCTGTAGCTGCTATACGTAGAAAGGAAGGGTGGTCTCTGGGTTAAGGCACCGGTCTGGGAGTCAGAGCGAATGGGTTCAGAGTTCAGTTCTGCCACAGACTCACGACGGGTGCTTCTAAACAGCAAAAGAAGAAGATACCCAAGGCAGTGAGTCTCAGGCCTGAATCAACTGACTGTGGAGAGAGACAACGTGTGGTGGGGGCATGGGGGGTCATGTGCCCTCCCCCCCAGATTTGCTGTTTGGCTTGTATTGAGCATGCTCACACAGACTGAGCATGCTCAGTTACACAACTGAAGCCGGCTGCCCTCACTCTGCCCCTCCCCCCCATTGGCAGGCGTGGGTTGTCTCTGATTGCAGGGCTAGAAATAGCAGTGTAGACATTTGGGCTCAGGGTGGAGCATGGACTCTGAGATCCTCCCCTCTCGCCAGGCTTCAGATCCCGGACTCCAGCCCAAGTAGGAACGTCTACACTGCTATTTCTAACCCTGTTGCAGGAGCTCCAAGAGCCCGACTCAGTTGACCTGGGCTCAGAGACTCACATCTGTGGTTTTACTGTTTGAGGGTTTGTTTGCTGTGTAGACATACCCTGTGTGACAGTGGGCAAGTCATTTTCTCTGTATATCTAAATCCCTGTCTCTAAAATGGACATCATGATCCTTCCTTTCTCCTATCTACTTAGATGCTAATCCCACAAACACACATGCGTAACTTGATGCATTGAGTAGTCCCAGTGAAATCAATGTGACCTCTCAGTATGTAAAATGAAACGTCTCTAAATGTTTGCAAGATGGCAGCTTAGACTGTCAGCTCTCTGGGCGGGGGACTATTGCTGAGTGTTCGTACAGCACCTGTTCGGTGGGGCCCCAATCTCAGTTGGAGCTTTGAGTTGCTTCCAGAAAATAATAAACTTTCAATGGAGCTGAAAACATTCCTATTTTATAGGGTTAAATTCTGCTCTTGCTTAAACTGAGAAACGAATGTGGCCCATAAAATGTTTACACGTTACTATTTTTTTAAAATAAACCCTACATGTTATGTCTCAACTAAGTTGACAACAACCCCTTTAGCTGTCCTAAAGTTCAACTACCTGGGACGTTTTCCCTAGGAAAAGCTTTATTAAATGATTTGCGCTTCTAGCACTTTATGTTCCAAATTATGTCACTCCCTCTTTCATTTCCTCTTCAAGCTTGCTGCTTGCTACAGTTAATTTGGTTGTCCTTGCCTTGACTACCATAAATATACTTTCCCAGTAGTACTTTGTAAGCTGAATTATCAAGTGATCTTGGCTATAACATTCAAGAAAACAGGGTCGACAAGATTAAAGGCTGGGAGAACTTTATGGATGAAGAAACTGCTTTAAAATCAGCCATAAAGGTGCATGAGCAAAAAAGTGCTGATAAGGCTGAGACATTTCACGGTTGCTAAAATTTTGACCTTAGATGTTATATTAGAAGAAATAATTGTTCACTTATTTCCCCTCTCCCTCCGTATCACATTAAAGCAAAACACTCCACTTGGAATTCCTGAACAAAAGGCCTTCCACGTGGTGCCAGGTTAAAAACAAGGAGATAAAACCTGACCTTCAACCAGAAAGGCACAGCCTCCAAAGCCTGCCTCAATCTTCAGGCATATAGATTCCGATCGAAGCTACAAGATACTGCAGGACAAGCTCCCCACTTGTGATCAGTGGCACAGGGGCAATCCACAACATAAGGAGGTCATTCTTACAACCACAAGCAGCGGCTTTCATTTTTCCATCCCCACTCTGCTCTGAGGCCCTGTCCCCACTCCGCCCCCCCCAGGGTCCCATTCTCACTCTACCTCTTTCCACCTCTGCCCCGCCCCTCCCCTGAGTCTCCACCCTTGCTCTGCCTCTTCCTGCTCCTGCCTCGCCCCCTCCCCCAAGCACATCCTGCCCTGGCTTTGCCTATTCTTGCCCCTGCTCTGCTGACCATCTCTGAACAGCTGATCGTCGGGTGGCTGGTGGGTGCTGAGCACCCACTATTTTTTTCCCATGGATGCTCCAGCCCCAGAGCACCCACAGAGTCAGTGCCTATGCTCACAACTCTGCATCTGCTGCGGAAGCCCTCGTTTCCCCTTGGCAGTGCTAGTCAGCACACCCTGCACGTGGCTGAGCCAAGGCCCTAGAAACCACGCAACACAACCAAAGTTGTACAGGGATTTAAATGGCTGGGAACCTCTGAAGGTCAGGATGTACTTCCCCAACCATGAGGAGTGTATAACCCATGTGATGGCTGTAGTTCTGGGTACCCCATCAGCTTCCAATTTGCTACACCACATATAGAAGCTCAGTCTGCCACCTAGTTATCATTGAGGGGAGGGGTAGCTCAGTGATTTGAGCATTGGCCTGCTAAAGTCAGAGTTGTGAGCTCAATCCTTGAGGGGGCCATGTAGAGATCTGGGGCAAAAATCTATCTGGGGATTGGTCCTGCTTTGAGCAGGGGGTGGGACTAAATGACCTCCTGAGGTCCCTTCCAACCCTGATATTCTATGGTCTCTTCTCCTTTAGCTCAAGCAGTACAAGCTCATGTGTCTAGATCTAGAATTTGTGGATTTGATCCCTGTAGATGACCCACACAAGTCTTTTTGTTGCAACAGCGACTCACAAAATATGCCCGTTGAGCCAGTCAGCTGGTGTCAGGGCAGCAGAATGGGCAGCCGTTAGGACCACACAAACTGAACTTCACCACAAGACAGAAGCTGCAAGACTTGAAGTTCTCACTAAAACCACTGTACTTGTTCCAACTACCTTTTAAATAGTAACTAGTAATCATGGACACCTGAATTTTTTGGGTGCTCAACTTGAGACACCTTAAAGGAGCCTGATTCACAAGGGGATGGGGGGTTCTTGGCATTTTCTCAGAAAGACCGAACCCCTTTAAAGTACCTCAAATTGGGGCACTCAGAATCACTAGTCACTCTTGAAAATGTAGGCCAATTATTATACCTGCTCTGTACAACAGCAGTATCCCACGACAGGCTGGCCTCCCATGAACTGAAGAAAACCATTACTTTGCAGGGGTTATGACGGACATTGTTGTCTGCTGACCTGTCCCTAGACATTAATAGTTGTTTTAAGCAATAGGAGCCCCCCATCCATGTCTGAAATTTCTGTAGTCCCTACATATGAAGGCAGCTGGGACTAGAACTGGGGCACTTTGTCTCTAAAAGCTGCAGTGTTGTCAGGTGAATTGAAAGGGTGAATCTTTTTGGTCTGAGTCAGTAGGAGCACAAGGAGTTACTGGAGACCCTTATATTGGGGTCCTCTACTACATTCTCTATTAAATCTGTAAGACTTTCTCTAAGGGCTTGTCTCCACTGGCAAGTTTCTGCGCAGTAAAGCAGCTTTTTGTGCTCAAACTGCAGCCGTGCACACACTGCCAAGCTACTTTGTGCACAGAAACTCCTCAGTTGCAGCGCTGCAAAAAAACCCACCTCGACGAGCGTCGTCAGGCTATTTGCGCAGAGGCTGCAGCGCTCTATTGCCAGTCTAGACACTTGATTGCTTTCTGCAATGTAACTGGCCTCCGGAGCTGTCCCATAATGCCTCGAGTGACCACGCTGCTCATTGTTTTGAATGCGGCTGCCCTGGAGACATGCGTCCCTCCCCCTTCAAAGCACCATTTCTGACAGCCCTTGCGTGCTGTGCTGATCTGCTCCGGGACACAAAGCAAACTGTTAATGTGGAATGCTGGTGCTGTTGAACACAGAGGTGTTTATGTGTGTGTGAGGGAGAGATTGCTGTGCAGAGAGCCCATGGAGGGAGGTGGGGCTGATGTCGGGGTTTCTCCCCACCCCGCCTCCGGACTGGTTGCTTCCTGCTGCTGTCTGAACTTACAAGACAACATGCTGACACACTCTTTGTCCCCCAAAACACACTGTCTCTCTCCCCCCTCCATACACATACACACACACTCCCAGTCACACACTCTCTCCCCCACTTCAGTTGAAAAGCAGCTGGCAATGTAGTAGGATAAGAAAAAAACATAAGGAAGCCCATGGAACAGTGGGATTGGGAAACCTGCATCATGTAATGCTTTGCCTGCCCCATAAGGCATTGCAAACTCATCCCAAAGAACCCTGCAGCCAGTGGCACAGTGGGATAGCTACCACAATGCACTGCTGTCTTTGCCATTGTAAGAGCTGCTACTGTGGAAGTGGTCCAGTGTCACAAGGAGCAGTGTGGACATGCAACAGCAGTTTTATTCCAGTGTTTTAATAAAAGTGGTATAACTTTTGGTGCAGAAACTTTCCAGTGTAGACATATCCTAAGAGTCACCCTGAATGAAGAGTGGTGCCTTTATCGTGTTGGGAGGGAGAAGGGTTTTTTTTGATTTACACCTCCGCCTTTGATTAGTAATGATTAGACTACAATGCCTTTGTTTACACCAGATTGCAACTGGTATATATTAAAACACCACTGAAAGGGCGAATAGTTTTGTGATTGAAGCTCTGGAAGGGAATTCAAGAGAGTTGAGTTCAATTTCTGCTTGTGCGTAAGACTTTTTGTAGAATGTTGGCTAAGGAATTTAATCTCTGTGCCTCAGTTCTGTGAAAGTAAAATAAATTATATATTAAGAATAGAAAGGATTAAAGAAATGCTGTCTGTATCTTTAAGCAAAAATGTTGGAATATTGCAACCAGGTGTCAGGAATACAGACATTAACATAGAACAATTGCACCGTTTAAGGGCAATTGGTGAAGCATTAGCCTTAGATCGATAACAGTTAGTAAGGAAATAGGATATGCATGCTGTGCCCCAGGTGAATTTTCCTGTTTTGCTTTCTTTGTTCCTTTGTCTAATTCCCGCTCTTTTATCTGTATAAATAAGACTGTTTGGGTCTTGCATGGCCGCTCACATATTCTGAATGTTATTGGCGGAGCGCTGCGCTAATAAACAGAGTGGTCTGACAAATTGTGAGTCTTGATTCTAACTTTGACAATTTGGAGGTTCCACCGAGATGGCAACCGTCTTCACTGGGGCTGTGTGATTCCTGACCGTTTGTGTAGGACGACCGTGGCAGCCGGCACCTGGGCACTTGGCCCAAGCGGTCCTCCACTAAAACGGAAAGGCGCACGACCACAGTGAAGTCTACGCCATCGAACCTGTTGGTTCCCACTCTGTTCTGGTAGGGATCCCGGGATCTGACATCAGGATTCTGGTCAGGTAATTATTTCTGTGTTTTGTCCGGACTGAGGACTGTCCTGTCTCTGTGTCTATCCGTCCTCCCTGTGGAGTGTTTGAGTCTGGGTGCCGTCTCTATCTGGGGATCGGCCGACCAAGGGGTTCCCGTCCCTGCGGTCTGAGTGAGTGAAATCTGCACAATCGCAGCCGCACCACACCTTGGGTAAAACCCTTAGTGTGAAAGCAAGGGCGATTGAGGCAGTAGCCTGTGGGCTCCTTTTCTGTGTTGCACTGGGCATCGCTCTGATGAACCCTAATTTCCTTCTTGTGTGATTGGTGTGTGAAGTCCTCCTGTATGGGTAACCAGACGTCTAAGCCGGGGCAGTTCCCTAAAGGAACTCCGGCTCATTTTATGTATTTTAGGAAAGGTCTAGACTCCTGTAAGTTTCTGGAAAAATGGTCTAGGCTAACTCAGGGAGATCCCAAAACTCAGTGGCCACTGTTAGGATCTTGGGATAAGGATCGAGTAGACGTCTTAAAAGACAAGCTCGGCCAATCTAAAACTAAATTGGCAAAAGGAGAGGTCGATTGTTTCATGCAATGGTGGGAAGAGGCAAATCGTAGATGGACAGAATCGAAACTCGCCTCTCTCAAAGATTCAAATGATAAGTTAAAATCTTTATTGGAAACCTCCTCTCCCACCACTAGACCGAGCGCTCCCCTTTACCCTGTTCTCCAAGCAGACCCCCCTTCATACTCCTGTCTCCGGGTGGGAAAAGACGAAGAAAACCCCTTGCTAGATTCCGGGGATGAGGATGAAGAAGACGCATTAATTGGCCTGGCAGCCTTGCGTCGAATCAATAGACGGTCACCCACGCCCCCAGCTCAGGAACAACTGTCACCAGATCTCCCAGATCAGGAACAATTCCCAGAGATCTCCAGTTCGGACCTGTCTGGACCATCTGGTAATGCCGAGGCCCATTCCTCTGGACTAATTCTGCCTCGTAAAAGTTCACGCTTAGGCCTTAAAAATATCCAGGCTCCCCTCCGAATCCTGCATACTGGGGGCCAGGACGGGGGTCCCACTTGGAGCTATAAACCCTGGACTCGAACTGAGCTCCTTTCAATTATAAAAGGCTTTCCAAAGCCCCGAGAAAATCCTACCAAATTTGCAGAGGAATTTTTGTTGGTGTGCGATACCTATGAACCCTCTGAGGCAGACCTCCTGCAGCTGTGCAAGCTACTTGTAACAGCCCCTAGTGAGCATGATAAGTGGCTCACAGCAGCAGATTGGCCCGCTGCTGACCGCCACTCTACTTTGCCAGAAACTGGTCCTACTGCTGAATACCGAAAAAAAGTGTAAGGAACGAGCTAAAAATCTATTTGAAGCCATCCCTCGGGTATGGACTCCTAAAACCAACTGGACTGCCATAAATAGCTGTAAGCAACGACAGGGAGAAAACCCTGGTGACTATCGCACCCGGCTAACTGACATTTTTCTGCAACATTCTGGTATACAGCAACCAGATACAAATGGACAGGGTGCCCTGGCTAGTGCATTTGTTAATGGCCTCCTGCCTGCTATTGGCAATCTGCTAAAACGCATAAGTGTTGGATGGGAGACCGAAACCATGGACAAATTGCAAACAGTGGCAGAGCACTGCCAACGTACTTTAAAAGGAAAGGAAGAGCAATCAGCTCAGCAGTTAATGGCCTTGCAAATACAGCATTATTCAGGGCAGGGCAAACAGTACCGGGGACGGGGAAAATACCAGGGACGAGGACGGGGGGGACGTGGTCGCGGGAGGGAACAGGGAACTGGATTTTCGGGTTATGGGGATGTTTGTAATTACTGTAAACAGCCGGGACATTGGAAAAATGAGTGTCCAAGCCGGCCTGGTAACTCTGTAAACAACCAGTTAACCCCCCTGCCAGCACAGCCAGTCAGCCCCCAGCCTTACTTTGCCTCACAACAATGACGGGACACCGGGGAACCTCAGGAAATTTTAGCCCCTTTACTACCTCTCACTCCCACTGGTGAGTGTGTGTTAACTATCAATGATCTTTCTCTCCCTTTCCTTGTTGACACGGGAGCTTCGCTCTCTGCAGTTCGTACTACCGACCTGCCTGAGGTTCCCCGCTCCGGAAAAACCGTGTCCGCTGTGGGCATTACGGGAGTCCCAACCCCTTATCCCCTTTCAAAACCTCTACCAGTCCAGGTTGGTCCCCTTTCTGCGGATCATGCCTTCCTTCTCTCTGATTCCACTCCGGTAAACCTTTTGGGTCGGGATCTGTTATGTAAGCTTGGCTGCACCATATACTGTTCCCCGGATGGGGTCTATTTACAAATTCCCCAGTCTTCCCTGAGTGATTCTGTAGCCTCCCTGCTGTCTGAAACGTCCCTTTCTACTCCGGTCCCTTGTTGCCCACTGGTCCCGTCCCTTGAGCACCTAATTTCACAGGTCCCATCCTCTCTGTGGCCAACCCATCCCTCTGAGGTGGGCCGCTTAAATACTGATCCTGTCTGCATTACTGTTGACTCTTCCAAACCCCTGCCTCGCCTATCTCAGTACCCTTTAAACCCTGAGGCAGAGGCTGGCATTGCTCCGGTCATAACTGCCCTGCAGGAGCAAGGCATTATTGTTCCCTGTTCCAGTCCCTGTAACACTCCTATCCTCCCTGTTCGAAAAGCTGATGGCAAATCATGGCGATTTGTTCAGGACCTTCGAGCCATTAATCGTATTGTCATACCTGTTTTTCCTGTTGTCCCAAACCCAGCAACAATCCTGGCTTCTATTCCACCAGCTGCAACTCATTTTACTGTTGTTGATTTGTGTTCTGCTTTCTTTTCTGTTCCGGTTCACCCTGATTCCCAATACCTCTTTGCCTTTTCCTACAGGGGACAGCAATATACATGGACCACACTCCCTCAGGGGTATACGGAAAGTCCATCTTATTTCTCCCAGGCATTAGCCCGAGACCTAGCTGACCTTGTTTTCCCATCTGGGTCCACTCTAGTCCAATATGTAGATGATCTGCTCCTCTGTTCCCCCTCGTTATCTGCCTCAGAAACTGATTCTTTAGTGCTCCTTACTGCCCTAGCAAACAAAGGTCACAAGGCTTCTCGCTCTAAACTACAGCTTTGTCAAACCTCTGTCACATACCTTGGTTTTCTCCTCTCCCAGGGTTCCCGTACACTTTCTCCCACCCGCGTCCAGGCTATTCTTAGCTTTCCCCGACCCTGCACTCCACGCCAGGTCCGAAAATTTTTAGGCATGACTGGATTTTGCAGGCAATGGATTCCCCAATACGCCTCCCTTGCAAAACCTCTACAGGAACTCACTCGACTCTCTGTGCCTAATCCCATGCCATGGTCACCTGAAGCAGACTCTGCCTTTGTTTCCCTCAAACAAGGTTTGGCTTCGGCCCCCGCTTTAGGGCTGCCAGACTATTCTAAGCCTTTTACCCTTTTCTGCCATGAACAATCTGGATGTGCACTTGGAGTTCTCACTCAGGTGCACGGAGGCAGGAATCGCCCAGTAGCTTATTTCTCTGCCACTTTGGACCCCGTGGCCCAAGGCCTGCCCCCCTGCCTGCGTGCTGTGGCTGCTGCAGCACGCTTAGTCGAAATGTCTGAATCCCTTGTCCTTCGCTCCCCCCTTACTCTCATGGTCCCTCACTCTGTAGAAACTCTGCTGTTACAACGCAATACAAGCCACCTCTCCTCCGCTCGCCTTACCAGGTATGAACTTCTACTGCTGTCGGCCTCATTTATCACTATAAAGCGCTGTTCTCAGTTAAATCCTGCCACTCTCCTTCCTTTGTCTAATGACGGTGATCCTCATGACTGCCTTGCTACTGTCTCTGCTATCACCGTCCCGCGCTCTGACCTTTCTGATGTCCCTCTCCCTAACTCTGACCTTGTTTTGTTTACTGATGGTTCCTGTTTTCGAGACAACCAAGGTCGTCTCCTTGCAGGGTACGCTGTAGTGTCACTCTCTGAAACCCTAGAAGCTGCACCTTTACCTTCTGTAACCTCAGCACAGGTTGCTGAATTAGTTGCCCTCACCCGTGCCTGCTTTTTGGCTGAGGGACGCTCCGCCACCATTTACACTGACTCTCGCTATGCTTTTGGGGTTGTACATGACTTTGGTACCCTCTGGCAAGCTCGGGGTTTCCTTACATCTGCCGGTACCCCTATTAAGAACGGCCCCTATATCGCTGCTCTCCTGTATGCAGTTTTACTTCCCTCTGCCCTGGCTATTGTTAAGTGCCCTGGCCACTCGATGGCAGACACTGATGTTGCTAAGGGTAACGCGTTTGCTGATGCCTCTGCTAAACATGCTGCTGCTATAGAACCTTCCCCAGATGCATTTCTAGGTTCCCTCTCTGTTTCTGTACCACCACCCTCCCTCACTGACCTCACCCTGCTCCAGGACTCTGCCCCAGAAACTGAAAAAGATTCCTGGGTTGCCCAGGGTTGCTCTCTACATCCTGATTCCCTTTGGCGTTCGCCTACTGGTACCTTCGTAGCCCCCTTTTCATTCTACCCATCGCTGGCCGCCCTGCTACACGGTGTTTCGCATGTCGGAAAGGAGGGAATGGTGTCTGCTCTAACTAAGGCGGGATGGTGGGCTCCCCATTTCAGCTCTTTTGCAGCCCGCCACTGTGCCGCCTGCACCACTTGCCAAAGCCACAATATTGGTAAACCTGTAAAAGTGGCTCAGGGATTCCGGGGCTTGCCCCAAGCACCCTTCTTGCACTGGCAACTTGATTTTGTACAAATGCCTAAGTGTCAACGATTTGAATTTATTTTGGTTATGGTATGTTTATTTTCTGGTTGGATTGAAGCCTTTCCTTGTTGCAAGGCTGACTCACTGTCCGTTGCTAAATGTTTGTTAAACCATATTATGCCTGCCAAGGGAATTCCTGCCACTCTGTCCAGTGACCGGGGTACACACTTTACCGGACAAATTGTTCAACACCTGGATCGTATATTACATGTCACACACCTGCTGCACTGTCCCTACCACCCACAAAGTGCAGGTGCTGTGGAAAGGCGAAATGGTGTACTTAAGAATAAACTTGCTAAAATTTGTGACTCCACAGGGTTAAGCTGGTCAGCAGCTTTACCACTAGCCCTTATGGAAATGCGATCCACTCCATCCCAAAGGCATAAACTGAGTCCTTTTGAAATCGTTATGGGACGCCCTATGCGAACTGTGGCTACCATTACTCCAGTCCCAGACTTGAATTTGACTCACAGTACGCTCCTTCAATATTGCAAAGGATTAATGCAAGCTGTAAGTCACTTCCATTCACAGGTTCGAGCCGCCTGGCCAACGGAACCCACCTCTGACGCCTGCCACAACCTCGAACCAGGTGACTGGGTCTACGTACGGCATCACCATCGAAAACACGCCTTGGAACCTCGCTGGAAGGGTCCTCATCAGGTACTGCTTACTACCCAGACAGCTGTTAAGCTATCTGGCACTGCAGCATGGATACATGCTTCACAGTGTAAGAAGACACCCTCCCCGGCGAACCAATCAACACCTCAGGACTGCGCAGAGTCCGTTTTGACTCCAGAAGAAGACGCAGAGGAACAGCCTGCAATACCTTACAATCTACGCTCTCGTAAGGGTTGCCAGAAGCAGATGACGATCTAAAGCAAGGCCCAAGAAGCAGCAGCAGTGAGCCTAGCGCCTGCTGTCTGGTGGACATAAAACTGTGAGTGCAGTTCCCTCAGTTGAGGTTGTCAGAACCAGAAGGGCCTTGCCTCCAACATGCAGCTCTGGTGGCGCCTGTTCCTCGGCTGCTGGTATCTTAAGGTCTGGGGTGCCCACAATGACAATTCTTTTATCCAGCAGCAAGTGTGGATAGCCCAGACCCTTAATATTTCTAAATGCTGGGTCTGCAGCCACATCCCAGCCCACTCTCAAGCTGGTGTTCCTGTCCTGGCTATCCCACTGAATTCCCCAGACCTTACTGGAGGACCTCGTCCATTTAACAAAACATGGAACAGCAATGACACTTGGGAAGCAGTGGGAATAAATGTATCTAAATGGATAAGTGTGGTGGAGGGGAAAGGTCATTGGTGTTGGGTGTGTAATGGGACAGGGCTGGATCTGGGAACAAGCCGTTGCCTTCAGCATATTGTGGCAAATGGTGTATGGGATTATTCAAACAAAACTAAGAAGTGGCGGACTGGGTATGGGGATATGAATTTTTTCTCAACCTGGGATCAAACAGAAAAATCAATCTCATGTTCCCTCTACAGTAATCTTAGTAAAAATAATACAATCTTCCAATGCCATACAAATACTACCACTCTTCGTAAGGAGGATTACCCTGTGCCCTTTGGAGGATATTACTCCTCATTTGCAGATACCTATGTAACAAATGGATGCAATCGACCTTTCCCGGCCTTAATAGGCCATCATTGGGTTTGTGGAACCAAAGCTTATACTGTATTACCAGCTAACTGGTCAGGTATCTGTTATCCCGCCCAACTCTTCCCACAATTCCGGGTGCTAGAGTCCCTCCCACGAGAACGCCTCCGTAATTTCAGGCGAAAAAGAAGGGACTTACTAGATGCCCAATGGTATATACATAACATAAGCCCCTTAACTTGGGAAGAGGCCATTGGCACTTCCTTTATCCCACTTGGGGGAGTAATACACCACGCAAAAAGACTCCTAAGGTTACAAGCAGTGGTTGAAATTATGGCAAATGAAACCGGAGAAAGTTTAAAAACCCTGGCCAAAGAAACAGGGGTGATCAGACAGGTTGCCCTCCAAAACCGTCAAGCATTAGACATAGTGCTGGCTGCAAAAGGAGGAACCTGTGCTCTCATTGGAAAAGAATGTTGTGTGTTTATACCTGACAATACCAATGAGGTAATAGATCACGCTAGCCACTTAGAACAAATCGCATATCTTCCTCATGAAGAGCTGAGTTCTTTATGGAAGTGGCTAAGTAACCTGTTCAATTTCTCTGGCATAGGAAACTGGTTGTTTCAGGGAGCCCTAACTATCCTGTTTGGAATCTTAGTGATTTTTGTATGCTTTCAGTTAATCTCCTGTTGTATTCACAATTGTGTCACCCAGATGACTACCCCAAAACAGAGTGCTAACATGATGATTTTGAATATCGCCGATGAACTAAGAGATAAGGAACGGTTAATTTGTGGAACCCAGTAAGGATTGGTCATGGCGTACGCCTGACCAAAAGGAGGGATTGTGAAAGTAAAATAAATTATATATTAAGAATAGAAAGGATTAAAGAAATGCTGTCTGTATCTTTAAGCAAAAATGTTGGAATATTGCAACCAGGTGTCAGGAATACAGACATTAACATAGAACAATTGCACCGTTTAAGGGCAATTGGTGAAGCATTAGCCTTAGATCGATAACAGTTAGTAAGGAAATAGGATATGCATGCTGTGCCCCAGGTGAATTTTCCTGTTTTGCTTTCTTTGTTCCTTTGTCTAATTCCCGCTCTTTTATCTGTATAAATAAGACTGTTTGGGTCTTGCATGGCCGCTCACATATTCTGAATGTTATTGGCGGAGCGCTGCGCTAATAAACAGAGTGGTCTGACAAATTGTGAGTCTTGATTCTAACTTTGACAGTTCCTTGTTTGTAAAATAGGGATAAATATACTACATTTGTCCGTTTAAACAGCAAGTTCTTCTAAGCAGAGATGATTTTATTGTGTGTATGTACAGAACAGCTGGTTGGGAATGTTCCATCAACAATTTCTTGATGGAAAAGTAATTTCTGCAAAATCAATTTTTTCTGAAGAAAAATTTCAATTTAGACAGTTTTCTGATTTTCCATTGTGAAAATCTAAATGAAATAGTTCATTTTGGGTTGATTTGACCCATATCAAAGCATTTTGGTTTGCTGAACTGAAAAAAAACTTCTGTTTTGAATCAGTTGAACTAAATACTTGATGCAGATGCAGTTTAATGTTGAACTGAGTCAGGTATTGTGGAGTCTTATAGGTGTTATAATTCAGTTTTTGATTCCATTCTTTCCTATGGGCCAGGATCTTTGCCCAGACTGCACCTCCCATCATACAGTGTGGACTCCATCTGATCAGCCACTTGATGCATTGTGGGAGTTGCATGGTTGCAGTGCATCATGGAAAATGTAGTTTGGCCCAGGAGCCTCACATATAGGGAAGAATAGGGGTATAAGGCACCCAAACTACAACTTCCATGAAGCACCAGGACACCTTAAGTGGATGCAGTTTAATAGTGAACTGACTTGAAATGAGGACCTTTGCCATTTCCAGACTGGAAATTTTTGCACTTTTCATTCTGCAAAAAACATGATAGTTTGACTTTTCACCCTAATGCAGGATGAAAACACACATCAAAATATCAGACATTCCTGCAAGGCAGAAATTCCCCTTTTTGCTTGGTTCTGCTGTACCAGACCTAACACAATGGAACTCTGGTCACAGCCTCCTGTTGCTACAAATACATTTATTTTACTAAAACCCTGGAAAATTCCAGAACTAAGGCATACAGATGATTTGAGACATGGTGTAATTCTGCTTTCCTCACAATTAATTACACTGTCCAAGGTTTGAACAAGAGGCCCCCGTTGCTTATTTTGTAACACGCCATATGACTTTCTCTCTTTAGCTGTTCTCATGTAAAAGCTTTGCTCTATACAGCTTACCAAGCCAACTTTTCTATGTCAGATTGTCACAGACATTTTCCCTTTTCATTCTGAGACCGACTGCTGTTAAAGGGTTGTAACAAAGATGTAACGTGCTTCTTTCACATCTTTCCGATCCATCTGAGTTAAACCTACATTTTAGTCCTTTATACTCCTCTTTCCATTTTTTCTCTCAACAGGAATCAGACCATTTTATTCAAGCCATTTACACAATATCATGTTAACCCATTAAATCTTCAAATAATGTATTGTACGTTCACCAAAGTCTCCCATCCTTTCCCCTAAAAGGAATGATCGTTTCTGTAAATCTCAATTCTCTTGTTCATTTCAGAGGAGTCTCTCACTTCTTGGGAATCCTCTCATTCTCATTACACTTCACATCTGAACAGTTGCCCTGGAAACAGAGGGTCTGATCCAGCCAGGGAGCTTTGCTCCTCAACACTCATTGGTTTGGTAGTGGCTAAAGTCATTCAGTACTTTTCTAAGGATGCTCAGCACTTTGCAGGATAGGGGCCTTATGTATTAAATATTGTAGAACACTAGTCCTAGGACGACAGGAAACGATGCTGTGTTTTATAAGCCCTCCCACTCCTCAATAACAAGGAATGTGAAGAATTTATAACTGCTTGATATACTTCTCTGGCATCTGATCTTGTTTGTACACTTAGGTCATTGGAACATGTTAATGCCCACCAATATTTAGTCGAAAAGTCTCTGGAAAAGTCTTTAAGTAGGTGTCACTGACTTTTTCCATGGTGTTTAGAATAGGCTAGCTGATTTGTTATTGAACTATCCTGGTTAATGGAGGATTAGGTTACAGTGAGAAAAACCAGCTTGGAAAAATCCCTGGATGTTCTTTAAGATAAGTGCTGAAATTCTTCCAAACAAACTCCTAACCAAAGCAAGGAACCTAAGTCTCAGCACTGGCCAAAGAATTTTCAGTATGAGAATGGAGTTGGGGGTTTGAGTAATAATTGGCACTAGGGTAACCTTTCATAAATGGAGAAAGAGAGTGGACTTATGGTTAGGGCACTGGCCTGGAACTCAGGAGAGCTGAGTTTAAATCCTAGCTGTGCCAGACATTCTGTGTGTGACCCTAAACAAATAACTAATAAACTTACCAATCCAAAGCAGGACATGAAATCATCAGCCCTGAGGAAACACCGATTAGTACAGAACACTGCAGCCTCTTTCTTCAACAACCCAGGCTACTGTGAGCACATCAAACCTATCTCCAAGCTCGCTTGCCACTGAATAACAAATCAGGTTCAAAGTCTTGGTCCTTATCTTAAAGGGGCTCAATGGCTGAGCTCAGCATGTCCTCTAAAAGGTTGATTAATAATGTGGGATGAAGACCCTGGTCAATTTCACTCTTCTGGCACAATGGAATTCCCTACCATCAGGGTAAAGCTCAGTCAGGTAAGAGATGGAGCTTTCCAGGGGGCTGGCCTTACATTGGGAAATAAACTCCTCTAGGGACTAACAATCATCCCAAGATGCACTTCTTTGACCTACTAAAACAAAACACCCACTGCACACACAGTTCACCTGCTGGGGAGAGGCCAAAGGAGCAAACAAACTACACACAATGGATGTGGAGTCATGTTGCTTAATGCACAACTGGAAGGTTCTCCAAGACTGGGCCCAATTTTCAATAAGACTGTGCACTCATTTAGGCCCTTAAATAAGAATCGAGATCATCAATAGCCCAGAATACTGGGGCACATTGGGTGCTGAGCACCTTTGAAAATTCTGCCATTATTACTCAACCAATGAGAGATGCTGGGTGCTGAGAACTTCTGAAAGATTGGCTCCACTTGTGAAGACTTGGGCCTGGTCTACACTACATGTTTAAACTGATTTTAGCTGCATTAAAATGATTTAACGCTGCACCCGTCCACACAGTGAAGCCCTTTATATCGATATAAAGGGCTCTTTAAACCGGTTTCTGTACTCCTTCATGACAAGAGGAGTAGCACTGAAATCGGTATTACCATATCGGATTAGGGTTAGTGTGGCCGCAAATCGACAGTATTGGCCTCAGGGCGGTATCTTACAGTGCACCATTGTGACTGCTCTGGACAGCAGTCCGAACTCGGATGCACTGGCCAGGTAGACAGGAAAAGCCCTGCAAACTTTTGAATTTCATTTCCTGTTTGCCCTGCATGGAGCTCTGATCAGCACGGGTGGTGATGCAGTCCCAAATCCAAAAAGAGCTCCAGCATGGACCGTAAGGGAGATACTGGATCTGACCACTGTATGGGGAGAGAAATCTGTTCTATCACAGCTCTGTTACAGAAGACGAAATGAGAAAGCATTTGAAAAAATCTCCAGGCTATGATACAGAGTCCACAGCACAATGCTGTGTGACAAGAGTAACGGAAAGCCAAAGAATCAAATGGACGCTCATGGAGGGAGGGAGGGGGGGTCTAAGGACTCCAACTATCCCACAGTCCCCGCAGTCTCCGAAAATCATTTGCATTCTTGGCTGAGCTCCCAATGCCTGTAGGGTCAAACACATTGTCCGGGGTGTTTCAGGGTATATGTCGTCAATTTACCACTCCTCCCCCCCCGTGAAAGAAAAGAGAAAAAAATCATTTCTTGACTTTTTTATATGTCACCCTACGTCTACTGCATGCTGCTGGTAGACACGGTACTGCGGCACTGAATAACAGCATCCTCTCCCCTCCTCTCCCTTCCCCTCCCTGGTGGCAGATGGTACCGTACAAAAGGACTGATAGCCATCCTCATCATCCTGTGAGTGCTCCTGGCTGGCCTCAGTTGAGGTCGGCCTGGGTGCCTGATTAAAAATAGGAATGACTCCCGATCATTCCCAGTAAATGGTGCAGAATGGCTGGTAACCATCCTCATCATAGCAACTGGGGGCTAAGTTCCATCAGCCTCCCCGCCCCTTCATATCTAAAGAAAAGATTCTGTACTGCCTGGACTATCAGAGCAGAGGGATGCTGGGCTCTTCTTCTCCCCCCCACCCCCGTTTAATGTCCTGCCTGGACTATCATAGCAGCTGGAGGCTGCCTCCCCCTCATTTTATCTCACTAAAAACTCAGTCTTTCTTATTCCTGCATTCTTTATTACTTCATCACACAAATGGGGGGACACTGCCACGGTAGCCCAGGAAGGTTGGGGGAGGAGGGAAGCAACGGGTGGGGTTGTTTCAGGGACACCTCCTAGAATGGCACACGGCTAATAATTTCTGCGGGATCTGACATGGAGTGGCTGTGCTCTGTGGTTCTCTGATATACTGGTTCCTCTGGTACACTTGCCCTATATTCTAGGCAGGACTGACTCAATTTTTAGATAAACCATAAAGGAGGGATTGACTCGGGGAGTCATTCCCATTTTTGTCTTTGCGCCCCCGGCCGACCTCAGCGAAGGCCAGCCAGGAGCACCCATGACAGCAGCAGATGGTACAGAACGACTGGTAACCGTCATCTCATCACCAATTTACAATGGCACAGCAGACAGTACAGAATGACTAGTAACCATCTCTGCTACCTTGCAATGGCAAATGAATGCTGCTGTGTAGCGCTGCAATACCGCCTCTGTCAGCGGCATCCAGTTCACATACGGTGACAGTGACAAAAGGCAAAATGGGCTCCATGGTTGCCATGCTATGGCGTCTGCCAGGGCAATCCAGGGAAAAAGAGCACGAAATGATTGTCTGCCTTTGCTTTCCCGGAGGAAGGAATGAGTGACAACATTTACCCAGAATCACCCGCGACACTGTTTTTGCACCATCATGCATTGGGATCTCAACCCAGAATTCCAATGGGTGGGGGAGACTGCGGGAACTATGGGATAGCTACGGGATAGCTACCCATAGTGCAATGCTACAGAAATCGATGCTAGCCTCGGTACATGGACGCACACCGCTGAATTATTGTGCTTTGTGTGGCTGCGTGCACTCAACTTTATACAATCTGTTTTACAAAACCGGTTTATGTAAAATCAGAATAATCCTGTAGTGTAGACATACCCTTGGAATCATACTTGGCTTAGGTCTCTAAATGGAAGTGAGTTCCTCTGCAAATTTTGCCTGGTGCTTTTCAAACATTGCTTCTTCCTAGAGCTAACTTACCACACTGCCTTTCTCATTGCTAAACAGCTGTTCCTCTTCGCTACCTGGGCTGCTTATCAAAAACAAATAAAAGCCACGTACCTGAAAAAGTGATATAACTGAAATGATAAACAGTAAGTAACATGTTTACCAGCGATTTGGTACGTCACACTGTGAGTCTGGCGTAGATTCTGTACATATTATACACAAGGAGAATGTTTATGTAATGTTAAAAGAATATTATATGCAAGTACAGCAGAAAAAAGTTTCTTTGTACAACTGTAATGCAATCCGAACCAAATGGCAAAGAAAAATATCAAAAATTATAAAAACTGCTAGGTCTCAGTCCAAAGTTCTCCCTCTGGTGCCAAAAACTGCAAGATACAGATTATACTAATGTTGACACATTTGAAATAAACATACAATACATTTGGATTGCTGTGCTTGTGGGTGTTTTTAAAGAGTTTACCATTATATAGATGGCAAAGCCGAAACTGATCAATTCACCTTCTGTTCCTCAAATAGAGATCTGGGTATCTATGCCTTGCTACGGTACTGTCCATTGTGGAGAGCTGGAAACAGAACTGGGTGTTTTATGCCACTTCTAAGAACAAATACTTTCCTGGGGGTCCAGAAGCCACACTGAGGTTAAGGCATTGGAGCAGGATTTGAGAAATTTCAGTTCAATTCCCGGCTATGCAACAGATGTACTGTGTCTGAGTTCCCAGCTGTAAAATGAGGCTAACACTGCCTTTGTCAATTTCAGTTGCAAACTTTTTGGACCAAAGGCCATCTCTCACTATCACAGTTGCCAATTTTCACACAGTAAGTAAACACCCCGACTTTCACAATAATCCACAAATCAAGCTCATCCCATTTCAAAACAAGGCCCAAAGAAGCCAATCCCTAATAACCACAACACTCTATGTAACTAGATCCCCTTGGCATGCAGTCTGGGACTGTGATGGGCCTGCTGTGCACCCCTGACTCTCTCCCGCCCTCATCCCTGCTTGCCCCCATTGCCCCTGCTTGCCGGGAACTGATCAAAAAAAGAGAAGCAACAAGCTGCAAGCCAAAAACTAGCCAACAAGCAACTCACAAGCCAATTAAGCCAAATACAAGCCCAATTTCTGTGGTTTTTTCGCAGGTTTGGCATGTCTGCTCACTATGTGTAATGTCCCACACCAGGCGGGGCTCTGATCTCAACTGGGAACTCTAGAAGCTCCTATTTAGTACAAAGATTCTACTGCTTAGAGGTGTTACTGTCAATTCCATGATCGGACAACACACCACACAGGAAGCAAGGGGACATTTGTTCATATGAACTTATAAATATTAAGGTTGATTCTGTATACGGAACCCTCCCCTGCTCTGTTTAATAATGCCACTGGCTCAAGATCATCTCTAACAGCGACGTCAGGTGGCAAATGTTTTTCCACAGGAGCATGTATTCCATGGAGGACCGTGTGAGCATTAAATCTAATTATTCCTGGCAAAGCATCCATCATGTTTATGAACTTTTCATAGAAAATAATCATGCTTTCCCCTCAACGAAATCAAGTCTGCGGGTGAAACAAGATTGGGTACGCACACAAACATGCACAGATCCACAAATACCAGCTGTGGCTTAAGCCTTATGAAATGGGCAACTGTGGTCTAATGTAGAAAGCAACTTCTGCGTATCTTTCTTGGTACTGACATCTCTTCTTTCTGTAGCATTTGGATGCCGCTCAATCATCAGTGGAGTTCTTCCCCTTCAGCACACCTATGAGGCAGGGAGGGTATTATCCCTGTTTTACAGTTGGAGACTGAGAAACAGAAAAGACTAAAGGGTACATCTACATTGCAAAAACAGCACTGTGGCTACCAGGGTAAACATAGCAGTGTAAATGTTCCCGCTCAGGCTGGAGCCCAGGCTCTGAGATCCTACTCGCTGGCTGGGTTCTAGCCCAAGCAGGTACATCTATGCTGTTTTAAACTCCATAGTGTGTCATGGGATAAAAGGGAAGATCCTTTCATGGATACAGAACTGGTTAAAAGACAGGGAACAAAGGGTAGGAATTAATGGTAAATTCTCAGAAAGGAGAGGGGTAACTAGTGGTGTTCCCCAAGGGTCACTCCTAGGACCAATCCTATTCAACTTATTCATAAATGATCTGGAGAAAGGGGTAAACAGCAAAGTGGCAAAGTTTGCAGATGATACTAAACTGCTCAGGATAGTTAAGACCAAAGCAGACTGTGAAGAACTTCAAAAAGATCTCACAAAACTAAGTGATTGGGCAACAAAATGGGAAATGAAATTTAATGTGGATAAATGTAAAGTAATGCACATTGGAAAAAATAACCCCAACTATACATAAAATATGATAGGGGCTAATTTAGCTACAACGAATCAGGAAAAAGATCTTGGCGTCATCGTGGATAGTTCTCTGAAGGTATCCACGCACTGTGCAGAGGCAGCCAAAAAAAGCAAACAGGATGTTAGGAATAATTAAAAAGGGGATAGAGAATAAGATGGAGAATATATTATTGCCCTTATATAAATCCATGGTATGCCCACATCTTGAATACTGTGAACAGATGTGGTCTCCTCATCTCAAAATAGATATACTGGCACTAGAAAAGGTTCAGAGAAGGGCAACTAAAATGATTAGGGGTTTGGAATGGGTTCCATATGAGGAGAGATTAAAGAGGCTAGGACTTTTCATCTTGGAAAAGAGGAGACTAAGGGGGGATATGATAGAGGTATATAAAATCATGAGTGATGTGGAGAAAGTAGATAAGGAAAAGTTATTTACTTATTCCCATAATACAAGAACTAGGGGCCGCCAAATGAAATTAATAGGCAGCAGGTTTAAAACATATAAAAGGACGTTTTTCTTCACACAGCGCGCAGTCAACTTGTGGAACTCCTTGCCTGAGGAAGTTGTGAAGGCTAGGACTATAACAGCGTTTAAAAGAGAACTGGATAAACTCATGGTGGTTAAGTCTATTAATGGGTATTAGCCAGGATGGGTAAGGAATGGTGTCCCTAGCTTCTGTTTGTCAGAGGGTGGAGATGTATGGCAGGAGAGACAGATCACTTGATCATTGCCTGTTAGGTTCACTCCCTCTGGGGCACCTGGCATTGGCCACTGTCGGTAAACAGGATACTGGGCTAGATGGACCTTTGGTCTGACTCAGTATGGCTGTTCTTATGTTCTATGTTCTTAGTCCCATGAGTCCGAGTCAGTTGACCCAGGCTCTGAGACTCGCTGCAATGGGAGTATTTGTTCAGCTTTGTTCTGCAGCGTAGACATACCCTAAGTGACTTGACAAAGGTCACACAGGAAGTTTGTGGTGGAACCAGAAATTGCTTCCTGAGTTCCACCGCAGTACAGCTGCCCACAGGGGCTAGACACTACAATGGCTGGTGTTACAAAAGTATTAGAGATGGTTATTTGTGTTCAGAAAGGTGCAGGGCATGACAACAGCCCCCATTCATTGCTTGAGGAGGCCACACATCTCCATTCTTTCTCCAGTTGTCTTTTGAGGTGGATTTGCTGAGCCAGCCACAGACATGTCCTCCTGAGCAGATGTGTTATTTCTTGTGCTTTGGCACAATTCCTTCTCTGATTCCCCACATTGCTCTCAGGGAAAAATAATCCACATCCTCCCTTTATCAGGCACAGATTGCTTCTCCCCTCCTGCAGGCTCAGCATTAGGGCTGAGAGAACAATAGATTTTTTGGTTCAGGAGACAGAATCAAAAAAGGCAAAAAAAATTCTGGTTCGATTAAAACTGAAATATTTTTTCCCAAAGTTTTATTGAAACAACTCGCTCCCCACCACTCAAAAAATGTTGCTTCAAAACCAAAATTTTGAGAATTTTTTATTCATTTCAAGTTGACTTAAAGCCATTTTTTTAAATCTTGAATTGACTATTTTGGGGGTGAAAATATGGACACAAGGAAAATATTTTGGGAGTCTAAATACGGACACAAGTTAAAATTACTCATCTGTGGACTGTTTGTATTCTAACAGCACAGAATAACTGAATGGGAAGATGGAGAGCCCTAGAGTTATTCTGGGAAGCCCTAATTTTTTGGGGGGGAAACTGGCAGATTACTATATCTTTGCTACCTTTTGAAAGTATAGACTGCGACTCACTTGTATATGTATTCTACCTGCTTTAACCTCTCAATAACTCTCATTCCTTTTTCCTAGCTCATAAACCTTTAGTTAGTTTTCTATAGAATTGGCTATGAGGATTATCTTTGGTGTGAAATCTAGGATGCAAATCAACCTAGATGAGTGACTGTTCTCTTGGGACTGCATGTAATCTGGAATATTTTGTGAGTTTTGTTGTAAGTGGCCATGTATCACATAGTCTAGCTTGCCTCGGTGACAAGTGTCTGAATTGTCTATGGGGACTATGTGTGACTCCTTTATAAGACTATTGTAGTACTTTGAGAGTTGACATTTGGTACTGGTTTAGTGAAATCTGACTATCGAGCAAACCACCAGTTTGGAGGGTCTGCTCTGCTTTTGACAGTCTGCCCTGAAGGTCGTGAGCCACTCCAGACAGCGTGACAATAGTGTTCCTATTTAAAATGTCTGAATGTTTGAGACAATCTAATTATTCATGGCGAATAAATTACTCAATGAGTTTAGACAGGGATTTTCAAGAGTCCAAGAGAATTGGTACCCAAATCTCATTGGGTGCTTATGGTTGAGCACCCTTAGGCTCCTTTGAGTGTCCCAGATTTAGTCACTTGACATAAGTCACTCATAAGCCAATCCTTACTGCAAGTAACTAGGGTAGTCACAGATACTTGCTAAATGTGGACCAGTTCATAGGCGCCACCTACGTGGATGCTCCGGGGTTGGAGCACCCACAGGGAAAAAATGGTAGGTGCTGAGCACCCACCAGCAGCCCCCTGCCAGCTGCCCCCTGCCCCACAAGGTTTGCCACCCGCCAACAGGCCCTGATGATCAGTGCCTCCCCCTCCCTCCCCGCACTTCCTGCCTGCCGTGATCAGCTGTTTTGTGGTGTGCAGGAGGCTTTGGGAGGGAGGGAGCGAGAGGAGCAAGGGGGCAGCACGCTGGGGGAAAGGGGAGAAACAGGGCGGGAAGAGGCAGGGTGATGGTGGAGCAGGGGAAGGAAGAGGTGTACTGAGGCAGGGCCTTGGAGGAAAGGGTGGAGTGAGGGTGGAGCCTTGGACAGAGCCAGGTATCAAGCACCCTCCAGCACAATGGAAAGTTGACGCCTCTGGACCAGTTTCATCCTATGTTCCACTTTGCAGACTGCTCACTTCGCTCATTTGCTTCTCACTGTCCATTATTAGCCATTGGTCAGGTACATCACAGGGTATATTTCCTGCTCCCTGAGTGGATGAATGACAGGGGAATAAGGAATAACAAATGATAAACAATGAGCATCAAACCCTCCTTGTCAAGTGCAGCTACCCTAGTTAATATGCAAGTAGGCATCATGGCATGACAGGCATTCAATCTTCAGCTGCTCATGTGAACAATAGCCCATTTCTATCAATGTTGCATAACCGCCACCATCTTGGTGGACACACGGAGGACTGAACCTGGGACCGCTAGTGCTAAATGCATGAGTCTCTACAGCTGAGCTAAAAAATACCTCCCTCACAACATGAACTGATGCTGAACTCAGCCACACCATGTACGGATGAGCTGCAGAGGGAGCTTTGTAGCCCACTGACCCCATGGCCTACATGTGGAAATAAGGGCTGCAAATATGGTGAATATCTGTTTGGATTTAGAATGAAGGTGTAGGAGCACTGCTTCTGTAGGGATCACCCAGCTCTAATCAGTGTATAGCTGAGGTGCAGGAGTTTGGAGCAACTCTCGTAGGTGAAAAATCCCATGCAGAGGGCCAGCATGAGGAATATGCACACAAAATAGACCTTAAGCATGGCATAGGTTCTGTGCTGGCCCTCTATGCAGGGGTGAATATTTCACCCACAGATGGAATAGATATGTTAAACCTTTGCACACTGTTTTGTCAGGCCCATATGCTCTTTTAAGGACAAGCGACTATAGCAGTTGCACAGAGAGTGTTAGTCCTGGACTAACATGAAAAGAATATTCTGTAACTTGCAATACCTGAAAGCACCACTGCGTGGTTCTCTGTCACTCATTCCAATCCCTTAGCTAGAGTCTTCCTCCGGCCTGATCCAAAGCCCACAGAATGGAAAGCCTCTCCTAGGCTTCAGCGGGCTCTGGATGAGGCCTATGCTCCCATGCAAGCGTTATCTCTGAAAGCAGTTCCTGTTCTTCAAACACAGAGGTGCCGCCCGAGTTTCTGTGAGCTGCTCAGCGCCTAGCACTGGGCTCCGTATTTGCTGCTAAACTCCAAGCCACAGGCTGCGAACGACATGCTGGTTTTGCCAGGAACAAGAGAGGAAGTTTGAGTACCCACAGTTTCAAAGTGATAAAAATAATCTCACCGGTCGCTTAAGCAAAACTACAGCTGGCGGCTCAAGGCGCAGGGATCGGGGGGAGGCAGTTTAAAGACTTCGTTTCTGCTCTGGCACAGGGTGGAATGAATGTGGGGAGTGACACAGAATGAGAGCAGTGCAGGGGGAAGGGAATTAACCAGCACAAATCAGATCCAATTCTCTCTTGCTGTTACCCCACTGGTCTCCTCTGCTGGGCACTGTTTACCTGGTATGCCCTGCTGTAGGATGAGAGAGAATAGACACTCTGGGGATGTCTACACTGCGGCTGGGAGTGTGGGCAGACACTTGGTTTGCTGGAGCTAGCATGCTAGAAGTAGCAGCGTGGAAATTGCAGCATGAGCAGTGGCTCAGGCTAGCAACCTGAGCAAAAACTCAAGGGCAGGCGGGGGGAAGGCTTGAACTTGGATAGCTAGTCTGAGCCCCACCGGTGCCACAACATCCACACTGCTTTTTTTAGCCAGAGCTAGTGCGTGTCTGTCTGCATGAGCTAGGAACTGCACCTCCCAACTGCAGTGTAAACATACCCTTTGTGCTTCAGCAGAGGCCTAGGATGCTGAGCTAGCTGGAGTTAGGACCAGTGACAACAGCACCAGAGTAGGAACAAATACTTTTCATCAACAGCCATCCCTACTCCTTCAAACAAAAAGTTCCTTCTTGGAACATGGAGGATGAAGCATTCCAGGAATTTCAATGATCTGCACACAATCTTTTGGAGAGGCCTAAGGATCTCTGAAGGTGAGGGAGTAAGGATCTCCTGCCCAGCCATACTCTGGAGGTTAGACTGCAGCCTTCACCCATGGAAGAAGATGGCACCAGGTCAAGAGGGAAAAGAGGAGGGGGGAGACATCTGCGGTGTGGGGAATTCCCACACAAATTAATCCTTAAACTCCCCAGTGCTTAGCCTCAACCCTGACCTGACCACAGTTCTAGGGGTGAAAGGATGGTTTCATCTCTACCGATGACATTCAATCTGCTGAGGCTGCAAAAAAGAAGTTGCTAATTGCCAGCTAAGGTGGCAGATCTGATTAGGGGCTAAAATTTGCACTTAATGCCCCTCTGGTGTTCCCCATCTTGAGGGACCTCACTCATGTTAGACCCAAAGTTAGCTATGTGCCCTGCAAATTTGGTGCCATTCCTCACATGTGTGGTTAAAAATTCAGGACCTTGGAGTGGGGTTGGTGAGTTATTCACCCTGATGGAAGTAAGGTGACCAGACAGCAAACATAAAAAATCAGGATGGCGGTGGGGGGTAATTGGTGCCTATATAAGAAAAAGCCCCAAATATTGGGACAGACCTATAAAATCGGGACATCTAGTCACCCCAGATGGAAGGAAGCCCACAGCATTTCAAGTTTCCGGCATGAATTCATTTGTACTTGTCCTTCATTCTGAGTCTTTGTCACACGTTGAATCCAATGTTGTTGTAGCCATATTAGTCCCAGGATATGAGAGAGACAAGGTGGGTGAGGTAATATCTTTTATTGGAACAATGTCTGTTGGTCAGAGAGACAAGCTTTCCAGCTTACACAGAGCTCTTCTTCGGGCCTGGGAGATGTACTCAGACCGTCACAGCTAAACACAAGACTGTTTAGCATAAGTAGTTAATATGTATTTCACTGGAATACCCTGAGAGAACTTGCTCCAATACGGAAGTAGAAGGAGTGAGGAGTGTCTCAGTCAGGGCCGGTGCAACCATTTAGGAGACCTAGGCGGTCACCTCATAGAATCATAGAATCATAAAATATCAGGGCTGGAAGGGACCTCAGGAGATCATCTAGTCCAACCCCCTGCTCAAAGCAGGACCAATTCCCAACTAAATCATCCCAGCCAGGGCTTTGTCAAGCCTGACCTTAAAAACCTCTAAGGAAGGAGATTCCACCACCTCCCTAGGTAACCCATTCCAGTGCTTCACCACTCTTTGAGTGAAAAAGTTTTTCCTAATATCCAACCTAAATCTCCCCCACTGCAACTTGAGACCATTACTCCTTGTTCTCTCATCTGGTACCACTGATAACAGTCTAGATCCATCCATGGATCCTTTGGAACTCCCTTTCAAGTAGTTGAAAGCAGCTATCAAATCCCTCCTCATTCTTCTCTTCTGCAGACTAAACAATCCCAGTTCCCTCAGCCTCTCCTCATAAGTCATGTGCTCCAACCCCCTAATCATTTTTGTTGCCCTCCACTGGACTCTTTCCAAGTTTTCCACATCCTTCTTGTAGCGTGGGATCCAAATCTGGACACAGTACTCCAGATGAGGCCTCACCAATGTTGAATAGAGGGGAATGATCACATCCCTCGATCTGCTGGCAATGCCCCTACTTATACAGCCCAAAATGCCATTAGCCTTCTTGGCAACAAGGGCACACTGTTGACTCATATCCAGCTTCTTGTCCACTGTAACCCCTAGTCCTTTTCTGCAGAACTGCTTCCTAGCCATTTGGTCCCTAGTCTGTAACAGTGAATGGGATTCTTCCATCCTAAGTGCAGGACTCTGCACTTGTCCTTATTGAACCTCATCAGATTTCTTTTGGCCCAGTCCTCTAATTTGTCTAGGTCCCTCTGTATCCTATCCCTACCCTCCAGCATATCTACCTCTCCTCCCAGTTTAGTGTCATCTGCAAACTTGCTGAGAGTGCAGTCCACACCATCTTCCAGATCATTAATGAAGATATTGAACAAAACTGGCCCCAGAATCGACCCTTGGGGCACTCCGCTTGAAACCGGCTGCCAACTAGACATGGAGCCGTTGATCACCACCCATTGAGCCCGACGATCTAGCCAGCTTTCTATCCACCTTATATTCCAGTTGTCCAGCCCGTACTTCTTTAACTTGCTGGCAAGAATACTGTGGGAGACTGTATCAAAAGCTTTGCTAAAGTCAAGGAATAACACGTCCACTGCTTTCCCCTCATCCACAGACCCAGTTATCTCCTCATAGAAGGCAATTAGGTTAGTCAGACATGACTTGCCCTTGGTGAATCCATGCTGACTGTTCCTGATCACTTTCCTCTCCTCTAAGTGCTTCAGAATTGATTCCTTGAGGACCTGCTCCATGATTTTTCCAGGAACTGAGGTGAGGCTGACTGGTCCATAGTTCCCTAGATCCTGCTTCTTCCCTTTTTTAAAGATGGGCATTACATTAGCCTTTTTCCAGTCATGTGGGGGGTAGAATTTGGTGGGGGCGGCATTTTCTTCAGCAGCGACCGTGGCGGTCAGATCTTCGGCTGCCCTGGTTGCCACCGGCATTTAGACAGAGGGAGCGGGAGCAGGGAACCACAGGGAGGGCCTCCAGCAGCAAGTAAGGGTTGGGTAGCACGCAGGGGAACTCCCCGCCCCAGCTCACCCCTGCCCTGCCTCCTCCCCGAGCATGCCGTGGCTGCTTCACTTCTCCCGACTCCCAGGCTTGAGGTGCCTAAGCTGATTGGCACCGCAAGCCTGTGAGGCGGGAGAAGTGAAGCAGCAACGGCGTGCTTGGGGTGGAGGCGGAGCAGGGGTGAGATGGGGTGGGGGGGAATGCCTCAGGGTAGGAGGTGGGGAGCTGCCGCAGGGGGGGTGCCTCAGGGCAGAGTGGGGGGCTGCTGCGGAGGGTAGGGTGCACCTCAGGGTGGGGGCTCGGGGATGGGGGAGGGTGCAAGGTAGAAGTTTCGCCTAGGGCGTGAAACATCCTTGCACCGACCCTGGTCTCAGTCTCCTCCAGCTGATACACCAGCCCAGACTCTCCTGGGCCACTTCCTACCTTCTCTCTTCTCTCTTCGGTTTAGGTGTGGTCGCAGCTCTCTGCTTCCCTCCCGGCAGAGGGTGGCTCCCACAGTCTCAGCAATTCAGGTGGTTGGTTGGAGCTTCCCAGCTCACTTAGAAGGGTGGGGAAAGATAAACAACCAGGACCCTGGCCTCCCATCTTGGCCCTTCCCCTGTAGATCCCTCTGCCCCAGAAGCCATGAACTGACTTCCTTCCTGCAGACAGCCTCTCCTTCACTCTCCCCCAGCTTGACTGTCAGAGTAGGTCCTCCATTTGCAGACGGCTCTGTAGCTGCGGGGTGGCTGGGCCTTCTTGGCCAAGTACTGCTCCATCATTCCTTCAGCCTCATGTGGGGTCTGTAAACCCCATCCCACGGGGGCTGTAAACCTCTATTTTTAGCGCCCTAGCTTAAGTACATCTAAGGCAAGCTGGGAATCACAGCCTGAGCTCCTAGTGTGGACATACCTGGAGCAGAATTCTGCTAAATATTTTCAAACCTGTGGGAGCCGCGACACCTCCTGTGGGGCTGAAAGCCCAAGCTCCAGCACGGCTTATGGTGCAGAAGCCCTGAGCCCTGGCATGCTCCTTGGGGCTGAAGCCAAAAGCCCTTCTGCCCATCCCCGTGGAGCTAATGCCCCAAACTGTGGCATGCTCCCATTCTGCAGGGTGAAAGCCCCAAGCTCCTGTGCCCCTCTCCACCCCATAGGGCTAATGGCCAGAGACCAGGTGCCCCTCCCAGTCCTGTGGGGCTAAAGCCTCGAGTCTTAGCAACTCCCCCAGGGGCTAAAGCTCCCAGACCCTCCAACCTGGAGCTGAAGCCTGGAGCCCCAAATGGGGAGAGATGTGGGGGGCTCTGGGAAATAATCTCTGAGAATTTTAAGCCCTGGTTTGTGTGTTTTATATCTCCTTCAGACTAATATGCTGCCCAAGTGCTAAGATCTGGCCAGGTGCTTCCAGTCTCATATAGACCTAGCTCAAAATAGATCAAAAGCATTACACACTGAGTAGGCAACTCACATGCTGATAAAAGATCTTTAAAAGAGTATTGAGCTCTGCAAATATTTAAATACAACCCAGGATCCCTGTCTGAGATGGACCCGTTGTTGCTGCCCTTCTCTCTAACATGACAAGGCGGCTGCTGGTGTCGTGGCTAACGAATATAGTTCAAAGCAATGGTGGGCAGCTGTTCTTCCATGGATTGCAGTTGTAACACCGACAGACCTTGGGCATCGGTGGATGGGATTGAACTTGGGGCCTCTGGACCTTAGTGCATGAGCCTCAAGCCACCTGCCTGTTAGCTAAGAGTGTAGAGCAAACTTGTTAATCTCTCTCTCTAAGTGGTCTCAGTGCCACTAAAGGGGACAGAGCACCACACCCAGGAGGTGTGTGGGTTATATACTTCCCCTAGCTGAGGAAGCATATCCCGAGCTTCAGAGACTTCCCAGTTGAAATCCCAAGTGAGCCCCCACTTGTAACACTGACAGACACTTGTAACACCGGTAGCAGCATTGAACCAGGGACTGCTGGAGTTTAGCGTATGAGCTAAAAGCCAATTGCCGAGTCTCCCCCTCCCCTCCCCTCGGGTTACACAGTCACCATGAACATAGGGCATTCATATCTGGGGACTCAGTCTTCCCTTGGGTGAGGACAGCAGCAAAAACTGCTGACTGAAAGAAGCCTGATCTTGTGATGCAAAGCACATGTCACAGGCAGGGCCAGCTTTAGGAAGTGTGGGGCCCAATTCGAACAGTTTCGACAGGGCCCCGGCAGGGATGACTAAAAAAGAAACCACATGTAAAAAAACACGTGGGGCTTGTACTCACTGGGCGGTGCTCCAAGTCTTCGGTGGCACTTCGGCGACGGGCCCTTCACTCACTCCGGGTCTTCAGCGGCACTGAAGGACCCGCCGCCGAAGTGCTGCCGAAGACCCGGAGTGCCGCCAGGTGAGTTAAAATTAAAAAGGCACCTTTAGCCAGGGAAGGGATTCTCACTGGGTGCGGGGCCCTCTTAGGCGTGGGGCCCGATTCGGGGGAATTGGTGGAATAGGCCTAAAGCTGGCCCTAGTCATAGGGCCAGATTGTAACCCTCTTTGGGTCTGACTGCACTACTGTCACTACAGGCTGTGATTGCAGCTCAAGCAGACATACCCAACCTAGCTTTAATCTGCATAGCTCGGGTACTGGAGCCATGACACCTCATCAATGCAGGCTGTCCAAGCCTGCTCAGAACCCTGGGTAATTACTCTGCCATGCTCCAGCATTCAAACTAACTAGATTAAAACTAGGTTGGGCATGGGAGGTTGAGCTGCACTCACACCCCGTGATTGCAGTATAGGCACAACCTTGTTTGCACTGGTGAGTGGTTACATAAGTAGTCAGTGGAACTACTGAACCGTTCACTGATGTGAGCAAGGGAGTCAGTCTGGCCCACACATCGCTTTCTTTTCCCTATAACATTTCCCCAGCTGCCCCACAAAATGCCATGATTCTGCTCTGACTGTCTGGGTGTGTCACATTTTCTTCATGTTTTTGGAGTTCCACATCAAACGGGGGGAGGGGGGTCACAGTGGAACATAGCCTGAATGATGATTCGAGCTCGTCAACATTTGCTGCCTTATGATTATTTTAATGACATTTGTTATCAACATTTAATTTCAACGAAAAGGGGATGATATTTCTTGCAGAAATTTGCATGAAAAATACATCCTGTTTTTCAACTAGTTTGTAGGGCTGGTTCAAGGTTTCAATTCTGGCCTAAAAAAAAGATGGATTTTTCATTAAAAAAATTAAAAATTCTGATTTTTTTGTGTGTGGCCACCTCTCTGAAGTGTGTATTATTGTGGCCATTTTACCGATGGGGAAATTGGGACTCAGAGAGTAAAGTGACTTGCCCAGAGTCACATGATGCCTGATACAACAGTCATAGAAGTTAATGGGAAGCTATCGCTAACTTCAATGGGTCTTGGATTAGGTCAAAAGTAAGTCAGTGGCATAGCAGCAAACAGAACCTAGACCTTTAATACAGCAGACAAAAATGGCCAAAGCCAATTTTTTTTTTACCTTCTGTAATTAACCTCGTTGCTGCTTTTCTGCAAAATACATGAGCTGACATTTTTCTTCGGGTAGCAAGAACTTTCTTTAGAAAAAAGAAAATCCTAGAGTCACATTGATCGTCCATGTGAGCGCATCTGGGCTTTGTAACTTGCTCTGTCACATGTAAAATTCATGTGGCTTTATCCGTGTGCCAGGAGTTTATACCCGGTACGCTCAGAGCTGCACAGCACAATCTTCTTAAAGTCCAGCTCCTGCTCCTTCGTTATTAGCAAAGATTTCCTTCATTCTTCAATCAGGTAAGACAAACAAAATCTCCAGGCCTAAAATACGTGTCAAAATGAAGATATTTGCTTCTCAGAGCCAAGAATTCTGAACTCCTTTACCTTTCACTTTGATAGTTTCCATGGAAACCATAATGTTAAGCTATGCAGTTACTTACTGCAACATTACATAATCCACCATACGCTCAGTTACTCCTGAACAAACGTGTTTGCTCCGTTGCTTTTTGTCAATGTAATCAGCCAGATCTGTGTTGATTTGATTAAACAAGGAGCGGCAGTGTAAAATCGGCAATGAAAATGTGACTTCTGTCAGCTCCCTATCCAGAAAATGGCGTAGTCGCTTTTTGCGCTGTATGTGAAAAGATGCAGTGGGGGTACTGCTGCCGGCCTGGCAGTATAAATGGCATTGAGATGATAGTTGTAATACATCTAGGGTTGCCTGATGCACCATATCTTAAACTTGAGGGTCTGAACCTGAGTCTGAGACCAATGAAAGTGCATCGGAACTGATTCTCCGGCACCTTGTGTTGTCATTTATCCCTGTGCAAACTGGAATTCTCCAGTCCCTTAACCAGTGGGATTATTTTACACCCTCTTTGAACTGGGGTAAATAATTGCACAAGGGGCCAGGCAGTGAAAAATGACCCATTGATTTCAGCTGAGTTGCTCCTGATTTAGGCTAGTAAAAGAGAGATCGGAATCAGCCCCTTAACCTTTTTGACCAATACTGTCAATATTTTTATTATGAAAAAATGAGGCTATTTAGAGAAGCACTTCCTGGGTGATGCTAAGCATGCTCAGCTCTCCTTCTCTTCCTTGCTTTTGCCGCTGCTACCTACCCATGGAGTGAACCAGTGGTAGCAACAGTGAAAAGTCTGGGATGGGGAATGGCTGGTGTAGACACAGCTTTTAAATTACACATTTAGTCCCATTACCTTAAATGGGGTTTCTTGAATGAATTGCTAGATTTTAGCCCTAATGGTATTGAATTGTTTTTCTTTTCTTATGCTCCGAGGCTAATCCACTGAAGTTAATGACAAGTTCCTTTGACTTTAATGGGAACAAGATTAGCTTCTATCTCTGCATAGGGCCAAAGAGCGATTTCCTCTGGACCTTAGGTTTGCACAGAGTATGCAAGGGAAATGAGAATGGGAGTTCATTTGTTGGTTTGCCACAGCAGTATTTTCATAGAAGAGAGTGAAAAAGATTGCAAGCAACAGCTCCCATCCTGTTTATCCTGTTCACACGGAGCCCCTTTAAGGAGGATTCACGTGAATAAGGCAAGATCTAGCCCCAAACACATATCACAAATTAAAGCTGACACCAGTACAGTAGATTCTATTGGAGCATTTTCAGTACATCCATTCTTCTCTTTCAGTGCGTTGCGATAATTACACTACAGCGAAAATTATGCATTCCTTAAGCACCGCTGTGCTTTCGCAGAGCACCTTTTCTTGCCAATGCTCTTCATACTTAAAGAATTGTTCAAGGATGCCAAGAAAATCTGGCTGTGATTCTATTGACTATAATGATTTCAGCTACCATCAGAAGACATGACAGACAGCTATATACTCCTTTGAAAAGGCCATTCCTTCCAACACTAATAATCTCAGTCATCGTCAGTCATTTACACCTCACTCGGTGCCTTAATTTGTAATGAAAGAGGTGCCAGGATTCAAGCAATTCGGTGCCTAGGCTCAAGCAATATTTTTACTTTTATAACTGTTGTAGCAAACCCAGAATGTGCCAGGGCTATGAACTGCCAAGCCTAGAGGTGCCAGGGCAAGCACTGCCTTACTGTAACAATGATACTTACTTTACAATACACTAAAAGGCTCACTTGATATGTTTGTTGACACTGCAATATGGACTTGAGGCAAGGAAGTAAAATACAAATGGCAGCTGCTGGTAGATCATCTAAAGCAGTGGTTCTCAAACTAGGGCCACCACTTGTTCAGGGAAAGCCCCTGGCGGGCCAAGCCGGTTTGTTTACCTGCTGCATCCACAGGTTCGGCCAATCGCGGCTCCCACTGGCTGCGGTTCGCTGCTCCAGGCCAATGGGGGCTTGGGGAAACAGCGCAGGCCGAGGGATGTGCTAGTCGCCCTTCTGCAGCCCCCAATGGCCTGGAGCAGAGAACCGCAGCCAGGGGGAGCCGCGATCAGCCAAACCTGCAGACGCTACAGGTAAACAAACTGGCCTGGCCCACCAGGGGCTTTCCCTGAACAAGCCGCCACCCTAGTTTGAGAACCACTGATCTAAAGTAGCTTTTGTATCAAGTATTTGATAAAATAGGTATTTAAATTGTCTATGGATCATTGGAAACAGCAGATAATTAATTGTTTGATTGCCAGCAAATCTCAATCATTTGCAGTCTACATAAAGCAAACAGATATTGTCTACTGGAGACAAGAATTTATTAGGTATGGCAGCTATTTCTTAAGGGAGGTGAAAGGGAAATTTATGGTATTGAGATGTTTTCTGGATTTGCCAAAGTATGTGTTGTCAGTTTTCCCTACCTCTGGGTCAAATGTTGGTACCTTTACTCCTGTGTAATAGTACCATATTTCAGGAGCAGTCCCATTTCAGTCAGTAGGCTAGATCCTCAACTAGTGTAAATTGAGGTTGCTACACTAATTAATTTAGACCAGCTGACGATCTGATCCAATGGGACCACTTGTGGAGTGAAGTGCTAGGCCCAATCCTGCAAAGTCCTTATATGTTTGTTTAAATTTCCATATTTTGAGTAGTTCCATTGACCTTAGTGGGAATATTCGTAGTGCACATGTGTAAGTCTCTGCAGGATGAAGGCCCTAGTTCACATCTTCTAGGGTATCGGAGTCTGGCCCTCTGAATTTCCTAGTTTGCCATCTCTTCCCTGTCTCTGCTTTCTAGATAGTGCCTGACCTGAACAATTTTCTGATTTTATTTCTGTGTTTTTATAGCACTCAGTGCTAAACTAATAATAAATAGCATAATAAAATGATCATAAAAATAAATAATCTGTAATGAAAATACTACTAATAATTATTGTCTGAATTCTCATAATAATAATAATAATAATAATTAATAATAATCCCTTGCTCTTGCAGTGCTTTTCATCAGTAGATCTCAAGATACTTCACCATCTTTAACGTCTTTATCCTCACAACACCCCCATGAGGCAGGGCAGTGCAGTTATTCCCATTTTACAGATGGGGGACTGAGGCACAGAGGCTAAGTGACTTGCCCAAGGTCATGCAGGAAGTCGGTGGTGGACCAGGAATTGAACCCAGGTCTCTAAAGTCCTTTCATAAAATGGATGTCATTGAGTCCATAGGTTTAAGACAGCGCTTCCCTTAGGCCTTGTCTTCACCTAAAATTTAGATCAGCTTCGCTACATTGCTCAAGACTGTGAAAAATTTCATGCCCTGTATGACATTGTTAGGTCAACCAACACCCCGTCCACCCTCGCCAGACGCAGCTGAGTCAACAGAAAAATTAGCTATCGCCTCTTGGTGAGGTGGATTAACTACATCCATGGGAAAAACCTTTCTGTCAGTGTAGGAAGCGTCTACATGATAGTGGCCCAGCTGCAGTGCCATAACAGTGCTTCTGTAGTGTAGACATACCTTGAAGGACATAAATCCACACCATGTAGAGGCCAAGCATAGGAGTTTATTACACACAGCACTGGCGGAGTGTCACCTGGCTTATTAGGCTCAGAGACACTGTCAATCAATTGATTACAATAGACTACATAGATTTTCCATGGGCGGAGGAAAGTGATCGGGTAGGCAGTTCCACACCCCGGGATAGGTTTTGCAGGAAAACAAGATAGCACATTAGCCAATGGTTAAAAGGTTACATAATGTCTCCGCCCATGGTCTCAAGTTGGCAAGTTAACATTTAATTAATACTTTGATAAAATGTTATTAGTATAAAATACATATGATGAATTCTGATTTGGGGTCCATAGGAATGGAGCAACTCCTTTGATTGTCCACCAAGTACATTCCTAGGGGTTAAAGCAAAGAAACAGTGAAAGTATATGACAATAAAGATTGTCCCCTTTATGTCTTAAGGCAGGCACTGGTCCCTGGGAAGGGAGGTGGAAGGATGTCATATCTTATACTGTCATGTGCCAACTTTTCATAAACTCAAGGCTGGATCTGTGGGAAGAATGTTCCTTACGGAAGAGACTGACCACATAGGAACAGGGATCCTTTGTTCAATTTGCAACTCTGAATAAGACACAATTATTTAGTTCTTAGCTCCAACACCTGGCAATTTGCTGACCAGGCCTATTTTAGTGAAACAAGATTATTTGTTTACCCCAGCTTTCTCTTAACTAATCACTATTTGCTAGGCCTCTGGTCTCTTGACCAAACTCTGGGCTTTGGGTGTGGGAAAGAGCTGGCACAATCCATGTACCAGGTTATATAAAATGCAAATGGATTTTAACCCTTCATACCTTCAATGTCTCTGAGTTTGTATCATCTGGATGATGAACTCACAGACTTGTTTATTTCATCTGCTAGATCTTTGTTATGTGGTTTCATTTTTTTTTAACAAGTTATTCAAGTTCACTACCTACAAAGACCAAATGCTATTGCTGTCCTCTTGATGTTTGGTTTCTAGAGATGGTTGTTTAGAGATGTTTCTGTGCTGTAATGGGATAGGATAGTTGCTATAGGGTAAACTTCTCTGCATTAAAAATCTACAGCACCTAGTCTCAGACCCTGGGTCAGCTGACTCGAGCTTGTGGGGCTCAGGCTATGGAGCGAAAAATAGCAGTGTAGGCGTTAGGGCTCAGGCTGGAGCCCAGGCTCTGAGATCTCTCCCCACCCTCCAATTGTGGGGTCTCAGAGTCCAAGTTCCAGCCCAAGCCTGAATGTCTACACTGCAGTTTTATAGCCCTGCAGCTCAGCTGACCCAAGCCTCCGTGATTGGACTGTGGGTCTTTTATTTCAGGGTAGATATACCCATAGTTAGTGGGATTAGTATCCCTGTTTCTTGAGCCTTTGCCATCTCAAAGGACTATTCCAGCCAATAATGTCGGGAAACAGGTTAAATGAATGACCAACATGCTCTGAAATAGGGAGGGGAGGCATACTGATACCAGTGTTAAATAGCAATAACTAAACATATAATTTGCAGTCAGAGGAACAGGTATCCATCGGGATTTCAGATGGCGGTGGTGAATGGATTTGTAGCATGTTAGGAGCAGGGGAGACCTGAAAATGCCTCTGGAGCTCTATTTCTCTGGAACAGCTGGTTAGAGGAGGACTCGCCGGCATCTCATGGCCACAGTGCCACAAAAACAGGATGAGACGTTATTCCTAACAGATGGGTTATTTGTCCGGCACCCCGAGAATGCTAAGAATTCCACTGAATCCGCGGAGTCAGAGCCCAGACCTCAACGATCTCAGTCCTAACGGCTAGATTGCAACTTGGGCTAGGCTCTGAGGGCTCCAGGTACAGCTGGCCTGAGTAGCGATGTCCTTACTCCTGTGTAAACACAAGTCTCAACCTAGATCTTTGGTTGTAACCTCTCAGAGGCAAGTGCTGTCTTTTTATGAGCCGGTAGGCAAGGAGGGATGGGGACTGGGGATGAGCCTGGCCTCACCTCCTTTGCTTGCTGGCTAGAATGGCTGGGCTAGTAATTTGCTATTGATACAGGCCAGCAGCAAATTATTATCACCAGCCAATAAGCGGGAGGCAGAGGCACAGCTGTATTACAGAGGGAAGTCTCCAAATGAGTGCCTCCCGGAATGGTGCAGTTTGCACAGCACTGCTTGCTCTGGGCTGTGCCAAAGGTCACTACTAGCCAGTGGCCCCACTCCTGCAATCAGATCCACTAATGTGGCCCCCTGTGCCCAGGTGAACCCCACTGAGATCAGTGACATGTGTCAATCAGTGTGATATGTTGAAACTGTCTGAATTCCCTTCCTTCATGTTCCCCCCATTCAGT
The DNA here is from genome assembly GCF_007399415.2 of Gopherus evgoodei. Classification (NCBI taxonomy): domain Eukaryota; kingdom Metazoa; phylum Chordata; order Testudines; family Testudinidae; genus Gopherus; species Gopherus evgoodei. The sequence goes on along the minus strand of NC_044322.1, from coordinate 357,344,380 downwards.
GCAATTAGCAGCTTCTCTGCTTTGGTCAGGCAGTGCTCTGGAGGGCGATCCGAGTGCATGATGGTACCAGGGGCTTACGGCAATGCTGCACTCCCTGGCTTGGGCATGTGAATGGCATCAGCTCTGGCCCTGAGTAGCTATAACTAACATCAGCCTTACTCCTGTGGTGCTGAATTAATTGTCCTCTTGAGAGGGGGCAGAGATAGAGGAGCTCCTCTCCTTCAAATCAAACCCAACTATCCCCTTGGTGACATTCCTCTGCGCCCATCTAGCTGAAACAATATTATTCCTCAGAATAAGTTTATGTGGGCAGTGGATAAAAATGATCCAGAACTTCTGTGGTTGTTCAGGGCACCCAAGGGGCAGCACATAAGGCCAGTGGTGCAGAAGAAAGTCTGTTCTCTCTCGAAGAGGATTTAAAATCATCCAATGTCATAGGCCACAGTGAGGCTGAACCTGTCTCCCACTGTCACATAGTGTGGATCACTGTTGCCCCTTAGTGGCTAGATCACAGGCGGATGAGTGCCGGCCTGCTGAGGCCTTTCTGCTCAAGCAGCAGCATCTTGTGTTTGTAAAGCTAGATGTCCTGGCTTCGATCTCTGCTCGAAGTCTGTTTAGGGGCGCCATTAGAGGTGCACCAAAAGGCCTAGAACACGGATGATACTGGCTCTTGAGCACAAAATGAGCTGTCACTGCTATGGGACTGTTTCCTTTAGCTTTAAAGGGTTTTGAGTCATGTCCTTTATACTTTCTCAGGAGGTACAGGGTGGGGACTGGGCCCTTCTTTGCAAACGAACACACATTTTATATCATTGTGCGAGCTGTGCTGTATACCCTAAGCACAGGCCAGGGGGCACCTGGTTGATGTTAGTGAGATATGTGTACTCAAGCATACCCAGCTTGCTGGTCCTGGTAGAGCACTGTTGGAGCAAATGCTTTATGTATGTAAAGGGCTGTAGCTGCTGTTCTGAAGTGCGCTGTCCTCCAGCACCAAGGCATTCTGTTTGCCTCTGTCTTCCGCAAGCAGAACGGCTGGTTTTGCGGTGATGGGATTGGACTGGACCTGGACTCAGGAGATCTGGGTTTGTTTCCTGGCTCTGCCATAGATTTTTCATGTACATGTGGGCAAACCCTCCACAGTGGTCAGCAGAGGGGGAGGCAGCTTGTGTCTCCCTGGTTCCTCTGTGACCATTGGCACAGGCTGGGCTGCACCCTCCTTTCAAGGTGATTATTGGGCTTTGCAAGCCCCTAGAATTGTAGGCATAGATCTTACTGGACATGGGTAAAATTTGAGTGCAAGGTTAAACTGTAAACGAGGGTGGGATAGGCTGTATACTGGAGATTGAGATAAGTGGGAACAACCTGAACTGTTAAACTTGAAATGTAAATAAGATGACGACATCATTGATTGGTCCTTACACAATTTAGAAAGCAATTGGTCCTTACATGAGCCATACAATGTCCCAACCAATTAGATTCCAGAAGTATAGATGTTAGTAGCTGGGGAAAATGTACATAAACTGTGTAGTGTGTGACACGATTTGGAATTATATCACCCCCATGTGTCTGGGCCAGGCCAGTGTGGGCATAGAGCTGTTACATGCCCGCTGTAAGCACGGTCTGAATGAGCTCTCCCTAGTGATGAGCTGGAGGGGGAAAGACTTCAGGAACCAACCTTGTTTGTGATGGAGCTGCTCTGTCCAAACAATCACTTTTGGCTGGTGTTGGCTTTCCAATCACTTTGGTATTGAGTGCAGGGGTAATAAATGTTTTTGACCTTTGTTGTGTGAGTAAAGGGCGTCTAAACTGCGCTTGGCCTACGCTGATGGAGGGCAGTCACCCTCAACTGAACTGCACTCACTAAGCAGGGGGTAGGGGTGCCTAAAGCCAGTGGCGATGACAGTGGGTGGGGGCTGATGCTTGTATGTGGTGATGTGGGCTTTGTCCATAGAGTGCTCCTAGGCACCATTTGGGTTGAGTCTTCCCTTCTCTACTGTTTAATAGACTCAACGGGGAGTCTTTTATTACGGATCACAAGAGCTGAAATTCCTGATAAACTGCTCTAGGTGCTAAACCTAAGACCTGCCGCAGGGCAGCGTCTCCAGTGAAAGAGACTGACAAGCCTGTCCCAGCAGTGAGGCCCCTCAAGCTGCTGAGATCACTGAGAGCTGGGTTAAGGGGTGGGACTTCAAGAGATCGCTGAGATTACAGCAGAACAATGCAGCGGGTAACAGCGCAGTGGCAGAATGATTGATGATGCAGTGGCCAGGGGTGGAGTGAATGATGGAGCAGTGGTGGCAGCAGGCAGCTGCTGAGGCATTGCTTGACACCTACCCCCACTGGGGTGGGAGGTGAACACATGACATCTCTGAACTCTGGATCTTCGCTGACCCAAGACAACAACCGTGTGTGGGGTGCAGTGGAGGGAGAGGGGAGTGGCAAGTTAAAGAAACATTTGTTTGTTGGACTTTCACACTGAAAGGTGAGAACCTGGGGCAAAGAACATGGCCCAACATCCTCTGGGGTGGGTGTTTTGCTCATGGTCATGTGCTTGCGAATCATACTTGTGGCATTTTCCCAAATTAATGCTGGATTCCTTTCCTTTTTTAACAAAAACATAAAATAAAATGAAAAGGGTTTTTTTGCTATACACCAACTCAGCACTTGTGAGAGGGGAAGTATTGCCTCTTAGAAGTGCCCAGGAGTGTTGTTTATGTAACCCATATACCTTCTGGGTGTGATGTTCTGTCCCATCTAGTGGCACCGAGACCACTCAAAGAAAGAGATAAAATGAAACTGCTCTACAGCCTTTGTGGAAGAGGCTCATGCATTAAGCTTCAGAGACTTCCCAGTTGAAATCCCAGACTAGCCCCCACTTATAATGCTAACAGAGCACAGTTGTCAGCAAGCAGGATCAAACCTGGGACCTCCTGAGCTGAGTGCATGAGTCGCGGAGATTCATTTTATCTCTCTCTTTAAGTGGTCTTGGTGCCACTAGATGGGACAGAACGCCACACCCAGAAAGTGTATAGGTTACATTTACTTTTCACAGATTACTGGGTGGCGGCTTGAACCAGTCTGAATTGCAGTGTTAAGAGGAACCCTAGATATTGAACCCAGCCCTTGTTGCTGCTGACTCCACCTGGCAGAAGTAAAGTAACCTGAATGACAAGCAAGAGTTGACCAGAGGTTTCTGGGATCCCAGAGTCCCTGAGAACCTGTTCTCCTGGAACTGGACAAGGCATTCTGGACAAACCGAGTGGCAAAGGAATCCCAGCAAAACTCACCAGGTTGCAGGTCATCTCTAGAAGGCACCTGTGTCTGAGGCTGTTGTGGAAGTGGTGAGTGGCCTCAGTCCTGGAGAAGCCTCTTCCCTGACCTAGGACAACAATAAATCAGGCCTTAATCTTGAAGATCCTCATCTATCTGTAAAATGGAGCTAATAATACTTCCTCTGCCTTTTGGTTTAGATCTTCAGGGCAGGGATTGTCCCAGGCCCTAATGTAATATAAATAATAAATGCTCTGGCCATTGGCACACTGTCCTTCTACACATCACTACCATAGCAGAAGCCACAGCACGGCCAACATGTCACAACTGAGACAGATGCGTTATAAATAAATCATCCAATATGGCAGAAGTCTTTCAAAAAATCTTTCTCTCTGTCTCTCTCCCATTCTCCTCTTTAAACTTCTGCCCATTTCTCTGCATGCAACAAACTCCGTGTAAACTCAGGCTTCCAATTTTTGTTATTTCTTGAAATCATGATGACTTTTTCATAGGTGGCTGAGCTTCGTCCCGGATAAAAACCACCCCACTGCCACCGTAACAATGGTATTCAGCCGTTGTTAAGGGGAGTCTTGACCAATAAAATTGAGAGGGAGAACAGGAGATTGCTTCTTATGAATCCTTAGCAGTTGTGTTCCCTAGTTACCCAGCATTCTGATGTTTGCTTTTATAAATGCTGAGTCCTCAGATCAGTGCTGAAAACACCACTGAGAGGAGTCCATGAAATGTACTTATAAAAAGCATATAATATGCTCTGCTTCACACAATTGCCATTCACCCTAGCCACTAAATCAGTTAAACCCGATCAAAGTCAGTTGGGCTCTTTCCATTAACTTCAATGAACTTTGGATCAGGCCTTTAATGCTTTCCAGGAGGTACATGATGGGGAGTGTTTTTCTTCCTTGCAAGTCAATGTGCATTTGACATTATTATTTCATGAGTGCGTGGCGCTAGGGGGAACTTGGGGGAAACACAGACCCACCACCTAAGAGTTTACAGCTTAAAAGATAAACCATACTGATGATAGTTCTGACACATTAAGCACTTGGTATCCAGGGGCTGGATTAATTTCAGAATTGTGCAGGTGTTTCCTGTGAGGTTTTAAACATGTTTTATTCAAATAATTAGCACTTCCTCAGTGTTACGCCTTCCATGCTCCAACTGCAAATTGTGTATTTCTCAGCACTTTTCTGCATGTCTACATGAGGAAATTGATCAGCAAAACTATAGTGGCAGAAGTATAATTATATCTATAGAGGAGTTCTAGTGGTGTAATTATACTGCTGTAATTCTGTTAGTTTCCCCATGTAGATAAGCCCTAAGTCTAGTTGGCTTTAATTCAGACAAAGAGAAAAAAAAAAGAAACAACGTAAAGTCTCCATAAAAGACAGTGCATAATGTGTGTTCCTCTAACAGCCATCTTGGACTGATTTCACATATCTCACTAGATAGATAACAGAAGAACCACTGGTCGTGCAATGAAATTACTAGGCAGCAGGTTTAAAACAAAGATGAGGAAATATTTCGTCATACAACACACAGTCAACCTGCGGAACTCCTTACCAGGGGCTGTTGTGAAGGCCAAAAGTATAACTGGATTAAAAAAGAATTAGATAAGTTTATGGAGGATGGGTCCATCAATGGGTATTAGCCAAGGTGGTCAGGGCACAACCCTATGCTCTTTTTCTTTTTTTGCTGAAACTGCCAGAAGCTGGGACTTGATGACAGGGGATGGATCTTGATAGTTGCCTAGTTCTGTTCATTCCCTCTGAAATATCTGGCATTAGCCACTGTCAGAAGATAGGATACTCGGTTAGATGCATCATTGGTCTAACCCAGTATGGCTGTTCTTATGTATGGTACTTATGTATATCTCTGTACTACCATAATATTTATCTGAGCATCTCACAATCTTTAACTTCTGTGAAGCAGAACAGTGTTATTAGCTCCATGGGGAACTGAAGTGCCAAAGAGACTAGCTCAAGATCAGACAGAAAGTCTGTGGCACAGTGGGGAACAGAACCTGGCTTTCCTAAGTTGCAGGCTCCTGAAGGCACATCCCCCCGATAGTTACATACACCATGGACAGGAGGCAGCTTGTCCCTTAAGAGCTTCACAGAAGTCATGGGAGGGCATCTGAAAGGGGAGAGGGTGGTTGTTTGCCACAGTGAGGACATGTCTGGACTAGGATAAATGGTTGTGTTTTAAAACATGTTAGGTTTAAGTAACACGATTTTAAACAGGACACCTACCCTAAATATGGTCTATTGTTTCCAGTTGGCTAGGAAACTCCATCCCGTCCTGGTGGGTGGAGATCTGGTCTCAGTTATTCACGCCTTCATCACATCTCGGCTGACTACAGAGATGCGATATACCTGGGCATGAGGCCTTCATCACTTAGGAAAGTCCAACTAGTAAAGAATGGTGCAGTGCGTCTCCTCAGCAACACAGGGTTATTGTGAGCACATCACACCCATGCAGTACTCTCTACACTGCCTTTCCATGGAATTTCTAATCAAATTCAGGGTCTCAGAGTTCTTATCTTCAAAGCACTCCATGACCTGGACCCAGGATACTTAAAAGACCATGAAATGTTCCAGGACAAAAGGCTGTGTTTGACAGCTTTGCTCCTCTGACACAAAGGGACCTTCAACAATAAGAGTAAAGCTTGTCTGTGTGGGAGACAGAAGCTCCTCCAGAGCTGATCTGAGCGTGTGGGATGAACCCCCCAGGAACCAAGGACCGTCACAAACCTCACCACTTCTGCCCCAAGTGACCTGCCTTCTTTACTATAAACACAGAGTAACAGGTGTGTTTAACAAATTAAAAGCAAAAAAACAAAGACAAAAATCTCTACCGAAATAAGACCCTTCACCCCACTCGCTTTTCTGTTTGGGGAGAAGCAGAGACACCAAACATGTGGCAAATGTGTGGTCACGTTGCTTAATGCATTACTGGAAGGCACTCAGTTACTATGGTGATAAGCACGGTCTAAAAAACTATATAGAATAGAATGGCACCCTGTGTTAGCAAGTCAAGGCCACCTCATTCGCAAGGAAAATAGATGACACTGGAGGCAAAATAATTACAAGAACAACATAAAGGCTGAGCTAATGTCTACTGGAGTCAGTGGGAGTACTTCAAAGGGCACAGGATCAGGCCCTTTCAGAAAATGTGCAATGCTGAGGAGTCAGTAAAAGAAAGAGGGTGAAAAAAAGGATGTTAGTGAAAACTGCTTGGACTGTATTTGAACCTGGTTCCCAGAAGATTAGTTTCTAGTGCATGCTAATTAATACAGGCTAGAGTATTCTCTTCAGCAAAAATCACTAATGAGATGCACACCATGCATGAGCAGAACAGATTCTGCAGCTTCACAGGACACAGGGTAACTGATGAATTTTGCTACAGAAACAAATGTGTGTCTACAGCAGATTATAAATTCCAAGGCCAGAAAGGACCACTTCGAACATCCTGTACAACAAAGGCCAGAGGACTTCCCCAAAATAATTCCTCGAGCAGATCTTTTAGAAAAAACAGCCAAGCGTGATTTAAAAATTATTAGTGATGGAGAATCCAATACAACCCTTGGTAAATTTTTCCAATAGTTAATTACCCTCACAGTTGAAAAATGTCCACCTTATTTCCAGTCTGAATTTGTCTACCTTCAGCTTCTAGTCATTGGATTATATTATACCTTTCTCTGCGAGATTGAAGAGCTTATTCTTAAATATTTGTTCCCCATGAAGGTACTTATAGACTGTAATCAAGTCACCCTTTAACCTTCTCTTTGTTAAGATAAATAGATTGAGCTCCTTGACTCTATCACTATAATTCTGAAAAAAAAAATGCTTAGTGAGGGAGGAAAGTCCTCTTTCTCTCACCTTTGTACTTTTTCCCCCACTGGAAAAAGGGAGAGGAGATGGGGAAAGGTTTACAACAAAGACAGACAAATTGGAGGGAAAAACACTTTCATACCCCTCCTTTTTTTCCAGTGGGAGAAAAGTAAAAAAGTGATACTGTGTGTTGGTTTTCTAAATCAGTACTCCAGTATCATTTTATGAGGCACAGTGCTGCTGGAGGTGCCATCTTTTAGGACGAATTGTAAGACCAACATCCTGACCATTAGTTATGAAAGATCCCATGGCACGTTTTGCATGAGTCAGCCCAATATCTGAACCAAATTCCAGTCTAGGCGATTATGGTACATCCAGGGCTGGATTTACGTGCCCCTAGGCACAGCATCTGCAGCGCACCCCCACCCCACCCCACCCCCCCGCCTACAGCTGGCCTTTGTGATATCCATAAAAAATGAAACAAAAATAAATATAAACACAGCCGCTCTGGGAAGGCATGAGACCCTCCGCCAGGCACAGTGCTCCTAGGCCTAGCCTGGGCGCAGCCCACCCACCCCAAACGAGTTGAAAGGGGGCGAGGGAGACTGTATCTCTCCCTCTGGTGAGTGGTCTCCGGGTGTCTTCTGTCCCTCTCGCAGCCCAGCACAGCAGCTGCGCTCTGGCTGTGCCCGTGCAAGTGAATGGGGCACCAGCCACGTCCCTCCCTCTTCTTTTTTGGCCCAGGTTGGAGACAGCAGGCGGCCGAGATTAGGAAGGGGCTGGGACGCACCCAGCACCTCCAGCAGCTGTGGCTCACAGCACCCTCAGGTAGACTGACTCGGACGCTCACCCTTCTTCAGCCCCACACAGTGGGCGGCCACCAACCTGCACCAGGAGCCTGCCCACCCGCCTGCAGGGGAGCTGTATGTATTAACTTTTTAATTTTTAACCCACTTTTAACTTTTAGGTGCCCCTAGAATGCCAGTACCCCATACACGAGCCAACTGTGCCTAATTGGAAATCCAACCCTGGGTACATCTTGCTTAATTGAAATCCTACTGTAATGTCAATTTAAAACAATATCCTTTACTTCCTTTCCTAGACTGTTGTGCAGAGGAAACCAAACACTACTTATGTTTCAAGTTATGTAGCAAAACAACTACAACAAAAACTGAAGATTTCAGGCAGACCATGAGATCATTATTTTAGGCCTCTGAGCCTTTTCCATCAGATGCAACTGCTGAGTACCTGAACACATCCGACAGTAGAAACTGCACTTATTCCCTGCAAGCCAAACATAGAAACCTAGAGGCTATGACAGACCTAGACACTACATCAGAGTCTCTGCCTGCATGCCTGAAAACCATGGAAGGAGGAACAGACAATGTGGCCCACTCTGGTATTCAGACAGATACACCAGCCAAGGAGCATAAAAATAAAACTGAATAGTCTATGCATTGTGAGTAGGGTTGCCAACCCACCAGGATTGTCCCGGAATCTCCAGGAATGAAAGATTAATCTTTAATGAAAGATTATCTCATGTGATGAAACCTCCAGGAATACGTCCAACCAAAATTGGCGACCCCAACTGTGGGCTGTGGAACCCACAAGAGACAACAGGAGCCCCAGTTCTTGAGGAAAAGAGAAAGAGAGCCAGGTCTGAGCCCACAACTTACAAATCCTTGTACAATTCCCACAGAAACTTGCTTTGGGAAGAGCATCCACCTGGAATGGAAGACTCACTCAGGAGAACTGGCCACTGATGAAAAAGTTGGGCATTGTGGCCTGGTTCCCGAGCTGTGTGACCTGGACAATCTGGGAAGACAATACCAAGCCTTAAGAAAGAGGGGGAATATCCTTTAAGGAGACACAGGCCAGATCCTCAGCTGGTGTAAATCAGCCAACTGTATTGAAGTCAACAGAGCTAGGTCAATTTCCCGTAGCTGAGGATCTGGCCTTTTTGACCACAGTGTGAAAGCTGTGTGACTGATGTGTTCTGGAGTAGACTGTACTGCACATTTCTACAGTGGATTTTTTTGTTGTTGTGTACTCTATAGGAAGTTGTTATATACTTTGTGGTTATTATATATTATTTCTTACCTTCTGTGTCCTCCAACATGCTCAGAGATACACTTTAGTTCAAGCCGTAGAGCGTTGTGCTCTTGGTACTGAAGGTCTGGGCTTCGATCCCTGCTGATCAGCAGGGTGGCCCTGATTCTGGGCTGCATTCTGACCTATTTACACCATTGCTATGGCGCTGAAAAGCAATCCAATTTGCGCAGTCCTGATTGGTTCCCTGGCTGATGCAAGTGTAGGCGTGGGGAAGTGTGGTATCTCATGCGGAGCGAAGAAAATTCACACAGTCAACCCAGCTGCAAACAAGTCAGGAATCACCTTTATTCTTTTCCACTACCCCCTTATATAGTTAAGTCTGGTTACATAAGAACCAATCATGCGGGCTAACATCATACATGCTAGCAATCTAATTGGACAAAAAGAAAAATCACGCGCTTACCATGCCTCTAATCACGCGATTGGCCAACCGCAACAACGCAATCCCCGACCACACAAAGAATGATCTACAGCCTCTTCCCCTCTCTTCTCCTAAACCAATCGCTCTGTGTGAAACACAGAAAACAAGCGGCTCGGACCAGCCCCCCCAGCCATAGCCACAGGACTCCAGCTGAGGAGGCAACGGACACTCACGTGTGACAGCTGCCGCCCACCTCTGCCCGCGGAGCGCCCTGCGCAGAGACCCACACATACCCAAGACCAGAGCGGGAGCGGCGCCGAGCCCGGCCGCCTGGGCTCCCCGCGCTGCCCGGCCGGGGCCCCAGCAGCGCCCGGCGTCAGAGCGCATGAGAGGGAGCAAGGAGCGGGGGCCGCGGCCCGAGCCGCTCGCCTCCTCTCCCAGACGGCGGCAGCAGAGAGACCGGCCCGGGGGGAAGCAAGGGGGCAGCGAGGAGGCGGCGGCTCCACGCGAAGAGCCCGGACACAACCCTGGTCCAGCGCCGCACCCCATCCTCCTAGATCAGTGTAGGGAGGATAAGTCCCCACAGGGAAGGGGTGTGATAGAGCTGTGTCTGGATCACTCTGTGCTCAAGCTTTCCTGGGTGGTTCACAAAATAATTTCCAAAAGTAAGTATAAGGGTGGGCTGTGCAGAGAGTTGTATGAGATTCTGTCTTACAATCACCCACCAACAAACAGAGCTATAATGAAGTCTTGAAGTCCTTACACAGGCAAAGGTCCCATTAAATCCAAAGGGAGCTTTTCCTGAGTATAAACTGGTAGTTCGAGTTCCATATGATCAGTAAGGGCCAGTGTTGAGAGTCACAGATGCTCAGCACATTGTAGGAGCCAACCTAACATAGGCTATGTCTACACTAGCACTTTTGCCAGTATAACTTATATTCCTCAGGGATCTGAAAACCACCCTGAGCAACATAAGTTACACTGACAGAAGCACCGATGTGGACAGCAAAAAAAAATGATTAAAGGTCTAGAAAATATGACTTATGAGGGAAGATTGAAAATACTGAGTTTGTTTAGTTTGGAGAAGAGACAACTGAGAGGGGATATGAAAACAGTTTTCAAGTCCATAAAAGATTGTTACAAGGAAGAGGGAGGAAAAATGGTTTTTCTTAACTTCTGAGGCCAGGACAAGAAGCAATGGGCTTAAACTGCAGCAAGGGCGGTTTAGGTTGGGCATTAAGAAAAACTTCCTAACTGTCAGGGTGGTTAAGCACTGGAACAAATTGCCTAGGGAGGTTGTGGAATCTCCATCACTGAAATTTTAAGAGCAGGTTAGACAAACACCTCACAGGGATGGTCTAGATCAGTGGTTTTCAAACTGCGGGTCGCAACCCAGTACTGGGTCGCGGAATGTAAGGCACTGGATCGTGGCAGCTCTGGTCAGCACCGCCGACCAGGCCGTTAAAAGTCCCATCAGCGGTACTGCCCGACTAAGGCAGGCTAGTCCCTACCTGTTCTGACACTGCGCTGTGCCCTGGAAGCAGCCAGAAGCAGGTCTGGCTCCTACACGGGGAGGCACAGGGCTCAGCGCACTGTCCCCACCCTGAGCACCAGCTCCACATTCACACTGGCCTGTTCCTAGTGGGGGCGGGGGGCAGTGCCTATGAGCGAGAGCTATGCAGAGCTGCTTGTGCGCCTCTGCCTAGAACCGTACCTGCTGCTGGCCGCTTCTGGGACACAGCTAGGTCTATGATACCAGGAGAGGCAGGATGCCTGCCTTAGCACCCTCGCTGCTGACAGGGCGACACCTGAGGTAAGTCTGCACCCCAACCCCGTGCTCCAATCTTGTGCTCCAGCTCTAAGGCCCCCCCCAAACCTGGATCCCCTTCCTGCATCCCAAACCGCTCATCCCCAGCCCCACCCCGGAACCTGCACCCCAACCCAGAGCCCTGACCCCCTCCCACATCCCAACCCCCTGCCCCAGCCCGGAGCCCCCCTCCCACACCCTGAACCCCTCATTCCTGGCCCCACTCTACAGCCCTCATCCCTGCACCCCAACCCTCTGCCCCGAACCCCTCATCCCCGTGCCCCTCATCCCCAGCTCTGTTGGGTCGTGGCATCAACAATTGTCTACAACTAAGTCACCAGAAAAAAAGTTTGCAAACCCCTGGTCTCGATAATACTTAGTCCAGTCATAAGTGCAGGGAGCCGGACTAGATGACCTCTCAAGGTCCCTTCCAGTCCTATGATTCTATGTTGGCAGGAGACGCTTTCCCACCGACATAGCTACTGCTGCTGGTTGGAGGTAGCTTAATTATGTCAACAGGAGAGCTCTGTTCTGTTGGCATAGAGTGGCTACACAGGAGATCTTACAGCGGTGCAGCTCTATGGGTACAGCTGTGACTCTGTAAGCGTTCTAGTGCAGACACTGCCATAGATGGTGGCCACAATCAGAGGTAGTAGAGGAAACTTGATGAACTCCTGGTTTGATCCATTTTTCAAATCCTGTGTTCTGAAATAACCTTTTTTCCCGTTTATTAAGGACTCTAATGTATTCTACCAGATGCCGATTCCTAGCATGGAGCAATCATTTTCCACTTGCCCTGCCAGAGGACTGATTGAGCCACATTGTAGCAATACTTAAGCAGAAGGACTCCCTGTCACGTATGAGATGTTGCTGGTCACTACTAACCCTGAGTTAATGTATACTCCAGCAGGGAGTGAAACTGTCATGCATGGAAGACTTTCATCAGTGTAAAAGAAAACCGCTGAAATAAATGCACCCAATCACAAATCCTGTTAGTTCAAGAGAAATCAATGGAGAAACGTTTCTGTACCCTTAATTAAAAAAATAAAGACATGCACAGCCACATTAATGAAATCACTTATTGGCACAGAATAACCCAGGCTTTAGCACACGGTATTTATAATGTAGAAACTGGAGACCCCAGTCTTCTGTCACACCATTGGCTTTCTTGGAGTTGCTCCTTATTTACATGGGTGAAAATGCGAGGAGAAATTATGTTTAAACTATTTGATTAAATAGAGAAGACTTTGCAGAAATTCAATTCTTCATCCAAACTTGCTCTGTCATGACCTGGATCCAGACGAACACTGGGAAATTTTTAGCTGAATCTCTATTTGGATATTTGTAAGTTTCATGTAGCCTGTAATATCTTAGAGGATAAATTCTGGACTGTGATTTTTTCATTAAGAGCACTGAGATGTACCTTAAACAGTCTCCAGGGAACCATGTTTGTTACCACACTTAAAGAATATCCAGTAGCTTTATCTCCTCCCCAGACCTTCAGATGAGAACAAATAGTTTTTTGAAGACAGTTAAAAATTATTTATGAAGATAATCGCAGTAATTTCTCCCCACTCCATATTCTTCTCTCTCCTCAAACCACTGGATACAAAAGAGCCCCATGGGCTAATATTTATTTACCTGTCAAGAAATGGTAATGTGAAACAGCACTAAAGATCAAACCAAAAATTCACAAATGCTGGGAAATTCAAAGATAAAAGTATCTGCTATCAAGGACCAAAATGTAATTAGCCAACTCTTGTACCGTACTTATAAAATATGAAGTGTTAGGTTTTAGTTTAGAATTGTCCACATGTCCATTGAATCTATCTTTTCTGCTGAGGCAAATACTTTAATCACCAAATTCACCGGCCCCCAACACTTTAACCAAAAAAGCAATGTCGGTAGGTGTGAATAAGTAGCAGATTATTACAGACACTGAAGCTGGCCACTAGAGAGAAACATTATTGCACACCCCAAGCCATCCAGCAGCTTGAAAACCTGGATTTGAGAGTTCAGCAAGTCACCTGGATCGATCCAGACTGTGGCCAAAAAAAGGGAGGAAGCAATAATCTGACCTTCTCTGTCTTCCATGGATCCATAGATTTTAAGGCCAGAGGGAATTTTTATGATCATTTAATCTAACCTCCTCAGGGGTAATCAATTTTTTTTGGTCAAGGTCCAAATTTATTGCTCAAGGTATAGTCAAGCTCCAGACTCCAGAGAAAACAATACAAAAATATTAACAATAATGATAATAATAAGTAAATACAAAGATTTCATGGTCTGTTCACAAGCGTCTGGCGGTCCAACTTTGGCCCATGGTCCATCTATCGACTCCCCTGAAACTCCTGCATAATACAGACCAAAAGAAGCTGTGATGGATTACCCCCCACTCAGGGGTGCCACCTGATGTACTGTGGTCCCACTGAACCTGCCTATTCCACCAGCTTGGGCTCCCTCACCCCTGTCCTGCTGAGCCAGACCCTCAAGCCTTCTCTAGCAAACACACAGATAGGGACCCACTCAGCTGCAGAAAGACACAGAAACTGAAATCAGCTCTGCCTGGGAAGAATCAGCTAAGGGATTGCTCAGCTCTCAAGTGAATACGCCCTCTGAGATGCAAATCCAAAATTGTATTGTCTTGCTCTGCACAGAGAACTGCACGGCGTAAGCTCATGAAAATCGCCCCCTCTCTCGATGTGGAGGAAGATATGCACAGCTTTTTGTCCACCAGTTATGAATAGAGAAAACAAAACAAGTTTAACAACTACAAAGGATAGATTTTAAGTGATTATAAGAGATAGCAAACAGATCAAAGCAGATTACTGAGCAAAGAAAGGAAACACAAACTAAGCTTAATACAGTAAAGAAGCTGGTTACAAGTGGTACTTCCTCACCCTAAATGTTGTTTTAAGGAAGGTTTCAGAATTTCTTGAAGACAAACAGCTCTTGCTTGCAGCTTAGAACTCCAGCTATTCCTTTCACAGGCCAGACAGCTTCTAGCCTGCGTCCAGTCCTTCCATCCCAAGATCAGTCTTAGGTGTTTTCAGCAGCCATCTTGGGTGGGGATTCAGTGAAGAACCTACCCTGATTAACTCACTTCCCAGCCTTTAATAGTATTTACATATGGAATGAATCCTATGTTTCCCAGTTTGATCCCCACACCGTACTAGTGGAAAAATACTAGTAGTCCAAGATGGAGTCCAGTACCAGGTGACATGATCACATGACACTGCTGTGTCAAAGCAGCCATAAGTCCTCAGGAAGACTTCCCAGGAAGATGGGAAATTAGCATCTTCAAAGTCCTATTGCTTTCCCTAATGGCCTATCCAGACTGATTGCATTCTGTCTGGTGGGCGATCCCCAGGTGTAAACACGCTTGTAATTGTTACATAGTCAATATTCCTAACTTCAGATACAGAAATGATACATGCCTACAAATAGGATAATCATATTCAGTAAATCATAACCTTTCCAATGATACCTCATATGCCCCATCTTGCATAAGCACATCTTAATTATGCCAAAATCATATTATAACAATATTTCTATGAAGAATATGGAGCATAGAGTCACAGAAGCTTGCCTGATAATTTCTACATCAAAGGGATAACTTTTGTTTGAGTGAGATCATCTCTTTTTGGGTAGGTCTCCATTGAAATCGGGAGATGAGATAGCAGCATGTGTAGACATACCCAAACTAGCTTTGATCTAGCTAGGTCAAAGCTACCTTGAGTAACAATAGCAGTGAATCCAGGACGGCAGGAGTCAGCCCCATCCATGTCCCTGGGTGCATACTCAAGCAGCCAACCTGTGCTGCTACCCTTGCTGCTATAGCTTCACTCCCATTGTTTCTTGAGCTAGCTTCGAGCTAGCTGGATCAAAGCTAGCTCGGGTATGTCTATAAGTGTTGCAATCTCACCTCCAAGTGCAATGTAGATGGAGCGTTAGCAAGACATCTAGTCTTGCCTTAACTACTTCAGGTGATGGAGAATCCATTGGGGATCTCCTTTGCTTCTGCACCAAACGGCAACAAAACTATTACTTTATAGAGGTGCTGTATGCCTAACAGAGTTCTCCTGCCTGTCTATTAGTACTAACCACAGTGCTGGAGATACTACAAGAGTCCCTTTGCACCACTGGGCCATCCTAGTGATTACTGCTTATTCTTAGTTTAGTGCCTAAGAGCCAAGACCAGGGTCTCTTTGTGTTGGGTGCTGTCTAGATTTCCCTTCTTTCTGTTGATGAAAGGACTTGATCCCATAGGGAGACATCCCATTGACATTTTTGCATTGATTTTAATGGGTTATGGAGCAGGCCCAAAACGAAGGTCCATCCTTATCAGTTACTTATATTGTGAGCTCTTCTGAAGCGGGACCATCTCTGTTGCATGTGTCCTGTGCATTCTCACCCACAGCTGCACTCTCTAGCCACCTCCATAATATGAATAATAACCGTAATTCAACTCTACTTGGTGGCAACTTTAAAAAAATACCTATGTAAAAAACATACCTCAAATAACAGGCAGGGGCCAGATCCTTAGCTAGTGTACACCAGCACAGCTGCCTGGACGTCAAAGGAGCGACGTCGGTTTACACCAGCTGAGAATTTGGCCTAGGGTGTTTGTAACACAGGCAGAACCAAACAGATTTCTTATTTCAAATACACACCTGAGGCTGACATTGTCTTCAGTCTGTCTCAGGGAACGAGTGGAAAATCAGTAAGTGTTTCGCATTTTCCTGGCAATTAGAAATTCCATGAAAAGTGTATCTCAGATGGAGAGAGATGAAGAGAATCATCATTTTCATACTGTTAGCTCAATTGTGAGTTGCACTCAAAGGGAAAGTCCACACAGTACCATAATCAAATGGAAATAAATGCTTCATTAGCAATAAAAGCTTCAGGTTATGTCACTCAATAACCTTTTGTTCAAACCCAGTGTTTGGCATTTGCATAAGTACTCAGATGTGTCTATCTCAGGGCTATTGAAATGCTGTGACTCACCAATCTAGAGAGCTCTTATAAACAGTAGTTTTATTCCCCTTTCTTGAGATTTGTTTTCACGGAAACACAGCTGTGTGCCATTGAAAAGTCAAAGAGAGCAAAAAAAAAAAAAAAAACAAGTGGTGGCATTCCTGGATTTAGTGTGTGCTGCTTCCACAGCTCAAAACTTAGCTGCAGCTCGGAACCATGCGTCCGTTTTATGTAATACAGTGTGCAAGGCCATGTTGTCTAAGAGTTAGCACACCAGACTCTGGGGGTATGTCTACACTGCAGCTGGGAACAAGCTTCATGCTAGCAGGGCTTGAGCTAGAGTGCTAAAAATAGCAGTGTGGATCCGTGACACCTGTTTATGACCCCTGGGTGAGAACCCCAGACAACCCAGTATTTTTTTGTGTCTGGCTGTAGAAAGCCAATTCCAAGCTGGCGTGTGTCTTCAGCAATGCTCTATGTTCCTTTTGTCAAGCGATGGGTATGCACATTCCCAGTTTGTTCAGCACCGGACAGGAGTCTTTCATGAAAGGCGATCTGCTCCTGGCAAGATTGAAACTCCTAGCTGAGGCTGGCCTTGTTTCAGCGTGAGATGTGGACATTTTAATTTAAAAACCTCCCGAGAGATGTCAAAAAATCAATACTTGGTTCTCCAAAAGCCCATCAGAGATGCCTGGCTTAGAAGAAGAAATGCCTTTTCATGACAATTCACCAGGTCACAAATAAGTAAACAAACAAATCCTCATGGAGCAAAATAAATAAAAAGGTAAGTTTGGGAGATGGCTATGTGGAAACTCCAGCGTCCTACAAATGACATTCCAGGTGTATGTTTGGGGATGAAAGACAAGGCTTTTTACTGTCCTGAATACAGTGTTGTAAATGACAGCACGTCAGCTTCTATACCGCTCAGCTTCGGCCCAAGGCCTCTTCTTTCACTTCCCTTACAACATCCAGTGCACTGAAACAGGGACAAACTTTCCCATGGTGCCTAGGTACCTAAATAACATTAGCTCAGTACTCCCAGAGCTTTCTGGGATGTAGTATAGGGAATGCTACACATGCTGAGTTAGCTTTGTCTGGTTATCCAAGGCTCAGCTGGAAAGTTTTAAGGGTGACCATTGTATAAATATATGAAAAAAACCAGTTTGATTCCTGGTTGTGACTCTGTGTGAAGGGGGTTAGAGAGCAAAACATAAGCTATATTCACTTATAAAAATGCACTATTATAGGCCAGATCCTGAGCTGGTATAAATCAACATAGTTCAGTGGGTTTCAATGGCAAATGTTGATTTGTACCAGATGAGGACCTGGCCAATATATTATCCTTATATCCACTTAGGGTCATATCCTGCAATGAGCATTGCTTGAGCAGACACTTGATATGGGATGGCAGGTGGAGACATGACAGGATCAGGACCTGAGCCTGTAGGGTTCCTGTTAGGGACCATGTAAGCTTTTCTGTTAGGGGCATGTGTATACACAGTAACTTGCCCAAAAGGGACCTTACTCTGATTGGGGCTTCTAGGTGCTTCCTTCCTGTCAATATTAAATAATAATTATCTTTACAGAGGATGTGGATGTATATTATACTGTTCCCTATTAATAGGTATTCCAGTAAGTTAATGAAAGGAAAAATAGACAGTTTTGGCCTCTTGGAGTGATTTGACCTTCCACTTCAGAGATCAATAAATGTTCGGCACTTGTCTTGTGAAGGGTAGTCATTTTAGACTGATGATGTCTTGGCGACGTCATTCTAAAATATTAATTCAATCAAAAGTAACTTCTAATTCAGCTGCTTGAGTACCTGTATGTAGAAATGTGGTGGTTATAAGGTACAAATTCTGTACTGTACTAAATAAGTGTCACTCTGCTGCTGAGTGAACTTGGGAAGGTCACTGTACTCATTTGTAAAATGATACTGACTCCCTTTGTAAAGTGCTTGGAGATCTACTGATGAAAGTGCTGCATAAGATCCCTGTATTATTGTTATTATTCGCTGGTAGTGCATCTGTATTGCTTAGAGGTGTACATTCCACTAGGGACATCAGAGTGTAGGCCTGCATTGAACAGCCCAGTAGCCCTGGCTGAAGCAAGGAGAAACTCTACCTTTGCCTTTCTACACTTGGGGTAGGAACAGTGCAGCTGCATGGATGGTTGCAATCAGAGCCGGCTCCAGGCACCAACCCAGCAAGCAGGTGCTTGGGGCGGCCAACGGAGAGGGGCGGCGCGTCCGGCTTTTTGGCGGCAATTCGGCGGCAGGTCCCTCACTTCCTCTCAGAGCGAAGGACAGCTGCTGAAGACTGAAGCGGCATCGGTAGAGCTGATCAAGATCACGGCTTTTTTTTTCTCCCCAGTTGCTTGGTGCAGCAAAAACCCTGGAGCCAGCCCTGGTTGCAATCAGAAGCAAATCTCCAGGGTAACATGGGGTAAGAATTACTTTCAAAAGGGCTTGGCTCTCACTCTCCTTAGCTCTGTCCAGGATCAGCCTTAACAAACATAGCTGAAAGTAAGAAGAGTACAGTGCCCATCTGAAAAATTTGACCTAATGCACTGGTGTGGGGTCTCAAAGCAAAACTCTTGTGAAATTATTGAGTGTCCACCTTTTTTTTGGTTCAAAACTATCACTTATTCCAGAGTAACTTGACACAGGGGCCCAGATTTGCAAGCATGGGTTAGTGTTGGGTTTGCAACAAAACCTGAACCCAGGTGAGTTTAATGTTTGCTACACTCCCCACGCCACATAAAACACACAATTCTAAAAACCATTCCTTTAAAACAAGCTGTAAGAAATGAACCCCCCCTTCATGCACCCTTCTGTATCCTGTATTGACATGTTTACTTGCAGTACATTATTCCATCACTAGATGTCCTCAATGCTGTATAGAGGTCCAGGCAGGGTGTGTTCTCTAGTGCACAAGGGGGACAAACCTGGAACTCAAGCTATAGCTGGTTATTCCTTTTTAAAATAAACAGCTCTTGTTTAAGTGTGGTGGTTCCTATATTATGACAATGTTGTGTTCCACAGACATTACATGAGTAAACCCCATGCAGCAGGGATGAATTTGTCACAACCTCTTTGAAGGATGAATCTAGAACCTTCACACCATGCCATTGGGGTGCACATACACAAGCAGTTTCTCTCTGGAGACTGGAAAGCAAACAGAGATGAGAAATATATTCTCTTTTTCCTCTTCGATTGGATATTCCAGCCCAATGGAGTAAAGAAACCTGCTGTCAAGGTTCCTTCCCCACGCTGAACTCTAGGGTACAGATGTAGAGACCTGCATGAGAACCTCTAAGCTTAATTACCAGCTTAGCTCTGGTTTTACTGCCACCATCCAAATCTT
The DNA here is from genome assembly GCF_007399415.2 of Gopherus evgoodei. Lineage (NCBI taxonomy): Eukaryota > Metazoa > Chordata > Testudines > Testudinidae > Gopherus > Gopherus evgoodei. The sequence goes on along the minus strand of NC_044322.1, from coordinate 357,324,637 downwards.
TAAGAATTATTTGGGAACTCTGTCTACCTTCCCCTCAGACTATCTCCCTCCCAGTAGCCTGAAGACGTCTCCATCAAGTTCCTAGTGAACACAGATCCAACCCTTGGATCTTAAACAAGGAGAAATTAACCATTCCCCCTCCTTTCCCCCCACCAATTCCTGGTGAGTGCAGATCAACCCCCTTGGATCTTAAAACAAGGAAAAATCAATCAGGTTCTTAAAAAGAAGGCTTTTAATTAAAGAAAGAAAGGTAAAAATCATCTCTGTAAAATCAGGATGGAAAATAACTTTACAGGGTAATCAGGTTCATAGAGCCCAGAGGAACCTCCTCTAGGCTTAGGTTCAAAGTTACAGTAAACAGAGGTAAATCCTCTTGGCCAAAAGGAACATTTACAGGTTGAGAAAACAAAGATAAAACTAACACGCCTTGCCTGGCTGTTACTTACAAGTTTGAAATCTGAGAGCAGGGGCAGCTCCAGGCACCAGCACGCCAAGCGAGTGCCTGGGCAGCAAGCCACGGGGGGGGCGGTCTGCCAGTCGCCGTGAGAGTGGCAGGGAGGCTGTCTTCGGCGGCATGCCTGAGGAGGGTCCACTGGTCACGCGGCTTCGGTGGACCTCACAGGCCTGCCACCGAATCCGTGGGACCAGGGACCTCCCGCAGGCAAGCCGCTGAAGGCAGCCTGCTTGCTGTGCTTGAGGTGGCAAAATACCTAGAGCCGCCCCTGTCTGAGAGACTGGTTCAGAAAGATTTGGAGAGCATGGATTGATGTCTGGTTCCTCTTAGTCTCAGAGTGAACAACCCCAAAAACAAAGAGCACACAAACAAAAGCCTTCCCCCTCCAAGATGTGAAAGTATCTTGTCCCATTATTGGTCCTTTGGGTCAGGTGTCAGCCAGGTTACCTGAGCTTCTTAACCCTTTACATGTAAAAGGATTTTGGTGTCTCTGGCCAGGAGGGATTTTATAGTATTGTACACAGGAGGGCTGTTCCCTTCCCTTTATAGTTATGACACCTGCTTTAAAATTCAGCAAGTTGTTTTTCTCTCTCTTTTTTTAATGGGCATTCTATCCTGGAGCACAAGGCAGCATAAAATATAACAAAAATAAGACTGTAGGAGACAATTTAGGAAAATGCTATATTAAAAAAAGAAGAAGCTGGGAAGGAGAAACATCTGGGGAATGAAAAGTAGGGCAGATTTTGAAATATTCTCAAAACTGTCTACCACCATCTGTCAGAGGTCTGTGTTGCTAGGGATTTATTGTCTCCTATCTGTAAAATCCTCTGGCTAGTGAAGACAAATTTGGGGAAAGATGATTAAACTACTTTCCCCTCATCCACCCTCACTTTAATGAAAAAAGGAATCAGTCGGGGATTGTGTCAATCTGTGAAGTGTCCAGGAATCTAATCAACACTGTAATAGCCTCCATTTACATGCCACAAAGTAGCCTCAATTTGTCCATTTTATATTAACAAGCCATGAAACAAGATGCAGCTTCTTAACCCAAGGATCTGTACAGATTACACCACCATTAAGAAATTAGATTTAAGCTACAGTGGGGAAAACTAGTACAGTTCAGCGAGGAAGTCCACTAATCCCGTTGAGCATTGTACTGCAGAATCTCGCATCCTACTGCAAGTGGCTCACAAAGGCCTGTGCCTAGCTGAATTATGCACAGTTCAGATCCAGGGATCCCATGGACCGAAATCATACCCCTTTATATTAAGGTTCCATTTATAAATAAGTTAGAAGAGGTTAATAAATAATAAAGGTGTTAAGTATGTTACAGACAAGCAGTATGTGTTATAGATGGCTACAAGCACATCTGTAGGAGAGGTTAGAGATGGTTATCACCATGGTTATAGACTTCCTGTTGACTGGAGCTGGTTAGAAAATGATTTTTTTTCCTTGTGGAAAAACTGTGATTTTCAGTGAAAATTAAACTATGAAAAAAGTTAACTAAAAAATGAAAAATTTCAGTTCAGACATGCCATAGGAGTGCCTCATAGGAGTTGTAGTTCAGGTGCCTTCTGTCCCCACTCACTTCTGAGTGGGCTCCCTGCTTGGACTACATCGCCCATGCTGCACCACGGTCTCCCTTCTTGGCTAGGGGAGGTAGTGCATCATTGGAGACTCTGTCCATGGTTCATCATGGGAGATGCAGTCCACCTGGGGAGCCTAGCCCATAGGCAAGAACAGAGACAGGAGGCAACCAAACTACAACTCCCATGGGACACTGTGGCAGCATATCCAAATCAAAATGTGTTGGGTTTGGGGCTTTCAGTTTTTAAATGAAAAACTGAAGCTCTCCAGAGGAAGCAGACACTTTTCATTAAAAACAAACAAACAAACAAATAAATATATTTTTTGAAAAGAGCCAATTTTGGCCAAAAAACTCTTCTGATGGGCAATTTTGACCAGCCCTACTATTGACATGTTGGACCCTAATAATTGAGTAACCTTTTATTAAAGCATCATTTAACCCTTTATAAGTATCAGAGGGGTAGCTTGTTAGTCTGGATCGGTAAAAGCAGCAAAGAGTCCTGTGGCACCTTATAGACTAACAGACGTTTGGAGTATGAGGTTTCCTGAGGGAATGCTTCTGACGAAGTGGGTATTCACCCACGAAAGCTCATGCTCCAAAACGTCCTGTCCAGTCTATAAGGTGCCACAGGATTCTTTGCTCCTTTAGAAATAGTTTTTTTTTAAATGTACCCTTAATATGAGGTTGTGATGCTGGGGCCAGAAAATGGTAAGCAACTAGCAAGGTAATGGCCCAAATTCGACATGTAAAAGACATATTAGGAAAGTATGGTAATGGTAATTAGGCTATTCCTTACAAGTAGCCAGCAAAGCAATGTTAGATAGACAAGAGGTTTGAAATAAAATTTAATGCCAATACGGGTCTCCCCAATACAACTTTCTGTTGTCATTACTGGACCCATTATTATCACATCACTGAATTTTAATCACATGAATAACACCACCATGTCTTAACACTACCTTCACCAGTCACCTTACTTACACTGGGGAACTGGAGTCTTGTCTTGCTTTCAGCAAATATAGAAAGATACCTCTGTAAGCGGGGGCATACTTAGGTTACTCAATTAGGGCAAACTGCAAAGAATGGGCAGACCATCCCCAAAACTGGTGATTATTCCAATACTTAGATCCACCAAGCTAGCCACAAAAATAGCTTCTACAATGCCTTACTGGTTACACAGAAGCCAAAACACAGTTTTTCTTAAAGCAAACCAGCCTTTGGGCTTCCTTCCAGACAGCCACGTCTAATATGAAAGCTCTACCAGTCCCAAAGGAACAGACACATTATCTCCCAGGTTAATGAATATTTCGGATCTTACCCAAAAACACACTTACAGCCAATTCTTATTCACTAAACTAAAATTTATTTTAAAAGATATGAGAGAGAGTACTGGTTAAAAGATCAGTATGCATAGAGACATGAGTACAGTTCTGAGATCAGTTCATAGTAAGAGATGGTGAGCCTTGGAGTTGCATATAGTTCTATCAGAATAGTCCATAGGTTATAGTCCACAGGCCACCCAGAGGATTCAGGGGTCTGGGGTCTTCGGCGGCAGGGGTTTCCCTGCTTCGGCAGTAGTTCAGTGGCAGGGGGTCCTTCCGCTCTGAGAACTGGCCGCCAAAGTGCCCCGAAGACCTGCGGCGGGGCCCCCTCACCGCTGAATTACTGCCAAAGGGGGACCCACTGCTTCGCTGGGTCAAGTTTGGGATAGTGTGGACGCAATTCAACAGTATTGGCCTCCAGAAGCTATCCCAGAGTGCTCCATTGTGATCGCTCTGGACAGTGCTCTCAACTCAGATGCTCTGGCCAAGTAGATAGGAAAAGGCCCATGAACTTTTGAATTTCATTTCCTGTTTGGCCAGCGTGGCGAGCTGATTAGCACAGGTGACCGCGCAGAGCTCATCAGCAGAGGTGACCATGGAGTCCCAGAATCGCAAAAGAGATCCAGCATGGACCGAACAGGAAGTACAGGATCTGATTGCTGTATGGGGAGACAAATCCATGCTAGCTGAACTCCATTCCAAAAGATGAAATGCCAAAACATTTGAAAAAAGTCCTCCAAGGGCATGAAGGACAGAGGCTATAACAGGACTCATGGCACTGCCGCATGAAAATTAAGGAGCTCAGGCAAACCTACCAAAAAAACAGAGAGGCAAACGGCCGCTCTGGGTCACAGCCCCAAACATGCTGCTTCTATGATGAGCTGCATGCCATTCTAGGGGGTGCAGCCACCAGCACCCCAACCTGTGGTAGTGGCACTTCAATGGCAGCTCAATTGGCCCACTTCCGTCTTCGGCAGCAATTTGGTGGCGGGTCCTTCACTCCCTGTCTTCCTCTTCGGCAGCACTTTGGCGGCAGCTCAATGGGTATTTCTATTTTTTGTCCTCCACTTGGGGCGGCAAAAAAGCTGGAGCAGGCCCTGTTGGAATGACTCAAGGGCTACCATAATTTGGGGTAGCTCAGTACCTGGGCTGGGCACTCTGATAAACCTGTTGGGACTTGGGTTGGAACCTGGTGCAGAGGGTGGGACCCCCTACCTTGTTACCTATCAACTCGCCCCCACTCTACCCACTTCTTGGTTGGGACTGAACCTCTGGGGGGGGGGCAATGAGAGCATGCGGGGGTGATTGAGACCACAGCTAGGGTCCCGTCTGGGATGACTAGGCTGGTAGAAACTGTAAGGCCACAAGCTGATCACTAAGCCTGCTGGTCATCGGACCTTCCCGCTACACCCCATCACATGGGATGTTTTAAAAAAATTGGATAGAATACTAAGTTTGAGAGACTGAATTTCTTAGCCTTCTTTGAGAGTCTGAGGCCTGACCTACACTACAGGCCTATGTTGGCATAACCATGTCACTCAGGCCACGTCTACACTACAGCATAAAATCGAAATTATTAAAACTGGTTTTATAAACTGGTTTTATAAAATCGATTTTACGCATCCACACTAGGGCACATTATTCGGTGGTGTGCGTCCATGGTCCTAGGCTACCATCGATTTCCGGAGCGGTGCACTCTGGGTAACTCAGTAAAAGAATGAGACCAATAACTTCGATTTCCGTCCACACTAACCCTAAATCGATATAGTAATATCGATTTTAGGGTTACTCCTCTCATTGGGGAGGAGCACAGAAAATGATTTTAAGAGCCCTTAAAATCGATTTAAAGTGGCTTGTAGTGTGGACGGGTACAGCGTTAAATCGATTTAACACTGTTTAAATTGATTTAATGCTGTAGTGTGGACCAGGCCTCAGGAGTGTGAAAAATCCACATCCCTGAGCCTCATAATTATACCGACCTAACCCCCCTGTGTAGACAGCGCTATGGTGATGGTAGAGCGTCACCTGTTCACATAGCTACCGCCTCTCCGAGAGGTGGATTAACTACACCAACAAGAGCTCTCTCTCCTGTCAGCATAGGAGCGTCTTCACTTAAGTGCTACCGTGGTGCAGCTGTGCTGCTGTAAATTTGACGTTTAGACAAGCCCTGAGTCTAAAGGGACAGTAAGAAATAAACCTCCACTGGGAGGTGGATGGATTGTTTGAAAGAATAGGTCATTTGTGCCTCTTCTGTGGTTCCATGACTTGTGCAGCACCACAGAGTTTACTAGCAGTTGTAATTGTAACCCACACATGTGGGTGTGGTGCTCTGTCCCAACTAGTGGCACGGAGACCACATAGAGCAGGGGTTCTCAAACTGGGGGTCAGGACCCCTCAGGAGGTCATGAGGTTATTCATGGGGGGCTGTGAGCTGTCAGCCTCCACCCCAAACCCCTGCTTTGCCTCCAGCATTTATAATGGTGTTAGATATATAAAGTGTTTTTAATTTATAAGAGGTGTCGCACTCAGAGGCTTGCTATGTGAAAGAGGTCACCAGTACAAACGTTTGAGAACCACTGACTTAGAGAGATAAAATGAGTCTGTGCTACAGCCTTAGCTAAGAGCCAGTTGGCTTTTAACTCATGCCATAGAGGCTCATGCACTAAACTCCAGAGGTCCCAGGTTCAATCCCAGCAACCACAGTCTGTCAGTGTTACATAATTACAGTTGTTAAAAGGCCAGGCCTTCATTCCAACAAATACCTTGGGAATAATGAAAAAATGGTCAGCCAGAATGTCCTTAGAGCTGGGTAGGAATATGAATTTGTGTTTTCCAGGCAATTCTGAAATTTGTTTTCATTCTGAATTGGGAGCAAACCCATGCCCTCCCCCCACCCAAAATTGGAATTGTTGCACAAAACTAAAGTTTGGAAAAAACATTGTTTTGGGTCAGGTGAAGTGTTCTGTTCTGATTTTTGACTCTTGTATATTATAACATAATTTTATATCTATGTATAATGAATATATCACATTTTGAAATGAAAAGTTGCTTCAAAATCAAAACCCCAAAATTGTTCCTTCAGTTAGGATCTATCAAAATGCTTCATTTTGTTTTGTTTTTTCTAAATGAAAACCTTTGTCAAAATTGACACATTACTGTGGAAAGTTTTGATTTCAACAAAATGGCATTTTCTGACCAAAAGGTTCCACTGGAAAATTTCCAACCAGCTATGTTCAACACCACATCAAGATGATCTGCTCCCACAATGTAGCGGAAAACAGTTGTGTACTTTCACACAGATGTATCACACTAACACTTTCTACAAAGCTATTCACTTGATCAGACACTACATATTGGTGTTTTGCTAATCTCTCTAGCATTTCAGGGTGATTAAAATGAAATAGGGTGAAGGGGTGTTCCTGGGCCTATATTTAATCTAATTCCAGTATGTACCCACCTAAGGTTTCTAATTATCACCCTATAATTGCAATGCGTGAGGAAATTGTTTTCTGAGTGGTAGCATTAAACTACGTTCAGGCAATTTTTGTGCCAACACGAGCAGAACAAACAGAATTCAGTTTCAAAAGGAGGGCCAAATAAGGGATGCAGGAAGAGATGGGGAGGAGGGAACACCTTATGAGTAGCAAACAGATTGAATTTAGAAAAGTCACTTCTTTATCCAAGAGTCTATTGCCCAACCCAGCAGAGGTGAGTAGACATTCTGATGTGCCCTTCGGATCATGTGTGGTGATGGGAACAGGATGTGATATTGGACAGACACAGCTGCTCATTCATCGGGTGATGGATGTGTCATAACATTTTTCCCAGATCTGGACCTTAGCGTCCAAAATATGGGTGTTAGCATGAAAACCTCCAAGCTTAGTTACCAGCTTGGACCTGGTAAAGCTGCCACCAGCCAGGAATTATACAGTGCCTAGCTCACTGTGGTCTCCCCAAAACCTTCCCTGGGGGACCCCCAGACTCAGATTCCTTGAGTCTCACAACAAAGGGAAATACCCCCTCCCCTTGTTTCCTTGTTACTTCCTCCCAGGCTCCCCCTCCCTGGACGACCCTAGGAGATTCCCTGCTTTCAGTCCTGGAAACACAAGTACTGAGAGAGCTAATCTCTCTCCCCCCCTCACCCAGAGGTAGGCAAAGTCAGGCTTAGTAAATCTAACACAAAAAGATTTCCCCCGACTTCTTCCTCCTACCAATTCCCTGGTGAGCTGCAGACTCATTCCCTGGAGTCCCCCACTAAAGAAAAACTCCAACAGGTCTTAAAAAGAAGCTTTATAAAAAGAAAAGAAAAATACATTAAAATAGTCTCTGTATAAGGTGACAATCTACAGGGTCAATTACTTAAGAAAAAAAAAAGTGAATAAACAGCCTTATTCAAAAGAATACAATTTAACACATTCCAGCAACTACACACATGTAAATATAAAAAACAATATAAACCTATTGTCTTACTATCCTTGTACTTACAACTTGGAAACAGAAGATAGAAAGCCAGGAGACAGAAAGATCACTCTCAGAGCCGATGAGGGCACAGGACACAAGACAAAGAACAAAGAACTCACACCCAAACTTCCCTCCACCCTGATTTGAAAAGTCTTGTTTCCTGATTGGTCCTCTGGTCAGGTGTTTGGTTCCTTGTGTTAACCTTTACAGGTAAAAGAACATAACCCGTAGCTATCTGTTTATGACAGGATGTACCATAATTAGGGCATGTCTACACTTATCTCCAGAGAGATCGATCCAGCGGGGGTCGGTTTATTGCATCTAGCCGAGCACTCTCCCATCAACTCCGGTACTCCACAGGAGTGAGAAGCATAGGCGGAGTCGACGGGGGAGCATCAGCAGTTGACCTACCACAGTGAAGACACCACAGTAAGTAGCTCTAGGTCCGTTCAACTTCCGCTATGCTACTTTTGTAACTGAAGTTGCATAACTTAGACCAACTTAGCTCCCCTCCCTCCCCAGTGTAGACCAGGCCTTAGACTTCCCAGTGGATCCTCCCAATGCTTTATTTAGCTTAGACTGTAAGGTCTTTGAGGCAGGGACTGTCTTTCTAATGTTGGCCTAGATCCTCTAGTGGTGTAAATCAGTATGATGGAGCCCTGCTGATTCACACCAGCTGAGGACCTGGCCCTTTGTGTTTGATACAGTTGCAAATGTGCCGTTAGCACTTCATAAATAATAAGTAGCAGTGCTAATACCCTTCATGATGTTCTGCTTTTTAAAAGCAGTCCCAGTCCTCTCAGGAAGGCACAGCTATTGAAGTCTGATCCAGCTTATATTAAAATCACTGGGAGTCTTTCCATTGACTTCTATGGGAGTTGGATTAGGCCCATTGTAGGCCTGAGACCTGATCGACACCCCCTACCCCCCAGGGAGTTCACCCCCCTACCCCCTCAGGGAGTTCACCACTAAAATTGCGGGGTGGGGGGGGGCAAAGGGAGAGGAGGGAAAGAATGTTCTGCTGCTGATAAAGCAACCCTACCTCAGGAATGTCCCTAAGGAGAGTTATAAGCACTAAGGTTGTAAAGACACTGGGAAATAGGGACAATACAGAAAGAAACTCAATAAATGGGAAGATAAGCTCTGACCAGCATTTTTATGCTGACCCTCTGTATAAACAGAAAAGGTCACAACTAAGTTACAATTTGGACATGAAAGATAAAACGTGAAAACTTGGGCAGGAAGGAGGACACATAGGTGTCAGTGAGTAATTGGTTACATTTTTGTTATTTAGGAGCGTGGATAATGTGATAGTTTTAGTAAATTTGAAGGAGGGAAGCTAGTTTTACCTATATAATGTACATGAAAACCACTGTTCTTTGGGACCCGTTTCTGTACTGCATTTCAACATCAAGCTGCTGGAACGCTGACCCCTCTGCATGACCATGAGGTGCAGAGGCATCGCCGGGAACCCCCAGATGGATGGAACCCAACAGGCCATCAGGTGAAATTTGTCTGTATATTGGGAGCGGTGACCATAAGAGATTTGCTTGGTATATGTATTCTGTGTGTGTTGCTAATAACTAAATGTTTAAGGCTCTTTCACTGGGAAAAGGTTCTGGAGACCTGTAGAGCCCTGAGGGAAAGGTCTGGTACTTAAATTGACCAGGTTTCTTCCTGAGCCCCGTAGGTAAGGATAGGTGCCTTACACACTAAGCCCTCGGAAGGTATTGGGTGGGGATGCCTAAATTGATTGGGTCACACCTTGAGCCCTCGGTAGGGTATAGGCAGGGGGCCCTAGATGTTTGCAGGTAACACCTTGGAGTGGAAATCCAAACCCAAATACTGCAGGAAACCTTCCATATAAACAGCTATCTCAAGAGAGGAGCTGCATAATGGTGCTGCTAGATCTCAAATGTGCTCTTCTGAGCATACTCCCCAAGTGTGTCGGGAACAAAAATATTAAACAAACCAACAGTCTTTTGCCAAAGAAGATGGAATTTTAGTACATGACGAGTGGATTGGCTCAAATCAAAACCTTAGGTTTGAACCCCATTTGGCAGGAATACAAAGTCCAGACCTAGATTCTAATTTCACAACCAGCCCATGTCCCTAATGGAACGTCCCTCATGTAGAACACCTCAAACGTGGGGACCTCTGGAGAGCTGGGTAAATAACGGGTTTTTTTGGTTCTCTGGCAATTCTGAAAAATAAAATAACATAAAATTACAATAGTTTCAGGTAGATCCCAAAGCAATTTTTTTAAACTGAAAAATTTAAAAAAACAATCATTTTGGATTGAATGAAACATTTCATTTGACCCAAAGTAAAATGTTTCATTTTCATTTTTAAACATTTAATATTTTAAATGAAAAAAAGAGGACATTTTGAAATAAAAAAGTCATTTGGAATCAAAATCTCCAAACTCCAATCTTGAAAACTTTGAAAGGAAATGTTTAGACTTTGCGGTGGGGAGGGGGGATTTTGATTTTTTTCCCCCTGCAACAAACAATTTGGCAAAACCAACATGAATTCATGAAATATTTCGGTGTCAACAAATTTGCATTATTCACTGAACAAGTATTTGTTCAAAACATTTAATCGAAATCTAGAAATATGTTTTGTAGCATGGAGCGCCAGACTCAATAATGGGCCAGATCATCAACTGGCTGGACATCTGCATAGCTCCAGGTTGGCATACAGGAGTTGCCCCATTTTGTAGCTAGCATGGCTGAGCACATAGATCAGGCATATTGTTTCTGGGCAGCAGTGTGTCTCAGGGGAGAATTGAGGGAAAGGATGGTCCAGTGGCTAAAGGATAAGCCTGGGGTTTTGGGAAGCCCAGGTTCAATTCCCTATTCTGCTGTAAATATCCTCTGTGATGCTGGGCAAGTTGTCTCCGAGCCTCAGTTCTCCATCTTTAAAAAGGTGATCATAGCTAAGGCTATGATTCTGGCCTGGTGTTCACAGTAATTGTTAATTTCATGCATCTTCCCCTCTGTAGATGAAGATGTACTAGACCTGTGTGATGCTACAATTACAGGGGCCAGGTCACAACACCAGGAGTGGGAAGCTGGGCCCAATCCTGTGGGACATAGAATCATAGAATGTCAGGGTTGGAAGGGACCTCAGGAGGTCAGTTAGTTCAACCCCCTGCTCAAAGCAGGACCAACACCAACTAAATCATCCCAGCCAGGGCTTTGTCAAGCCTGACCTTAAAAACCTCTAAGGAAGGAGATTCAACCATCTTCCTAGGTAACCCATTCCAGTGCTTCACTGGTGAAAAAGTTTTTCCTAATATCCAACCTAAACCTCCCCCACTGCAACTTGAGACCATTACTCCTTGTTCTGTCATCTGCTACCACTGAGAACAGTCTAGATCCATACTCTGTGGAATCCAATTTCAGGAAGTTGAAACCAGCTATCAAATCCCTCCTCATTCTTCTCTTCTGCAGACTAAACAATCCCAGTTCCCTCAGCCCCTCCTCATAAGTCATGTGCTCCAACCTCCTAATCATTTTTGTTGCCCTCCGCTGGACTCTTTCCAATTTTTCCACATCTTTCTTGCAGTGTGGGGTCCAAAACTGGACACAATACTGTAGATGAGGCCTCACCAGTGCCAAATAGAGGGGAATGATCATGTCCCTTGATCTGCTGGCAATGCTCCTACTTATACAGCCCAAAATTCCATTAGCCTTCCTGGCAGCAAGAGCACACTGTTGACTCATATCCAGCTTCTCATCCATTGTAACCCCTAGGTCCACCGCTGTGAGATGAGGGCAGAGTGGGCTTGCTCTCCAGCTCATTCCCCCATTCTGCGCCATCCTTGTTCTCCCGCACATCTGCTGCGAAATGCATTGCAACATTCTGTTAAAAAAATCACAGTTTGAATGATAAGTGTTTCCTAACCTCATCGTGGTGCTGTAAAAATGAATGCATTAAAAAGATTATGAACTGCTCAGATACTAGAGTGATGAGGGCTGTATAGGACACACCTGTGCTCTATCTGGCCCAATATAGATAAGATTGGAAAGATTAGAGTCTTATCGGTAATATCGGCAAACGTTGATTTTGCCATACACAAAAATCAGTGAAAGCAATATTTCTGTCCATAATCGATAGACAACGTAAGAAAAGTGTTGCTTGAGAAGTTATTAGCTTTTGATTTAAGGAGATTTACTATGTGTATTTTGACTTGCTGACAATTTGTTTGAATGATTATAAAGCTTTAACTTTTTGAATCTCTGTGTTTACTGTCATTAAACAATTAACGTCTGACCTCCCTATTGTCTGACCCCTCCATCATTTGCCACAAACCGTGAAAATTTCAATATCAAAAATTAGGGGAAAAAATGCATAAAGCCCATCATTTTGCACAATTTGGGAAAATTTAAATCAATAAATATTTATAAAATGCTTAAAAATAAACATTGATAGTATCTATCAAAATTGTAATAAAAATAAAAACCGAATTCTGCTGAGCCTAGTAAGTGCATGGCTTATTCTAAATCACAGTTGAATAAAAAGGTCTGTATTGCTCCTCTTTCTGTTGTGATTATTACTACAAGGATGGAGATACTGGTTGCAGTTAACGCTAACACAGGGTAACATTACAGTTAAAGTGCAGTCATAGGGGTCAAAACACACCTTGTCTCACCTCTAGTTTTTCTTCTTGCCACGGCAACAAGTACAACTAAAAATAAAGCAGCCCTCCAGCACGGCAAACCCTTGTGCCAGGCAGAGATTGAAATGTACGCATTGGTATAATAGGTTTATTGCAGGGAAATATGCATATATTCCAGCACTGCTGCCCCGAAGAGCCTTTGTGAAGGACCTTTTGGAAATGTAGCATCATTGACACCTTGGAGATCAGCTGTCAATCGCTTTATTTGTTTCTTGGTTTGTAAGTATAGGGTAGTCTGGTGGTTGAGATATGGGACTGGTCTCTGCTGTAGATATCTTGTGTGATCTTGAGCAAGTCACTTAATTAGCCTGAGCCTCAGTTTCCCCATCTGCAAAATGGGCATAAAAGCCCTTCCTTTCTCCCACCCTTTGTCTGTCTTGTCTGATTAGGCCCCAGATCAGTGAAGCATTTAAGCACATGCTTAAACCCATTCCTAGGCAGTAACAGATTTAAATATTTGCTAAATCCCTTTGAAACTGAGGCAGCGGCTTAAATTTATGTACGTGCGTAAATGCTTTGCTGAATGGGAATTGACTGCTGAATTGAGGCCTTGGCTTGTAAGCTCTTTGGGGCAGTAACAAGCTCTTGTCCTATGTGTGTCCAGCAACTAGCACAGCCGGGCCCGGATCTCATGTGGAGCCTCCAGGCACTACCGTAAAACAAATTATAATCTCAATATCATCATGCTAGAACGCCTCATCTTTTTCCCAGGGCACTTATTTTTGGTCTCCTTTGTTGTCAGGCTGAATTTCGATCATGTGCTCCCTTGTGCACAGAGCTCTTTGCAAGGTGCTTAGCATGTTCTTGAGCACAATAATAATAATAATAATAACAATAATATAAAGGATGTTAGACTTGCTCTGCATTTTACAGGACCAGGACCAGAGTGTGTGAATCCATGAAGAAATGTACAGTTGGACTCTACTATCTTTAGGCTGATACAGACCAGTAAAGGGCAAATCCCGAGGTCTTCGTTCAGGTAAATTGAACGTAACATAAAGGTTGAAGGATTTAGCCTAGGTAAGATATCGCCAGCGTTAGTGAAGTGAGTATTTATTATTTGTATTGCAATAGTGTCTAGGTGTCCTGGACTTGGACTAGGCCCCGTTTGTGCTCGGTGCTGCCCAAACATAGAACAGAAAGATAGTCCCTGCCCCAAAGAGTGCACAATCCAAATATAAAACAAGAGAAGACAGATGGATACAGACAGATTGGGGAACATGAAGAAACAGCAAGACAATATTGATACTTACGACACAGTCGTTGGCCCTGGAAATCTATGTATAGGCTTTAAATATTATTTAGTGTTCGGAAGTATCACTGTTGTTATTTCAACGCTTGACAAGGTAGAGCCTTAAAATCCTACTGCTGTGGGGGGATTTCCTACACTGCGCAGTGAATTCAATCGAAGAATTTCTGGTTTAAAATGTACCACTCTTTTCCTGCATGCGACATTCTCAGGCTGCAGGGCTGGGGAATGAATAGAATCTGAATTCCTGGTTCCCAGCCCTGTACATAGCTCACTAGACCAGGTCACTTTTAGGAAGAAATTCACAAGTGGGACTCCCCGCTCCCTCCCAGACACACGCTTCAAAGAGAAAAACATCCAGAAAAACCTAAACATTGGTGATTCAAAAAGCAGGTAAAACACAGAAGTCTCTTCTGGCCTCAGCATTTGTAAAAGACAGCAGCAAATGTCACATGGAAATGTCTCTCAGTCCCTTCCCCCAGCTCTAGTTATTATTGTTATTCATTAAAGCAGAACTGGAGAAAGCCAGGATTTGGAAGCCACCGGCACCAGGTCTGCTCATTTAGGGATATTTGTGTATCCCTTTGGATGATTGGAATAGAAATTCGAGACACGTCTGAGGCCCAAATTTGCATCTAAAGCTTAGAGGGGATCCGATCTGAGGTTACAGGTGGTGTGGGTTGCTAATTGTGGCAGACTGGCTAGGAGCTATGCACACATCTCACCAGTGCTACAACATTCTATTTCTTCTTTTCCCCTGCCACCCCTTCCATCTCACCACCCCTTTGTCTCAACTGCCTGTTATCTTTTAGGTTATAAACTCTTGGGGTTGTGACAATCATTTACTATATGTTTGTCAGTAACCAGCACAATGAAGCTGAGACCTGGTAGAGATTGTTAGGGATTATCACACTATAAAGCATAAAAAACTAATGATGGTATCCAGTCTGCAAAGGTCAGGTGCTAACCTGAAATACCTCAAAGTTTGGGGGTGTTCCAAATTGGGAATATTGTATGAGCCAATCTCTCAGAGAAATGACAGGCTGCTCTGAAAGGCAAGCAGTTGTGCTGAATGCACAGCGTTAAGATTTTATCTCCCATTACAAGCGGACTAGCCTAGAGTGAATCAATTATGAGATTAGAATTAATCCAATAATCTTCTCTTCCTCTGTGTGTGGAATCAGAAAGCGCAGCTGTAAAGATAGTGTTAGTTACAGCAAATGAGATCACAATTTGCCCCATTCTATTAAAAGCCTTTCCCAAATGTTAACAGCTGAGGTGAAAGGTTCCATTGAAATTCAATTGAAATTGCGGTCTCTTTGACTGATTGCTATCTCACATCATATTCTCCACTCCAGCGGCACAGATCAGTTGCCCAGCTCATAAGGGGCCTGTGACTATGGCAACATACACCTTAGAAGTACCACACACAGATTTTCCTCAAGTCATTTGCTTGTCAAAGTATGTAAGGATATAGGTGGGAGGTGGACGTTCTGGGGAAAGGTGAATGAGAGCTGCTCCTGATGCCCCAAAGACAGCCCACCCCACTGCTCTGTCCTCCTTAAAGTTCTCCACTATCCTGTCTTCTACCAAGTTAAATTGCTGTCTGATAATAGCTTGCCAGGTGGTCAGTGGAGATGGAGGTTATAAATATATTTTACTTGCTTTATTCAACATGCTAATTGTGACCATGTCTTCCTATCACTCATCCTCTCTCCCCCAGTCCATCTGTTTGTCTATTAAACTTGCTTTTGTGTCTTACCTTAAATTAGAATGGACACTCAGAATGCATACGCATAAGAGGGCAGAAATAAAGTAGCAGGGATGATTGTAATTCTGGCATTTTCTAACTTTTCGTGTTTGATTTTGACACCATACCAATGTACTTTTAATATATTTTTTCGTACAGAGTTTTCTAGTTTGTTTTTTAAAAGAGAAAACTGAAGAAACAAAGAAATTCTGTTACTTGCGACTGTAACAGCTGCCTACATGAGTCATCAGTGTCTGAATCAGCAGAAATGTGTTCAGAGCCATACCACATACCTTGACCACTCGAGCTAAAAGAGCATCTCCTTTAAGTGGTGCCAGTAGTAGACTGTTATTCACAATGTACACTCACCACAAGAGGGCATGTGATATACATTTTGCCAGTCAGCTATTTGCTAGTCATTACTAGAGGCCAGGGCTCCCTGGGGGGAGGGGGGCAAGTGGGGCAATTTGCCTCAGGCCCCAGGCCCCACAGGGGCCCCCACAAAACTATAGTATTCTATAGTATTGCAACTTTTTTTATGGAAGGGGCCCCCGAAATTGCTTTTGCCCCAGACCCCCTGAATCCTCTGGGTGGCCCTGCTAGAGGCTGGAAAGGGAGTTTTGTCTAGTGGTTAGAGCACATGGCTGTGTTAGAATCTTGAGTGCTATTTATTTGTTAAAGATACTTTATATTTTCATAGTGCTCATTCATCTGTAGGTCCTGAAAAGATGTTGCCCCATTTTGACAGACATCATAGCTAAGCACATAGGTTTGACATATTGATTCTGAAAGGCTATGTGACTAGGAAGATAAGACATATTCTAAATGTAGGTTCTATTCAAGATTCATGCAGAAATGGCCATGTGAGACCTTTCAGATCTTCAGGTATGTCATAAACAGATAGCTAAGGGTTAATGTCTCTTTCACCTGTAAAGGGTTAACAAACAACACCTGACCAGAGGACCAATCAGGAGACAAGATACTTTCAACTCTGGGTGGAGGGAAGCTTGTGTATGTGTTCTTTGTTCTTTGTCTGTGTTCTCTCTGGGATCTGAAAGTGACCGGATATACTACAGGCTCTAATTTTCTATTCAAGTAGTAAGTGCAAGTAGAAAGGCAGTTTAGTCTTTTAACTGGTTTTCTTTATTTGCAAATGTGTATCTGGCTGGTAGAGTTCTAATGTGTATTTGGCTGGATGTATTTTAAATTGTATTTCTGCTGGAGGAGGCTTTTTTCCTCCAGTTTCTATAAGCTGACAGACCCTGTAACTTTTACCATCTAAATTACAGAGACACCTTTTACTTTTTCTTTCTTTTTATTAAAAGTTTTGCTTTTAAGAGCTGTTTGATTTTTTTCCCTTGTTGAGGCTCAAGGGAATTGAGTCTGTACTCAACAGGGAGGGAGAAGGGAAGAGAATCCCTTTGTTTTAGATTCACAAAGCTTGAATCTGTCTATCTCTCCAGGAGCCCAGGGAGGGAACACCTGGAGGGGAAGAGAAGGCGGGGGAACAAACCTGATTTCTCTGTGTTGTGATTCAAGGAGTTTGAATCACAGTAATCTTCCAGGGTAACCCAGAGAGGGAAAGCCTAGGAGAGGCACTGGTGAGGAAAAGAGTTTACTTTCCTTGTGTTAAGATCCAGGGGGTCTGGGTCTTGGGGGTCCCCAGGGAAGGTTTTGGGGGGACTAGAGTGTATCAGGCACTCCAAGTCCTAATTGGTGGCAGCTATCAGATCTAAGATGGTAATTGAGCTTACAGGAATTCATGCTGGTACCCCAACTTTTGGACTCTAAGGTTCAGATTGGGGAAAGATACCATGACAAGGTACCTCATCTGTGTCATGGAGGAATAGTAGGAGTAGAAGATCTTGATCAATAATAAGAATTGTGAAGCGCACAGAAATTATTAACACTAGCAAGTGAAATAGGTGTGACCAGAATGCATGGCTTTCCAGTTCTTTGCACTAAGACCAAAGGGTGTCTTGATGGAAGAAAGCAACATTAGGAGGAATAGATCAATCTGTTTTGTCACAGCCAGCTGGTTACTTCTAGCAGCAGGCAGTGCTCCACCGCTGCTGCGAACCCTCCTGTTGTGGTAAAAGATAACCATTATGCTCTTCTTGATACAGGAGAGAAGAAATCACCCCCAGCAGTTAAGGGGGTGAAGCCTCGTACCCCTAAGGCTGGGAGGTCTGCTGACACCACTGATAAGAAACGTAGGGTAGTGGTGATTGGAGACTCTCTGCTGAGGGGGACGGAGACACCCATCTGTCGCCCTGACCGTTCATCCCGGGAGGTATGCTGCCTGCCAGGGGCCCGTATCCGAGATGTTACAGAGGCTTTGTCGAGGATTATCCGGCCTTCTGACTACTATCCCATGCTACTCATCCATGTGGGCACAAATGATACTGCGAGGTGTGACGCTGAGCAGATCAAGAGTGACTACAGGGCTCTGGGAGTACGGGTTAAGGAGTTTGGAGCGCAGGTGGTATTCTCTTCGATTTTTCCTGTTGAAGGTAGGGGTCCGGGCAGAAACAGATGCATCGTGGAGGTGAATGCCTGGCTGCGAAGATGGTGTCGCCAGGAGGGCTTTGGCTTCCTCGACCACGGGATGCTATTTGAGGAAGGACTGCTAGGAGCAGATGGCGTTCACCTTTTGAAGCGGGGAAAGGCCTTATTTGCGCACAGACTGGCTAACCTAGTAAGGAGGGCTTTAAACTAGGTTCGACGGGGACAGGTGAGCAAAGCCCACAGGTAAGTGGGGAACAAGACCTGGCAGATGGGTTGGAAACAGGAGGGAGCACGGGCTATAATGGCAGAGAGGAAGGAGGGTCAGGGCAAAGCTGGGAGGCAAGCTCAAACCAGTATCTTAGATGCCTTTATACAAATGCAAGAAGTATGGGTAATAAGCAGGAAGAACTGGAAGTGCTAATAAATAAATACAACTATGACATTATTGGCATTACTGAAACTTGGTGGGATAATACACACGACTGGAATGTTGGTGTGGATGGGTATAGTTTGCTCAGGAAGGATAGACAGGGGAAAAAGGGAGGAGGTGTTGCCTTATATATTAAAAATGTACACACTTGGACTGAGGTGGAGATGGACATAGGAGACGGAAGGGTGGAGAGTCTCTGGGTTAGGCTAAAAGGGGTAAAAAACACGGGTGATGTCATGCTGGGAGTCTACTACAGGCCACCTAATCAGGCGGAAGAGGTGGATGAGGCTTTTTTCAAACAACTAACAAAATCATCCAAAGCCCAAGATTTGGTGGTGATGGGGGGACTTCAACTACCCAGATATATGTTGGGAAAATAACACCGCGGGGCACAGACTATCCAATAAGTTCCTGGACTGCATTGCAGACAACTTTTTATTTCAGGAAGTTGAAAAAGCTACTAAGGGGGGAAGCTGTTCTAGACTTGATTTTAACCAATAGGGAGGAACTTGTTGAGAATTTGAAAGTAGAAGGAAGCTTGGGTGAAAGTGATCATGAAATCATAGAATTTGCAATTCTAAGGAAAGGTAGAAGGGAGTACAGCAGAATAGAGACAATGGATTTCAGGAAGGCGGATTTTGGTAAGCTCAGAGAGCTGATAGGCAAGGTCCCATGGGAATTAAGACTGAGGGGAAAAACAGCTGAGGAAAGTTGGCAGTTTTTCAAAGGGACGCTATTAAGGGCCCAAAAGCAAGTTATTCCGATGGTTAGGAAAGATAGAAAATGTGGCAAAAGACCACCTTGGCTTACCCTTGAGATCTTGCATGACCTACAAAATAAAAAGGCGTCATATAAAAAATGGAAACTAGGTCAGATCACGAAGGATGAATATAGGCAAATAACACAGGAATGCAGAGGCAAGATTAGACAAGCAAAGGCACAAAATGAACTCAAACTAGCTATGGGAATAAAGGGAAACAAGAAGACTTTTTATCAATACATTAGAAGCAAGAGGAAGACTAAGGACAGGGTAGGCCCACTGCTCAATGAGGAGGGGGTAACAGTAACGGGAGACTTGGAAATGGCAGAGATGCTTAATGACTTCTTTGTTTCGGTCTTCACTGAGAAGTCTGAAGGAATGTCTAGTATAGTGAATGCTTACAGGAACAGGGTAGGTTTAGAAGAGAAAATAAGGAAAGAGCAAGTAAAAAATCACTTAGAAAAGTTAGATGCCTGCAAGTCACCAGGGCCTGATGAAATGCATCCTAGAATACTCAAGTAGTTAATCGAAGAGGTATCTGAGCCTCTAGCTATTATCTTTGGGAAATCATGGGAGACGGGGGAGATTCCAGAAGACTGGAAGGGGACAAATATAGTGCCCATCTATAAAAAGGGAAATAAAAACAACCCAGGAAACTACAGACCAGTTAGTTTAACTTCTGTGCCAGGGAAGATAATGGAGCAGGTAATCAAAGAAATCATCTGCAAACACTTGGAAGGTGGTAAGGTAATAGGGAATAGCCAGCATGGATTTGTAAAGAACAAATCGTGTCAAACTAATCTGATAGCATTCTTTGATAGGATAACGAGCCTTGTGGATAAGGGAGAAGCGGTGGATGTGATATACCTAGACTTTAGTAAGGCATTTGATACGGTCTCGCATGATATTCTTATAGATAAGCTAGGAAAGTACAATTTAGATGGGGCTACTATAAGGTGGGTGCATAACTGGCTGGATAACCGTACTCAGAGAGTAGTTGTTAATGGCTCCCAATCCTGCTGGAAAGGTATAACAAGTGGGGTTCCGCAGGGGTCTGTTTTGGGACCGGTTCTGTTCAATATCTTCATCAACGATTTAGATGTTGGCATAGAAAGTACGCTTATTAAGTTTGCGGACGATACCAAACTGGGAGGGATTGCAACTGCTTTGGAGGACAGGGTCAAAATTCAAAATGATCTGGACAAGTTGGAGAAATGGTCTGAGGTAAACAGGATGAAGTTCAATAAAGATAAATGCAAAGTGCTCCACTTAGGAAGGAACAATCAGTTTCACACATACAGAATGGGAAGAGACTGTCTAAGAAGGAGTATGGCAGAAAGAGATCTAGGGGTCATAGTGGACCACAAGCTTAATATGAGTCAACAGTGTGATACTGTTGCAAAAAAAGCAAAAGTGATTCTGGGATGCATTAACAGGTGTGTTGTAAACAAGACACGAGAAGTCATTCTTCCGCTTTACTCTGCGCTGGTTAGGCCTCAACTGGAGTATTGTGTCCAGTTCTGGGCACCGCATTTCAAGAAAGATGTGGAGAAATTGGAGAGGGTCCAGAGAAGAGCAACAAGAATGATTAAAGGTCTTGAGAACATGACCTATGAAGGAAGGCTGAAGGAATTGGGTTTGTTTAGTTTGGAAAAGAGAAGACTGAGAGGGGACATGATAGCAGTTTTCAGGTATCTAAAAGGGTGTCATCAGGAGGAGGGAGAAAACTTGTTCACCTTAGCCTCCAATGATAGAACAAGAAGCAATGGGCTTAAACTGCAGCAAGGGAGATTTAGGTTGGACATTTGGAAAAAGTTCCTAACTGTCAGGGTAGTTAAACACTGGAATAGATTGCCTAGGGAAGTTGTGGAATCTCCATCGCTGGAGATATTTAAGAGTAGGTTAGATAAATGTCTATCAGGGATGGTCTAGACAGTATTTGGTCCTGCCATGAGGGCAGGGGACTGGACTCGATGACCTCTCAAGGTCCCTTCCAGTCCTAGAGTCTATGAGTCTATGAGTCAGTTTCTTGTCTGGAACTCTATCTCTCTGTATTTTGTATACATACACTTCAGGAGATGCCATGGGGCCCAGAAGCATGCTCAGTGTAGATGGAATGTCCAGAAAATCAAAGGGCAAGTGTAGAACAAATTCTAGCATGCACCTGTTAATGGTGATGGTCTGTGATTTTTATCTCAACCAAATCTGGATAGCTTTTCAAGGGAACAGCGAAAGGCAAATCTCTTATCCCAGAACTATCCCTCTGCCAAATGTCAAGTTCCCGTTCTAAACCCCTAAGGCAGTAGAACTGTTCACATGTCTCTGGGGAAATATTTTTAACAGTTTTGTCAATCTGTTTTTCACTTTCTCGAAAAAAGCTAAACCAATGTAGTTCAAACTTTCCAAAATAACTAATCTGAAGCAGAGACCAAGCATGGAAAACTTCAGCTCAAATGGCTAATGTCTGTCGAAACTATTAGCAACTGAAAACAGGCGGCTATATGGAAAACTTTAGGGAACCATAACTCTTTGTGACTGCTGTTTGGTCTACATAGAACTCCTGATTCTGCAGATCTGAGTTGGTAAATTCAGGAGATTTGGCTTCCTTTCGTGATTTGAAGTGCTGTCTGCTTCCAGATTGGCTAGTAACAAGAAGACTCTTGTAGTTCTAGTTTCAGAGTCTCCAGAAATGAAAGCATTGGGAGAAAAGGTTCTTTTTTGAACTATTAAGGACTGGCTTGAGTTTGGAATGAAGATTTAAAGAGTTCTTGTTGTAACCCAACTCTGATAGAATTAAAAACACAGCGCTACTCCTAATGACTCTGACTTTTTCCAAGGCAAAATCCTCAGTCATTGCATGGAGATTAGATCCTCTAATTTGGAACAACGAGTCCTCTGTTGCCAGATGGTTCTGCTAATGAACCAAAAAAGAAATCTGCTGACCTGATTAGAGCAAACACTCTGACATTTGCAAAGACAGAGGAGATTTGATGAGCTGCTGCTCCCCTCCACAAGTTTCTGGGCAGTCTTTATGATCGCATACTTTGTAGTTTCTTATCCCTCTGCTATGAATGATAAATTCTCAACCTTTCAGGCACTGTCCTTGTCCTGTCACAGGCTCTGGAATGGGGCCTCTTACAAACACAACATGATGTTCATTATAATAGTGACAGAGTGCTTGATCTTATGACAATGCATAAGCTGGAGATGGACAGGCAGGTCACGATGAGCGTAGAAAATGTTGCTCTTATCAGTGAAAGGATAAATTGTTGTGATCTACATAAAAATGCAGTTGCCTCACTGAAGCAGTGGCACAGCTAATGGAAACATTTGCTATGTGGCTCATGTTTGAGGCTGACAGAATAAACTTTATGAAAAGATAAGGGAATAGGCAGGTAAGTGAGAAATCGCAGGGAATAGTGAATTGTCATTAAGCATAGTGCCTTAGTTGTTAATTTTTTAGACCTTTCAGAACCTAAATTTCAGAGTTTCTCAAATCCTCTCGGCCAAGATTCTCAAAACTGGGTGCCTAAAACCAGGTTCTTAAATCTTTATTTATGTCCCTATTTAGCAACACACTTAAATACCTGCTTATATTTACTTCTAGTCAGCAAAGCTCTTATGCTTTGCTAAATCAGGGCCTTAGGTACCTAAATAAATGTCCCAACGTTCAGAAGTGCTGAGCCCCCATGAGTCTCTCATTGACTTCCAACACTCTCACAACTGACCTTGAAATTCACCTTCTGTGAACATTTGTCGTCCATGACACTGGTTCGTTTAATTATTCCATGGAAGGTGAATGCAAATAGGCTATGAACTAAAATGGAGTAACTTCATGTAAAAACTTCCATGAATTAAGCTGAAGATTTTGTTTTGCAGTTTTCATCCAACTCTAGCTCATATATCAACGATGCACAGGGATCAGTTCATCCACGGCTGACATGCAGCCACCTCTGGGGTGCGAACACAGCAGCTGCTGAAAAGCACGCCCCAACAACTACCTAGCGGATTAAGACTGGAAATAGGAATGTTTGATCCTCACTTGGTGTAAATTGGCAAAGCTCCATTGACAGCAGTGCTTTGAAGTTACTAGAACTACACTAATTTCCATCAACGGAGGAATTGGTCCACTGTATCCAATTGAAATGGCAGGGTGGAATCCAGTAGGCAAAAATTAATTACCCAGACTGGAATTTTGCCAAGACATGGAGGAAAAGGGTACCTTAATAATAACTGGAGAAGCAAATTGCAATACCCAACAGCAATCCATTAGCAACCTAGCCATGAATATCTAAAAGCCATTCATATCTTGCTCTAAACAGCAGAATCAATAACATCCATGCCACAGCTAAAGTCACTTCGTCAGCCTTAAGAACAGGAGTCTTTAATTACAGTCATTTATATTTCCAAAGATAGACTATAACATATTTATAAACAATCTGTGCACTGGGTGGGAAACTAACACACAGCATGAATCCTTTGCTAACAGTTCTTATATAATATTCAAAATGGTCATGAATGTTTCATGAAGGTGCTTCCACTGCTGAACCATGACAGGAAATGCAGCTTTCTTTGTAGCACCTCCCACCCCTGTTCCTCTTTTGGAAGCCTTACAAGATTCAAAGTCCTCAATAAAAACCTTTTAGAATTTTCTGGACTGGCTACATTTGGTTCCACTCCTTGTTGTTATGACACTAGCAACTAGAGGCTCCAGCTGAGATCAGAACTCCATCTTGTTAGCTGTTGTACGGACACATAGTGAGAGACAGTCTTTGCCCCAAGGAAGTAACAACCTAAATAGGCAAGGCAAAGTGTGAGAGAAAGGATGTATTATCATTGTGATGTTTACAATGGGGAAACTGAGCCACAAAGATTAAGGCTTTGTCCTCGCTGTAGAAATAGATATATTTTTATAACACAGTAGCTATCTCAATGTAAGATCTGAGAGGATGAGTGGAGACCAGACACCGGTAGCTTTTACCTCCAAGTAGTTAGTCAAGGTCAAACCTATACCCCAGCCTTGGGTTTACCAGCTATCTCAAATTTATTATCTCAATGTGCAAACACACCTCTCCTTGCAGTGAAGACATTACCTAACTGGCTTCCCCAGGTTCACACGGGGAGTCTGTGGCAAACAGGTTTTGTTGGCATGCAAGTTTGGGAGATGGCTGTTTTTCATATTTGCGTAACAAGCCATGACAACAGACACAATCACCAGCAAGCATCAGATCCTCAGCACCATTAGTACAGGCCTCTACCACTCGAGCTAAAAGATAATTCCTCTGGTTGTGTTAGTTAGCAGGTTGTGTAGTGACTGACCAGCCTGTAGTGGATTCATAGTCACATTCACCACATCAGTGTGTTACATTCAGATGTGACGTGTTCTTGTGTGCACAAGAACGCTCAGTTCTCATTGGTCATTATTTGTCATTGTTTATTTCCTGTTCATTATTGGTTTTTTGGGTGATTGCGGATTTGTAAATGAATCATGCATGATTTGCAACTTTTCAGTGTCCTATTTCAAGTGGTGCCACTGACCTGCTGTGGGACCTTGGACATGTCACTTCCTTGCTCTGTATCTCGGTTTCTTTTTCCGCTCTTTGTCTTGTCTATTTGGACTGTAAGCTTTTTATCTCTTACTATGTGTTTGTACAACAGCACCCAGCCCCATGGGGCCAAGATCATGGTGGGAGTCTCTAGATGCTACTGTTACACAAATGATAAATAATGACAACAAAGACATTTGCAAATGTTTTTGTATCTCATTGCTGTTCAATTCACAAATGGAAAGAGAGAGAGGGGAAATTAAGTAAGTCATTTGGGGGGAGGGATAGCTCAGTGGTTTGAGCATTGGCCTACTAAACCCAGGATTGCAAGTTCAATCTTTGAGGGGTCTGGGGCAAAAATCTGTCTGGGGATTGGTCCTGCTTTGAGCAGGGGGTTGGACTAGATGACCTCCTGAGGTCCCTTCCAATCCTGATATTCTATGATTCTAACTCTAGAGCTGAGTAGGCTCCTGGGATGTAAGTCAGTACAAAACATGGGTTTTCTAGTGATAGGTGCATGCAATTCCTTTTTGTACATCTCTTCACCTAAGGCATACAATTATGCTGCAGTTGTTCTAGGTAAGCACATGATGGGTTAGAGGAAGAATGGAGGTCATTCACCTTGAGAAATAGGAGGCAGTAACATTTTTTTGTCACAAGCACTTTGCTATCTATGCCCATCTTTATGACACTTATCAGCATTTCAAATGGTCCCAATGACTGTTTCACAAGAGGCTGAAATCCTAGAGTTCTCCCGGCTCTTAGACTATTTCACATTTTAATGTTATTTTATTGTTCATGAGCAGTGGCGATATGGTGTGATTTGGTAATTGGCAGTAATGTGAAGATGACATTTTTATCATTACTTGTTAGATGAGTGCAATTTGTAATGCAATTTATTGGACAGTGCTTCGATGAGGTGCTCCAACGATCTAGGTCATATTCACATGCTTCACTCAAATCCAGCTTGCTTGTGAAAGCGGTTATTGAAATTCAGCTCAGAGTCCGTTTTCTTGGCCTGAGTGGGGATTTTTTAACGTTAAGTTCTTTCTTTGGGTAGGGTAATCTACAGCACAAATGGGAATGCATCAGTAATTGAATACAAAGCTTTTCACAGCTTGGTAAATTTGTGGTAATCATCCGGAGGCAGCAGTGTCTTTATTATCAGCATTTGGTAGCTGGCTGGCGGCTTACGTGAAATGAGTTTGATGGTCTCAGTTCAGTTCCAAGTGCGTGTTCCCATGATGCCAACTTCCATCACCCACTTATTATATTGTCAAACAAGCACCTTGGAGATTTCTCCCATGCTGTCTGCCATGCCTGGGAGGAGCTCCCAGTAAATATCTACAGAGCTACTGCTTTATGCATCGTCCAAACCCTATTTAAAACTCTTTTTCCCTGTTGCCTACGAAATACTTGACTTTAGGTTGCCGCTGTTCTGAGACCAGAGATGACCAGGCTGATCAATACTGTTTCATTGTTTCCTTGTACTCCCCATCTGTATTCATCTGTTCTCTCTTGTCTTATACTTAGATTGTAAGCTGTTTGGGACCAGGATTGTCTTTTTGTTGTGCATTTGTACAGTGGCTAGCACAGTGGGGTCCTGGCCCATGAGAAGGGGCTCCCAGACTCCGTGGTGATATAAACAGGACATAATAACAATAATGTCACCATCACAAAAGCCACCAGCATAACTGGTGTCAGGCTAAGAAGTGATGTCATGAACTGAATTGACATGGAAATTATAACCATCACTCACTCTTTGAGAGCATCTTTCAAAAAAAAACAATGGTGAAAAGATTTTGTGAAAAATGCTGACATTTTGAAGTTGTTTCCATCCTGAAATGGACCCATTTTCCATCAGTTGGTGACGTTTTGCAATATTTTAAATCAAATTGGCTTTGGACATGGTTATTTCTTGTTTATCAATTCCTCCTCCCTCTATTCTCTTATTGAAAACCCAGGTTTTGGTTTTAAATACTTAGAAATTTGTTTTGAGAAACATTTGGATAACATTTCTATCACAATCTTGATAAAAATGTTGTTGTGGAAATTTCACAAAAAATGGAACATTTCAATCCTATTCACAAGGTTTCACAAAAACGTTTCCTCTTTGGAAAAAGGACACTTCTTGAGGGAAAAATGTTTCACGTGAAAAATTTTGATCAGCTGTAGGTAGGAGCCCATTGGAAGCAAGAGTGAGGAAGCTGGCTCTGCCATGAGTGTACACTGGCCGTTCTTAGGTGGTATTTTAGGGGTGCATATGTGATGGGCCACTTAGAGAAACATTCACAGAACAAGGGAGAAAAAAGCCAAAATTCATCAGCATGAACAGAGCAACACAAGACTGAAATAAATGGCAAAAACTGGTGGATGCCCTATGCCCCTGAGGGGGCAGGAGGATGAAGAAATATATGTGATGGCCACCCATTAGACTGGCACACCAGGGACCTCCTCTATGGGTTAGGCACACAGAAGGGGATCTTTATTACATCATCATCAGTGGCTTACGCATAAGTAAGGCTATGTTTATGTCATGGAGGTTGGAATCTGTGACTTCCAGAGACCTCCATGACATTCTCTGCTTCAGCCCCAGGGGCTGTGGGACTCTGGAGCTGACAGCCAGTAGGGCCCTGGCAGGGTTCCGGCAATAGCAGTGACAGAGGGCCCCTGCAATGTTCCAGCAACAGGTGACAGTCTCCTGAGGGGGCCCACCTCAGGGTTCCAGTGACGGGTGACAGTCTTGCAGGGTGAGAGGGAAATACCTCAGGCAAGCGACTGGGTTGTCTCGTTTTCTCTTTGGGAAACATGGTCATCTGGCAGCTCCCAGCTGCCATGGGTAGAGGGAGAACTGGCCCCACAGCTCCCAGAAACCACAGTGGCAGGGGAAACCATGGAGCAAAAGTCACAGACTGGTCAGAGCTTCCATGAATTTTTGTTTATTGGCAGTGACCAGGTAACTTGCTTGATCTGTTTTTGTGGCTGCCATTTTTACTTCAGTATGAGCCCTGAGGGCCAAGTGAAAGCATTAGTAAATAAATGAGGGACTATCTGTGGCAAGGTGCCCAGTGTTGCCACGGACATTGCTTAGCTATGTTTTCTCTGTGCTGCTATCCTCAAAGACTCTACTGTTTATTTCAAAATATGTTGAAAGCTGCGCCACAGTTGCAGATCAAAAATGACAATCCAGCTGAATCTGCTCTTTCCTTTAACATCTTCAGTTAAAATTTGTGGTTTGGAACTCTATAGCCAAAATAATACATAGCGTTTGAAACGTAAAAGGGTTCTATTTTGTTTCGGAGGCTTTATTCTTGTTGTTGCAATAATAAAGGACTGACAGAAATCTGAATAAAAATCAGGACTCCTACAGGGAATTCTGCCTCTTGCAGATGAAGTTTTAGCTCTGAGCAACTAGCTGGGAAGAGGCAATTAATTTCCCCCTTGTGAGTAAAAGCCATTATATCAAATACCACCATTGCCTTGGGGGCCAAATCGGAGGCACTGAATTATGTATTATCCAAACTGATTTCACAATGATGTCTTCATGGGCACTTCTGCTGCTCATCTATGAAAAGAAAATTGCAGTCACATGAAAAGAGCTGAGTCTTCTCTCACTTTCTATATATATTTTAAAAAGTGCTGCTAAAGTGAAGACCTTAAAGGAAAATGTTTTTCACCAAAGGACTGATGGACAAAAAACAGAGGAAGCTCCGTGAACTCTAGCCAGCTAAAAGGGGTTAGATCCTTCCTATCCCACTCTGGTCCCATTGATCCTCCCCCATTGGGGGGGAGGGATAGCTCAGTGGTTTGAGTATTGCTCTGCTAAACCCAGGGCTGTGAGTTCAGCCCTTGGGGGAGGCATTTAGGGAAGTGAGGAGTGGTCCTGCTTTGAGCATCAGGTTAGACTAGATGATCTCCTGAGGTCCCTTTCAACCCTACTTATCTGTGATACAAGGATGCTCAGGCAATTGTTGCTCTTCAACTTCTCTCATCACCATGACCCTTGCTGGTATTGACCAGCCATCCCCTATCTGGGTGAAATGCTTTCTGTTTGACTGGGGTGCAGGCGGTGACATCACATTTAGGCCTGGATGCCCACTTTGGGTATGTGTAGCCTCCAGAGGGAAGAATTTCACACACAGGGACTCCAGACCAGCTCCACTCCTGACCCTAATGGAAGGATTTCAGTGGGGCCTCAAGGAGTAGGAAGCTTATCATGGAGCCAGCACTCCCCTGTGACAGCTCTGCACTGGATGCTTATGATTTAGTTCTTCTTTGTGCACAGCAGAGGAGGGGATAACCAAGCCAAAGTCTGGGTGCATATGTCAGGAAAGAATCTATGGGGTGAGCCAGCCAGCTGATAGAAAAATCCCATGTCTTAATTTTTATGGAAAGCATTTGCTGTGTGTCAGGGATTCATGAAATACGCTTCCCCACATGAAACTCTTTTAAAATTCACCACATGGCTAGCAAATACCCTGGATGTACCATTGTCCCTTAGCTAGCAGGCTTAAGAAATCAAAAAACAAGTGTTTGGAGTCTAATTCTGATGGCAGTTTTATGGGGCTAATGATTTCACAGCCCCACTGACTGAACTTGGCTTCTGATCACCGTTGCTATGGAGTTGGTAAGAGGAAGCCATTTGCAGAGCATAAGAACACCTTTATTGAATTTATGAACCATACAGCAAGTGCTATTCTTGTATGCCACTAGATGGCGAACTTAAGATACAGTAACTCCATTCAAACACACACGATGTGGAGTCATTCCATTGATTTCTAGTGGCTCTTGGAACCTGTCCCCATGTTATCCAGACTCTCACAGCCTGTGCATTGTCAATAGTATCAACAGCGATGCCAAGACTGAACACATGGCCCCTGTAGATTGAGCTCTTCTCTCACACATAGAGTGGTGTGAACACAACGGAGGTTCTGAATATTAAACTCTCCCTGAGGGTTTCCAGATCTGTTTCCTGATTTGAACCATCTGGGCCACTTGCTGATTTGAGCTTACCCTGTGAATGCAAACTCTGACCAGTTTCTCTGGTCTCTAAGAGTTCTTCCTTCCTTGAGTGTATTGACAGCGAAGGAGGAGTACTTGATGGTTAGCAGCCTCCACACTATTACATGCTCTCACTTGCCTTACTCTGTAGCCTCCTCTACACATTGCCTTTCAGTCAGCTGCTACCACTTAAGCAACCATTTTGAGATCAGCAGTATTTTGAGAGGGATTTTTTTCCCCTCAATCCCTACGAGTATGATTTAAATTTCTAATCACTTTAATGTGCAGAAGTTAGGCAATCCATGTCCCTCCATCATAGAATCATAGAATCATAGAATATCAGAGCTGGAAGGGACCTCAGGAGGTCATCTAGTCCAACCCTCTGTTCAAAGCAGGACCAATTCCCAACTAAATCGTCCCGGCCAGGGCTTTGTCGAGCCTGACCTTAAAAACCGCTAAGGAAGGAGATTCCACCACCTCCCTAGGTAACCCATTCCAGTGCTTCACCACTCTCTGAGTGAAAAAGTTTTTCCTAATATCCAACCTAAACTTCCCCCACTGCAACTTGAGACCATTACTCCTTGTTCTGTCATCTGCTACCACTGAGAACAGTCTAGATCCATCCTTTTTTGAACCCCCCTTCAGGTAGTTGAAAGCAGCTATCAAATTCCCCCTCATTTTCTCTTCTGCAGACTAAACAATCCCAGTTCCCTCAACCTCTCCTCATAAGTCATGTGCTCCAGCCCCCTAATCATTTTTGTTGCTCTCTGCTGGACCCTTTTCAATTTTTCCACATCCTTCTTGTATTGTGGGGCCCAAAACTGGACACAGCACTCCGGATGAGGCCTCACCAACGTCGAATAGAGGGGAATGATCACATCCCTTGATCTGCTGGCAATGCCCCTACTTATACAGCCCAAAATGCCATTAGCCTTCTTGGCAACAAGGGCACAGTGTAGACTTATATCCAGCTTCTCGTCCACTGTAACTCTTAGGTCCTTTTCTGCAGAACTGCTTCCTAGCCATTCATTCCCTAGTCTGTAACAGTGAATGGGATTCTTCCATCCTAAGTGCAGGACTCTGCACTTCCTTATTGAACCTCATCAGGTTTCTTTTGGCCCAGACCTCTAATTTGTCTCGGTCCCTCTGTATCCTATCCCTACCCTCCAGCGTATCTACCACTCCTCCCAGTTTAGTGTCATCTGCAAACTTGCTGAGAGTGGAGTCCACGCCATCCTCTAGATCATTAATGAAGATATTGAACAAAACTGGCCCCAGGACCGAACCTTGGGGCACTCCACTTGAAACCGGCTGCCAACTAGATATGGAGCCATTGATCACCACCCATTGAGCCCGACGATCTAGCCAGCTTTCTATCCACCTTATAGTCCAATCATCCAGCCCATATTTCTTTAACTTGCTGGCAAGAATACTGTGGGAGACTGTATCAAAAGCTTTGCTAAAGTCAAGGAATAACACGTCCACTGCTTTCCCCTCATCCACAGACCCAGTTATCTCCTCATAGAAGGCAATTAGATTAGTTAGGCATGACTTGCCCTTGGTGAATCCATGCTGACTGTTCCCGATCACTTTCTTCTCCTCTAAGTGCTTCAGAATTTATTCCTTGAGGACCTGCTCCATGATTTTTCCAGGGACTGAGGTGAGGCTGACTGGCCTGTAGTTCCCCGGATCCTCCTTCTTCCCTTTTTTAAAGATGGGCACTACATTAGCCTTTTTCCAGTCATCCAGGACCTCCCCCGTCCACCATGAGTTTTCAAAGATAATGGTCAATGGCTCTGCAATCACATTCGCAAACTCCTTTAGCACCCTGGATGCAGCGAATCCGGCCCCATGGACTTGTGCTCGTCCAGTTTTTCTAAATAGTCCCGAACCACTTCTTTCTCCACAGAGGGCTGGTCACCTTCTCCCTAAACTGTGCTGCCCAGTGCAGCAGTCTGGGAGCTGACCTTGTTTGTGATGACAGAGGCAAAAAAAAATCATTGAGTACATTAACTTTTTCCACATCCTCTAGATCTCCTGTCCTCCCAGGATTGCTATGTACCTGGATGTTTGCTCTATCCTTTCAGTGAGCAGGGACAGCTTTGTAATTAAGGCATAGGGAGAGCCTAGAAACTAAGTTTTATTGAGGCTTTGCTATCTTCTGACACCTGGTTTAGAGGGGAAGTGAAGGACACTGTAAAAATAGCATATATAACAAATGAAAGAAAGGGAAAGTTGATAGTAATAAATATAATTAAGAAATTAAGAATTGTAGAAAATTAATAAGGGAAGCCAAAGGATACAAGGAGATTTCTATGGCCAGCAAAGTTAAGGACAATAAGAACAAGTTTCCTAAATATATTAGGAACAAAAAGAATCCTAATTGTGGTATTGGTCCATTATTAGATGGAAATGACAGAATTATCAATAATGTTGTGGAAAAAGCAGAAGTGTTCAATACATATTTCTGTTCTGTATTATAGTATTATCATGTAATTGTAAGCAGAGTCAGAATGAGCTCTCCCCTGACATCTGGAGGTGAGCTGTGGAAAGGGACTTCAGGGGCTGATCTTGTTTGCGTGGGCACAGCCACCCTGCCTAGCATGATGGACTGCTTGCCCAAATGGTCACTTTGGCTGCTGTGGGATCCCCAGTCTCTTTGTTATTGGGGCAGGAGTAATAAAGTGTTGTTATCCTGGTTATATGAATCAATTATGTACTTGGCATTTTATGACAGAGGGACTTGCCCTCAACTAAGTAGCACTCGTTAGGCAAGGAACATGGGTTCCAAACCCTCAGTGAATTGAGAGAGGCTGAGGACAGATATTTGTACCTGGTAGTGAGGGCCCTAAACCCCACCTCTGTCCACTGTGCAATGACATAGCTAATTTTGACTCCATTTGGAGTCTTGTTATATGCTACAGAGCTGAAATCACTGAGAACAGAAGTCACTAAAGAGCTGAGGTTGCTGAGAGCTGTGTTAAGTGTGGAGGGCCCTGAAGACAAGTTGGTGACTGGCTAGGAGGATGGCTAGCAGAGAGGAGTGGATAGCAGAGAGGAGTGGCAAGCAGAACGGAGAGAGAGGAGCAGATAGCGGAGAGGCGTGGCAAGCGGAGCAGATAGCAGGGCGGCTGGTGGAGAGACGCAGCTGGTGGTGAAGACTGCAGCAGAACCCTGCGGAGATGCATGGCAATTGGCCATCAACCCGAGCAGAGGAGCACGTAAGATGCCCCCTCGTACCTCTCCCCCACATCCACCCAGGCTGGGAGGTAAACTCTGCAGAGGAACTTCTGAACTCTGGGGGCTGCACTGACCAAGGTCAGAAACTGTGGGTGAGGTGACTGTTGGGTTGCTAAACTTAAGACCCTGAGGGGGAAAGGACACTGCCAAACTTACTTGGGGGAGGGTCTCTTGTTCATGTTTTGTGTTATGAATCCTGTTTGTGGTGTTTCCCCAACATGATGCCGCATTGTTTCCCTCCTTTATTAAAAGACTTCTGCTACACTCAGACTCTGTGCTTGTGAGAAGGGAAGTATTGCCTCCTAGAGGCACCCAGGGGGATGGTATGTAATTGTCCCAGGTCACTGGGTGGGGGCTCGAGCTGGCTTTGCATTGTGTTATTGAAACGGAACCCCTGGATACTGAACCCAGCCCTTGTTGCTGCCAACTCTGATGGGCAGAAGGGTTACATAATTATAGGTCTTTCAGCCTGACATTGATCCAGGGCAAGATAATGGAGCAGCTGATACAGGACTCAATTAATAAAGAATTAAAGGAGGATAATGTAATTCATGCAAATCAACATGAGTTAATGGAAAATATATCCTGACAAAGTTGATCTTTTTAAATGAGATTACAAGTTTGGTTGATAAAGGTAATAGTGTTGATGTAATATACTTAGATTTCTGTAAGGCCCTGGAATTGGTTCCAGATGGCCTTTTGATTAATAAACTAGAACGATATAAAATTAACATGGCACACATGTTTCGAATTGTAACTGTAGATCATCATTGAGTGGGTTTGTTTCCCATGGGGTTCCACAGGGATCAGTTCTCAGCCCTACTTTATTTTATGCTTTGATCAATGACCTGGAAGAAAAGACAAAATCCTCACTGAAAAAAATTGCAGATGACACAAAAATTGTGGGAGTAGTAAATAATCAAGAGGACAGGTCACTGAGTCAGAGTGATATGGATTGCTCGGTAAACTAGGTGCAAACAAACAATATGCATTTTAATATGGCTAAATGTAAATATATACCTCAAGGCACAGAGAATGTAGGACAGACTTACATGATGGAGAACTCGATCCCAGGAAGTAGTGACTGAAAAAGTTTTGGATGTCTTGGTGGCAGGGATGGCTCTAGGCATTTTGCCACCCAAAGCACAGCAAGCAGGTTGCCTTCGGCGGCTTGCCTGCTGAGGGTCCGCTGGTCCCGCGGCTTTGGCTGCGGGAGGTCCACCAAAGCCGCGGGACCAGCAGACCCTCAGCAGGCACGCCTGAGGGAGATCCGCCAAAGCTGCGGGACCAGCAGACCGTCTGCAGGCAAGCCGCCGAAGGAAGCCTGCCTGCTACCCTTGCGGCGACCAGCAGAGCGCCTCCCGTGGCTTGCTGCCCCAAGCACGCGCTTGGCATGCTGGGGCCTGGAGTCGCCCCTGCATGGTGGATAATCAGCTGAACATGAACTCCCAGTGTGATACTGTGTTCAAAAAAGCTAATGTGATCTTGGGATGCATAAACAGGGGAACCTTGAGTAGGAGTACAAAAGTTATTTTACCTCTGGATTTGACACTGGTATGAACACTGCTGGAATACTGTGTCCAGTTCTGGTGCCCACAATTCAAGAAGGATGTTGATAAATTTGAGAGGATTCAGAAAAGAGAATGATTAAAGGATTAGAAAACCTGCCTTTTGGTAATAGACTTAAAGAACTCAGTCTATTCAGCTTAACAAAGAGGTTAAGGGATGACTTGATTCCAGTCTATTAAGCAGAAGGGCATGTGGAACAAATAGTTAATTATGGGCTCTTCAATCTAGCAGACAAAGATAGAACATAATCCAATGGCTGGAATTTGAAATTAGTCAAATTCAGACTGGAAATAAATCATATATTTTTAACAGTGAGAGTAATTAATCCTTGGAACAATTTACCAGGGGCCTGTTGCATTCTCCATCATTGACAATTTTAAAATCAAGATTAGATGTTTTTCTAAAAGATCTGCTCTAGGAATTCTTTTGGGGGGAAGTTCTATGTGTCACAGGGTGCACCACTGACCGTCTGACTGATGCCTCACCCTAGTACTCTGGAGATTAGTTCGAGGCTGATGACCCCATCCGTGGTTTGCATACCATCACTCTGTATCTGCTGTCCGCTTGCAGCCTCTGGAACCACAGCATCCTCTTTGTGGCTCAGCCCTCCTGCCATGTCACTGTCCTGTCCACGGTTCCCCCTTTCAGGGGAGGTTTAGCTCCTCAATAGTCCTAGGCAGTCTCCTTGCTCACTGACTCTATGCCACTCGCCCAGTGGCTGTTAGGGGAACCCAGGCCTGCCCTTTTCTCTGGGTTCCAGCCCAGGGACTCTCAGCTCAGCAGTCTGGGCCTTCTCCCTCTGGCCTTACTGCTCTATACCTGGGCTGCTTCCTCCTACTGATTCCCCTTGTCTTCCTGCCGTGGGGATTCCTACCTGCTCCTGGGGCCATTTCAGCTCCTCTGGTTTCTATTCTTTTCTCTCTGGCCCCACAGCAGCTGCTGCCCCTCTGGGTCCCACTCTTGCCAGGCACTGGTGAGTTTACATGGGAGTAGAGTCTCCACAATATTTCCACTAGCCACTCTTGCCCCCCAGTTCTGCCGCCCCTGGCATTCAGTGCCTCATCTGAATATCGAGCTTTTAAAAAATTGGTGCCTCCATTTCCCATCTGTAAAATGGGGATAATCACAATTTCCAACCTTATAAAGGCATTGTTAGCATAATTCCATTAATGTCTACAATGTGCTCAGACAATAGACCTGGCTGTGGACTCTATTACTGCAATATACATGCTAAATAATGAGAATAAATACATATAAATACATATAGCTGTGTCAATCCCAGGACAAGGTCCCACCTTGTCTCTCTAATAGTAAAAGCATGGTATAGAAAAACTCTAAATAATAAATTACATTGCTAGTACTTTTTAGCCTGGAAGAAATATATTTTAAAAAGCTTTTAATATTAGGATTTTTTTCTTTTAAAATTGTATAATAGGGAAATGAAAATGTATTTTTTTGTGCTTCTCCAACTCAGATTTGGTTTTTAAATGTTTTGATTTGGAAGAAAAGCTCCTTTTCTTAACCAGGCTACAAAATCTCACAGACCTTCTGAATTAAACAACTAAAAGGGTGGAAAATGCAGAACATGTACTTTAAAAAGTATTTGCCTCGTTCTAATGTATAACAATATTGTTCTTGGCATTTTCCATCCTAGGAAACCAGATCTTTTGATAAAGGTAACCAATTAAAAGGTCAATAGACCTTAATGTTAGATGTTGTAGCAGGACCAGGTATTGCAAGTGTGTATACTAAGATGATGATTATTATTTTAGCACAGAGTCTTCCCCTTCAGGTGGCTACACAGAAGATTCTTGTTCGTTATGAGGCTGATGTGACAAATGACAGAGATGATAAATACAGACACAGGTTTTACTTGACACCCAAATAAGTCCAATCATTAATATAACCAAACAATATAAAGCTACAAACAGAGAGACAGCTCTTAGGACTACAGACATACTCCTAACAGTCAGGGAAAACAAAGCTAGAGGAAATATGTCAGTGGAGCACGTAAGATAGTAGACCAAGGCCCAGTTGATAGCATTTCAGGAACTTGATGTACCCAAATGTTAGGAGAATGAAGTCAGATCTTTTATACCCATCTTTTATTGGATACATGGCACATTTGACTCTTTCTATGATTGTAATAAACTATTCCTGCCCACTGTCCATACATCACTTTCCAGGTGACTGTCACCACAATCATACTTCCACTCACTGACTGAAGCAATTTGCCCCAATCAATTTCTTAATAAATCAGAGACATTACTGAGGTTCAACTGCCTAATTACTATATTGCAACAGCCCCCTCCCCAAGTGCTCCTATTTCTGGATTACTTTTGCAAGCTTGTCGCGTACCTGTTCTTCTGTGGTCAGCATGCATGTTACACAGAATAAAATGGCACAATTTATGGCCGGGGGTTAAAATCTTAGGCCTACTTTGGCTAACTGAGAATCAAGCCTGGCACACAAGGCCTCAAACTAAATGATATAGGACTAATCTGCCCTGACGAATCTCATGGCAATCCCATACCTTGCGCTCCAGGATCCATTCCAGAGACAATTCAATGCCTCTTGCGTTAGAAGGGGTGGGGACAAAAATAACCCAGCAACCCCTACTTATGTCGGATGAGGAAATGCAAACACGTCTGATCCGCACTTGGTTGAAGTGGCTGTCTGTTTGCTGCATGAATTCAAGAGCATCTTTTAATCCACACTGAGAGGAGTTTGCAAAACTGCTTAAGTCTCAAGCAGATCTGATTGCACTGGATGTGCATGGCTGTCTGGCTGCAGCCATCTGAATCCCAGTGAATAATAATAACTCACTGGAGTGATTTTCCTCTGAGGGCCTCAAAGTCTTGATAGGTGTTATTATCTCCCTTTTAGAGACAGGCAATAGAACCATAGCATGGTAGAGTGATTTGCAGAAGGTGTCACAGCGAATCGTTGCAAGAGAACTCAGATATCCTTTCTCCTTGAATTGGGCTTTAACCACTAGACCTTGCTCCCCGCAGTGAAAACATTCACCCTTTTTGCTCTTCAGGGAATATCCTCCCTGCTCAGTTTCCAGACTTGCAAATCAGGGCCAGTGGGTGTAAAGCACAGAGTCCCGATGACACCAGTAGAACTAGGCCAGTTTACACCTATTGAAGGGCTGGCCCATAGTAACAGAGTCAGCTGATGGACTGTGTGTTTGGTGGTGGTGATGAGTAAGCCGTGCTCTTTCTCAGCCATTCCCCTGGTGTGAGGCGATGCTGGTGTTCGAATTAGATTATGTGGATGAATGAGAGTTTTCTGTCTGTATTTAAATAAAATCATGCAGGTAATATCTTCCAATTTATCTACTGAACTTCATTCTGAAGAATCCGAACCTGACTTCTGCTATAGACAACTGAGGCTTAATATGATCACGCCATGTGTTACTCAACAGTTGCCATGGTCCAGAGGTGGATGAAATGATTCCTATATGAAGGTATTCCATGAAAAAAATCATTTCACCCACTGCTGGAATCCAGCCACTGCTAGACTGTGACAGCTGTTGAACAACACATGCCAGTTCTGCACAATCACTTTGTGACATGAAGAAAAACACTGAATCCAATTGAAATTGCTGGGGCAGTTTATGGAGACACAATGTAATTACTCACATAGGAGTTTGGCCAGGGAACTGATACGAATAAACCTTCTTTTGTAAAAAATGCCATCAGATCTTTAATGAGCCACATAGATTTTAGGACCTTGGTTTTAGGACCTGTCTGGAATAGAGGACCTTTCCCCTATGACCATGCTGAGACGCTGCATCAGTAAAGCCATAGAATCATAGACACATAGAATCATAGAATATCAGGGTTGGAAGTGACCTCAGGAAGTCATCTAGTCCAACTCCCTGCTCAAAGCAGGACCAATCCCCAGCTAAATCATCAAAGCCAGGGCTTTGTCAAGCCTGACCATAAAAACCTCAAAAGCCACACACAGCATTGTCAGCGAATTATCCTGTCGTCATGTCATTGACTGGAAGAGAGGCGTATCTCTGTCACAGAAGCAAGCACCAAACACGGCTGCCCCACCTACATCTGGTCAAACATCTCAGCTGCTGCTCCCCTTACAAAAGGTCCCATCAAGGCCGGCAGTTAGTCCACCACACTCCCTTCTCTTCCACCTTTTTTTTTCTACAGCAGCCAGTAGTGCCCTGGGAGTGGTTCAGAGTTATCTCAGAGCTTGGTTGCAAGGGAGATATGTCTACTTGGGCCAGTGCTTTAGGAATGGCACTCCCTACCCAAAAAGGAGATGGAAGGGGTGCATGGAGAAGGCAGAGAGGAGGAGAACAGTAAAGGGACGGACAGAGAGGATGGTCTGGGTTAAAAGCCAATAGCATTTGCTTTGCAGAATCAGCCAGTTTTTCCTTCACCCCTACCTCTCATGACCGTTTTATAGCAGGGATCCATTTCAGGTGGAAGACTTGTGAAGCAGAGGGCCTATAAAGTCCTGTCTTATCTGCAGAAGCAGACATCTACTGCAGTTACTGAGTGGGAGGGCACAGGTGTGTCACAGGCCTGCAGTGGAAGTTTGGAAAACGTCTTCTCTGAATGGCAAAGGCTTGCACGTCCCAGTCCTGCACAGGCCTATAAAGAGTCTGTGAGAGGTTAATTTCTATTCACGATTTCAGATTTGATACAAATGTGTGTGTGTGGGGGGGAGGTGTTAAAATAAATGTCTTTCCAGGAACAACCTCCTACCCCCATTCAGCAAAGCCCTTAACTTCAATGGGACATAGGAACATGTTTTAAAGCTAGGCACGTGTTTAAGGGTTTTGCCAAAAAGGAATGAGGTTTAGATATGTGCTTCAGTGATTTGATGGCATGGGTATTACTCCAGGCATTAAAAAAGGCACTAGGTAGAACTATATTTTTTATTAGACATAAGCTGTAACTCCTCTTTTTTTTTCTTCTGTATAGCCTAGAAATAGAACTGGTAGAAAAATTCTCGATGGAATCATTTTCCTGTCAGAAAATACTGATTCAATGAAATCGAAACATTTTGTGGGATTGTATCAATTTAATCAATTTTTTTGATGGCAATTATCAAAATGTTACATTTTGATTCTTGTTAAATTATAATTGTACATAGTACATGGTATAAAAGCCAACTTTCACATTGTAAATTATAATCGGATCTAGCATAAACATTGAAATGATAATGTCAAAATGAAACATTTCAACTGGATTGAAATGAAATGTTTCAATAAAGTTGAAGTAAAATATAATGGAATATTTTGTTTTGAAAAAAAACTCCCGATATTTTGACTTTGGGTG
Organism: Gopherus evgoodei; assembly: GCF_007399415.2. Lineage (NCBI taxonomy): Eukaryota > Metazoa > Chordata > Testudines > Testudinidae > Gopherus > Gopherus evgoodei. The sequence goes on along the minus strand of NC_044322.1, from coordinate 357,284,763 downwards.
TCAAACTGGGACTAAACCAAATTTTGGTACCTCAGAATTTCCCATGGGATGGAAAGCCCATTTTTGTACTAGCTGTACTGATGAGATTGAAGATCATAAAGCATAACTGAATATGGCAACAACAATTTACCTGACAGCTCCTGTAACTGACATTTTGTCATGGGCTATTTTGTATGTTTCAGCGAAGGAAATGATTTCTCAGTTATTCCTTATCAAGAAGGCAAGGTTAGCTGAAATGTTTATCCAGATCATTGATAAAGCCTGAACCAAAGCATTTAACCACATGCTTAACTTAAAATCCCGTTGATTTCAACTGCCTTTAGTGGAACTAGTTGTTTGCTAAGCTAAATATGTGCTAAAGTGCCTTGCTGGACTGAAGCCTTCATAAATAATAATGAAGAGAGTTAAAGGAAGAAAAGAGAATATGTCAATGAAAAAATATATGACTTTCAGGAAAAGAAAAACAGACTTAAAATCTAGCAGTGATAGATCTAACCTGGGCTCTGATTCAACTAAATCTTTTTTCATTTTGCTGATCACATGAAAGACACACTGACAAAGTGTGGTATTGCTGTGATACAGCCAAAGCTATAAACAGAGGATGGTATCATATCACTTTGAACTTCTCTCTATATCCTTTTGAACTCAAGTTTCAAAATCAGAGCCAGCTATTTTTTTTAACACATCACCAGTTATTGAAGTCTTTAGAAGACAATCTGAAAAACCAGATATCAGATTCTGTGGTGAAATTCAGATCAATAAGGGTTGTGTCACCTTTGCTGTTCAACCTGGGGTGTCTTACGGTTCTTTGCTACTGTAGCTGTCACCCGGGATGCTCACAGCCAGCTCACAAGCGTGCAGGTCACACCCTGAACCTCTATGTGCTATACAGCCAGACCTGGTTCAGCAGCTTTGACCCCAGCAACCTGTCTGCAACCCCGCTCTGTCTTCCACCAGCCTTAGTTACAGACAGGCGACCCCAACACACTCCCAGTCCTGAATTTACCCAAAACCATGTGCCCTGAAGTGTCCAGCCCTCTATTGGACAGCTCAGAGAAATAATAAAGTTTCTTGCTCCGTCAAAGACACAAAAGCACATTGCAGCTTATTAACGCAACTGGGGTAAATACCCATTTCTCTGCACACCCAGCACTGAGTGGGCTTACAGTAAAAATAAAACTATTTTATTAACAACAGGACCTCGGTTAAATGATGGCAAGTAAAATGATTCACAAGCTCTTTGAAATTTGGCTTGATTCCTTCTCTCTTCTGTAGCCATGTGTGACACACCTTGGATAGATAACTGAAAAAGATGGATGTTTATGATCTAACTAGAGGACTGAATAATAGTAGCAGCTTTGGTTTATTTTACAGATCCTTAAGTACTTGCTTGCATTGTACTGTCTGTGGGTCATCACTTGAACAGGTGGCATTTACAACCCTGTATTCAGGGAAACTTTCTCCTCCTGAGATCTTGTAAATTCCACATCTGCAATTGCAGCATCTGTGATTCATCAGCAAATTATGCCCTTCTATGATTAACTGTTTCAATGCTGTACGTGCTACAGGTAAATTGACCCTGGGTGTTGCTCAATGCAACAGATATAGTATTAAGTTCCACTGAGGGGGGGAAATTGATCTAAGATACGCAACTTCAGCTACGTGAATAGCATAGCTGAAGTCGAAGTATCTTAGATCGATTTACCTACCTTCCTCACGGCACGAGATCAACGTCCATGGCTCCCCCTGTCGACTCCGCTACCGCCGTTCACGTTGGTAGAGTTCCAGAGTTGACAGAGGCTCGTTTGGGGATCGATATATTGCATCTAGATGAGACACGATATATCGATCCCCGAGAAATCGATTGCTACCCGCCGATATGGCCGGTGGTGAAGACATACCCTCCGATATTAGTGGGATCTTGTAGGAGCCACAAAAGATTACAGCTAAATGACACCACGAAGGTGCTGGCTCAGTGTTGCAGGGCTGTTAACCGTGATGCTGCCAGTCATGGTATAGACCATTGGACCTCCATGAGAGCAGAATAACCCATAAAAAACCCCAAACAGAGTTTCCAAAGTGAGAGGTGGAGAAGAGCTGAAGACTCCATAAAGTCCATTCAGGACCTCACTGTTGTTAATCAAATTAATGTAGGAAATGCTCAAATACTGTAGTAATGGGGATGAATACAACACCCTAAGCTAAATTAGACAAGATGAGCTCTATCTACCATTCCAGCAGCACGGGGACACAGTAGCTCTATCTATCAATCCTTTCCAGTTGAAAAGAGAAATCTAGTTTAGAAAATTAGCTAAAGTCCTTAACTCCAAAGCTGGCCTGCACAATGTCACAGAGGAGATTAATGCAATTTCTAGGAAATCTGACCCAGCTATATCCCTTTGTGGTCCATAAAATACAAAAAGAACAGCTTCCACAAGAGGGACTGCTTGCTTAGGCATAGAAAGTCTTCTTTTTAGCACACCTGGAAGCAGGCCCGCTGATGGGGGGGCAAAGGGGGCAATTTCCCAGAGGCCTGGGCAAATTAAAAGGGTCTAGGGGGGCCCTGGTCGCCATCGCCTCCTGTGGCAGCACAGCAGGGCTAAGGCAGGCTTCCTGCCCACCTTTGCTCCTCGTCGCTCCCAGAAGCAGCTGGCACATCCCTGCAGCCCCTGCAGTGGGAGTCTCCGCGCGCTGCCCCTGCTCCGAGCACTGACTCTGCAGCTCCCATTGATCAGGAATTGTGGCCAAAGAGAGTTGCGGGTGCGGTGCCTATGGACAGTGGTGTGTGAAGACTCCCTGGGCCCCCCTGCCTGTGTGCTGCTGCCAGAGGGGTGAGCCGGTTGCTTTCGGGAGCCGCCCAAGGTAAGCATTGACCCCCTGATCCCCTCCTGCATCCCAACCCCCTGCCCCAGCCAAGAGTCTGTATCCCACACCCAAACTCTCTCCCAGAGACCCCCCCCACACCTCCCCACACCCAAACTCCCTTCTAGAGCCCGCACCCCTTCCCATACCCAAACTCCCTCCCAAATCCCACGTCCGTCACCCCTACACCCAAACTCTTTCCCAGAGCCCGCACCCCCTCACACACCCAAACTCCCTCCGAGAGTCTGCACCCCGCACCCCCTCCTGCACACCAACCCCCTGCCACAGCCTGGTGAAAATGAGTGAGGGGGGAGGAGAACATGTGATGGAGGAAGGGTGGATGGAGTGAGCAGGGGGTGGGGCCTCAGAGAAGGGGCTGGATGGGGCCTGGTCTCAGGGAGGGGGCAGGGGACAGGGCATGAGTCTTTGGGTTTGCGCAGTTAGACAGTTGATGACTCTACCAAGCAGGCTTGCAAAAGCCTTGGCCATGCCAGAAAAGTGCACCCAGCAGTGCAGCAGACAGATCCCTGGGCACCACCCAGCACAGGTGCAGTACCATCCAAATGTCAGGTGGACCGCTTCCACTCGGGAGCAGCTTGTGGGGGCGGGGGACCCATTGACTGTTCTGCCCTGGGGCCTGGAATTCCTGTCAGAGTGTTCTGCCCTGGCCCCATGCCACTCCAGGAAGTAGCCAGCACCACATCCCTGTAGCTCTGGAGGCGGGCGGGGCAGAGGGCTCCATGGGCTGCCCTCACCTGCGGGTACCTTCCCCAAAGCTCCCATTGACCACGGTTCCTCTTTTGTTGGCCAGCAACTTTATTACTGAGTACCAAAAATAATCTAAAAAGCTTCCATGTTAATACTGTTCTGCTGTTTCAAGCCTAACAGATTTGACAAGATCAGTCTCCTCAAAACTAGCTGTTTGTGATTAAATGGCATTAGTTAACAGTGCTCTATTAGCTGGTAGTGTAGGAAGAAGATTTATAGCATTAGCAGAACAAATAGCTTGCAAAGAGCTCCAGATCCAGAAAAAATGTTTCTGCTTTTTCTATGAACCAATAACCACTGCTGGAAGGATTTTTGAAAAATGCAATAAAATACAACTCTATGGCATGCTCACGTAAGTTAAGTGAAAGTGCTTGTGGGGTCTGGGGACATAAGCCTGCTCTAGACTTTGTCCTGGACCCACTGTTAATGGGTGAGGTAAAACTTCTAGCTAGGATGGGTAGCCTAATGTTTTTTTCCCTGGTATCAATGCCATAAGGGAAGATTTTCAAGAGCACCTAAGGGTACACCTAAACCCCTTAGACATTTGGAAAAATGTCTCCTATTAACATCTCCCTAATGCAAAATCTTAAGATAGGGTGATTTGAGTACTAACCTGCTCAAACCCAACAGCATAAGTTCAATCCTTAAGGGGGGGCCCTTTGGGGAACTGGGGTAAAAATCTGCCTGGGGACTGGTTCTGCTTTGAGCAGGGGGTTGAACTAAATGATTTTCTGAGGTTCCTTCCAACCCTGATCTTCTATGATTCCATATAAGGTGATTGCTTCAGGAGGCTTTCAGCACTAGAGCTGTGTAAATAGCATTTATTGGCTGCACCAAAAAACAATGAAAAAATATTTAGTTTGGGGTCATCATGAAACTGTGTTTTATTTCAGAGTTTTTGGCAAGTCAAAAAGTTGGGGAAAAAAATTGTTTCGGGTCAAACAAAACATTTCATGTGGTTTCTGTGCTTTTAACTATTTAAAAAAAAATAAAGCCAAGGAGATTTGGAAACAAAGGGCTAGATTCATAATGGGATTGGAGGTGCAGAACAGAGGCAGGGGGCTCCCTTTTATTCACAGCTCAGTGGTTAGGATACACACCGTAGACCTCAGAGACACAAGTTTGAAACTTTACTCTGCAGCAAAGATGTGAAAAATTTCCCTTTTTTCTAGGGAAATGCCATAACCACCAACCTATTGGATTTTCTAGGGTAAAATGGTCCCAGTGTCCTGTTGAATCTACACCAGTTTGTATAACTAATTAAGTTGTCATTGGAGCAGACTAGAACCCAGGTGCCACCCCTCCCCAATCTCACATGAGTGATCTGCCCCCCCAGGTTATGGAGTCATTTGCTCTCTCTCTAGCTGCTCCTCAGCATCATACTGAAGCATCACTGCATCATGCATGAGCACTCAGCCCCCTAAAGACTTAAGCAAAGGAGGAGTCCCATAAAACAATCAGCCCCATACATGGAGCTCCATGGGGGTCTTCACTGGCATAAAGTTACTTGCTTAATCAAGTCTTTGCGGGATCAAGGCCTTATGGGCTCCATCCCGCAAGGAGCTAACGCTCCCACTAAAGCCAGGTTCAAGGTACAAAAAGACAGGCGTGTAGAAAGCACGTTTATTTTACAACAGCAAATAGCTGGCCCGGGTGGGGGGAACATTGTGGGCCCGATCCAGACTTCAGAGGGTATTGAGGGTGCAGGATCAGGCCCTAGATCTCATTTTAAAATCCCCCAGCACTCTTAAATTATTAGCCAAAATCCACATACAGTGACACAGCAGCATATTTATGATGAGAATAGAGGAAAAAACAACAGGGGAGCCGAGACCCAGACCATCACACGCTTGTAGTGAATAATTATTAATTAATCCTCCGTCAGACTAATAATGGGCCTTCAGTTCTGCCAAAGAGCTTCCCTACCAAATTGTTCCCTCATTACCAGTAACAGCCAATTTAGAGATTGTGTTATTACAGCGGTTTTATTAATGTCACATTTTGAAGGATACCGTTGACATAAACCGTCATAAGGCTATAAAAGAGGGTTGCTGTACGTATTAATAATGCATTTTATAGTGCAGTTTAATATTCTGAGTCTAAGCTAATGTGCTTTATAATCAGAAGCGGGGAGAGAGCTAATCCATCATTTTTACATATTCTCACTGTGGCTAGCTAAACAGCATCACAATGATGTATATGGGTATAATATGTCGTTGCTTAATAACAAGATTTTTGTAACACTATTAGTTCTAATTTGTTCTATTGCCTAATAGGCTCAGTAGTATGTTTCTAAATGATTTATAGGTTCCTTAAGCAGGAGGTTCACATCCCAGTGTCTTCTGAGATTCCCTTCCTCAATTTCATAAACGTGCTGTGCTAGTTTCAAGACAGACCACGAGGGGAACAATGCTGCAGGAGTCAGAGGAGGCCATTGGCCCTATTGCGCATGCTCGGTGTTTGGTTGGTCTGCCACCTCTTTTCAAGCCCTTTCGCTAGTTGCCCTCCGGCTGAAAAAATAAACAGTGTTGAGGATTTAAAATTATGACACGAGAAGAAGGCTGGTTCAGTGGCTAAGGTGCTACTCTAGGCCTTGGGAAACTTGGGTTCATGGCCCTTCTCTGTCCTAGACTCCCTTGGTCACATTGGGGTGTTTACTTAGGCTTCAGTCCTCCAAGGTATTGAAGCACCTTGAGAATCTAGTTCCTGAGTGAGAATCAAAGCCTTGCCCTGTCCTCCAAGGGTGCTGAGAGGATTAATATATTGAATACCGTGAGGCACTATGGTAATGGGGCCATATGAGTACTGAAGCAATACTTTTTTTCACTCCAGTACCTTATTCTATATGGTACCCTGTAATATCATGCATCCACCGCACAAGCATCTTGTGGTGGCCAAAGGTCACTCAGTGGCACCCTGCCCTTGTTTCTCCCTCTTTGGGGCCCTTTATGGGCTCATGGTTCAAAGATGGCTCAAACAATCCCCACAAGGGGTCCAATTTATTTAGTCCTCTTACATACTGTTCCCTTTTGGCCCCAAGCAGGTCAGTCTCTCTCTCCTGATTAACACACGCATACACAATCTTCATCCCAACTGGTTTTTACAGGCTCTCCCCTGCTTTCTCCCACTCTCTTCTGCTGGTGTGGGGGAGGGATAGCTCAAGGGTTTGAACACTCACCTGCTAAACCAAGGGTTGTGAGCTCAATCCTTGAGGCAAGCCATTTACGGATCTGGGGCAAAAATCTGTCTGGGGATTGGTCCCCCTTTAAGCAGGGGGTTGGACTTGATACCTCCTGAGGTCTCTTCCCACCCTGACATTCTATGATTCTTCAGCTTTTCTCCACTGACTTAGATCCTTATAGGCATCTTCTTGCTCCGTGCAGCATCGTACAGACCTAGCTGCAGTTCTCTAGGCATTCGCAAAGCCATCTTCTGTGCTTTTATGGGGAACTGCCTGATTCCCCTCCAGGTGGAACTCATTCTGTAATCAGGTTGTCTCAGCCCCAGACTCTGCAGCCCATGGTGCAAGATTCCATGTGACCTATCCTTTGTGGATGCAACAAACCAGCACAGGCCTCTATGACACTAACTGCCTGAAGGGTTACCTCAAGCACTGAGATCTTGAAAAGGGCATAGGCTTTGTTTTGGTCTGCTGCACAAGGGCAAATTGAATCCTATGTGGTTTAGACCTGTCTCAATTCCTTGTTTCCTTTTAGGCTCCATCTGCACTAAAAATATAGCTACACTAGGGAAATTGATTACAGCACCACAGTCTCTTGAGTTGGATACAACACAGTTGACAGTCATAATGTGGATGATACCTTAACTGCCCTGGAGGATGGCTGTTTCTTGTAGTTAAGGCACTGGGCTGGGACCCAGCTCCAAGTTAAATTCCTGGCTCTGCCACAAACGTCCTGGGTGTCCTTGAGCAAGTCATGTAATCTCTTTGGGCCTGATCCATAGCTCACCGATGGCAATGGGAATCTGTCCATTTAGTTCAGAGGGCTTTGGATCAGTACTTCAGTGGTGTCCAAAGGTTGCTAATGGCTATGGCTGTCTGGTGGCCTTTGTTCAATGACCTAGGTGGTCTTGGTACAGTTCCTTCTGCACAGGCTGTCCACATCATAAAAAATCACCATCACATCAGGCGTTTTGTCAGCTGAGACCCAGAATTGAATGGTCCATCTGGCATTCAGCTGCCATCAGCTCCTCAAAGATGTTCCTTTCAGCTCAGGGTTGTGAAATAATGTGCTCTGCCTATCCTTATTTATTCATCATCATTATTATTATTAATGATTATTTATTTATTTATTTATGTGCTCTTCCATCCTTATTTATTATTAATTATTATTATTCATTATAATAATAATGAATATTAATAATTAATTTATTTGTGTATTAGGGCTGTCGATTAATTGCCGTTAGCTCACTTGATTGACTCAAAAAATTAATTGTGATTTAAAAAATTACTCTAGATTAATCGCAGTTTTAATCACACTGTTAAATAATAGAATACCAGTTGAAATGTATTAAATACTTTTGGATGTTTTTTACATTTTCAAGTACATTGATTTCAATTACAACACAGAATACAAAGTGGACAGTGCTCACTTTATTTTTTATTTTTTATTACAAATATTTGTGCTGTAAAAATGATAAACAAAAGAAATAGTATTTTTCAATTAACTTCATACGAGTCCTGCAGTGTGATCTCTTTATCATGAAAGTGCAACTTACAAATGTAGATTTTTGTTTGTTTGTTACATAATTGCACTCAAAAACAAAACAATGTACAACTTTAGTGCTTACAAGTCCACTCAAGTCCTACTTTTTGTTCAGCAAGTCGCTAAGACAAACAAGTTAGTTTACATTTACAGGAGATAATGCTGCTCTCTTCTTATTTACAATGTCACCTGAAAGTGAGAACAGGCATTTGCATGGTACTTTTGTAGCCAGCATTGCAAGATATTTATGTGCCAGATATGCTAAACCACGAATCTGCAACCTTTCAGAAGTGGTGTGCCAAGTCTTCATTTATTCACTCTAATTTAAGGTTTTGCATGCCAGTCATATATTTTAATGTTTTCAGAAGGTCTCCTTCTATAAGTCTATAATATATAACTAAGCTATTGTTGTATGTAAAGTAAATAAGGTTTTAAAAGTGTTTAAGAAGCTTCATTTAAAACTAAATTAAAATGCAGAGCCCCCCTATATCAGTGGCCAGGACCTGGGCAGTGTGAGTGCAGCAGAAAATCAGCTTGTGTGCTGCCTTCGGCACCCATGCTATAGGTTGCCTACCCTTGTGCTAAACATTCGACGCCCCTTCGTGTTTTGGCCACTATTCTGGAGAACGGGCTTCCATGCTGATGATGCTAGTTAAAAAACTAATGCATTAATTAAATTTGTGACTGAACTTCTTTTGGGAGAATTGTATGTCTCCTGTTCTGTTTTACAGACATTCTGCCAGATATTTCATGTTATAACTGTCTTGGATGATGACCAAGCACATGTTGTTCGTTTTAAGAAAACTTTCACTGCAGATCTGATAAAACTCAAAGTAGATACCAATATGAGATTTCTAAAGATAGATACAGCACTCAACCCAAGGTTTAAGAATCTGAAGTGCCTTCCAAAATCTGAGAGGGACAAGGTGAGGAGCATGCTTTCAGAAGTCTGGAAAGAGCAACACTCCGATGCAGAAACTACAGACCCTGAACCACCAAAAAAGAAAATCAAGCTTCTGCTGGTGGCATCTGACTCAGAGATTGAAAATGAACATACATCAGTCCGCACTGCTTTGGATCATTATCAAGCAGAACCCATCATCAGCATGGACACATGTCCCCTGGAATAGTGGTTGAAGCATGAAGGGACATATGAATCTTTAGCACATGTGACATGTAAATATCTTACAATACCGGCTATAATAGTGCCATGCAAACACTCGTTCTTACTTTCAGATGACATTATAAACAAGAAGAGGGCAGCATTATCTCCTGCAAATGTAAACAACCATGTTTGTCTGAGCGATTGGCTGAACAAGAAGTAGGACTGACCAGTCTTGCAAGCTCTAAAGATTTACATTGCTTTATTTTTGAGTGCAGGGTTTTTTTGTACATAATTCTACATTTGTAAGTTTAACTTTCATGATAAAGAAATTGCATTACAGTACTTGTATTAGGTGAATTGAAAAATACAATTTCTTTTGTTTTTTACAGTGCAAATATTTCCACTTTGTATTCTGTGTTTTAATTGAAATCAATATATTTGAAAATGTTGAAAACATCCAAAAATATTTACTTAAATGATATTCTATTATTGTTAAAGAGCGTGATCAATTGCACAATTAATCACAATTAATTACTTTTTTAATTGCTTGACTGTCCTAATTAGTATTATTATTACTTATTTTGTATTATACTATTACATAAGGACCCTGACCAAGATCTGCACATAAACAGAGAAATATATGGTCCCTGCCCCAATGAGCCCACAATCTAAATAGGTAAGACAGACACAGGATGGCAGATTGGATATATTATTATCATCCCCGTTTTACAGATGAGAAACCTAGCTCCAGAGAGATCATTACTTACTCAAGATCACAGAGTAAGACAGTGGCAGATATGAGAACGGAATTCCTGAGTCCCAATCCAGTGCCTTAGACACAAGGTCATCCTTCCCATCTTCTCTCTGTCTCTCTGATGTGTCATATTTGCTGAATTCTCACTAATGTAGGACCTGGGTGCTAACCACAATCATTATGATCTGCGTGGAGTTGTCCATAGAGGACTCTACTCTTCAACTCTGCTGTCCCTGTTCATTTCAACCCCAGGGAAGCAAAGATCTGTTTGACTGTCCAATAGATGACAGCGCCTGAAGGACTGTCACCCGGGCCAAGGGATAAGTGTGGAGCGAGTGACTGAATGATGAATTAGTGTGTATGTAAGTGCCTCTTGCATGCTACAATTTGGTACCGGAATGGGAGGAGTGAAGCAGAGACAAGAAGGGGTCACGCTTTAAAGCCCATTGAGTGGATAAGAGAGGATTAGCGGTAAATTGTTGACACCCAGCCAAAGGTTCCATTTTCCCATCATTCCCTTGCAAGGCAATTGTTCCTGTGCCACGCAAATGGCAGGCTTTTAACTGTAGCCGCAGCCAATAATTTAAAACAAAGAACAGCTCTTCAGTTCCTAGGCAGTGTAACATATTGTTTGTGTCTAATGGCTCTGATTATGGCCATCCCTCTGCGGAGATGGACAGCATTCTCCCCATGCCAGCTAGCATATGGCCCTGGAAGACATCCTCATTTCAGCACAAAGGTGTATAGCTGTGGTTTATGATGATTGCTAGTGGTTTATAAGCTACATTAGTTTCCTAAAGTGTGTTTAAATACATCTCTACCCTGATATAACGCTGTCCTTAGGAGCCAAAAAATCTTACCGCATTATAGGTGAAACCGCTTTATATCAAACTTGCTTTGATCTGCCAGGGTGCGCAGCCCTGCCCCCCGTGTTGTGTTATATCAGGTTGCATTATATCGGGGTAGAGGTGTATAGTTAATTCTAACTGAAGATGGTTAGAACACCACCCTGAAATAAGAGAAACTTGGAATTTAAGTCAGGGGCCAGATTCTCAGCAAGTGTAAAAAGATATAGTTCCATGGACTTCAAAGATCTTTTCCCAGGAATTTTTCTCTAGTCTCAATGAATATTCCCATTAGAGTGTGTCTGTTGTGGTGTGACCAGAATAGGGACCATGAGGTGGTAGGGATAGCTCAGTGGTTTGAGCATTGGCCTGTTAAATGCAGAGTTGCAAGTTCAGGCCATTTAGGGATCTAGGGCAAAAATCTGTCTGGGGATTGGTCCTGCTTTGAGTAGGGGTTGGAGTATATGACCTCCTGAGGTTTCTTCTAACCCTGATATTTTATGAGTGGACAGTCCTGGAGGCAAAGCATCCCCCTGCCTTTGCAGCATGTAATTTACCAGCATCCTTCAATCTCACTCACATCCTTACAATTTGCTTTCATCTCCATCCTCAGAAGCAAGTTTGGGGCCCATTTCTTTTTCCCCTGGTGATAATGTCACTCTAGCCAGAAACCCTGAATGGCCTGGTTTTTGTCTCATGAATCTTTAGTTCACTAAATCCTTACCATAAAGACGAAGGAGCCCATTGGGATCTTTACTGTTAAAGAAGCAAGGGCCCAATCCTGTTCCTGTTGAAAGGCCAGACTCCCTCTCAATGAGATCCACTTGGTCCAGGAGACCAGTAGAGACATTAAGGAGCTGCTTGCATGCATCTGTTCCAAGTCTAATCACCACCTTGGTGAAACTTAGAGCAGCCTAGAGGCTGCTTTATGTTACACTAGCTGGCTATGGTCCCAAACTTGCCAGCTGAGGATTGGTAACATGCCGCCGCATTCTGCCCTGCCCTGGCATGCCTGACATCCCCAAGAGATCTTCTCTTTCCCTTAGCATGCCCCTTATGCTGAGTTTGGTGGGGAATGCAGTTAGCATAGATGCCAGTTTTACACTAGCTGAGAGTCCTCTTATGGGAATTCTCAGTTAGGGCCAGATCCTGGCTCCATGCCACCCGAATGGCACAAAGGGACTAGAACAAGGAGAGACAGGAATGGCTTATAATCTTGATTTAAGTGGGAGCAGGATCAAAGCCAAGATTTCAGTGGATCGAGCTTAGTGTTAGTTATTAGAGGCAAATCCCTCCCCGTCCCGAGAATAGAGCTGTTGTCTAACAGAAACAGCTAATAAACGTAAAAAGCCATGCAAAGGGAAGCATTCCATTATTTATATGACAAGTAAACTGCATAAAGACTTCTTATCAAGTTAACATTCTGGGCCCGCTACTTGCTCTTGTAGTCTTCGAAGAGTCCAATAAATTATCAGGCGGAGATTTTTCAGTATTTCTATTAGCTGGGTGAGCAGCTGCCAGTTTCCCCAGTGTTGCACTCTGCATAATTTACACTGCAACTGAATTGTTTGGCAATGTTCCTTCTCAAAGCGGCCACTGACAATAAATTAGTGCACTACAGTGATTTAGACATTTTTATTTGTTTATAATCTCCATCCCTGCCTGGGAGTTGTCAACAAATTCAGTTTTTGTTACATTGTCAAGGCTCTGATGTCTATTTTCTTGTAAATTCTGCGTCTTACTAGAGTTCTCTGTCGTTCCTTTCTGCGGTGTGATATAAAAATAATAATACTTTCCATCTCATCTGAGAGGCACTTGGCAAACTTTAGTTAAACCTTGCAGTGCTCCTGTGAGCTAATCCGTGGCTATTGTAACTAGAGTCAGATTCTTATGTCATGTTGGGCCGTATCCTGCAAAGGCATGTCCAAGCGATTAGCTCTGTGCATTTGAGACCTCAGTGGTGCTACTCACGTGCCTGAAGTTAAATGTGCATTTAAGTCTTCACTGAGTCAGGGCCTTTGAGAGTAAGGATGCTCTTGTGGGTGAGGTACTGGAGTGAGATGCAAGAAATCTTAGTCAGTTCCTAACTCTGTCAAGGACTTCCTGTGTGGCCAAGGGCAAGTCACTTAATCTCGCAGTTTTCCGCGGTTTTCCATTTCTAAACCGGGGACAATTATGCCCGTTGTCTATTTAGAATGTAAGGCGTGTGTTTGTACAGTGCCTGACAAAATGAGTCCCTGATCAGTTCTGACCTCCAGGCAGGGCCAGATTTCCAATTAGGCACAGTAGACATATGCCGGAGGTGCCGGCGTTCTAAGGGCGTTCTAAAAGTTTAAAGTGGATTAAAAGTTAAAAAGTTAATACATACAGCTCCCCTGTGGCTGGCTGGGCTGGAGGAAGGTGAGTGTCCAAGTCAGCCCACCTGGGGGTGCTGTGAGCCACGGCCTGGCGGGGCAGCTACTGAACATGCTGGGAGAGTCCCAGCCCCTCCCAATATTGGCCGCCTAGCTGCTTCCACCCTATGCCAGAGAGAGAGAGGGAGGGGCATGGCCAGCGCCTCACTCACTTGCACAGGCAGACTGGAGAGCAGCTGCCGCACCAGGCTGGAACGGATGGAAGACACCCATCAGAGAGGTACAGTTCCCACCTTGCGCCTCGCCTGGGGCAGGTGGGCTGCTGCCCAGCTCGGGCTGGGAGTGCCATGCGTGCCGGAGGGTCTCGTGCCTTCCCAGGGAGGCTGTGTTTATATTTCTTTTAATTTTTTACAGAAAACTGGAAGGTCAGCTGTGGGCAGGGGAGGGTGCTGAAGATGTTCTGTCTAGGGGCGTGTAAGGTGTAAATCCAGCCCTGCCTCTAGGCACTCCTGCAATATAAATAATAATAGCTTAGACTGAAGCAAATCAGGAAAAATTCCACTGGCTCCAGCTGGTAAAGGAGATCAGACTCTGCCCTTAGATTGTCAACTCTTCAGTGGGGCCTATCTCCATGAGACTGATGCTTGTTTAACTCATGAGGGCCTGAACCTGCAAGGTGCTGAGTGCTTCCAAGATGTGCTAAGCACCCTCCATGCCCATTAAAATCAATGTGAGTTAGGGTGCTCGGCACTCCTGGAAAGCATTCAGGCCCAAATTCGCAAAGGAACTCAGGTCTAACTTTCAAGTGCCCAGCCAGCCAATGGAATGCTCAGATCTTGGGCTAGACCCACAGGGGTAGGCAACCTATGGCATGGATGCCAAAGGCGGCAAGCAAGCTGCTTTTCAGTGGCACTCACACTGCTCAGGTCCTGGCCACTGGTCCAGGGGGCTCTGCATTTTAATTTAGCTTTAAATGAAGCTTCTTAAACATTTTAAAAACCTTATTTACTTTACATACAACAATAGTTTAGTTATATATTATACACACAGAAAGAGACCTTCTAAAAGTGTTCAAATGTATTACTGGCTCTTGAAACCGTAAATTAGAGTGAATAAATGAAAACTCGGCACAGCACTTCTGAAAGGTTGCTGACTCCTGGGCCAGAGCATGAACAGGAAGAGATAGGCACCTGAGAAAGGGATCCACACAGGCCAGCATGCTAGGCAGGGAACCACCTAAGCCAGCCACTAGCAGATGCTGAGGAGAAGGGTGTATGCTCAGCTCAGCCCTCTCAGGCATTAGATACCTAAATGTGGTCTGCAGAGAGTCACCTGAAGAAGGGAGCAGAGTCCACCCCTGCAAAAAGAGGGCGGGCCAGGCCCCCTTACTGGCCTACGCCCTTTCTTGCAAGAACAGTGGCTGTGAATGCCTAGTGCCAAACCACTGGCTGCGAAGGAGAAGCCTCCTTTATAACCTTTAGTCCAGTGGTTAGAGCTCTCAGCTGGGATTTGGGAACTCTGGCTCACTTCCCCCCTAACCCAATGAGAAGAAGGGATGTGAGCTTGGGTTTCCCACATCTCCGGTGAGTGTCCCTAACCATTGGGCTATAGGGTCATGCTGTCTCTCGTTCACAGGCCCCAGGCAAATTTCATTATTTAACCACAGTGGAGCAGCTCCCCCAGGAGAGATGGAGAGAGCCACACATCATGAGACTGTGTCTCACAGTCCAGCGGTTAGGGCACTGGCTGCTGTCCTCCTCAGGCAGCTTCAGCTGCTGAGCTTTCCTTCTCTGAAAGCTCAGCCCCCAGTGCTGGTGTAGTGGGGAGAAGCTGACTGAACAGGGCTGACTGACCTAGGCCTCCTGGCCCTTAAAGGGGTAGGCTGCCCTGTTACACACTTCTGCATTGTCTCCCCAACCCTGGCCTCCAGTCACCCACCATTCCTTATCATCCCTACCAGTGCCCCGTCTTAATCTCCTTCCCCAGGCTCCTCAGCCAGTGTCAGTGTCCCCATTCCCTGGCGCCTTGTCTCAGTCTCTGCCCTGCCCATCCCAGTTCTCCCCTCATACTTCAGGTTCTTGCCCCATCTTCTCTCCTCTCCCCACCTCCTTCCCTCGCCCCCTGGTTCTCAGTCCAAGTATCCCCCAGTTCCTGATCCAGACTCAGTTCCTCCCCCAATATACTGGCTCACAATTCTGCTCACCCCGTTTCCCTCTCCAGATCCCAGTCCCAGGCACTTTGCTCAGCCAGTCCCAATCTCACAGGGGGTCCTAGTCTCTGCCTTAGCTCCCAGGCTTGGTTTTTTCTCCACCCCAAACTCCTGTTACAGTTTCCCTCCCCACTGCCAGCCTCCAGTCCCAGTTTCTTCCCCTCCAGCAGACTCCTTGCCCCAACCTACTCCCTCTGCCCACCATCAGGTCTAGCTTTATTCCCTTCTGCATTCAAATCAGGCAACTTCTTCCTCCACTCTGCCTGTGCCCACCAGGGGCTCACAGAGGGCACAGGAGAGAGAGTTTCCCTGCTCAAATGCCCAAACCTGGACCTGGCACAACCCACAGCAACCCAGACCTGCAAATGCAAGTAAAATCCTATTTAGCCTTGGGCTGGAGCATGCTCAGTGCAGATGGAATCTTTGGGGAGTATAGTTGCTAAAATCTGAGACTTCGCTACTCATCCTGTGGAAATGGAGTGTGTCACTAGCTTTATGTATTCACTGATATGTGCAGGCTCTTTCACAGGATTTGGAACCATTTTGCTGTGCAATAGCTACCCAATGCAATAGCTACCCATGTGATCTTTACTTCCTTATTCTTGTCTTCCTTCCTCATTCCCTCCCATGCTTTGAATCAGATATGATTCACTCTTGTGGTAGGTATCCATGCAAGAGTGACAGGAAAAGGGACTAAGAGGGGGAAATAGCTCCGTAGAGAAGGGATCTTGTCTCCGTATGTATTTGTTCAGTGGTTAGTGCAGTGGAGCCCCAGTTCTGATTGCATCCTTTCGACAATAACACAGTTCAAATAATAATGATAAGAACATAAGAACGGTCATACTGGGTCAGACCAATTGTCCATCTAGCCCAGTTCCCTATCTTCCGACAGTGGCCAGTGTCAGATGCTTCAGAGTGAAAGAACAGAACAGGGCAATTTCCAGTGATCCACTCCCATCTTCTGGCAGTTGGAGGTTTAGGGAAACCCAGAGCATGGGGTTGTATCCCTGAGCATTTTGGCTAATAGCCATTGATGGACCTATTCTCCATGTACTTATCTAACTCTTCTTTGAACCTGGTTATACTTTTGGCCTTCACAACATCCCCTGGCAATGAATTCCACAGGGTGACTGTGTGTTGCGTGAAGAAGTTCCTCCTTATGTCTGTTTTAAATCTGCTGCTTATTAATTTATTCAGTGACCCCTAGCTCTTGTGCTATATGAAGGGGTAAATAACACTTCCTTAGTCACTTTCTCCACACCATTCATGATTGCATAGACCTCTAGCATATCGCCTCTTAGTCGTGTCTTTTCTAAACTGAGTAGTCCCAGTCTTTTTAATCTTTCCTTGTACGGAAGCTCTTCCATGCCCCTAATTATTTTTTGCACCTTCTCGGTACATTTTCCAATTCTAATATATATTTTTTGAGACGATGCAACCAGAATTGCAGTATTCAAGGAGTGGGCGTATCATGGTGTGACAAAGTTCCTCCTCTACCTTGGTGGATTCTGCGCTTATTAGCAGATTTGCTCGCCTCACAGATTCACGCTATGGATTGAGAAACAGTCCAGAGACCTTCTCCTCTGGTAGAAGCCACAGTCCAGGTTAATTCCTCCTCTGTTTGATCAGAAGCTGGGAGGTTTGGTAGGAACCCGGGCCCGCCCTCTACCTGGGCCCGCCCAGTGCCCTGTGGACTGCAGCTGTCTAAAGTGCCTCCTGGTACAGTTACATGACAGCTACAACTCCCTGGGCTACTTCCCCATGGCCTCTTCCCAACACCTTCTTTGTCCTCACTACCGGACCTTCCTCCTCATGTCTGATAATGCTTGTACTTCTCAGTCCTCCAGCAGTATGCCTGCTCACTCTCAGCTTCTTGCACGCCTCTTGCTTCTCGCTCCTCGCACACACTTCCTCTCCTATGGCTGCCTGGCTCTCTTTGGCCTGATTGGAGTGAGCCCTTTAATAGCATCAGAGGGGCCTTTGTTAGAGTCAGATGCTTAAGAGCCTCACCTGTCTCTTAGCAAGTTAATTGGAGTCAGGTGTTCTCATTAGCCTGGAGCAACCCCTGCTCTGGTGGTCAATCAGGGAACAGAAAACTGCTTATCCAGTGGCCAGTATATCTCCCTTCTACTTCTCTGCTGTTCCCAACTGGCCTGGGTCTATCACAATGGATTTATATAGTGGTGTTAGTATATTTTCTGTTTTATTATCTATCCCTTTCCTAACGGTTCCTAATATTGTTAGCTTTTTTGACTGCCACTGCACATTGAGCAGGGAACGATCCATGGAGATTCCAAAATCTTTCTTGAATGGCAACAGCTAATTTAGATCCCATCGTTTTGTATGTATAGTTGGGATTATTTTTTCCAGTGTGCATTACTTTGCATTTATCAACACTGAGTTTCATCTGCCATTTTCTGGACCAGTTACCCAGTTTACTGAGATTCCTTTGTAACTTATCACAGCCAACTTTGGGCTTAACTATCTTGAGTAATTTTGTATCATCTGCAAATGTTGCCACCTCACTGCTCACCCCCTTTTCCAGATCATTTATGAATATGTTGAACAGCACAGGTCCCAGTACAGAGCCTATGCAGATACAGATAGTTTGCTTATGAGGCTTTGTCAAAAGCTTTCTGAAAGTCCAAGCCCACTGCATCAACTGTCTACATGCTTGTTGACTGCCTCAGAGAATTCCAGTTGATTGGTGAGGCATGTTTTCCCTTTGCAAACGCCATGTTTATTCTTCCCCAATATGTTGTATTTTTCTACGTATCTGATCATTTTATTTTTTACTAATAATTAATAATGATTAAGTGGTGGGATTTTGATTTCCAGGTTAGCCTCGCCTGCAGCAATGCTCATAGATAACCTATTTCATCCATAGCTCTCAAGGCACTTTACTCAGGAAGGTTTGTATAATTATTCCCACATTACAGATTGACACAGAGTGATGGAGTGACTTGCCCAAGGTCACAGAGCCAGTCAGTGGCAGAGGCAGAACTCAGATCTCCTGACTTCCAGGCCAATACCCTATCCTTTGGACTATGTTGTTTAACTTCATAGAGTTTGGGTATTTTCTGAAATTTCACATGGAACTAGCAAAAGAGTGATATATTCGTTTCAGTGTGTAATGAACATTTGAGTGTTGTTTTAATGTCTGATATGTGCCCTTTTGGGGCACTGCATCTTGTCTTTGCAGGGCAGTGAACTGGATGATCTAATAGATCTTTTCCATCACTGACTACTAAACCCCCTTGAGCCTATAATCTTCTCATCCAAGGATATCTCCCTACGCTCAAATGTTTCATAAGGGAAAAACAGATGTTCCCTATATATCTCTCTGATCTGAATCCTTCTGGGACAAACCCATTTCTGGTATAACTCAGTGTTTCAGTTCAGTGCTTTACATGTTACAGAGCCTTAAAAATGTAAACATATAGGGCCAGATCCTCAGCCGGTGTAAATCAACACAGCTCCATTGGTGTCAATGGGAGTTTTGTCAAGTGGCTTCAGTGGGCTCAAGACTTCACCTAATATGAATTTGAGCACATCAAATGGGTCTCAAATGTAACGACACATTACCTACCTGCTCGACTTTATTTTTTCTCCATAGCCAAAATAATTCAGATATTGGGCTTGATCCATTATTTCATGTGCACCCCTGCAAACGGACTGAAGATCGGGCCTGTTAACTATAGCTGTTTAAAGCAGTAACATCAGACTGGTGGCTCTAATCGTGTGAAGCTCTTTGGGGCCCTGCATGACATTTCTAGATGTTTGATTAGAGCCCTTCTTGCGCTGCTTGAAACAAACAAACCAGCCCATTGAGCAAATGGGCTGGAGCAGGCGAGAGCCCTTCCTGCCCCACTCATGACTGAGAAGAGCAGTGGTGGGATGAAAGGGTTAAGTGGATTCATAGCAAGCCATGGTATATCCAAGTGACATCTGGAATTGCCCTGTGGGGTGAGTGGCAGGTAATTGCATCAGCATGTGACCGTGATACATTGTTACAGCGCAACATTGTGAGGCAAGTGTTGTAATGCATTATCAGGACATCACTCCATGAGTGTTTGATGGCTCTGTGCAATTCTTGGGTTGCCAGATCTCCAGATAACATTAAAGGACTTGTGATATTTGTTAAGGAAGTCCTGGCCCCATTGAAGTGAATGGCAAGACGCCCACTGAACTCAGCGAATCCAGGATTGCACTCGTGGTGTTTTTCTTAAAGCTCCTTCTCCTGAATTCAGGTTAATGGGTGAGCATCTCAGCTTTCATTTCAAAGAGAGCACGTTTCTAGCCCTCATGGTTGCAGAGAAAAGCTTGAAAACATGAACCCCAAGGGCTCATCAAGGACAAATAAAAAGAACCCATATTTATTATATATATATATATTAAAAAACCCAAAATAAAACTCATGAGTTTTAAGCCAGTCAAATGATTTTTGGGTTGTAATGCAGGATTTCTGAATACTTACAGTGGGTAATATGAAATTTCCTGCTTTGCTTGCAAAATGGCTGTCTCACAGGCACATGTTTCTTGGTTAAAGGGCAGATTTCGTTGTAGTGAAGGCTCCAAATTGCCTGGTGTGCAATTTAGTGAGGGATGGAACAGGTCATCTTTTAATTTTTGTATTGGAAAAAAGGCTGATTTTGGGTGGCAAAATGAAATCCTCAATCAGGGCTGATTAAGAACCAAGTGCCATTTTGTCTGAAAGGCTAAAACCAAGAGAAGCGGCTGGATAAAAGGTTTAGATTTGGGTCTGTTGCTAATTTAATTCTCTATATTTGGTTATAAAACACCAGATGTTTCATTGCTTTTATTAAAAACAAAAACAAAGCCTCCCACCCTCCTCCAACTGAACCATTGCCAGCATCCCAGTACAGCACGCCCGCAACACACCAGCGGTCCCACCCAATGTGTTTTAGCAATCAGTGTGGATAGCAGAACATCCTAACACAATCTTACAACAAAGGCCCAAAACTTCGGCTGATGTAAATCAGCACAGCCCCATTGATGTCAACAGGAACTGCACCGATTTACACCAAATGAGGATCTTTCCCAGTGTGTGCAAAGTTCAACTTCCCCATAAGCAGCCCTACAATAACAAACCAGTATCCGCAGGCCAACACCCCGTGGGTAATTCCACAAGCCTATATCAATGTGCCTGATAAAGAAAAACAACTTTCAGTAAAGTAAATTTTCATTCCCACATTGCTCAGGGTATGTCTATACTACCTGCAGGAATGGCGGGTAGTAATAGATCTATCAGGGATCGATTTATCATGTCTCGTCTAGACGCAATAAATCGATCCGTGAATTGACGCCCTTACTCCACCTTGGCAGGAGGAGTAAGCAGCATCGACGGGGGCGCCGTGGCAGTCAACTCATCACCACGAGGACGGTCAGGCAAGTCGAACTAAGATGCTTTGACTTCAGCTACGCGAATAGCATAGCTCAAGTTGCGTATCTTAGATCGATTCCCCTGCGCCCTGCCCCCCAGTGTAGACCAGCCCTAAGGAATTAAGCAGCAATAAGGAAAAAAATATTCAAAAATGGTTACATCTACCATAGCAGTTTCCCTTGGTTTGATTTTGATTTTACTTCTATTTGTTTTATACTGGGTGTAAGCAAGACCAGAATTGGGCCCTTCTTAATTATCTCAAGTATCAGAGGGGTAGCCGTGTTAGTCTGGATCTGTAAAAGCAGCAAAGAATCCTGTGGCACCTTATAGACTAACAGACGTTTTGGAGCATGAGCTTTCATGGGTGAATACCCACTTCGTCAGATGCATGTAGTGGAAATTTCCAAGGGCAAGTATATATATGCTAGCAAGAAAGCTAGAGATAACGGGGTCAGTTTAGTCAGGGAGGATGAGGCCCTGTTCTAGCAGTTGAGGTGTGAAAACCAAGAGAGGAGAAACTGGTTCTGTAGTTGGCAAGCCATTCACAGTCTTTGTTCAATCCTGAGCTGATGGTGTCAAATTTGCAGATGAACTGAAGCTCAGCAGTTTCTCTTTGAAGTCTGGTCCTGAAGTTTTTTTTGCTGCAGGATGGCCACCTTAAGGTCTGCTATAGTGTGGCCAGGGAGGTTGAAGTGCTCTCCTACAGGTTTTTGTATATTGCCATTCCTAATGTCTGATTTGTGTCCATTTATCCTTTTCCGTAGAGACTGTCCAGTTTGGCTGATGTACATAGCAGAAGGGCATTGCTGGCATATGATGGCGTATATTACATTGGTGGATGTGCAGGTGAATGAACCAGTGATGGTGTGGCTGCTAAGAGCATTAAAAGATTTAGAATTAAGCATTACAAGAACTGTGGGGAAGTGAAGCCGCTGGAGCCACTCAGCTGAGAATTGCGTCACCCGCCCCTCTGCCTTGTCCCGCTTCGCCGCTTCGCAGGGGGGGGGCAAGGGGCTCCGAGCTGCGGAATGTTGTGAGCCGGCCAGATCTCGCCATTTTGGTAGGTGGCTCATGGTCCCGCCAGCAGAGTGTAAAACAGGTTCCCAGACTAGAACTTTCCTGAAGCGGATTCATGATCTCTCAGGCTTGTGGCATTCAGGAAACAAGGAACCATACTTCCTCCAGGGGAGCAACTGGGTAGCAGCCCCATGCTTGATTGATCCTTTCATGTGTCTAGCAAAAGGAAGATTCCCTCTCTTGTCCTCTCACTACATGTAAAGGCCACAGTGATCGTCACACATATTATTGCAAATATTTTTAAAACTATTGTTTGAATGATGTTTTGCTACTGCTCAGAATACAGGGCTAGCAAAGTGCATAGATTGTTACAGAGAACATTTCATCTCTGATTGAAGGCATTTGTGCCCCAAATGGCTATCTACCATAAAGAGAAAAAAGTATGGACTAGTACAACTGCAGATACGGACATCTAATGATTGACTTAATCTATAGGCATCTAGCTCCACTGCCAGTACTTGGCAGTTTAACAATTCAAGTCATTCCTCTGCACAAGTTATTCCTCTGTGCATAGGTTTCTGAAAGTTGTCTAAATCAGACACACAGTTCTTGTAATACACTGAAAACTCGAGTGTATCCTTGGACATGCCTACAGCTTATGAAGGATCATGCTTGGATGCTTAATTCTAAATCTTTTAATGCTCTTAGCAGCCACACCATCACTGGTTCATTCACCTGCACATCCACCAATGTAATATACGCCATCATATGCCAGCAATGCCCCTCTGCTATGTACATCGGCCAAACTGGACAGTCTCTACGGAAAAGGATAAATGGACACAAATCAGACATTAGGAATGGCAATATACAAAAACCTGTAGGAGAGCACTTCAACCTCCCTGGCCACGCTATAGCAGACCTTAAGGTGGCCATCCTGCAGCAAAAAAACTTCAGGACCAGACTTCAAAGAGAAACTGCTGAGCTTCAGTTCATCTGCAAATTTGACACCATCAGCTCAGGATTGAACAAAGACTGTGAATGGCTTGCCAACTACAGAACCAGTTTCTCCTCTCTTGGTTTTCACACCTCAACTGCTAGAACAGGGCCTCATCCTCCCTGATTAAACTGACCTCGTTATCTCTAGCTTGCTTGCTAGCATATATATACCTGCCCCTGGAAATTTCCACTACATGCATCTGAGGAAGTGGGTATTCACCCACGAAAGCTCATGCTCCAAAACGTCTGTTAGTCTATAAGGTGCCACAGGATTCTTTGCTGCTTAATTAACTCGTTATTCAAAAGCTATTTAGCATTTTTCATATCTGACAGAGCTCGTTTTGCATGTATTGCCTCTATTCTATCATGACGATAGAGTGAGGATAAGAAAACTACAGACATAAATTTAATAATTACAAATAAAGAATAGAATTTAAATTAATACACATCCAAATTTCTTTATGCAAGAATATTTACTACTGGGTTAAACCATATGAAGAGAACATCATAAATGTGATAAAATAATAATGGCACTAAACAAAGATAACTATGTATGTAACCCTTCTACCCATCTGAGTTGGCAGCAAAAAGGGTCAGGTTCAGTATATAGGGGTTCCGTTTCAATAACATAATGCAAAAATGGCTAGAGACCCCACCCAGTGACCTGGGACAATTACATACCACCCCCCTGGGTGCCTCTAGGAGGCAATACTTCCCCTCTCACAAGCATAGAGTCTGAGTGTAGCAAAATCCTTTTAATAAAGGAGGGAAACAATGCAGCATTACGTTGGGGAAACACCACAAACAGGATTCATAACACAAACCATGAGCAAACGACCCTCCCCCCAAGTAAGTTTGGCAGTATCCTTTTCCCCTCAGGGTCTTAAGTCCAGCAACCCAAAAAATCACCCAAAGTCCCAAAAGTCCAACACTCCAAAAGTCTCTTGAGCCCAGCAACCCAAAAATCACCCAAAAGTCCAACAACCCAAAAGTCTCTGTCACCGGTCAGTGCAGCCCCAGAGTTCAAAAGTTTATCTGCTGAGTTTTACCTCCCAGAGGAGGGGGCACAGTGGTGTTAAGGGGCACCTTATATGGTCCGAGGCCAACTGCCCCGTCTCTCCATGGGGTTCTGCTGCAGCCTTCACCATGAGCCACTCCACCAGCAGCTCCACTCCACCAGCTGTCCCGTGAGCCGCTCCAGGGGTTCCGTAAACTGCTCTGCTCCACAAGCTGTCCTGCGAGGTGCTTCAGTCATTCTGTAAACTGTGCTGCTCTGCCAATTACCCAGCAACATATCTTCAAGGCCTCCCACAGCACTCATTGATTTCAGCTCTTAGTAATTTTATCTCTTTAGTGATTTCAGCTTGTAGTAGGGGAGCCTCAGTGTTGGTGCACCATTGGCCCAAAGTGAATTCAGCTCAACAGTCCGTAACTAGACTCCTAATGGAATTAAAATTAGCTCTGATATTCTACAGTAGAGAGAGGAGAAGGTGTGATTGGTATTTCTGGCCCACAAAATGGCCCATACCATCAGGTACAAATAGCTGTCCCCACCCTCTCTCCCTTCACTGGATTTTGGAACCCATGTCCCTTGTCTAGTGAGTGCTACTTAGTTGATGGCGAGTCCCTCTGTCATAAAACAGTTTCATTGTCCTTGATTCACATATTCAGGGTAATAACACTTTATTCTTCCTTCCCCAATAACAGAGAAACTGGGGATCCCACAGCAGCCAAAGTGACCATTTGGGCTCATGCTAGGTGGGATGGGTGTGCCTTGCAAACAAGATCGGCACCTGAAGTTCTTTTCCGCAACTCACCCCAATTCACCACCAGATGTCAGGGTAGAGCTCATCCTGACTCTGCTTACATGTATAAATAAGAACAGAGGACTAGAGGAATTGCAATGCTAGATTAAATCAGTCATCCATCTACTCCGGTATCCTATCGTCCTGGCCAGAATCTGTTGTTTCAGATGAGGTACAAGGAATTCTACAGTTGACAGTTATGGGATAATCTGATACTAGGGAAGTTTCTTCTGGACCCCTAATGATTAGAGATTGGCTTACGCCCTGGAATAGGAGGGTTTATCCTTCTTCAAATGCTTGGTTATATTTTTTTCTTTACAGTACTGTTACAACCTTTGGTATTTGGAGCCAACCTGCAGGCACCCAGTTTTGAAAATTTTGGCCTCATTAAAATGCATGGGACTGATCCTGCTTTCATGTTAATAAATGGGAATTTTGCCTCTGGCTTCAATAGGTGTAGAATTGGGACCTAAATAAAATTCAGCCATTGAATCAAATTCAGATCTAGTGCAAGCCTGAATTCAATGGAATTGCAGCTGTTTACACTAGGGCTTAATTTGGACCACAGAGTTGAAACCTCATAAGCAACTAAGCAGGAAATAATAAGATAGTCTTGAGAGAAATTTTCTATGTATAAAGCTATTAAAGGATCAATGAAAATATAAAAGAAAATATAAAAGTTACTTGCAAAATATCAGTTGTTCATATATAATAGAGGTTTTCTCATTAGGAAATTTTACCTTATTATATTAAACTGTCCATGTATATATTAAACTGTCCAGCAAAATATCTTCTTTAAATGAAGGTAAAATTCACACAACATTCCTGGATATAGATTAATTATTTTGTATTCAAATGGTTTGCCTCTTCAGCCTAGCCAGTCTGGTGATATGGTTTTCTTTGGGATTTATTTTCCCTGAGAGTTAGATGTTACACAAAAAAGACTAAATTGCTAAGTCTGTATTAATATAATTTTGCCCTAATTAAACCAGCATAGTGTTGTGCTTTACAGAAGCAAAAATCTTCTCTTTAATTATGTAACATATGCAAAAATGGAATAGCAGTGCTGGGACACACAGCATGATCCAAGGGAAATGATAAATAATACAGTGCACTATAGAAAGCCAAATTTAGCACAATGTGTACCTCTACATTAACCTCAGGATCATGTGATCGTGGGTTAAGTGTATAGGTAAATCTACAGGGCTGCTACTGTCCTACAAGCAAGTAAAACTAACCTTTCATAGAACCACAGAGCCAAATTCAGCAGCAATGTACAGTAGTAAAAGCTGCACCTCAGGAGACAGATCCTAAACTGACGTAAATCAGTGTAGCTCCTGTGTCTTCAATAGGTTATGCCAATTTATATCAGCTAAGGATCTGGCCCCACCTATAAACTGCTTAGTAAAGCTGACTGAAAATAGGAATTTCCATTCTGTGCATTCCCCAGCTACTACAGCTCCCACGAGGCACTGCATCTGCATAGCCGGAGCACAAACTGCAGTATATCATGGGAGAGGTAGTTCTGTTAAGAACCTGGCCCATAAGGGATGATGGGGGCACCTGAATAGTGACTTATACAACAGTTGATTTTACCCCAAAGGGTTCTGAGGGTTCCACTTATTTACTCCAGCTCTGATCTCTGATCTGATCTTGAAGTTCAACTTCCATAAGCAACCCTACAATAACAAACCAGTATCCACACCCCAACACCCGTAAGTAACTCTACAAGCCTAAACCAATGTGCCTGATGAAGAAAGACAACATTCAGTAAAACAAGTTTTCATTCCCATCTAGCGATTGAAAAGAGCATCCAGAATTGTTCCCAGCTCTACATTTACTAGCGTTCTGTCCAGTCTAGTTTTAATATTACTGAGTGGTGAGTGTTGGTCAGGGAATCTTAATTTTGACATTTCTTAACTTGAGTGCTTGGCTTTGCAAACTTAATAACATTCTTTTGAGGTAGTTTGTTGTGTGTTATAAATGATAAACACCTGTGAGAATTTTATGCTTGTGTTTGCCATGTTGACAGGCATAGCAATTGAATCCTTTTGTCCACGGACCAGTTACAGTACACGCAGTGGCAGTGCTTCATGCTGATCTGGGATTGGGGGATAGTTCAGGCTCTATGTCCTCACTTCTCAGAATCTACCAACAAGACTAATAAATTTTCAGGCCAGAAGGGACCACTGTGATCGTCTAGAGTGAGACTGCTCTCCTGTATAACATAGGGCGTAGAACTTCACCCAGTAATTTCTGCATCAAGCCCCTCACTTCTGTTTAAGCTGTAGCATCTCTTTTAGAGAAACATCCAGTTGCCAAGTATGCCAGTTAATACCATGTATCAGAGGGGTAGCTGTGTTAGTCTGGATCTGTAAAAGCAGCAAAGCGTCCTGTGGCACCTTATAGACTAACGGACGTTTTGGAGCATGAGCTTTTGTGGGTGAATACCCACTTCGGACATGCATCCAACGAAGTGGGTATTCACCCACGAAAGCTCATGCTCCAAACATCCGTTAGTCTATAAGGTGCCACAGGACTTTTTGCAGTTAATACCATTGTTGTCTGAGATGTCCACTGGGAACTAGACTGAGATGACCAAAGTTATTTCACAATAGATACCCAGAAAAGTCCACTGTTGAAAGTCAACATTGTTAGGCTCCTAAAACATGTTTGCGGCTTTTGAATATTTCACCCATAGAGATTATAAACTCTTCAGGGCAGGGACTGTCTGTCTCTCAGCACAGGTATGTACAGCGCCTAGCACAATGTAGTCACTCTCTTGGGTGGGGCCTTTGTCCTCCGTACCCCAAGTTTCACTTCACTTAAAAAACTACTTGCTGACAAAATCAGACATAAAAATACAAAAGTGTCACAGCACAGTAACTGAAAAATTGCCAACTTTCTAATTTTTACTGTAAAATTATAGTGTATTTACATTTCAGTGTATAGTATATAGAGCAGTATAAACAAGTAATTGGCTGTATGAAATTTGAGTTTGTACTGACTTGACTCGGGCTTTTTGTGTAGACTGTTGTAAAACTAGGCAAATATCTAGATGAATTTGGGCATCTACCCATCTTGCTTAAACTTCCACAGTTATGTCAGCTGCCCTGAGTAACAAAGACAACTGATGTCAATGAGAGAGAGGCTTCTTTGCATTAGAGGGAAGAGGAAAAACAAGAATATCCCCAGTCCCATAGTTAAGATTCTTCTTCTTTCTTTTTTTTAAATAGAAAAACAAGCATTTGGGAAGCAAAATAAACCCTTCTGCTTGATGAATTGACTAGGGTTAGGAAGAAACTTTCTCCCAGAACTGCCAACTGCAGGATTTCTTGCACCTTCATCTGTCATTGGGCACTGATGGAAATGGGATGGTCGATCCAGTGGGACAATGATTCAGACAGACCCTATCCTCTCTCTTTCTCCCTCCCTCTGCTTTTTCTCATTCATCCCCTCCCCCTCTATTATCTCCGGATTGTTCCTCTAGCTCAGGGATAGGCAACCTATGGCATGTGTGCCGAAGGCGGCATGAGAGCTGATGTGGCACTCACACTGCCTTGGGCCTGGCCACCTCTCTGGGACGCTCTGCATTTTAATTTAATTTTAAATGAAGCTTCTTAAACATTTTTAAAACCTTATTTTCTTTGCATACAACAATAGGTTAGTTATATGTTATAGACTTATGGAAAGAGACCTTCTAAAAACGTTAAAATGTCTTACTGGCACATGAAACCTTAAATCAGAGTGAATAAATGCTGAAAGGTTGCCGACCCCTGCTCTAGCTCTCAACTTGTGCATGCAAATGCTAATTCCCATCTCTAGGTGGCAGCAACTTTCTGACTCAATTGCCGATTCCAGTTTAAAGGCCTGGTCTCTTCCACATTCTCATGGGCGGCTGCGCTTTATTGCTGTCCATGCTTGTTACTGGCGGGAACAAAAAGTTCACTCACAGTTGGGGCTTTTGATGCTTTTCTGTAAACTTTTACATTGACAACAGAGTTGCAGCTCGGCGTGGCGGTGATGGTTGGGGAGGGGTGTTTGGATTTATTTATTCTGGCATTATCGGCTGGCTCAGAAATACTGAAAAAAACAACAACCAAGTGGTACTCCCTGCCTGTGGTTGCTGCTTGCTCTTAACATATGTTCGGCTCTTATCATTTCACAGCAGCTGGCAAGTAAAACAGAACCACCAGGCAGCCCACTGTGGTCGGTAATCAGTTCACTACAGATGCCCAAATAGATGCAGCTTCCATTACACCTTAAATAAAAATAATTTATGCTGCGTTAACAGAGGAGTGAGCACATTTGCCCAAATACAGATGGCACTGCCTGATAGCAGTGCATTATAGGGGTCATTAAATGGGAAGGTTCAATAATACAGCACCAAAAGATGGTCTTCCACAAGAAAAATAGCTGAGTGCAGTGGTATAAAAGCCTGTCTTTGCATTGAAATTTTTTGCTTCTCTCTGAATAGCTCTGCAGGCGATGAGTTCTAATGGGGCATACGGGGAAACACAGCTTCTCCTGTCGGGACACTCTTACACCTGCCAGGGGAAAATGTACACCAGGAAGATCGATTGACTTGAGCAACGTAGAAGGCAGAACAAGTGTTTTCATGTACAGACAGAGAAAAGAGGATTGCTGGGGACTAACCACCTGATCCAAAGCCCCTTCAAACCGGTGGAAAGACTTGTGTTGACTTCACAGGACTTTGAATCAGGTCCACAGAGCTTCTTAAAGCTTCGCCTTGTGCTCTCCGAAAGAGGAAGTGCTCAGCTCTAAGTACAGGCTGATGCTAAAATGAGACTTTGGGTGTGTCGACACTCCAAAAAAAGACCCACTGCAGCAGCAGTGTGAGGGATTTCACGAGTAATGCACATTGGGAAAAATAACCCCAACTATACATATAATATGATGGGGGCTAATTTAACTACAACGAGTCAGGAAAAAGATCTTGGAGTCATCGTGGATAGTTCCCTGAAGATGTCCACGCAGTGTGCTGAGGTTGTCAAAAAAACAAACAGGATGTTAGGAATCATTAAAAAGGGTATAGAGAATAAGAAGGAGAATATATTATTGCCCTTATATAAATCAATGGTACACCCACATCTCGAATAATGTGTACAGATGTGGTTTCCTCATCTCAAAAAAGATATACTGGCACTAGAAAAGGTTCAGAAAAGGAAAACTAAAATGATTAGGGGTTTGGAGAGGGTCCAATCTGAGGAAAGATTAAAGAGACTAGGACTCTTCAGCCTGAAAAAGATGAGACTAAGGGGGGATATGATAGAGGTATATAAAATCATGAGTGATGTGGAGAAAGTGGATAAGGAAAAGTTATTTGCTTATTCTCATAATACAAGAACTAGGGGTCACCAAATGAAATTAATAGGCAGCAGGTTTAAAACAAATAAAAGGAAGTTCTTCTTCACACAGCGCACAGTCAACTTGTGGAACTCCTTACCTGAGGAGGTTGTGAAGACTAGGACTATAACAGCATTTAAAAGGGAACTGGACAAATTCATGGTGGTTAAGTCCATAATTGGCTATTAGCCAGGATGGGTAAGGAATGGTGTCCCTGGCGTCTGTTTATCAGAGGATGGAGATGGATGGCAGGAGAGAGATCACTTGATCATTGCCTGTTAGATTCATTCCCTCTGGGGCACCTGGCATTGGCCACTGTTGGTAGACAGGATACTGGGCTAGATGGACCTTTGCTGACCCGGTACAGCCATTCATATGTTCTTATGTATGTTCTTATGACTCCCACAGTTTTGAAAAGATTTACTGGATCTTAGTTCTGGACAGCTCCAACTGAATTTAAGCCCTGGGAGAAGCTAATATTAGGTCTAAAAATAATCTTTATTTTCAAACTCTTGCTCAAGAGAGTGCAACTTTGCAAAGGGAAGAGGAACCTGATGATGCACTTCAGGTCTTTGAAAACTGTGACAGGATGATGCAGCAGATGAAATTAAACAGACTTCTGAAGAACGAAGGAGACCTTTACATCTAAAGGCAGTCTGCAAGACTAGACAGGCAGCACTAATGAAAACCACTAAGGCAATGATAGTAAATTTTCAGAGTATAATTAAATGTCTAGAAGATGAAACTCTCGCTGAACACAGGAATAGTGAGGATATACGTCAAGCAAAAAGCAACCTGTCTCTGATGGCTTGGATGTTCTTCCTCAGTCTGTTATGATGGCATAGGATCTTAGTTTTCATGGCTGCAGCTTCTGGAATCCTTCAGTCAAAGAAAATTGATCTGTTCCAAGTCTGCCAGGCATTTGAGAGCACAATGAATGAGCTCAGCAAACTCAGATCTGTAGAAAAGTATAAGGACATCATAAAAGAATCTCGGAATAGGTGGGAAGTAATGGGTTTTGAAAATGCAAAGTATCCAAGCCACAGGAAGAGATGTGTATGCTGCATGGATGATAAATTTGCAGCTGATTCTGTGTTAGAAGCGAGGATAATAACTGAAGGAAATATTGTGAGGTCTTAGACAGTATGATCAGTGAACTAAAATCTCAGTGTGAGAGATTTCACAAGGCAGCTTCTCTATTTTGTCCATCCCAGGCAACTTCAAAATATAATTTCAGAAGAGTCAAAGAAGGATGTTGTGTAACTTCTCATTTTTTCTGAAGTCTTCATTCCCAAGATTATGTCTGTCAAGATGTATTATTTTACAAGGGAGACAGATGAGTTCATTTGGTCACTGTTTGAATTTCAGAGTGTTAAGTTCTCTTGATGACATTTTACCAGAAAGGGAAACTTTCTCACTATTTTAATTGGAGTGCTGACCATGCAACAAGCACATGAAGTTGTGTGCAAAAGTACATGCCTTCAACACTATCACAGACACAGCTGAATGACCTTGCTCTCCTGGAAATTGAGAATGAGGAAACAGCAAGGTTGGAGCTGGACAGCGTCACAGAACAATTGTACAAAGAAAAGTGTCTCTGTGGTGCGAGCCAACAACTGGAACTGCACAAACCAACACAGTTTGGATGAGATTCTACTTTTTTTTAGCCGTGTGACTTTTTAAATTTTATTTTCTACCTTTAAAAAAGCCTAAGGCAACGTGACCATTGGGCCCCCAGCTGCACATTTGCTGACCCCATGCTCTGACCCTTAAATCTGCCCCTTGTAGACACACCCTTTGCTATCTTGCTTTGCAATTATTTTGTGTATTACAGCATCTCTTATTCTGTTTCCTGCTCCCCATCTCCCTCCACTCATCCAGCACCAATCTCACCCCTTCTCCGCCCCCCTAACCCCACACACCCAATCTCACTGCTGTGAGAGAGCCTTTGCCACTGCAGCTGCTGCCCTTTGGAATCGCCTCTCCTATATCTCTCTGCTTCATTTTTTCTCCATCTCTATTCCAGAGGTGCATCTGGCCCTTTGCCTGCACCTCTGTTATTATTCATTACTGGAGCTGAATGAACAGTGGAAGAGTTTGCTTGTGGAATATTTATTCAAAGGCAGGTTTATATTATAACTTGTTCATGGTTCTTGCCGATTTGATTTCCATGAACCTTCAAGAAACCAAGCTGTGCTAGTGCAGATACTCACGGAAAGGGGAACTTTACCTCAAGTAGTCACAAAAGGACCTTTCAGTGATATAGTCCATGCTTTGAAATTCTCACTTCTGGGTAGCTCAATAAATCACATGACATTGTTTCTGTTTCAAAGCTGGTTACCTGGCTATGAAAAACTCACCAACATGGTTCCCAGTGTGAACTGCAAATTGTACAATCAAATGGAGAGTCCAAAATTTACTTTGTGGTGGTTGATGGCTACATAAGTCATCCAGTAAGAGGCTAGAAACAAACTCAAGTTGTAATTTCCATCTCGGGGAGATGTAGACCCGCTATGTCTGATCTGATGGGTTGGGGAGGGATAGCTCAGTGGTTTGAGCATTGGCCTGCTAAACCCAGGGTTGTGAGCCCAATCCTTGAGGGGGCCACTTAGGGAACTGGGGTAAAGATGTGTTTGGCAATAGCTCCTGCTTTGACCAGGGGATTGGACGAGATGACCTCCTGAGGTCCCTTCCAACCCTGATATTCTATGATCAAGCTAGAAATAGAAGTGTTACTATGGCAGGATGGGCTAGCCACACCAATTATGTACCCAGAGTCCCAGGCAGGATGGTACTTGGGCAGCCACCCACAGCTTCACTGCTATGTTTTGCATGCTAGATTAATCAAATCTAGTATGTATATATCAGACCCACAGTGACATAGATGAACTTGCATGTTCACAATCTTCCAAGCAAAAACACATGGAAAAAATTGTGAATATCTTTGACTAATTTCTCAATCTGCTTGTCAGCTATTCACAAACCACGAAAAGGTGAAGTTTGTCAAAGGTATTCTTTCAGAGGTATTGGCCCAGATCTTTGTTACGTAACTTGGCAACCATTATTGAACTGTGTAAAGTGTATTGGGTTTGTATGAGAAAGATGGTGAACGTGATATTATTAATCTGTCATATGGTGCTGTATTTACTGAATACCAGCCCTAGTGACACCCTTCCCAAATGAGCACTGGTCTCGTGATCGCAATATCTGTAAGGTTCCATTATTATCATTAATGTAATTGTTGTTTGTATCAGAGTAGCATCTAGATGCCCAACCAAGATCAGGGCCCCACTGTTTTTAGCACTGTGTGTTTACATCATAAAAAACAGTTCTTTCCATGAAGCGCTTTCAGTCTACATCAGACAAGACATCAGGGCCGCCCGGGGGAAGGCAAATGGGGCAATTTGCCCCAGGCCCTGGGCCCCGCAGGGGCCCCCACAAGAGTTTTTGGGGCCCCTGGAGCGAGGTTCTTCACTCACTTTGGCCGGGGGACCCGGAAAACTCTCATGGGGCCCGGGCCTCCGGTGCTTCTTGCGTTCCTGGTCTTCAGCAACAATTCGGCAGCAGGGGGTCCTTCTGCTTCAGGACCCAGTGCTGAAGTGCCCCGAAGACCCGCTGCAGGGAGTCCTTCCGCCCCAGGACCCGCCTCCGAAGTGCCGGGTCTTCGGCGGCAATTCACTCCAGGCCCCCTGAATCCTCTGGGCAGCCCTGCAAGACATGTAATAGGATGGGTGAAAGGACATATTATCTCCTTTACACAGATGGGAAACTGAAGCACAGAGATGCTAAGGCCCAGATTTTTAAAGGTATTTAGGCACTGTGTTTCTCAGCACTGCCACGCCTAAAGAGTATATTTTTTAAAGGTATGTAGATGCCTAATTCCCATTGAAATGCTGTTAAAACTCTGGCACTTCAGTCTCATTTGCAAAAGGCATTTAGACATTTAGGCACCAAGATTTCAATAACTGTCAATAGGACTTAGGAGCCTAAGTACCTAAGTCACTTTTCAAAATGAGACTTAGGGTATGTCTACACTGCAATTAGACACCTGCGGCTGACTCATACCAGATGACTCGGGCTAAGGGGCCCAGGCTAAGGTGCTGTTTAATTGTGTTGTAGACATTTGGGATCGGACTTCAGCCCGAACTCTGGGACCCTCCCAACTTGCAAGATCCCAGATAAACAGCAAAGACCCAGTGAGGAATTTCTTTTCACTCCAGCCCTGCTTGAGCACATATCTTAGCCACTTGAGCTGTGTGGTTGGGCCAGTTTGTACCTGTGTTACTCAAGGCTAATGGTCACATTGAACTAGGTAGCAGAATCTGGCCCTATAGAAAGGGCAAAATAGCATTATTGTTTGACATTCAGTTTCAGTCTTTAGTTGGCCTCTCTGTTGGGTATGGCTTTTGACTCAGGCTCTGTTCCAACTGGTGTTCTAAAGCTTTACACACATTTCCTTGCCTAGAGAAACTGATTAAAGACAAACATTAACAAAGCTTTAGACTTTTCAGAGAATATAGTAAAGCAGAATTTCCTGTGGCCTCAGTATTTTTTTTTACCATTATTATTTTTTGTGTAGACCCTAACCGTAAAGGAAACTTCAACCCCATCTTCATTCATTGGATAAGTCACGTTACCTCTCTGTACTGCTGTATGATGGGGATAATGATTTGTCTTGTCCTTTGTAATGTCCTTTGAGATCTATGATGAAAGGTGCTATGGAAGAGGTGAATGGTGAAGGCTATTTATTGCAATAGCAATATTTGTTTATTACAGTAGCACCTAGGAACTAGAACTGGCTAGAAAATGGAAATCTCTTCCCTTGAAAAATGTCACACTGTTGGGGAAAAAAAACTGTCCTGAATCAGGACAAAAAGTAAAAAATAATCGCTAAAATCTGGAAGAACCAAAATGGTATTTTCGGGATTGCTGGTTGCCCACCTGGAGGCAGGCAAAAAGTGAAATTGACGCATGCCTTCCATTGTTGCATGAAGTGTTGTGGTAGCCATGTCGATCCCAAGATATGAGAGAGACAAAGTGGGTAAGATAATGTTTTTTAGTTGGTCCAGTAAAAGATATTACCTCACCCACTTTGTCTCTCTGACAGTCTTCCTGGCAAACAGCCCGGGACCCATTGGGAAAATTGAAATTTGTGGGCAAAATTAAAATTGATTTTGATTTTGTGAAAAGGGCATTTTCTTCCAGAAATCAGGCCAGTGGAAAACTCCTGTCCAACTGTGTTAGAGATCCCAGCTGAGACTGGAGCCCTAGTGTACTAGTCTCTGTCTAAACAAGAAATAGGAGACAATCTCTGCACTAAAGAACTCACCATCTAAGTAGCTTAGGCAGATACAGGATGGAAGGATGCAAGTATTATTATCCTCATCATACAGATGTTGAGCGGAGGCATAGTGGGATTATAAGACTTCTCTAATGTCCCAAAGAAAAATTCTGGCCCTGTCAGAAATTGGACCCACATCTCTGAAGTCCCAGTCCATTGCCTTACATAGGACCATCCTTCTTCTTTATTAATATTTATTAAGGATTCTTTGTAGGGCCAAAATCCTTGGGCCTGTCACATAGCCCATTTGGCTTTGGTTCTCCAAGAGAGCTTGGAACCCAACCTGTAGATGTTCATTTTTCTTTGGCCTCTATCAATATCACATTCGTTTAAAGCTGAGTGCCCCTCCACTTCCAAAGAAGTCAATGAGTTCTGCATGATTGGGTGTCTTACCAACATGTCACCACCCTATCAGTGTTAGCATCCTTGCCTCCCTATCCAGGACATGTGGTGCAATAGTATTCTGCGCTTTAGTATGCTATACAAGGAGCAATACCAAAGGGCCATATTATCTCATCACAATGTTTTCCCCTCTGCTTGTATTACATGGCTTCAGGTGTCTCTCTTTAGCATTCTGTTGGCTATTCAAATGGCCTTTTCCCCCATTGTTAAACATTGTTAGAGAAGACAACTCCATTTACTCCAGGACCCTTGTGATCTGTTTCAATCCCATACATAATGTACTGGCATATGACACTTTTCTCATCCTTGAACCCTTTTTTAACCCGCCACCGGCATGTACAAGTCAGAAATGTCAGCATTAAATTTAATTTGCCATGTGTCAGCTCAGTTACCATAAATAGTAGAACTAAATGTTTTTGTTCTCTTGTGAGTGTGTGTATTTGCACTGCTTCCTGCAATGCAGAGCCTCTGGCAACCTGAATCGTATTTGCACTAGACAGATATGCTCTCTTGGCAATGTTAAAAAAGATTAGTAATAGCTTGGGTCAGGCGTTGACCAATAGGGTTGTGCAACATAATTAATATTTCCAGTGCTATGTCATATACAGTACATTTCCTCCTGCTATTTATTTTTCACCTAGTTCCCAGGTCCTACCCTAATCCCTGTAGCTGTCAGATCAAATAATATTTTTATCATGTGAAAACACTGTTGAGTTATAGAGAAACTTCTCTGGCCATTTAACACCTTTATCCCTACCGTGCCTGTGTCAAGGATTATTGACACACCATTCTCCTTTCCTTAGTGTTACAGAGAATCCTATAGACTATAATAAGGAACTGTCTATACATTTCTGTTTAACCATTTTATAGAATGTAATAGGGAATTATATCCCAACTATAGAATTCTAGAAGAGGGTTCAAAGAGTTCATTCTAGGTGTTTCAGAACACTTTCTATAGAACCCTATTAAATCTCTTACAGAATATTTCTGGTTTTAGCCTTGTTCAACACATTAGGGGGTGAGATCATTCACTGGCCTAAACTGATTTACACAAGCAAAGCAGCTGGCCCTGGATGTTTAACCAGCAGTTATAAGCAGGTGTAGGAGCAGAAGCTTCCACAGATTCATGCCTACTTTACACCAGCATAGACTTTGACCAATTAGAAAAACATAGAATATTAGGGTTGGGAGACCTCAGGAGGTCATCTAGTCCAATCCCCTGCTCAAAGCTGGACCATCACTTTTTAAAATATGGCAGACCACTCAGACCAATCTCCATAATTCAGGCATATAAGCTACATCTCTAGATTACAGTAGAGGATGAGCCATCAGAACTCGTCTGTCTCATTCTCTGCTCAGCCATAGACTTGTAGAACCGTAGGTGAGTCACTTAACCTCTCTGCCTTAGTTTCTCCAGCTATAAACTTGGGTTTATTATGCTCATCCATCACACCAGGGCATTATGAGACTAAATTAATGCTTGAAAATTTGGGGTGAAGAGGGCCTGATCCCCAAAGCCCACTGAAGTCAAGGGATAGACTCCTATTGACTCACATGAGCTTTGGCCCTGAATCTACTACGGTTTTGAAGGCTTCCACCTTTTAAGTATTGAAGTAACCTTTTGGCCACTAAGCCAGTTCTTAGTTGAAAAAAAAATGCCCAGAGATTCACACTTCTTCCACCACCCCCTTTAATAAATGAAGATGTTACATTTTCTCCTCAAACTCAACCCTTGTTTTAATGATTTAACATACTGCAGATGTCAAGCTGCATAGCTACACTACCCCAGATTGAACTCAGATCCCTTTCTGAGTTTTGATAATGGGGTTCACATGCTTACAATCTTCTGGAAATTCACTTAAAGTTAACGAGCTCTTGAGATCATTAGTTCTGGCCTGGAGACTTCTGCCTCGGTTTTCTTAATATGATAGGCTAAAGCCCATCTTCACCTGAAGAGTCTTTTTTTTTTTTTACTTTGTTCTAGTTTACATAATACTTCTTCTCTCTAATCCAAATTGTTTTAGGGGAGTGGCCCTCATGCACTCTCACACAGTTTCTAGCACTCTTTCTCACTCACTCCTGGTAGCAGTGATTTGGCCTTCTCTGAAGCCTTATAAATATCTTTAAGTGTTTGTTTGATGGAGTACTTCAGCGTTAGTATCTTCCACTGAAATGTTGTAATTCAGCGGCTTTCATGAATGATTTCCTTCGTTTGTAGATCTGAATCGTGGTGGTATCGTCGTTCTGTAATTGTAGTCACGAGACAAACCAAGACTGGAGCTATTCCACGGGACACCGGCTGGCTCACTGCATCAGTAATGGTGAGCTAAGGTGCTTCTAGATTGGGGGCTCAAATCTAGATTAATAGATTTTAAGATCAGGAGGAACAATTATGATTATTTAGTCTGGCTACCTGAATAACAAGCCAAAGAACAGCACCCAGTATTGAGATGAGGTGTGCCTCATCCACAAAGTTTGGGTCTGGATCAGACCTCTTCCCCTTTTCAGATTCTGGGGGTCAAATCCTCAAAGGCATTTTGGGTGCATAACTCCCATTGATCTCAATTTGAGCCTGTTATATTTATTTTCAAGCCTGAACGGTGAGGTTAGGTTCTGGATCTAAACTTGCCCCAAGTTTGGGAATTGTTTTCTCTAGTAGCTATTGTTGTTGTTGTGTCTATTAATTATTATTTACAATTGCTAACATGGTATCTCCTTTAGGC
Organism: Gopherus evgoodei; assembly: GCF_007399415.2. Lineage (NCBI taxonomy): Eukaryota > Metazoa > Chordata > Testudines > Testudinidae > Gopherus > Gopherus evgoodei. The sequence continues at coordinate 357,246,087 of NC_044322.1, read as the reverse complement.
CCCTTTGTACTATAGATCTACAGTAAAATATAGTCTCTGACCCAAAAAGCTTACTGTTTAATGACTCCTTGCTGACCTATGTGAAATGAGTTCCTTAGCAGTTCTCTCTACCGCAAACATCACTACCCCAAATGGCACTGGAGCTGAGCAGAACTATTTGCAGCAATTTTTCTGTCAAATTTAGCGTTTTTAGTTGTTTGCAAATTGCCTTTGAGCAGATGATTTACGCAAAAATTGTTGATTGTTAGAAACATATTAGGTGACTATTTTATGCAGAAGTATTTCAGCACATGGGTTGCTTCAAGTATTCAGCAGTTATAATTAAATCGCAAGCTGTTTTGATTGTTGTGTTTCTGTCCTTTAATTGGATATACATAATACTGGTTATGAGTCAGGTTTCTGGTGCAAATATTTTCATGATTATGCATTTTATATATGCTGTCTATAAATAGTCTCTGATATAGGGTTAAAAATTCTCTCTTTCTGTCCATATTTCTGCCAGTAACATTATTTTCGAAGGGCTTGTTTACCTGAGAAAGTTGTACCTGTGAGATGTGACTGTTAAACCTTTTTAGTCAAACCAGTGCAAAAGGCTGTGGGAACACTCCTATTTCAGTTTATATCAGGCTTACTTTAGTACTAAGCTGGTTAAGATCAAAATAGGAGTGTCTATATTGCAGCTGTGTGAATGACTGATTTTTTTCAATTTTCTGGCAATTAAATTTAAAAATTGGCCCCCAAACAAATACTTTTTTTAATTTTTGGCAAATTGAAAAGAAAAAAAATATAAATTTCAGGTTGAACAAAATGTTTCAAAATCAAAATTTTGTTTTAATTTTGAGCATGTTTTAAATTTTTTAAAAATAAAATGGAAGGATATTTCAAAACAGTTATTTTGAATCAAAATGTTTCATTTCAAAAATGTCAAAACGATACGTTCTGACTTTTTACAAAATTTTTTGAAGTGAAGGGTTCAACACAAAGAATTTGGCAAAACTGACACAGATTCATGAAATGGGTTAGTGTCCCTGAATCCTAATTTTTTGCCCCCAAATGCTGCCTAGCTCTAGTCCACGCAGCCATTTGCACTGGCTTAACTAAATTGATTTCAACTTTTTTGTGTAGACTAGGCCCTGCATTTGTGGAAAGCAGCCACTAAAGTGGTATAAATTTAGGAAAAAGCAAATCCTTAAAGTGGTATAAACTAAAAAAAAAGCAAATTCATATAGAAAACGTGAACAATATTTTTGCAGTATTTGCCTAGTTCTAACTGGCACATTAGTTAGCAGATTTAAAAGAGAGGACAAGGTTTGAGTGACATTAGTGTAATGCCAACCCACATCAGGAGTGGGAATCAAAGCTGGGACCTCTGGAGATAAATGCATGAGTTTCTATTGCATGAGCTAAAAGTTGCATTTCTGTTAGCCACAGCTGTAGCAGGCTAATCAGTCTCTAGTAGGCTTCACTACCCCTAAAGGGGGGGAAAGTGCCAGTCTGAGCAAGCAGGGGTTGCATTGGAAAATAAGATACCCTTTCAGCTCTAAAGATATGCCCTCTGAGCCCTGAGTGAAGGGATATCAGTAGGGAACCATGTACTGATGCTGACTGGGGTGTAGTGGAATGGAGATCAAGGATGTCTATTCAGCACCTTTCAGAACAGAAAATAGTCCCAGAGATGTCATCCACATTCTGTTCACACGTTAAAAAAACATAGGCAAGTTAAAAGGAATAATTCTGCCATCAAAGATATTAGACCAAATTCTTCCTTAGATTACACCACTGTAACCCCACCGAAGTGACTGGTGTTGCTTGGAAGAAGAATTGATCCATTAGAAAAAAAAGGAAGACAGTATTGTTACCCCTGAATAGCTAGTCAAAGTTCAGGGCCTAGGAGGATTTTCCAGTTAGGAGGAGAAATTTATGATGGAATCTGGTGTTTTCTGTGATGCCATCTTGTTTATTTACTCGGAACACACAAAGTCCCACATCTCCGAACATGGGCAGAACCAAAAAACAGGGGATAGCTCCTCTGCCTATAGCAGGGGTGGCCAACCTGTGGCGCCGGAGTCACATATGGCTCTTCAGAACTTGATAAGAGGCTCCTTGTATAGGCACTGACTCCGGGGCTGGAACTACAGGCACCAACTTTCCACTGTGCTGGGGGGTGCTCACTGCTCAACCCCTGGCTCTGTCACAGACCCTGTCCCCACTCCACCCTTTCCTGCCGCCTCCCCTGAGCCTGTCACACCCTCACTCTTCCCCCTTTTCCCTCAGAGCCTCCTGAACGCCACGAAAAAGCTGATCATGAGGTGTGAGGAGGCGCTGATCGGCAGGGCTGCCGGTGGGTGGGAAGCACTGGGAGCGGGCGGGGGAGCTGATGTGGTGCTGCTGACGTATTACTGTGGCTCTTTGGCAATGTACGTTGGTAAATTCGGGCTCCTTCTCAGGCTCAGGCTGACCACCCCTGGCCTACAACCCTTAGCCAGCACCAGACCCAGAAGCCATCTGTCTAGCTTGTCTCAGGGTCGTACGCCATGGTTGGCCAAGCTGTCCCTCTGTCTCACCCAGTCTGTCCTGCTCCCAGGGTGTCCAGTGTCTCTCTGACACACATGCAAAAACAATTTCACCAATCCAAGCTCCAACCCCTGCCTTTTAAAACCCTTGATTACAAGATTCTGCTTATACCCACCCGTGTTTGTGGGTACTGCTGCCATTATTTCTGCCACTTAGTTCCATTTACGTTTATTCTGAACGGAAGGCAGCAGCCGTACCTTTACCCATAACAATGTGAGCCCAACCCACACCACTATATCAGAGAAGAGTTGACTGTTTTAGGGCTCATGGCTGTCGAAATCGGTGGTCGCCTTTACATTGACTGCACTAGGCAACAGATGAGCACTTATGGACCCACAGAAGGAGGTTGGCAGCATAGGCCAGTCTGACCAAAAATGCACCCCTAAACATACAGATGCATCACAAGTTTCCTCAGCTCCTGCCTTAGCTTGCCAGGATAATTGTAATTGGAAACACTAGCGAGGCAGCATGAATTTTTCATGAATTTGAATTTATAAAACATTTCTGATTTTTCCTGTACACATGCCTTTCAAAGATAACTTTCAAGTGCTTGTTATATTATGCATTTCCCTTTTCAAGGGAACAACATGATTTCCTTGAAGACATATCCATTTAGAGGTTGCCATGGCAATTTGTTCCCACCCCCAAAAATGCTTAAAAACAGATTCTTACATTGTCTTTTGTTTTCTGCAGCTTGCAACATGCTTCATTTTCCTCCTTGCCCCAGAGTGACTCAAGGTTTGTGCACTGAAAGTAAAAAATCTTTCTATTTAAATTCTTCTCCAGTAGATGCAGAAAGCACCTTCTTCCAATGTTTAGTGACTTACAAAGCCCAATTTTCTTAGTGTTTAGGGTGGTCATTTATAAATGTGCTTGTCCCCCTCCAAGATACTACCCACAACATTTGCCCATACATGCATTAAATTTGTCTTTGCATATATTAAATGGGTAATTATACATCCAGTTAACTCTTTGCATGCTGAGACACATGATTTAGGCACAGAACAACCCATTTACTCTTTCAATTTAGGCAGCCAGTTTGTATAGTTGACAAAGATGGTCAAATTTACATGACCTTTTTTTTGGTGATGATAAAATGAAAGTTTTCAGGAGTCCATTTTTGATTTTGCCACTTTTTCTGGCTCTTTGACAAAAATAAAATAAAATAAAAAAAAAAAGATTTTTCTATTTTTGGTCCTCAAAAACTAACCAAAAAATGTTGGTTTACACAGAAACCCCCCAACATTCAGTGAAAAATGTTGACAAAAAAGATTTTTTACATTATTTTTCATGCAAAATATGTTTTTGAGCCACTTGAATAATTTGGCTCCAGAGCATCATTAGATGGAACATCTGGAATGGAACACAGAGAGAATTACATGTAACCTCTCCCACCCTTCTTGTTTTTAATTGATAAATAAAAGTGTAACAGAACAGAATGGAGTGCTTGCCAGCTCCTCACACAGAATCTGCTATTTTATAACTGTGATTCTGTTGTTGCATTTTTAAAATAATGTTGCTGTTTCACTACTGACTTTCTATTAGTTATATGTTGGAGAAGGCATTATATTGTATACTTTATGATGTTTCACATCCACTTCAACATCAAAATGCTCTTGAGGATATTCACGAATCCAGCTACATAAAGGACCTAATCCAGACCAGCTCCTTGATGTAGAAGTCTTTCCATTGGCTTTGGTGGGTGCTGGATCAAGCCCAACATGCCTGTGAGGCAAAGTGTTAAAAACTGGATCAGAGTGAGAGTAAAACCTAAATGTTGAAAACTACCCAAGAGCTGTGGGTGCCACCCTCTTGGGGTCCTTGGTTGCTCCCCAAACCGGTGGACACTTTTGGACAATGTTGGCCTAAATGACTTGCCCATGGTCACAGGGCAAGCCCAGAGAAAAGGTGAGAATAATATCTAGACCTCCTATGTTGTTCTTCAGCCACAAGATGCCCACAAGTTGTGCATGCAACCCTAGCTGATGGCAATAGGAGCGCCACACATGCACAGATCAAGAGCAGTGCGAGGCTTATACATGACCTGAAAATATTCCCATGGAAGTCAGTGGGAGTTTTGACATAGAATTCAGTGGGATTAGGAATGGGTGCCTAATCCACAGATACTTTTGCATTTGGGAATCTTGGTAAATGTTCCAAATGCTGTGTTTGGAGGAGTCAAGTGATGGCTTCCTCTCTCTGAGACAATCCCCAGGGGAACGTCAAAGACGTTATATATTCAACAAACCAGGGCCTCACAAAGCGTGAGCATGGAAATTTATAGCTTCCTGCAGTCTGTAGGTTATGAAAATTATTGGCTTTTTTTTCCTTTAGACAACTAGAACTATTATTACTGCAATAAAACAGTTCCTGCTTGCCTCTGCTATTATGTGTTCTGGAACAATGAGCCCCATTTCCAGTTTCAGATAGGATCTCTGCTATCTGCATATAAATGTATTTCACAGGAGAAAGAAAAATAATAGATCCATTTTAAAAAAATATAATACACAGCCTGGTGTTTTAGAACTCTCTGGGATAAGCTACAGTGGAGTGAGAAAGAGCTGGTGTGATTTGATCCTTGTTGTCCCAGGCATACTTTTTATCATTGACTAATCTCTTTTATCTCACTCAGAGGCAAATGTTAAGTTAATTTCAGCAATTAAATGTTAATAAAAATGGAGTGTGTGGGGTCGAGTTGGGTTTGTTTGTTTATTTGTTTGTGGAATGCCCTTTTCCCCCTCCATCTTCAAGGGGGGGGGAAGCAAAATGATCTTCTCAGAAATAGAGATCACTTGCACCTTGTAATAAAGGGACATCAGTGAATTTGGATTAAAAAAAACAACCCGCATTTGAATGCTGATGTGAATTTACAGAAGTGCTTAGGACTGCCCTAGGGATTTAAGTCCTGTATTTAGTCCAACTCTGCCACTGACCTGCTGTGTGAGCGTAAGCAAGTCACTTCCCCTCTGTGTTGCGGTTTCCCCTTCTATTCTAGGTGAAAGAGTCTTGTCTCTTTCAGCTGTAGGCTCTCTGAGGTGGAGGCTGCCTCTCACAACACCTAGCATTATTGTCTGGGACCGCCAGCAAGTTAAAGAAGTATGAGCTAGATGAATGGACTATAAGGTGGATAGAAAGTTGGCTAGATTGTTGGGCTCAACAGGTAGTGATCAATGGCTCCATGTCTAGTTGGCAGCTGGTATCAAGCAGAGTGCCCCAAAGGTTGGTCCTGGGGCTGGTTTTGTTCAATATCTTCATTAATGATCTGGAGGATGGCCTGGACTGCACTCTCAGCAAGTTTGCAGATGGCTCTAAACTGGGAGGAGTGATAGATACTCTGGAGGGTAGGGATAGGATATAGAGGGACTTAGACAAATTAGAGGATTGGGCCAAAAGAAACCTGATGAGGTTCAACAAGGACAAGTGTAGAGTCCTGCACTTAGATACGGGAGAATCCCATGCACTGCTACAGACTAGGGACCGAATGGCTAAACAGCAGTTCTGCAGAAAAGGACCCAGGGGTTACAGCGGATGAGAAGCTGGATATGAATCAACAGTGTTCCCTTATTGCCAAGAAGGCTAATGGCATTTTGGGCTGTATAAGTAGGGTCATTGCCAGCAGATCGAGGGACATGATCATTCCCCTCTATTCGACATTGGTGAGGCCTCACCTGGAGTACTGTGCCCATTTTTGTGCCCCACACTAGGTCAATGGAAGGCTCCCACAATGGGCTACAGATCAAATCCAATTTTGATGTTCACCTGACTCCCTTTGATCTTTAAGTGCACGAGTCAAGAAAGCATCTGTATGGAATTGCCTAACTTGAAGTACTTGCTGAAGTCTCAACATCAGTGGCCTTTTAAGCATGTGCATTAATGAAATGTGAAAAATTTTTGCATACAACTTTTTTCAGCAAACAATACAGATTTGAACACTAAAACATTTTGCAAATTCATGTCAATTTTGTTGAATTGTTTTCGTCAGAAAAAGCAAAATCTGAAAAAAGTAAAATGTTTTGTTCAATCTGACACAATTTTGTTTTCAACTTTTCAATTCACTGAACAGTTTGAAGAATTTTGGTTCCCCCTGAACCCAATCCCTGCAACCCCAATTATCTGGCATTGCTGGTGAATTCAAAAACGCATTAGTTACCCATCTCTAGTGCTGAATAGGGCTGGGCTTAAGCACATGCTTAAATGTTTTCCTTATTGAGGCCTAAATATCACATGGCACTTTTTCAAGAGCAGAGATTTCAACCTTGTGGTCCTTGACGAATTCTAGTGTGGGTAGCTATATTATGCCTACTTAAAACTTCCCTTGCAGTTTCAGTTGAAAACAGTATTCCCTGAACATTTTTGTCATATACTGTTGGACGTTGTAGCTCTGCGCTATAAACAGCTATCTTGTTTTTCCACCGAGCTGGCTTCAATTCGGTGAAGGCTGCAGTGATCCTTATATGCTACATGCATCAAATAATATTGGCTATTTGGGAAAAAAAGATGATTCATCATCTTTGTTTTTATACCTGCAATTTAATTATTGTTGTAAAGACAACTATTTCACCAAGCAACATTTTTTCTAGGTGTATTAATGGCTCCCAAGTTTCATCATTTCTCACTATAAAACAACAAGGGGATATAGAATGAAACAGAAAGATGGTCAACTCAAAACTGATCAAAAGGAATATTTTTGTTGCCTCAACCAACGAGCAAATTTTCTGTGGAACTTTTTGCCGCAAGATATCGAGATGAAGCACTTAGGAGGACTCAGAAAAGATTAGACATTTATATAGGTAATACAAATAGCCAGAGGAGTTATAGTAAATATAGTTTAAAAAAAATAAACAGGAGCTTTGGAAGGGATATAACCCCTCATGCTTTAGGGCATGAGTCAACTTCTAAATATTTGGGATGAGAAGGAAATTTTGCCTGGGAGCAGGTTATCCCGTAACTGCCTACTGCAGGGTGTGTGGGTGTGGGTGGGTGTGTGTGTGTGAGAGAGAGAGAGGTGGGAGGGGGGTTCACCTTCCTCTTAAGCAGCTGGTGTTGCTCACAACTGGAGACAGGATACTGGACAAGCTGAACCGCTGGTCTGGTCCAATTGGATTGTTCCTATGGTAATGGAATGGATTAATGGTTCCAATCTAAGTTCAGAAATCACCAGCCTGCTGACTGGCCATTTGTTAGCTCAGGCCCCAGGAGACAACAGCATACATCACAACTCACCCCACCTGAAATGGTGTTTATTGGCAACCATGTTAGCCATCGGGACAAAGATGCTGAGGGGCCATGGAGATTAAAATGCACTTTTGTGACCCCCCGATGTTGCCTAGAGGTGGGAAGAGCTCTGATGAGCCTCAACACCATTGCTGACAATCTTTTTACTAGCTCCTTTCTGAGCCATCCTGTGGGATCTACAGAGAAGCAGAAAGTCTCTGTTCGCTTTTGCCCTGGTATAATGTTTCAAGGGGATGAATTCAGCAGATTTTGCTTTACCTGTGGCACTTTTTTGGTACTCTAGGTCTGATGAGAAAGTGAATGCAAGGTTTGCCTATGCTCTTGACCACTCTTATTCAATGCTAAGTAACCTGTGAGGATGAGATGGACCAACACATGACTGACAGTGTCATCCAGCTGGTGATGCAGGTAGTGCGCCATTTGCCAGGTGTCTGTCACCAACCTGGCACTGATTGACATCAGTTTGGATTAAATGACATTTGCAAACATTTGTGAATGTTGCAATGTCACGAGAATGATTAAAGGATTAGAAAACAAGCCCTGTAGTGATGAACTCAAGGAGCTCAATCTATTTAACCTAACAAAGAGAAGTTTAAGGGGTGATTTGTTTACAATAGCCCTGTAAGAACCTACATAGAGAACAAGTATTTCCTCTTCAACCTAGCAAAGAAAGGTCTAACATGATCCAGTGGCTGGCAGTTGAAGATAGACAATTCAGACTAGAAATAAGGCATAATTTTTTAGCAGTGAGAGTAATTAAACATTATAACAATTTACCAAGCATTATGGTGGATTCTGGCAATTTTAAAATCAAGACTGGAGTTCTTTTTAAAAAGATCTGCCCTTGGAATTATTTTGGGACAGTTCTCTGGCCTGTATTATACAGAGGTCAGACTAGATGATCCCAGTGGTTCCCTCTGGCCTTGGAATCTACGAATTGGCAGTCAGTAGAATCAGTCTCCATGAGCCTGCAGAGTGGCTCCCTGGGGC